>NC_069801.1:8942031-9613698 GCF_027406575.1 Nycticebus coucang | reverse complement strand
TCTCCAATTCCCTATACATTAAACCCATGTGGTTTGCTTTGCTGCAGGGGAGGCTGTGGTTCCCCAGCCCCACCTGTGCTGAGGTGCCTAAGTGCGTGTCTACTTCAGGGAGAGAGTATTAAGAAGCCCCGTGGCCACACATCTTATGCCACATGCCTTGAGGCAGCATTTGCAGACGTATTTATTTATTTTTTGCGTTGGCAGTTTTTTCTTTGTTTGTTTTCAGTTTTTGGCTGGGGCTGGGTTTGAACCTGCCACTTCTGAGGCCGGCGCCCTACTCCTTGAGCCACAGGTGCCGCCCTGCATTGGCAGTTTTAAAGCCATCCGTTTGTTCTCCATCTTTCCACCTTCTCTGTCTGTGTGGTGGGCAGCCTTCAGGATGGCACCAGTAATCCTGGTCTCATGATCAATAGCAAAAATAGTAGCATGTCACTTCTGGGCTCTTCCTCTCACACCCTCTCTTTCCCTCTCTTCCTGTCCCTTTCTGGTCACTCGCTTTGGGGAACCCAGCACCTATAACATAGGCTGCTTTGGCAAAGGTCCACATGTGTAAGAAATGAGGCCGCAGGAACAGCCGGGTGAGTGAGCCTAGAAGCAAATCCTCCGGCCCCACCCAGCTGAGCTTTGAGCTGGCTGCAGTCCTGGCTAATCTCTTAACCACAACCTCATGTTGCTTAATGGATCCTCTCCCAGCTTCCTGGCCATTGGAAAGGAGAGACAATAATATTGATTGTTATTTGAGGCTGCTGAATTTGGGGGTAATTTGTTACTTAGCAACAGATAACTAATACAGCATATTTCTCAACTATCTCTGGACAGTAATAACGGGGAGCAGTTGGCTTCCTATAATTCCAACAGATGACAAGGACCGAAGTGTAACACCTGGGAGACTCCCCTGTCCGTGGAGAGGTAATAGTGTGGGGTGTTTGCCAATCAGGCAAACACTGAGTTTGAGTTCTGGCTGCGCCAGTTATTTCCTCCTGTGTGGTTACAGGCAAATCCTTTAACCATCCTCAGCCTCAGCCTCTTCCTTTAGGAGATGGAGATAGTATTGTCTACCCCGTAAAGTTGTCATAAGGATTAGATCAAATAATGCATATAAAGCGTATAAGGGTAAGTGTTCCCCCATGTGCCCATTATTAGCAGGAATGTCTGTCACCTGCCAGGAGCTCACAAGAGGGGCCGAGGGATGTGACTCCTCACTGTCCCACTCTGTACACCAGTCACCCTTCCTTAGGGTGGGGTAGAGAGAAGGACCTTGTTTTTTTGTTTGGGTTTTTTTGTGTGTGTTTCTTTTTTGAGACCAAGTCTCACTTTGTCTGTCACCCTAGGTAGAGTGCCGTGGTGTCATGGCTCACAACAACCTCATACTCTTGGGCTCAAGTGATCTTCTTGCCTTAGCCTCTGGAATATCTGGGACTATCAGACACCCACGATAATGCTTGCCTAGTTTTTCTATTTTTGGTAGAGACAGGGGTCTCACTCTTTTTTTTTTTTTGAGACAGTCTCATTTTGTTGCCCTCGGCAGAGTGCCTTGGCATCACAGCTCATAGTAACCTCAAACTCTTGGGCTTAAGCCATTCTCTTGCCTCAGCCTCCCAAGTAGCTGGGACTACAGGTGCTCACAACAGCACTTGGCTATTTTTAGAGATGGAGTCTCACTCTGGCTCAGGCTGGTCTCAAACCTGTGAGCTCAAGCAATCCACCCACCTGGGCCTCCCAGAGTGCTAGGATTACAGATGTGAGCCACTGTACCCAGCCAAGGGGGTCTCATTCTTGCTCAGGTTGGTCTCGAACTCCTGCGTTCAGGTGATCCACCTGCCTCAGCCTCTCAGAGTGCTAGGATTATAGGCCTGAGCCATTGTTCCCGGTCCAGGACCTTGGTTTTGAAAGCTAAATGGGACATGCTTATAAAATAGCAAATACATATTTGCCTTTTTTTTTTTTTTGCAAGAAATAGGAGGTTTTATTGAGGAAGAGAAAAAGATAGGCTTACAGAGTAAGGGAAGGGTTTACAGAGCAAGATACATTCGCCATAGACAGAGAACAGGCCACCACTATCCAGACAAAGAAAAGGCAAGGAGGCCTGCCTTTCGGAATTCATCCCAAATCTAACTCTAATTTGTGCAAATCTTAAAATAATCCCACACACGAGACATGAATGTACACAACCAGCTTTCCTCACTGATTTGGAGGACATTTAGGACAACTAGTCCCCTTCAGACCTTCAGAGCAGGTCCTTCATTTTTATTTTATTTTATTATTTTTTTAATTTCCAGGGAGGATAGAGCCTGATTATTTTACCAAGCGTCCTTCCCAAGCGATGCCTCCCTCACAGACATTCAGGCGCTTGGAAGCATGCATAATGCCCCAGCTAAGTTTACTTGGCTAATTTTAAATCTCTGGGCATCTAGCATGTACTTAGCTCCAAATTATATGTTGGGTCTGGGTTTTTCTTAGGCCTCATCTATGCAGCAAGCAGGTAAATAAAACAGCCCTGTGAGTGGACTGTCAAAAGCCTTGTAAAGGCTCAGTGTTTCTGTCCCCCTTGGCAAGGGCTGCAAGTCGCCTGTCTAGGGAAGCTACCGTCCAATTTGGCAATCTGGGGATTATGAGACAAGCCAGGATAAATAACAACCCGGGTTACTGGGGGCCACCAACCCAAAGGGTCCTCAGCGCCCACCTCTCCGTCTGCTCATCCGTGGTCTTTGGCGTAATTGTTTCGGGCATTGCAGTGCCCATTCTGGCCACATGGGGACAGCAGAGTGACATTCTGTCCCGGGGTGCCAGGCCCAGGAAGAACCTGTTTGGCATTTTCCTTCCTGTCCCTAAAGAGGATGCCAGGAGACAGGAAAAATATAACGTAAACAATAGTTGGAGGCTGCAATTTGAGTGCCACAGCCTCCGGTGCCACTTCTTTCTTTGTTATTGACTTTTTTTGTCTGTTTGTTTTAAACATCTAATGAGAGGGAAACACCCTGGGCGGAAATGGAATCTTCTTTTTTCAGGTCAAGGTCTAGGCTCAGATTTGCCTGGGTGGAGCAGGGCCCTCCCTGTTTCTTCATTAGGCTCAAGCAATCCTCCTCCTTCAGCCTTCTAAGTAGCTGGGACTACAGGCACCCACCACCATGCCAGGATAGTTTTTCTATTTTTAAAAGAGATGGGGTCTTGCTCTTGTTCAGGCCTGGTTGAGAACTCCCGAGTTCAAGCAATCACCTACTTCAGCCTCCCAGAGTGCTAGGATTACAGGTGTGAGCCATTGCCCTCAGCCAGGAAGATCTCCTGAGGCCAGGAGTTCAAGACCAGCCTGGGCAACATGGCAAGACCCTATTTCTAAACTATTAATAAAATAATGTGTTGCCGGGCGTTGTGGCGGGCGCCTGTGGTCCCAGCTACTCGGGAGGCTGAGGCAAGAGAATTGCTTAAGCCCAGGAGTTGGAGGTTGCTGTGAGCTGGGTGAGGCCACGGCACTCTACCAAGGGCCATAAAGTGAGACTCTGTCTCTACAAAAAAAAAAATAAATAAATAAAATAATGTGTTGGTGGCACCTGTGCTTCAATGAGTAGGGCACTGGCCCCATATACCGAGGGTGGAGGGTTCGAGCCCGGGCCCAGCCCAATTGCAACAAACAAATAGCTGAGTGTTGTGGCGGGCGCCTGTGGTCCCAGCTACTAGGGAGGCTGAGGCAAGAGCATCGCCTAAGCCCAAGAGCTGAAGGTTGCTGTGAGCTGTGACGCCAGAGCACTCTACCCAGGGCAACAAAGTAAGATTCTGTCTCTAAAAAATAAATTAATTAACTAATTAAATAATGTGAATCAGATCAAGTCTAACTAGGAGTTTGAGACCAGGTTGGGCAACATAGTGAGAGACTCTCTCTACAAATAATAATAATATGAATCAGGTCAAGTCTAGCATTTGTGCAGAGCCCCCTGCCCCAGGTTCCCACCCCACCCTCTCATGGCTACCACATCTGCCTCATCTCTCCTACACACCTTTGTGACTGTCTCTCAAGCCTTCTGCCCCCCTGACACATAGGCCTTCTCTCTAATTCCAGAAATTTCCAAGTCCATTCAGGGCTCTTGGACTTACTATTCCTTCTACCAGGGCTCTCTTCTTGGGTGTGCGACTCGACCTGAGAAAGGCCTCATGCTTGCTTTAATATTCTGCAGTCACCGTATGGGAATTCTTAATATTTCTGAACTAGGCCCTGCATTTTTTTTTTTTTTTTTTTGAAACAGAGCCTCAAGCTGTCACCCTAGGTAGAGTGCTGTAGCATCACCGCTCACAGCAACCTCCAACTCCTGGGCTCAAGCTAGTCTCCTGTCTCCGCCTCCCAAGTAGCTGGGACTACAGGCGCCCACCACAACGCCTGGCTATTTTTTGGTTGCAGCCATCATTGTTGTTTGGCGGGCCCAGGCTGGATGCGAACCCGTTAGCTCAGGTGTATGTGGCTGGCGCCTTAGCTGCTTGAGCCACAGGCGCCGAGCCTAGGCCCTGCATTTTAATCACTTTTTGTGTTGGGCCCTGTGAACCTGCAGCGGGTCCCACTTGTACCTGGAACACTATTCTCATGGGTCTGACCCCTTCAGTCAGCCAGGTCTTATTACCTTAAATGTCAACCCTTCAGAAATGCTGTCCCTGGCCACCTGTCCAAAGGAGCCCAGCCAGGCTCCCCGGGTCACGGGACTGTTCTCTCCCCCTTCTGCCTGAAATGATCTCCTCCTTTAGTTTCCTCCTTGTTTCCTTTCTGGTCCCTCTTGCTCACATCCACCTACCCACAGCAGGGTCCCCACTCGGCTGAGAGCTGGCTGCCCTGTTCGAATCTGGTGCCAGTGAGTGGAATGAAGGAGACAGGACTTGGGAGGAGGGGGGTGGGCGAGGCTGGTGGGGCCAGGGGCCTGATGCACTCAGCTCAGGAGAGTCTAGAGAACTTCCTGTGGAACAGCTGTCCTCCTCTTTGAGTGCAATCAACAGCCACTTTACCCACTAGGAGTAGGGCCCTGTTCACTCTCAGTGGCATTCATAGTGTTACCTATGTGTGGGTCACTCAGGAGGTTTTTTTGTTTGTTTGTTTTGAGACAGAGTCTCGCTTTGTTGCCCTTGGTAGAGTGCCGTGGTGTCATAGCTCACAGCAACCTCAAATTCTTGGGCTCAAGCGATCCTCCTGCCTCAGCCTCCCAGGTAGTTGGAACTCCACACGCCCACCATAACACCCAGCTATTTTTTAGAGGCGGGGTCTGGCTCTTGTTCAGGCTGGTCTTGAACTCCTGAGCTCAGGCAATCCACCTGCCTCAGCCTCCCAAAATGCACTCAAAAGGTTTTTGTCCCAGGCAGCAGTGTCAGTAACACAGGAGGAGGAAAGATGCCATGATTATTGAGTTTGCTGTTTGATTGATGGGTGTTCTTTGTTTTCTATTATCCCAACTTCTTTATCTTCTGATGGACAGTAGAGCCCGGCAGTTTTCTTTTCTTTCTTTTTTTTTTTTTTTTGTAGAGACAGAGTCTCACTGTACCGCCCTCGGGTAGAGTGGCATCACACGGCTCACAGCAACCTCTAACTCTTGGGCTTACGTGATTCTCCTGCCTCAGCCTCCCGAGCAGCTGGGACTACAGGCGCCCGCCACAACGCCCGGCTATTTTTTTGTTGCAGTTTGGCCGGGGCTGGGTTTGAACCCGCCACTGGGTTTGAACCCGCCACCCTCGGCATATGGGGCCGGCGCCCTACTCACTGAGCCACAGGCACTGCCCTTTCTTTTCTTTCTGTTTTTATATTATCCCAGCTTCTTTATCCTTCAATGGACAATAGAGCCAGGCAGTTTTCTTTTTAAGCAAGGAAATGGTTATGCTAATCAGTTAGATATAAGCTTTACACATTATATATCAAATCAGCACCTTGTACCCCATAAATGCATTAATGTACACAGTTATGATTTAATAAAGAATAAAAAAAAAAATCTTTGCTCAACGCTAGCGTGCAGGCCCAGGCAGCTACCCTCCTCATGTGGTGCAGCCTTCCTGGCCTGGGCAGCTGAAATTCTAGACCAGAATCAGGAGGGGTGAGAATTCCTCTCTGACGTCAGTGGTGGACCCAACCTGTGTCCTGATGCCAGAGAACTGAATGGCGTTTGCTTTCCTACTTGGAGCCTCTCAGGCCCCATCCGGAGTAAGCGGGGGGGCCGTGCACGGAGGCAGAGGCAGGGCTGTTTACAGCTTCTGGGGGTTCCGCAGCTGGATGTGAGTTAAGTCAGGCTTAAGTTATCAGCTAACTGTTTGCATGCATCTCCAGGTTAGTGCTGCTCTGCAGCGGGGCCCTTCAAGGGCGTCTGGAACTGCTCGGCTACTGCCTCTGAGTCTATATTTTGCTAACAGATGAGGTTTCTGCTGAAATTTCCCCAGCATGGAAAAAAAGAAATGACCAAAAGAAGGCCTTGGCTTGTGAGGCAAATGGTTCAAATGGTACTTACTGTATGCTTTGTGCTGTTCAGTTAAAAATGTGACTTTCTTATAATCATCAGCGTTGGGGGTGGTGCTTGCTTTACCCAGAACTGGAGGGCAGGAATGTCCACCTCTTGGAGAAATGGAGGCTTGCATTCAATTAATTGGAGAAATCCTTGTTGCCCATCCAGTCTGGGATAAGAAAAGTGTGCGGTCTGTTAGGAGGGAGCTGGAGGAGAGTAGACTGGCTGCTGTGCTGCTCCATGGGGGGGGGGGGGTGTTATTATTCTCTCCATTTGACAACTGAAGTAATCTGAGTGCTACAGGCAGGTGAAGCCGTGTGTGAAGTCACCCAGCAGATACATAGACAGCTGGGACTGGACCTGTCTGTCCAAATCCAGTGTTCAAGCCATGACCATCACCTTGTTAAAGCTGTGCTAGTTGGGAAGAAAGATAATGACCAAATTCTTGGGCTTTGCCTGCAACCTCCAGATGGGTTGGCCAGCTTCGTGAAAACTAATCATCTTAGGGTTAACCCTGTTGTCTGTGATTTTTGGAGGAACTGCTCCATTTGCTCTGCCCAGCAGAAGAACATGGCATTAGGCATTTTTTTCTGATGTACTGCTGGCGGTTGGCTGCCACACAGAAACACGCAGGTTGTATATGAGCCATTGCTCACGTACGTTGATGTCTCCTGCAGTTGTGCAATGTATATGGTAGCTCTCAGCTGAGATGAGTGGCCTTAATGAGGTTATTCAACATAAAGGGGTGGAGGGCAAAATGAGCTCAAGGAAGGAGGAGAGAAATTATCAAGGATGGGCACAGCTGGGCCCGATATGGTTCAGTGCCAGCAACAGGAAAGAAAAGAACTTTCTATTAGTTAGATATAGCTGCGTAACAAATGACTCCAAAATGTAGCAGCTTAAAACCACAAACACTTATTATCTTGCAGGGTCTGTGGGTCAGGAATCTGGGGGCAGCTGTGCTGGGTAGTTCCAGCTTAGGGTCTCCCTGGAGGCCACCATCAAGATGTGGGAAGGGAGTGCAGGGATCTGGGGCTGGAGAATTCCCTTCTAGGCTCATGATATGGTTGTTGGAGGAGGCTTAGCTGTTTGTTTCTTCATAGGAGAGAGAGAGACAGAAGTTGCAGTCTTTTTATAAGAAAACATGGGTGGGGCTATCTTGGAGGCTGACATACAACTGCCAAGCAAGAATACCACCATCCTTTAGAGAAGCAAATTTTGAAGCCAATGATGAAATTCACCAGCCTGGGCTCCCTAGACTTTTCTGGCCTTCAAGAGTTTCAGTAGGCTTGGAGCCTGTGGCTCAAGCAGCTAAGGTGCCAGCCACATACACCTGAGTTGGCGGGTTCAAATCCAGCCTGGGCCTGCCAAACAACAGTGACGGCTGCAACCAAAAAATAGCCAGGCGCCTGTAGTCCCAGCTGCTTGGGAGGCAGAGGCAGGAGAATCGCTTGAGCATTGTCATTCTGTGCGGAGGACTTCCTAAGTTCTACACTTTGGGATATTAAAAGTCACCGAAACTCCAAGGCAAGTGTCACCCATAGATGGCTCCTGAATAACTAATCGGAGTAGAAATGGAGCGTCACAGCACACAGCTCATTTTCTGCCCTTACAGAAGCTCATGATTGAGCTGAGAGGAGGCCCTGAGTCGCTCTCTACGTGTGTGCCTTGCATTTGGAGGGGAAGGGTAGACTGGATGCCCAGAAGGACTGTGCTTTGTGGGGCCTGAAAGCAGGACAGGAAATCAGTAAGCAGATGACACTTTCAATAACAGATTTCCCCTCTTCTCTCATCCTCTCTGGTAAGAAAATCCACCCTTCTGGGAAGGTTGAGCATGGTAGCTTATGCCTATAATCCTCACACTCTGGGAGGCTGCGGCAGGTGGATTGCTTGAGCTCAGGAGTTCAAGACCAGCCTGAGCAAGAGCGAGACCCTGTCTCTAAAAATACCCAGTCATGGCAGACGCCTGTAGTCTCAGCTTCTTGGAAGGCTGAGGCAAGAGGATTGCATGAGCCCAAGAGTTTGAGATTGCTGTAGGATAGCACAGCACTCTACTGAGGGCAAAGCGGTTCTTAATCAGTGCATATTGTGATGGCAAAGTAGCCTCCGAAGCTATAAGCATTATACACTCAGGCCATCGCAGAGGAAGAGGATGGTTCTCTTTCCCTGAAGCCCCTCAAGACAGCTGCGTGCATCTTCTTGGAATCGACTAGGTGGCATGCTCAGGCCTGAACTAATCATCTGGGGACCAGGTGGGGTCTGTTAGAGAAAAACAACCATCCATGACACTTGCTAAAGTGGGAAGGCAGACTTTTTCAGAACTATCAAAATAGGCATAGGGGGCTGGGCACAGTGGCTCACAGCTGTAATCCCAGCACTCCGTGAAGCTGAGGCAGGTGGATGGCCTGCTCAGCAGTCTGGGACCAGCCTGAGCAAGAGCAAGACCCCATCTCTAAAAATAGCCAGGCATTGTATGTAGCAGGCGCCTGTAGTCCCAGCTACTTGGGAGGCTGAGGACAAGAGAATTGCTTAAGCCCAGGAGTTTGAGGTTGCTGTGAGCCACAGCACTCTACCGAGGGCATCATAGTGAGACTCTGTCTCAAAAAAAAAAAAATTGCTAATGCAAGGAAAAGTGGGAATTTATAGCCAAAAAGCAGGGGTGGTGGGTGGGGTGCCCAATAGGAAAACTGTGAGGAAGAGAAGAAGGGCTGGGGATGGGGGTGATAATAAATCATGTCCCTCTGAGGATGGAATAAATGATCCACACTGCAGAAAGATGGTGACTTTGCTGCTCCCCAACTGCGGGTAGCTGGCTAATGTCACCTGCTTCGTCTGTTGACCCAGCACAGCCACTTATCCGAGAGAAGGATCCCCGAGAAGGGACCTGACGCATCCTCAGCCCAGCAGCCTGACTTTAGAAATGATTTGCTCAAAATGACACAGTGAGTTGGAGGCTGCACTGGCCCGAGAACACAGTTCTGCTGACTCATAGTTCATGACTTTGTCATCTGCCTGGAGCTGCCTGAGTGGTGACAACCGGGGGTGTGTGCTGGGGCCGACGCCTGCCCTTCCCTTAAGCCAATCATCAGATGTTCAGGAATTCTGCACGTTAACTGGGACACACAGCCATTGTTAAAAATTAGATTATGTAAAGTTACC
Source organism: Nycticebus coucang (assembly GCF_027406575.1). NCBI lineage: Eukaryota > Metazoa > Chordata > Mammalia > Primates > Lorisidae > Nycticebus > Nycticebus coucang. Next base: position 9,604,081 of record NC_069801.1, on the reverse strand, counting down.
ACGAAGCGAATTCTATTAAAAATGAAGGTAATCACGAGCGTTCAGGGCAGCGCTATTTATAACAGCCTAAAGTGGAAACATCCCAAATGTCCATCAACAGAAGGATGGGCAAAATGTGCTGTATCCATTTGACAGAATATTGCTCAGCCATGAAAAGAAACGAAGGGCCAATACAGCAGCGACGTGCACGTACTTTTGAAAACATGACACTCGGTAGAAACAGCCAGACACAAAAGGCCATGTACTGTACGATTCTGTGTATGTGAAATACCTAGAATAGGAAAATCAATAGAGATGGAAAGTGCGTTAGTGGTTGTCAGAGGAAGAGCGGATGAGGATGAGAGATTGAGAGGCTTCTGTCTGGAGCTAAATAGTGGGGTGGTTGCACAACACTGTGAACATACTTATAGATGCTGAGCTGTGCACATTAATATTCTTTTTTTTTTTTTGTAGAGACAGAGTCTCACTGTACCGCCCTCGGGTAGAGTGCCGTGGCGTCACACGGCTCACAGCAACCTCTAACTCTTGGGCTTACGCGATTCTCTTGCCTCAGCCTCCTGAGCAGCTGGGACTACGGGCGCCCGCTACAACGCCCAGCGATTTTTTTGTTGCAGTTTGGCCAGGGCTGGGTTTGAACCCGCCACCCTCGGCATATGGGGCCGGTGCCCTACTCACTGAGCCACAGGCGCCACCCTGAGCTGTGCACATTAAAATGGGTAAAAATTGGGCCAAGTCGGCTCGGTGCCCATAGCTCAGTGGTTAGGGGGCCAGCTACATACACCGAGGTAGGCGGGTTTGAACCTGGTCCAGGCCTGCTAAACAATAATGGTAACTACAACAAAAAAAGAAAAACAAGACGAACAAACAAACACACAAGCAAACAAAAGACAGGCATTGTGGCGGGCGCCTGTAGTCCCAGCTTCTTGGGAAGCTGAGGCAAGAGAATCGCTTGAGCCCAAGAGTTTCAGGTTGCTGTGAGCTGTGATGCCATGGCACTCTACCACGGGTGACATAATGAGACTATGTCTCCAAGAAAAGAAAAAAATTGGGCCAGATGCAGTGGGTCATACCTATAATCCTAGCACTCTGGGAGGTCAAGGCAGGTGGATTGCCTGAGTTCAGGAGTTCAAGACCAGCCTGAGCTAGAGGAAGACCCTGTCTCTAAAACTACCTGAGCCTTGTGGTGGGTGCCTGTAGTCCCAGCTACTTGGGAGGCTGAGGCAAAAGGATCACTTGAGCCCAAGAGGTCGAGGTTGCTGTGAGCTAGGATGACACCATGGCACTGTACCCAGGATGACAGGGTGAGACTCTGTCTCAAAATAAATGAATGAATGAATAAAAAAATTAATTAATTAATAAAAAATGGGTAAAAATAGAGAAAAATGGAAAAGGTAACAATTACACAAAATTCATCATTTCCTACTTATTTTACCACTTTCACTATTGTCTATACTCTTGAGGTATTTATTTATTTATTTATTTATTATTTTTTTTTTTTTTGTAGAGACAGAGTCTCACTGTACCGCCCTCGGGTAGAGTGCCGTGGCGTCACACGGCTCACAGCAACCCCCAACTCTTGGGCTTACGCGATTCTCTTGCCTCAGCCTCCGGAGCAGCTGGGACTACAGGCGCCCGCCACAACGCCCGGCTATTTTTTTTTTGTTGCAGTTTGGCCGGGGCTGGGTTTGAACCCGCCACCCTCGGCATATGGGGCCGGCGCCCTACTCACTGAGCCACAGGCACCGCCCAGGTATTTATTTATTTTATTAACAGTCTCACACTGTTGCCCTGGATTAGAGTGTTATAGCTCACAGCAACCTCCACTCCTGGGTTCAAGCAATCCTCCTGCCTTAGCCTCCTGAGTAGCTGGGACTACAGAACCCCCCCCCACCCCCCAACTTTCACCTAGTTTTTCTATTTTTAGTAGATTCAGGGGTCTCACTCTGGCTCAGGCTGGTCTTGAACTCCTAAGTTCAAGCAATCTACCTGCTTTGGCTTCCCAGATTGCTAGGATTACAGATATGAGCCACCATGTCTGGCCACTCTAGAGGTATTTATATTTGTGTATCTGTATGGGAGAAATTCTGTGCAGTGGTGAGCCCCCTGCATCTCTTCCCAACTCCATGTTCAGTGATGTTATGTTGACGGTTTGAAATCAGTCATAGTGGGGATACTTACACTATAAAAAAAGGGAAAACACCACAAATTAGAGCCTAATATATTCTTCTTTTAAAAATTATGTTAGGCCAGGTGCAGTGGCTCATGCCTGAAATCCCAGTAATTTGTGAAGCTGGGAAAAGAGGATCACTTGAGGCCAGGAGTTCAATACCAGCCTGGGCAACATAGCAAGACCTTGTCTTTAAAAAAAAAAAAAATTACCCAGGAGTGGTGGCATGTGGCTGTATTCCCAGCTACGAGGGAGGCTGAGGCCAAAGGATAGCTTGAGCTATGATTTTCCCACTGTACTCCTGAGCCTGAGCGACAGAGCAAGATCCCATCTCTAAAGATAAATAAATAAATAAAAATTATATGGAGTTAAGAAAGAGATGCAGAAAATGTTACCAGTGCTGGTTAAACAGGAAAGTGTATTCTGTCTATAGTTGTTACACGTGATTAGCACAACAAATTGAGGAAATATTCTAGTGTTTGAAAGCTGTCATCAGCTAATTTAGCAAAGAAGTTACTTGGGCCATTAATGAAGTTCCAACTGATATCTTCGCTGTTTTGTTTTATTCTCCTGTGCAGATGAAGGGATCAGCCCACATCCATGCTGGAGCTATACTTCATAGTTAACGATGGTAAGCTATTCTCTGCTGACTAGATAGTGATCAAGAAGTTATTTACAGGTCGATTTTGTCAAGAGCTGGCTGAATAGCAACAATAGGCTGGCTACAGATCAAGGGTTCAGCAAAAAAATAAGAAAAAAAGCATTGTGTGACAATCGGTTGACTATGGAATTTACAATAAAAAGTATCATATGGGCTCAGCGCCTGCGGCTCAAGCGGCTAAGGCGCCAGCCACATACACCTGAGCTGGCGGGTTCAAATCCAGCCTGGGCCCGCCAAACAACAATGATGGCTGTAACCAAAAAATAGCCAGCCATTGTGGCAGGTGCCTGTAGTCCCAGGTACTTGGAAGGCGGAGGCAGGAGAATCTCTTGAGCCCAGGAGTTGGAGGTTGCTGTGAGCTGTGATGCCATGGCACTCTACCCAGGGCGACAGCTTGAGGCTCTGTCTCAAAAAAAAAAAAAAGTATCATATGGGGGGAGAGGGTCGGGGTCTAGGTGTGTGACACACCTTTTAGGGGGCAAGACACAAGTATAAGAGGGACTTTACTTAACAAATGCAATTAGTGCAACCTGGTTTCTTGTACCCTCAATGAATCCCCAACAATAAAAAAAAGTACCATATAACTTTTTTTTTTTTTGAGACAGAGTCTCAAACTGTTGTCCTGGGTAGTGCCGTGCCATCACAGCTCACAGCAACATCAAACTCTTGGGCTTAAGTGATTCTCTTGCTTCAGCCTCCCAAGTAGCTGGGACCACAGGCACCGCCATAATGCTTGGCTATTTTTTGGTTGTAGTTGTCATTGTTGTTTGGCAGGCCCAGGCTGGATTCGAACCCACCAGCTCCAGTGTATGTGGCTGGCGCCCTAACTGCTGAGCTACAGGCACCGAGCCCATATAACTTATTATTATTCGTAAATTGTGTGCTCTATATATCCTCGATGTGAGCAAAACTGATATTGATTTATGTATATATATGAAGTCAGACAATGAAGTTCTTGAACTCGTCCTAGAAAAAGTGCTACATACCTCAGCGCTGAATGTCACCATGGTCACCTTCAAAGTGCTCCCCGTGGTAAGCTGTGCACTGACGCCAGGGTCTAGTCCACCCTGAGAAGCAATTTTGGAAGTCTTTTTCTGGAATGGCCTGTGGCGGGTCAGATAATCAAGTTACTAAGTTCACAAACTCATCCTTAAAAAAGTGCTCTGAAGGGTGGGGGTTGCCTGGGTTCTGGTGTTGGCTTCCTAACAGGAGGGCGTGGAAGGTGACCAGAGTGATACTCAGCACTGAGGTATGGAGCGCGGTTTTTCTTTTTTTTTGGGGATTTTGGCTGGGGCTGGGTTTGAACCCGCCACCTCTGGCATATGGGACTGCTTAAGCACAGGCGCCGCCCTGTAGCGCAGTTTTTCTACGATGAGTTCAAGAACTTAATTGTCTAACCTCATAAGCATACATTTTTTTCTGGAGAGCCAGAAAACACTTTGTAGCACACTGCTTGTTAAAACGCATTTCTAGGTGTGATCACATCCGACTTGAATGAGTAATGTGCATCAGAAACTCCCCCAAAGATGCCAGTCCCACTTGGACTATCATCAGGTATTTGTAAAACCTGGGAACACAACACAAGCAGCATTTAGAGTCAGGGGAACTGACACCATGGAAAAAGTAGGTTTGGACTAGGCGCCTGTGGCTCAAGCGGCTAAGGCGCCAGCCACGTACACCTGAGGTGGTGGGTTCGAATCCAGCCCGGGCCCGCCAAACAACAATGACAGCTGCAACCAAAACATAGGCGGGCATTGTGGTGGGCACCTGTAGTCCCAGCTACTTGGGAGGCAGAGGCAGGAGAATTGCTTGAACCCAGGAGTTGGAGGTTGCCGTGAGCTATGATGCCATAGCGCTCTACGCAGGGCGATAGCTTGAGGCTCTGTCTCAAAAAAAAGAAAGAAAGAAAGAAAAAGTAGGTTTGTTTTATTTCCATTGGCCAGTGGACATGAATCCATTTTCTCTACTCAGAGGACCAGCCCTGAGTGTATTCTTCAAATCTCCTTGCTGCCCAGACAGCATTTGAGGAAACCAAGTTGTTTGATGTTTAAATGAAGACACAAAATGCTTCCTTGTAATCTTGGTTAAAGTTTGTCGCAGCAAACTCAGAGGGAATCAACTTGGCACCAAAATAACCTAAAGGCATGTCATATGCTCATTAGGAGAAGAATGGCATCTTCTGGGTGAGCAATTGGAAAGGATTTCCACAAACGCACCTATATAAAGCCGCCCTCCCTCCAACCTCCAAAGAGCTCGCCGACTTACCATGCCATCCCAGGAAGAGAACGTTCTTGGGAGAAACAGGTGCATCTGAGTCTTCTACTCTTACCTACCTGAGCAGAGGATGGATGTGTCATAGTCTTCAGTGGCATGGGGGGAAGGGTGCCTTACCTTGGCAAAGAATTTTGGGATTTCCCAGGAGCTTTGCAGATTATCTAGTCTAATTCTTGCAGCACACTTGAGAAGAGGGTACCATCGAAATATTCTATGTGAGGCTCAGCGCCCAGGGCACAGTTGTTATGGCTCCAGCCACATACACCCGGGCTGGTGGGTTTGAACCCAGCCAGGGCCTGCTAAAACAGCAGTGACAACTGCAACAAAAAATAGCCAGGCGCTGTGGCGGGCGCCATAGTCCCAGCTACTCGGGAGGCTGAGGCAAGAGAATCGCGTAAGCCCAAAAGTTGGAGGTTGCTGTGAGCTGTGACGTCACAGCACTCTATCTAGGCAACATAGTGAGACTCTGTCTCAAAAAAGAAAAAAAAAAGAAAGAAATATTCTATATGAGGTGAAGAAACCAGTGCTCAGAGGGGGAGACTCCTTTGTCTCACTTGAGACAACTTGGGGAAGAGTCACATTTGAACTCTCCAGCCAGAGGACAAGCAAAGGACAACTGCTAAAAGGAGGAGAGGGGTTGCCCATCGCATCTGAGTTCGAGGCCCAGGGAGGGCGGCTTAGAAAACAGTTTCACATGCAGACGGCCTGCGTCAGGCTCAGCCGGGGAGGGGTACTGGGGTTTAAGGAGAGCTGATGAACAGCATCCCTTGTCCCTGCCTGGGCTCAAATCCCCTGAGAAATAAGAGAACTCTTAGTGGATAGAGGACTAGAACATTCCCTTTATTACTAAGCAAGCTGACATTGGAAAAGGAGGCTTAAGTCTGAGGACAAATGGACATCCCAGGATGGGAACGGACAGGCGTACCTGCCTGGGTATAGGCAGGGCGGGGCCCGCGTGGGCCTCCCTGTTCCTAGGGTGGAAGAGGACTAGGAAGGGAGGGGGGGCTGGGTCAGCCATGCTCGTTTTTTTCTAGCTCTTCCCCTGGAAGGACCAGGTGCCAAGACCAAGGGCAGCTCCCTCCACATGGCAGGAAATGTTCCCCAAGGTGAACATCAGCTCTTCCAGGGTCATGGCCGCCCGGGGCACTGGCCGGTCTGGGTGTTATACAGCTTGTTTCTAAGCCAGCATTACCCTTGCATCTAACTCAGGGGCCACTGACGGAAAGGTCCCCTTTCACCTCCAGCCCCGGGGCTAGAGAGCAGCGTGTCCCTGCCCCCTCAGCTTTGCCTCCCTTCACCCTCTTAGGAGAGGTATGCCTTTGTAGCCTGGTTTCTGGGCTTCTGAGATACCAAACTGGGACAATGAGTTGAGAAAATCAGGAAACAGGACAGGAAAGGACAGAAAAGGTGAGCGGGCTGAGCAGTCAGTGTGAGAAATTGGAGCCTGGAAGAGCCGGTGAAGGGAATTGGACGCAGAGAATAAGAGAGACTCAGAGAGAGGGAGGGATCTCTGAAAGGTTGTGGTGGCTTTTTACTCTGATCCTGTCTGATGTTATTCAGAAAGTGCCAGCAGAGACTGAATTTATATTTTAACTACTTTAGGTTACAAGGATGCATTTCTTAGAATTTGACACCAGGCTCTTTGCTTATGTGCCTTGCTTATGACTGTGAACCCAAGATATGAAAACAACAGGCTTTGGCTTGGCGCCTGTAGCTCAGCAGTTAAGACGCCGTCCACATACACCGGGGTTGGCAGGTTCGAACCCAGCCTGGGCCTGCTAAACAACAACGACAACTACAAAAACAACAACAAAATAGCCGGGCGCTGTGGCGTGTGCCTGTAGTCTCAGCTACTCGGGAGGCTGAGGCAAGGGGATCTCTTGAGCCCAAGAGTCTGAGGTTGCTGTGAGCTGTGATACCACAGCACTCTATCAAGGGTGATATAGTTAGACTGTCTCAAAAAAGAAAAAAAAAACACTAGGCTTTTCCTGAGTGCCTATAATTATGCCAGCAGCTGTGTAGAATCTGGGGCTAGGAGGGAGTCACAGACTCTCACAGGGCCCATGGTTTCCTGCAGGGGACAGATATATCATCGAGTCCAGAAGTTAAGTACCAAGCACTAGGACAATGGTTCTCAACCTTCCTAATGCTGTGACCCTTTAATACAGTTCCTCATGTTGTGGTGAACCCCAACCATAAAATTAGTTTTGTTGCTACTTCATAACTATGATTTTGCTACAGTTATGAACCGTAATGTAAATATGCAGGAGACCCCCAAAGGGGTCGCGACCCACAGGTTGGGAACTGCTGCACCGGGAGAGCACAGCCAGGGAGCAGGGACATAGAGCAGGGAAGAGCATCTCTGTCACCACCACAGCAGGGCACAGAGACAGAGGGGACCATGACCAGCATGTTGGTGAGCAGAAGAGAGGGTGGCTGGAGCTTACGATGGAAAGAAAGGCCCAGACTGAGGTCACATCTAGAAACCAAAATCCTTGATCAGTGTTTGGACTCACCCTAAGGGCAAAAGTGCATTGCCAGCAATTTTTACTTTGATTTTAATGTCTTTTTCTGGATCATCAAATTCCACTTAGAGATAAGCTCTGCTAATATTTATTCTTTTTTTCTCCGTGTGTGTGTGTCTATAAAATGAAATTAGGACTATATACTACATAAGGTTTTGCAAACAGTTTATTTTCACTTAATGGCATCACTTTTTATGCCACTACAAGGTTCCCAAAATAAGGTTTCTTTTTTTTCTTTTGAGAAGAAGTCTCACTATGTCACCCTCAGTAGAGTGTTGTGGTGTCACAGCTCACAGCAAACTCAAAGTCTTGGGCTTAAGCGATTCTCTTGCCTCAGCTTCCCAGGTAGTTGGGACCACAGGTGCCCACCACAATGCCTGGCTATTTTTTGGTTGCAGTTGTCATTGTCGTTTAACAGGCCCGGGCTGGGTTTGAACCCACCAGCCTTGGTGTTAGGTAATTGCCCAGAGAAAGCCCCTCCCCTCCACTTTCACTTGGTGCCGGTGCCGTAAACACTGTACTACAGGGCAGCGCCTGTGGCTCAAGGAGTAGGGCGCTGGTCCCATATGCCGGAGGTGGTGGGTTCAAACCTAGCCCCGGCCAAAAAAAACAAACAAAAAAAAAACAACACTGTACTACAGGTGCCGAGCCCAAAAGGAGCTGCGTAAAATTTCATTGTGTGGGCACGCCATAATTTAGGTAAGCAGTCTCCTATTGCTGGATATTACAGACTGTTTCTAACTTTTTTTTTCTGTTATAAATAACAACACAATGAACATCTTCATGCACATCTCTGGTCATTAACAGGGTTTAATTAGGGCAGCGCCTGTGGCTCAGTGGGTAGGGCACCGGCCCCATATACTGAGGGTGGTGGGTTCAAACCCGGCCCTGGCCAATTTGCAACAAAAAAATAGCCGGGCGTTGTGGCAGGCGCCTGTAGTCCCAGCTACTTGGGAGGCTGAGGCAAGAGAATCGCTTAAGCCCAGGAATTGGAGGTTGCTGTAACCTGTGTGAAGCCACGGCACTCTACTGAGGGCGATAAAGTGAGACTGTCTCTACCAAAAAAAAAAAAAGGCTTTAATTATTTTTTTTTTTGCAGTTTTTGGCTGGGGCTGGGTTTGAACCCACCACCTCCGGCATATGGGGCTGGCACCCTACTCCTTTGAGCCACTGGAGCCGCCCTATGCTTTAATTAATTTATTTTTGAGACAGAGTCATTTTATAGCCCTCTGTAGAGTACTGTGGCATCATAACTCACAGCAACCTGAAACTCGTTGGCTCAAGGGATTCTCTTGCCTCAGCCTCCCGAGTACCTGGGACTATAGGCACCCGCCATAATGCTCAGCTATTTTTAGAGATGGGGGTCTCACTCTTGCTTAGGCTGGTCTTGAACTCCTGAGCTCAAGCGATCCACCCATCTTGGTCTCCCAAAATCTATTAGCAGGCTTTATTAAAGATTGTTTCTCTTTTTGAAAGGCCACAGTAGTGGGCCAGCCACAGAGGCTCACACCTATAATCCTAGCACTTTGGGAGGCCAAAGTGAATGAATTGATTGAGCTCAGGAGTTCAAAATCAGTCTGAGCAAGAGTGAAACTCCGCCTCTACTAAAAATACAAAATCTAGCTGGACGTTATGGCGGGCACCTGTAGTCTTAGCTACTCCGGAGGCTGAGGCAAGGGGATCTCTTGAGCCCAAGACTCAGAGGTTGCTGTGAGCTGTGATGCCACAGCACTCTCCGGAGGGCAACAAAATGAGACTGTGTGAGGTGGTGGTTGAGACAGGAGACAGAAACTCCATCAGGACCAGCTATGTCTTACAACCGCTGGAAATGTGAGGCTGACACCCGTAGACCTCATCAACGGTAGTCAGCTGGGGAAGAGGACCCCCGTGCCAGGGAAACAGGAAGGAGACCTTCAGGACTTCATATCCAGGAGTGTGGGAAAGAGAGAGAAGCAGCAGCTTCTCGGGATATGGGAGAGATAATGGTGAAGCCAAGTGCTATTCTAAGCTTGCATTATTCCTTCCTATCCTTACACCACCCACTTTACAGATGAAAAGAAAACGAGGCACAGAACATGCTATGGTTTGAATATTTGTCCCCTCCGAAACTCATGTTGAAATTTAATCCCTAGCCAGGCGTGGTCATGCCTGTAATCCTAGCACTCTGGGAGGCCAAGGTGGGAGGATTGCCTGAGCTCAAGATTCAAGATCAGCCTGAGCAAGAGTGGAACCCCGTCTCTATTAAAAAAAAAATAGAAAAATTAGTTGTGGTACATGCCTGTACTCCCAACTACTTGGGAAGCTGAGGCAGGAGGATCACTTGAGTCCAGGAGTTTGAGGTTGCTGCTGCGAAGTAACTTCCAGTGTCTTCCCTGTGTCTTCCTCTGTCCTTCTAACCCTCCTCTGCTTGGTGGGTTAGGTGGGGTAGCTGGTCATTGAAAATGTAGTGACCTCGGGCGGCGCCTGTGGCTCAGTGAGTAGGGCGCCGGCCCCATATGCCGAGGGTGGCGGGTTCAAACCCAGCCCCGGCCAAACTGCAACAAAAAAATAGCTGGGGGTTGTGGCGGGCACCTGTAGTCCCAGCTACTCGGGAGGCTGAGGCAGGAGAATCGCCTAAGCCCAGGAGTTGGAGGTTGCTGTGAGCAGTGTGACGCCACGGCACTCTACCGAGGGCAATAAAGTGAAACTCTGTCTCTGCAAAAAAAAAGAAAACATAGTGACCTCAAGGGGCACCCAAGAGCCCCCAATCCCTTCCTGCCACCTGCTCTCCTCCTGGTCTTCCACCAGTCTGAACCCTGCTCATCAGTCATGTGCTGCCCCTCAGCCCCGTGAAGTCCCTTAGCCACTGTCTATATGTGCCCCTTCTCCATAAGCACTTCACTGTTTTCTTTAAATAAATGCTCCTGTTTAAACCTGATTCCCAACATCTGCTTTGTGGTAAGCGGTAAAGCGGTGAAGTGTCCCCACCGTTAACATAGAAGATGCCCCCTTCAGTCCCCGGGGAGGTCACTTAGTTGGTCAGTGTCTCCAGAAGGCCCTTATTTGATGTCCCTGGTGAGGGGAGATGATTAACCCACTTTTACCCAATAGCAGGATTGAAAAGTGAGTGGATCTTTCCTCCAGCAGCCCCAAAGGCTGGGCTGGAGGTCTGCGTGTGGTTTGGGATCGGGGCGTGGGGTGATGGAGGGAGGAAGAAGGAAGAAGCAGAGGATGAAAGGGATGTCAGGCACTCCCAGAACTTCTGTGGCTGCCACCAACCCTCAGAATCTGAGCACCTGGTGAAGCCTCCTGTGTCCCATGAAGACAGATATTTGAGCGGGTCAAGGCAGCTGTTGCTGAGAGTCAGCAGGGAATGGGGAGTAAAAGTCTTGCACCTACTGAGGACTTCACGTTCCAGGCCTCTGTTTAACCTCACAGCAGTTACAACAGGGGGAGATGTTGGCCCATTTTACAGGGGAGGAGACTGAGGCTCAGAAGTGTAATGTACCAGGTCCCCTCAGCTAGTAAATGGCAGCAAAGTGACTCCAGCATCCCAAGGCCCCTCCTGGAGCCCCCTTGACTTGAACCAGGCCTCCAGCCCCATTCTTGCCCAATTGACCCATGACCCCAGCTTGGGCAATGATAATAAGAACAAACAATGGCAGATGTTTCAGGGCCCAGAAGGTGAGTCAGTGGGACCTGCAGTCAGGATGTCCTTGGCTCCCTCCTCTTTCTCATCTGCCTCTTAGGAAATTTCCAGGCCACTTGCTGTCAAGACCCTAGTTCGGGATCCATCATTACTCACTTTACTGAAGCATAACGTAGACACTTACTGAGTTCACTTGTATGCAATAAGTGTACACTTTGATGATTTTTAAAAAATTTCCATGTATTAGTTAAGGGAGTCCAAGTGTTTTGGCTACAGAGATAGCTTGTATAAGGGTATGCCCATCACCAGAATAGCGTTCACTGCATTCAATAGGTAAGTTTTAACCCCACTCTTCCTACTTCTTGGTCTCTCGTCAACTTTATATAATTTCGTGCCTGTGAGCTCCCACTAATACGTCACTTCAATAATTTTTACTTTGATTACTTAATTAATTAATGTTATTTATTTACTTATTTTTAGACAGAGTCTCACTCTGTCACCCTCGGTAGAGTACTGTCGCGTCGTAGCTCACAGCAACCTAAACTCTTGGGCTAAAGTGATCCCCTTGCTTCAGCCTCCTGAGTAGCTGGGACTACAGGACCCCACCACAACACCTGGCTATGTTTTAGAGATGGGGTCTTGCTCTTGCTCAGACTGATCTTGAAGTCGTGAGCTCAGGTAATCCACCTGCCTTGGTCTCCCAGAGTGCTAGGATTACAGGCATGAGCCACCGTGCCTGGCCAATAATTTTTTAAAAATTTATTTTATATTAGAGAGAAGGAAGCAGCGGGAGATGAGAAAGCGAGAGAGAAGAGCAGGGAAATAGTATGGCATCCCAAAGAAAGAAAAGAAGAATGCCCACCCAGTAATTTTTATTTATTTATTTATTTATTTTGCAGTTTTTGGCAGGGGCTGGGTTTGAACCCACCACCTCCGGCATATGCGACTGGCACCCTACTCTTTTGAGCCACAGGCGCTGCCCCACCCAATAATTTTTAGTAAATGTATGGTGTTGTGTAACCATCACTGCAATCTAATCTTAGAACATTTTCATTACCCCAGAGAGTTCCCTCCCGTTCAGGTGCGGTGAATCCCCACTCCCACTCCCTGCCTCAGCGGGGGATCTATGCCATCTGTCTCTCTAGGTTTGCCTTTCCCAGACATTTCACATAAACAGAATTATATCATCTATGGTCTTTGGTGACTGGCTTCTTTCACTCAGCACCATGGAGTTTTTGGTTTAAGAAAATTTATTTTCTAGAGATGGGGTCTGTGGCCCAGGCTGGAGGGCAGTGGTGTCATCACAGCTTACTGCAGCCTTGAATTCCTGGGCTCAAGCAAACCTCTGACCTTGCCTCCCTAGTAGCTGGAACTAGAGGCATAAGCCACTACTCCTGACTTGTTCCAAGTTCTTGAGGTTCATCCATGTTGTAACTTGTAGCACTAGTTTGTTTTCTTTGTTTGGTCATATAGTATTCCATTATACAGATGGACCACATTGCGTTTTATCCATTCACCAGCTGAAGGACGTGGGGTTGTTCCCAGTTTCTGGCTATTATAATATAAATCATGCTGCTGGGAGCATTAGTCTGTATGTCTTTGGGTGGCTTATATGTCCCTGTCTCTTGGAAGACTCCCAGGAGTGCTGGGTGATATCATCCCTACCTTGAATTGCTGGGAGCATCTTCTAGAACAGGTTCTCCTTTCAATTCAATCCCTACACTGCCCCCAGAATCAGCTGCCTAAAATGCACACCCAATTACATCAGAGTAAAATCTTTTAGGAGCTCAGAACAAAGTACAGATTCCTGAGCATGCACAAGACTGTCATCTTCCCAGTGCATCTTGGCCTCCCTTCAGCTCTGTCTGTCATCTTGGGGATCAGGTTGGCCCGGAAGTGTTCTTGTATTCTCAGTGTTTTAGTTCATATATTTTGGGATTCATATATTTTTATTGATTGATTTATTTTGAGATGGGGTCTTGTTCTGTTGCCCGGGCTGGAGTGCAATGATGGGATCATAGCTCACTGCAGCCTGGAACTCCTGGGCTCAAGCAATTCTCCTGCCTCAGCCTCTCAGAGTGCTGAGATTGTAGACATGAGCTACCACGGCCAGCCTGGAATCCACTTAGAAGGCACTGTGTAGGTATTGCTGGATGAAGGACTAGAAATTGAAGCTCTGTGATCACAACTTTTAAAATGCTCTGATTTTAAACAGAGCCAACACCCAGGCATTAGCCTGCCAGATCCTGGCACAACTGCAAAAGAATATCACAAACTAGTGTGGACGAGGAATTGGGAAACCTGTTATTTTCTGGCATTGATTTTTTTTTTTTTGTTGTTGGGGATTCATTGAGGGTACAATAAGCCAGTTACACTGATTGCAATTGTTAGGTAAAGTCCCTCTTGCAATCATGTCTTGAAAAAGCTTCATGAGCCTTTCTCAAATGTTCGTAGTTATACTTATGAAGCATTTTGTATTGCTGAATCTCTATGCCTTAATGTGCATGGTTCTTTCTGGAACATATTTTCCCTACTTGGAATAGATTCCACATCCATGTGGAGAACTCCTATTCATCCTTCAAAACCATAATCAGTCATGGCCTCTTTGGTGATACTTTCTCTGATCCCTTCTACCCAGGCAGAAATATTATTTCCTTCCTCCTCTGGACTGCTATATTTTACACATACTTTTATCCTGGTATATTTTAGAAAATTATTTGCTTATATGTCTACATACCACACTAAGCTGCTTATCAAGGGACATGAGGGAGCCTCATTCCATTTGCCCTTGTATCCTAGTTTCTTGGCATGTAGGAGCTCAGTGCGGTTCATTTTATTTATTTATTTATTTATTTTGAGACACAGTCTCACTCTGTCACCCTGGGTAGAGCACCGTGGCATCATAACTCACAGCAACCTCAAACTCCTGTGTTCAAGTGATCCTCTTGCCTCAGCCTCCCAAGTAGCTGGGATTATAGGCTCCTGCTACAACACCTGTCTAATTTTTTCTATTTCTGGTAATGACAAACATCTTGCTGTTGCTCAGCTGGCCTCAAACTCCTGAGCTCAAGCAATCCACCCACCTTGCCCTCCCGGAATGCTAGGATTACAGGCATGAGCCACCATCCCTGGCCACTACAGTTTATTTTTTAACTGAACTAAACATTTTTTTTTTTTTTTTGTAGAGACAGAGTCTCACTGTACCGCCCTCGGGTAGAGTGCCGTGGCGTCACACGGCTCACAGCAACCTCTAACTCTTGGGCTTACACGATTCTCTTGCCTCAGCCTCCCGAGCAGCTGAGACTACAGGCGCCCGCCACAACGCCCAGCTATTTTTTTGTTGCAGTTTGGCCGGTGCTGGGTTTGAACCCACCACCCTCGGCACATGGGGCCGGCGCCCTACTCACTGAGCCACAGGTGCCGCCCTGAACTAAACATTTCTAATTCTTGAGTTCCCCTCTCATCAGAGGGGGGTGACAGTACCTGCCGTAGGTACCTTTAAGTGGTTTTAAAAAATGAGCATGAAATGACTCGTAAGTAAAAATACCTTGAAAAAAGGCATGAAAAGCTCCGTGAAGGTCAAGTGCAGTAAATTCTTGCTTAGCCAGAGCACCTGGCTACTCGGCTGGACATAAGCTGACCTTATTTGGTTCAGGAAGTGCTCAAGGCTGTCCCAAGCCTGCATCATTGTTACTGTGAGCATAGGGGCAACGGAGTCAGTTAAGGACAGAGATTAAGAGCCAATGGCTCTGTCTGAAAACATGGCCCCATCCCTCTCTGGCCCGACCCCTGCTTCATTTTCCTTCACTGCTCCTGTTGCTCTCTGACATCACCCAACACATTTATTTGCTTTGTGACGGACATTCCACGGCAAAGCCTGTTCATTGCTCATCCCATTCCCCTCTTCCTCCTTGGCTCCCGGCTGGTCCCTATTCTGCAGCCCCTCTGGAAGTTAGAAATGGCCACAGGGTCTAGGTTTTTCACACATAGAGAAGAAACAGAAATGCCCACTGTACCTGCCAGGCTGGGGCTTTGGCGCACTAGGTGTGGCCCTCTAGACTCCCTTCCACCTTCCTGCTGCTACATGGGGACAAGGCAGCAGCCCTGCTTCACCTAAGCAGGTGAAAGACAGTGTCCTGGGTGCTTAGAGCAATGATGTGGAAGGAACCTGGGCTCTCTGCATGACTGTGCAGATACAGCAGGGCTGCCCACCAGCCTGGGACACTCACCTGGAATTACCACTCAAGAGAGAAATTCACTTCTTTGTTTAATAAATTTCAGGGTCCTCATCTGTGTAAAGGTGAGCTATCAGCGACCTCTGGAGGCTGGGTTTCTGTAAAACGGACCCCAGGATGCATGCCCACCCCAGTGACAATGGCTCTGAGGATCACCTGAGATGAGGGTGTAAAGGGGCTTGTAAGAGTCAATATGAGTGCCGCTTGGGATGGGGGAGGTGGTGAGGAAGGAGCGGATATCATGAGGCCACCGGACAGAGTGCAGAACTCGTGTGGCTGGATAGACAGTTCCACAGTCTAATTACAGAGCCCTCCTGACCGCGCCATGTGGCAGAACTATTTGCTGAGACATGCACGCACGCACTCATTCACTCGGCAGAGAAACACCGGATACCTGCTCTGGGCAGAGGATTCCAGGATAAAAGAATGAACAGACATGATCTTTGCTTGGGAGGACCTGCTGCTGTCCTGGCTCATGAGCACCTGTCTGTCCTCACACCAGAGCTCCATAAGGACCCCGGAACAGAGTCACATATGGGAACTAACAAATCTCACCCCACGTGCAAGGGACAATAACAGAAGCCTGGACAGGAAGATACACAATGGGGGAAATTTGGGGCTGTACCTAGAAAGGTCAAGGCCTCACGGAGGAGTGCTGGTGTCTCCAAGGGCGGGGAGGAGCCCAGGGTGCAGAAGCACGAAGCCTCCTGGCCATGCACGCCCAGATCTGACTTGGAGAACGTGGTGAGTGGCATCACAGTGCACCTTTCTCCGACTGTCCCAGCCCAGACATCCCTGACTCCTCCGAATGCAGGTGGCATTTATAACCACGGAACTTGTTTGGCAGTTGCTGTATAGAGTGAGTCCTTGCAGCATGCAGCCTGTCTCCTCCAGGAGATTGTGAGTCACTGAGGACTGAGGCTGCCTATTCTGTCTTTGTCTTCCTGGGACCCAGCTCAGTACCTTCCTTTGAATATTAAGCAGGCCAGAGACTGTTTTTCCCCCTTGCTGGTGGTGTCCAAAGGGGTGAAAAGGTTCCCACCTTCACGATGCTGTTGTGTGTTTACTGAGCACCCCCTCAGATGTGGCACCAACACTACCTTGTACATCACTGTGTTGAATCCTCACAGTAACCCTAGGAGGTAGACAATGTGAGTTCCCATTTCACAGAGGGAACTACTGAGGCTCAGTGAGATTACCTCACTTGTGGGAAGGGCAGCAGCCTAGACTCGAAAGAACCAAAATTTGAATGCAGGTGAGGGATCCAACAGCGGATGTTTTTAGCTTTAACTCCACCTGAACTTATTGTCCCATATGTCAGTATATTTATTTGTTTATTTCTGAGATAGTTTGTCACCCTCGGTAGTGGTGGCGTAGCTCACAGCAACTTCAAACTCTTGGGCTCAAGTGATTCTCTTGCCTCAGGCTCCCAAGTAACTGGGACTACAGGTGCCCGCCACAATGCCCGTCTAGTTAATCTATTTTTAGTAATGAGACGTGTCTCACTCTTGCTTAGGATGATCTCAAACTCCTGACCTCAAGCAGTCCATCTGCCTTGGCCTCCCAGAGTGCTGGGATTAGAGGTGTGAGCCTCTGTGCCCGGCCTATTTCAGTATATTTAATAAAAAATGTTTGAGCTCTGTGGGCGGCTCCTGTGGCTCAGTGAGTACAGCACCGGCCCCATATACCGAGGGTGGCAGGTTCAAACCCAGCCCCGGCCAAACTGCAACAAAAAAGTAGCCGGGCGTTGTGGCGGGTGCCTGTAGTCCCAGCTGCTTGGGAGGCTGAGACAAGAGAATCGCTTAAGCCCAGGAGTTGGAGGTTGCTGTGAGCCGTGTGATGCCACGGCACTCTACCGAGGGCCATAAAGTGAGACTCTGTCTCTACAAAAAAAAAAAAAGTTTGAGCTCTAACTGAGTAGTGATTATTTCTCTGTACGGCTGCGATGGCATCTGGAGCATGCGCCCCCACACCTAGTGTAGCACTTATTCAAATTGTTCAGGGTAATCCTGGAAGGACTCACTGGAGGAGGCCAAGTTCCCTTAAATAAACTTGGAATGTGGTGAGAGACAAGCCAGTTGGAGGGGCTGCATGAAGGCTCGAAGGCAGATCTGGTGACATCATTTACAGGGCCCTCCATGTTTCTGACAGGGGTGAAAAGAAAGTAGGTCCCAACCCCCCCAGGCTGCTGTAGGGATGCAGCTGGGGTGCTCTGTGCCTCCCACTGAGACCCCTTTTCTTTCCACAGGACCAGGCCGAGGCCATCTTTGCAGGGAGGGAGGTTCTTGCCCCAACAGAAAGGTTAACTGCGCGTCTCTGGGCCAGATGCCACTGGAAGACACTGAGAAATTAGTAGCTTAGTTGAGAACCATCATCTGTCAGTGGCAGGTAGTAACTTAATCAAGTCTTTCTTGAGCACCTATCTGTTCTGGGGCTGATTCTAGGAACTGAAATAAAGCACTGACCCTCGTAGAGACGCCATTTTACTGGCGGAAAGGTAGGGAGGATGGTAAGTAAGCCTGCAAACCAGCAAGCTGGGTAACTCAGGTGACAAAGAGTGCTTAAGTGCTTTAAAGATAACAAAACAAGGGAAGTGACTGGGGGAGACAAGGCCGAGTGATGGGGGAGGTGGGGAAGTCAGGGAAGGCCAGTCTGGGGAGGGGACATTTGGTTGAGAAGAACCGAATGATCAAGGGATGCTAATCGGGCCACGAGCTGGGGAGAAAGCAGCCAGGAGGAGGGCACGGCAAGGGCAGAGGTCCTGCAGTGGGGAAGAGCAGAGGAACTGGACATGTAAAAAGACCACAGGGGGCTCGGGGCCCATAGCTCAGTGGTTAGGGCGCTGGCCATATGAACTGGGGCTGGTGGGTTTGAACCTGGCCAGGGCCTGCTAAACAACAATGACAACAATAACAACAGCGAAGAAAAAAAAAAAAAAAACAGCCGGGTGTTGTGGTGAGCACCTGTAGTCCCAGCTACTGGGGGGCTGAGGCAAGAGAATCACTTAAGCCCAAGAGTTTGAGGTTGCTGTGAGCTAAGACGCCAAAGCACTCTACTGAGGGAGACACAATAAGACTCTGTCTCAAAAAAAAAAAAAAACAAAAAACCCAGTAAGCCAAGAGAAGAGAGGTCCAAAATGAAGTGGGAGGGAGTACATGGGGCCAGGCCACGCAGGGACTGGGAGGCTTTCATTCCATCTGCCAGTCATGTATTAGTTAACTATTGCTGTGTATCAAATTACCCCTGCATTTTGCACTTTTTTTTTGAGACAGAATCTCACTCCATTGCACTGGATAGAGTATCATGGTGTCATCATAGTTCATAAAATTATTGGGCTCAAGCAATTGTCTCAGTTTTTCTATTTTTAGTAGAGACGGGGTCTCACTCTTGCTCAGGCTGGTCTCAAACTCCTGTGCTCAGTCAATCCACCTGCCTCAGCCTCCCAGAGTGCTAGGATTATAGGCGTGAGCCACCTGGCCCACCCTAGCATTTTGCACATTTTTAATCTCATCCATTCTGTGGGTCAGGAGTGTGGGCAGCCTTTCTGGGTCCTCTCCTTCTGGGTGTCTCACAGGTTCTAGTCAAGGTGTTGAGTGGGCTGGAGTCATGTCTGGGTTCATCTGGGGAAGGCCCTGCTTTGAGTTCATGTCATCATTGGCAGGATTCGGTTCCTCATGGGACATCCATCTGAGGCCCACTCTGTTCCTTGCTGTGAGGGCCAGGCCAACATGGCAGCTTGCTGTACCCAACTGTGTAAGCCCAGGAGGCAAGAGAGAGCGTCTGCAAGGAAGATGGAAGTCCCATCTTTTGTAACCCGATTATAGAAATGGTACCCCTTGCCTCCGCCATATTCTATGTTAGAAGCAAGTTGCCGGCCCTGCCCCTGCTGGGAACCCTTGGGGGCCATCTTCACAGGAAGCCCTTGGAGGTATCCAAGCAAGGTCTGACATATACTTTCAAAAGGTCACTTTGGCTTCTTTGAGTATTGGGAGTGGTGAGCAGGCGATGAACAAGAGTGGAAGCCAGATGGCCAGCCAGGGGCTACTGTAAAGGTTCTGGTTTGAACCAAGAAGGTGGTGGTGGAGATCCAAGCAGTGTAGCCAAGGGGCCTTGCCAATGGATGGAGATGAGGGGAGGGCAAAGAAGAACTGGGATGACTCCTGAGCTTGCAGGGCCATGCGCCTCCTGCCTCCTGGGACAGACAGGGCGGCACATTCTCCATCTCCCACAGCCCTACCCAAGGTGACAAATGTGCTGGGTGGCTGGCCAGCTCAAAGAATTCCAACTGTGAGCAGAGAACTGATGTCTCCTTGTGCCAGGCTGAGGGACTGACCCATGTCCTCAGTCTCCTTAGTCTGCCCACGGTCAGACCAATGAAGACAGCGAGCCACGGTGGCGGGGGAGGCGCTGGTCACCTATAACTGTGCTCACAAAGTCAGCCAGCGCTGAGAGGGCTCAGGCAGCTGTGTGTCTGTCTGTCTTAGGTGGGCTACACTCAGAGTGCAGGGCAGGGAGATCCACTAACAATGACCCTAGAATGTCAGGGCATTACTAGCTAAAAAAATTCCAGAAAGACAAACACTTAAAATTCTTTACCTGAAAGTGTCTGCCTACACGAAACCTTTATTTGCTATACATGTAAAGAGAGAAATAGATCATTTTGTGGTTACCAAATGGGGGTTGCTACTTTCTGTCTGTCTTGCTGTTAAGCCCTTGATATAACAGGTACCTCATTTCATCCTCATGAACAACTCAGCAATGTCGACACTAGTATGATGCCATTTCCTAGATGGGAAAACTGAGGCTTGGAGAAGTGACCTTGGGCACAAGGTGGCACAGTCAGGATTGGATCCAGATCTGTCTGACTCCAAACCCAGATTCCCAGCGGCTGCTATGACCTTGCCCCTAGTTACGTTGGTAGAAGATTCATTTCCTGCTTCCAGAGGTGAAAGTCCAGAAGCAGGAGTTCATTTATTCACTTAGAGATGGGGTCTCACTCTGTCACCTAGGCTGGAGTGCAGCCGCAAGATCATAGCTCACTACAACCTCCAACTCCTGGGAGGCTCAAGTGATTGGCAAGGGTTTTATTTTAACAGGTCTGGGCTGGGCCGTGCCTGTGGCTCAGTGAGTAGGGTGCTGGCCACATATACCAAGGGTGGCGGGTTCAAACCCGGCCCCAGGCAAACTGTAACAAAAAAATAGCCAGGCGTTGTGGTGGGTGCCTGTAGTCCCAGCTATTTGGGAGGCTGAAGTAAGAGAATCGCCTAAGCCCAAGAGCTGGAGGTTGCTGTGAGCTGTGACGCCATTGCACTCTACTGAGGGCAACAAAGTAAGACTCTGTCTCTAAAAGAAAAACAGGTCTGGGCTGGCCAGAGAGGACGAAGAGTTGAGACCAAGAAATCAACTCAGACTGGTGTGGCAGGAGGTGGTGCCCCCTGGTGGTGATGATAAGGAAAGACAGTGGAATGGGAACACGGAGCTACTTAGTATAGGCTGGTGAGTGGGGGACAGACATAGCAGTGTCCCTGGAGAACAGAGCAGGTTCCATCAAGTCAGGCTGTCCTAAGCAAAGCACTAGAGCCTTCTTCCTTTTCCGGGGCCCATGAGACATCCTCATGCCTTCTGCCCAGGTTGGCCAGGAGCTGATCAGGGTCAATACACACCAGTAATCCAAATGACATCACCAAACATGACCACGCTCTTGTTCAAACCTAGCATTTGTGTCTAAATTCAGACCCCTGCACACGACAAGCAGGCAGTCCCCGAATTTTGCACTTAAGAATGGGGGCTATTACACATAATAGGTAAATGTACCTGTTCTAATTTACATACAAATTCGACTTAAGAATAAACCTACAGAAACCAGGGACTGCCTATATTGGCATCATCTGCTTTTTTTTTTTTCGTAGAGACAGAGTCTCACTTTACCACCACCGGTAGAGTGCTGTGGCGTCACAGCTCACAGCAACCTCCAACTCCTGGGCTTAGGCGATTCTCTTGTCTCAGCCTCCCAAGTAGCTGGGACTACAGGCGCCTGCCAAAACGCTCAGCTATTTTTTTGTTGCAGTTTGGTTGGGGCCGGGTTTGAACCCTCCACCCTCAGCAATACAGGCTGGGACTTGGGTTAATATAGTGCAAGTCTGGCAACCAAAGGGGAAGCTCTCATTCCTGGATATTGGATATTTTATTTTATTTTTGAGATAGCATTTTGTTATGTCACCCTCGGTAGAGTGCCGAGGCATCACAGCTCACAGCAACCTCAAACTCTTGGGCTTAAGTGATTCTCTTGCCTCACCCTCCCAATAGCTGGGACTACAGACACCTGCCACAACGCCCGGCTATTTTTCTGTTGCAGTTGTCGTTGTTTAGCCCAGGCTGGGTTCGAATCTGCCACCCTCGGTGTCTGTGGCTGGCGCTGTAACCACTGTGCTATGGGTGCCAAGCCTGCATTTTTTTTTCTTTTCTTTTCTTTTTTTTTTTGCTTACAGAGACCAGGCCTCTGATAGAGGATGTCCTGGGGACCACCATTCAACTAGTTCCCAGGGCCCAACCACAGGGGGGAATCAGATGAGGATGTGGAGTGAGACAAGATGGGAGCACAGAGCCCATAAGGAGGCTGCCGGGAGAGCTGGGGAAGGTATGACATCAGGTTTTAAAGCATAGAGATACCTTGGGTGTTGTTTTGAACATCTTGAATATGAATTACAAAGCACCGTGACACTACGAATAAACACAGAACCAGAGCTGAGAAAGGGAATCTCTAGAAGTTTCTCCCTGTTACCAGCAATGTCTGTCCTGGAGTGATAAGAGGCTCCTTTTCGGGGAGGGAATAGTGTGAGCGGGTGAATGGCGCAGGTGGGACTCAGAAAGCCTGTGTTCTATTTCCAGCTTCTATCACTGACTCGCAATGTGACCTTGCTAAGGTCACAGCTCTGTTTTATTTGCTGGGGAAAAAAATCAGAGGTGGCAAAGCTCGCATTTACTCCACGGGAGGGGAATCTTGGAATATGGGAGATAGCCCTGATTCCCACAATCCCCACCCGTGTCTGGTCCTACCTACTATATATATATATATATATATATATATATAGTATATATAGAGTCAGAGACAGAGACAGAGTCTCTATTAGAGACAGAGTCTTACTTTGTCACCCTCGGTAGAGTGCTGTGGCATCACAGCTCACAGCAACCTCCAGGCTCTTGGTCTTAGGTGATTCTCTTGCCTCAGCCTCCCGAGTAGCTGGGACTACAGGCGCCCACCACAACACCCAGCTATTTGTTTGTTGCAGTTTGGCCGAGGTCGGGTTCAAACCCGCCACCCTCGGTATATGGGGCCAGCACCCTACTCACTGAGCCACAGGCCCCGCCCTGTCCTAGCTGCTATTAATGAAAAAAAAAAGTGCTTAGATTTGGATTCAAGGAACTTTGGGGGATACCCAAAGAAGTAAGCAGTTCTTTCCAAGACAAGACTCATCACTACCTTTATTTACACTGTTTCTCCAAATACTTTTCAAATCATGTTCCCAAATAATGTGGCCCTCACATATCTGTGGAAGGGGAGACGGGAGGTATTTTCTCTTAGTTTCAGGATAAAGAAATCAAGGCTAGGAGGAGTATTTCTCAACAACTTCTTTACCAGCTTCTGCAAACCTTTGTCAACTAAATAGTCTATATTTATTAAGTAGAAATTTATCTCTGTTTTCATTAATTAAAGTCACAAGTTCAAGTTTCTGCTTGGCACAAAAGAACTAGGGTTACCACTGAGTTCATTGCCAAGAATTACAACCTGTGCTGGGTGCTGTGGCTCACACCTGTAATCCTAGCACTCTGGGAGGCCGAGGCAGGTGATTGCCTGAGCTCCTGGGTTTGAGACGAGACTGAGCAAGAGTGAGACCCCCGTCTCTAAAAACTAATAGCCGGGTCTTGTGGCAGGTGTCTGTACTCAGCTATTCAGGAGGCTCTGGCCCAAGAGTTTGAGGTTGCTGTGAGTTATGACACCATGGCACTCTACTAAGGAGGACAAAGTAAGACTCTATCTCAAAAACAAACAAACAAAAAATTTGCAACACTTACTCTGGGTGACCTCCTCAAAGGTCAAGGCCCAGTTTGCACCAGACTTTTTGAAATTCTGTAAAGACTTCAAGGGACCCAGGGATCTAGGCTGTAAAGTCCCCAGGAAGATCAATTAAGCTGCTATGAAAGATTCTATGGCTGAGGCTAGGACCAGATCCGGGATCTTGACTGTAGACCAGTGTGCCAGCCAACCAGACCACTTGTGTGCAACTTGGACACACAGACACACGGGTGCACGCACGTGTGCAGGATGGCAGCTCAACCAAACGCAGGTATTATGAAGCAGCGATGCGAAGGGCTCAAACAAGTAATAGGTTCCCCTCAGTAATGGAATGAGCAGCCAGAACCGTGTCTGAGTGTGGAAAAGTGCAACAGATTGTCTCCGAGTGATTTTGCAGAGTTGCAGGGGTGGAGAATGTGTTTATTCTGCCACCTGCTTGCACTTTGTGTGACTTCAATAATTATGCATTCTTTATGTAGGTTGAAGCATTTTCACCCACTAGAGAGCATTCAGACCCGTTTCCCCCAGCACCTGCCTCTTCAAGAGCATGAGATCAGAGTGGGGGGCTGAGCCTTTGAAGCTGGGATGACAACAGCAAACTGGGGCCCCTGGGTGAGTGGGCACAGACAGGGAACTTGGAGGTCTGGCCTATAACCAGGGAAAGAGCTGAAATGTCTCAAAGTCTCCCCCGGGGGCTCCCCCTGCCCTTCTCTTGGGCTCCTGCAAATACTCTCCTCTCTTGAGCCCTTGGCTCTGTTCCAGAGGCTCAGTGTTCTAATCCTGTGGCTCAGCAGCATCAAGACTGTCTGTACCTTTGGAGAAGGCTAGGGGTTTAGCTTCAGAATCTAAGGCTCCAGTCCCAATCCCCAGCAGGGCTGGGGCCCCACACAGGGTCTCTGGGGGCCTGTTGCCCAACAGCTGTTCCCTAGGTTATTTTTGTTCCAGTGGAGCTTATCAATTCCAGGGTATCTGGACCAAAATAGCCCACAGCAGGAAGATCTCTTGGTGGCTCTGTGGGGACCTCCCCACAGAGAAGTTTCTAAAATGGGGTGGCGCAGAGGGGAAGGAATTTGGCTTGAGCCATGGTGAAGAGGGAATGCTGCCAGTGTTAGAGGCTAACCCCACCAACTCCACGCTTTCCTTTCCTGCCTTGGAACCTCCCTGACCACTACCCAGGCCATAAAAGCTGGGGGTTTGGTGGAGGAGAGAATGGAAAGATAATTTTTGAACTCTGGTCCTCCTCCAAAGCTGGTGAGATACACGGTCCCCTTTCCCATTTCACAGATGGGGCTAACCTGGTCCAGAGAGGCAGAGGCACTGGTCTGAGGCCACACAGCTCAGAACCCAGGCCTGGTGATCCCGGCGGAAGGCCTACAAGTTGGGCCTCTGTTAGACCAGCAGCTGATCTTTGCTCGGTGGATTCCAGTTCTGTGGAGAAGTGGGGCCAGCATGGAAAGTGCTGACTGGCCTTGGCTTTCCTTCCAGCCACAGCAGGGGCCCTGGCAGCCACCTGTCTCCTCTTACTCTCAGGCCTCTCACTAAGATGGGTCAAGTTCGGGCGGGGCAGAGGAGAGGGAAGACCAGCCACTCACTCTCTCTTTGGAGCCAGCCCAAAGTCAGGTCAGCCTGGCCCCTGAGAGCCTGCGGGGATTGCCTACGGAGCAGAGTCGGAATGACCCAGGTTTCATTCCCTTTGGCAACCCGGGTGGCGCGCGGGGAGCGCACTTTGGCACCAGGCGGGCGCTGGGGTGCGGGGCACACGTCCTGGACACGCCCTATGGAAACCGCTCCCAGGCTCAGTAACTGAACTTGGACTTCAAGAGCCACCAGCCAAATCCGCGCGGCTGGTCCTATCCCCCGGTCTCGGAAATAAGCCGCCTGGTGGAGCTGCTTTTGGCGACCGCAACTCAGCCACCCCTACCGCTCCCGCCTCTCCCCGGGATTTTCCAGCGGGTTAATTTCCTGTCCCGGTAAATCCTTTCCCTAGTCCCTTGCCCCTCCCTCCCGGCCTCGCCTCTGTCTGTCCCCGCCGCCTGGACTCCCCAAGTGCGTCCGCGCCGCGCTCCGTCGCCCCCGCGCGCCCGGGCGCACGCCCTCCTCGCCTGGGCCGCCCTCCGGCTCTCCACGCCCGGCCCGGCGCGCTGCCCCGAGTGTGCGCTCGCTCTGAGGGTCGCGTGGGCGTCGCGGCGGCCCCTCGGCCATGCGCCCCTGCACCGCCCCCCGCGCTCCCGCCTGCGCGGCTCTCTGGCTCCGTAGCCTTCTGCTGCTGCTGGGGCTGGTGCCGCTGCTCGCGCCCGGGCACGCGTGCCCCGCGGGCTGCGCCTGCACCGACCCGCACACGGTGGACTGCCGCGACCGCGGGCTGCCCAGCGTGCCCGACCTCTTTCCCCTGGACGTGCGCAAGCTGCTGGTGGCGGGCAACCGCATCCAGCAGATCCCCGAGGACTTCTTCATCTTCTACGGCGACCTGGTGTACCTGGACTTCAGGAACAACTCGCTGCGCTCGCTGGAGAAGGGCACGTTCAGCGGCTCCGCCAAGCTGGCGTTTCTCGACCTCAGTTACAACAACCTGACCCAGCTGGGCGCCGGCGCCTTCCGCTCGGCGGCAAGGCTGGTCAAGCTGAGCCTGGCCAACAACAACCTGGCGGGCGTGCACGAGGCCGCCTTCGAGACCCTGGAGTCGCTGCAGGTGCTGGAACTCCACGACAACAACCTGCACAGCCTCAGCGTGGCCGCCCTGGACGCGCTGCCCGCGCTGCGCACCCTGCGTCTGGACGGGAACCCGTGGCTCTGCGACTGCGAGTTCGCCCACCTCTTCTCCTGGATGCAGGAGAACGCGCCCAAACTGCCCAAAGGTGAGCCAGGCTGGCCGGGCTGAGGGAGGACGCAGGGACGGGCCTCCACTATCCCGAGTCTGGGCGGTGAGGAGCCCTGACCAGCCCCTGGGGGGCCTTGGGTTGCGTCTGGATGTGGCCCCTTGGTGGCTCTGAGCAACCCGCTCTGTGAGAGCCGCTCCGGGTGAACTTTTCCATCCGGAGTTTCTGGACCCAGGGTTTACTTTCCCCGCCGCTTCTCTAACACTCACTTTTCTAAGGTAGGGAACGTTCAGTTCTTGGGAGTGACCAGGATGGTCTCATGCGTCTTTGAGTCCTGGGACTGCTGGGGGCGGTGACTTACCGGTCCCTTCTAAGCGGGAGGTCCTCCTGCTGTGAATGGGTGGGAGCCAGCAGCGGTTCTCAGTGCTCTGCCAGGCCTAAGCTGGTCTCTCAGCTTCTCAGCCCAGTTTGCTCTTCTGCCTAAAAGGGGCGAGGAATATTCACAGAGAGGAACTGATGGCAGCCGGCTGGAATCCAGTGATGCTGTAAATGATGAATAGTGCTGTGGCTTTCGGCCCAGATGTGAAAAAGCGAAATAAAATGTGGCTGCTGGCGCCCCCTTTCCTTTCCTGGTGTACCCTTCCAGCTGTGACAGGAACATACATACCCACTTGGCCCACAAGAACCCAAGAGCAAGGGAATTAAGGTGTCCTGAGAAGGTCAGCAGGAAGGAAGCCAAGGCCGAGGGAGGAGGAGGGACCCCAGCGTCTGTAGGGGGGAGCACCTGGCCAGGCAGGTGGTGTCCTGCCCCTCAGTCATGGTGCCAGCAGTGACCTCTCAGAGCCAGACCCCGCCTCCCACCTGGCTACCACGTTTTGGCGGCATGGGAACCAGAGCTGTAAGGCGCACGTTATACAGGGCTATGCAGGTGAAGACTTAGCTTCAGCGTGTTTTTTTTCACCATTTATGGAGAAGCCAAGGTGCTGCTTATCTAAGTGCTAAATTCCTGCCTTCCCTTCTTCCTTCCATACTGTTAACAAGTACACGCCTTGTGCAGGCGGCTACCCTCAGCAGATGCAGGCCCCTGAGCTGGTGTTCTCAGCCCAGGCTGGCCCTGCCATGCGAGCAGTTCCAAGAGATCCAGTGTGCCAGCGCAGAGTCCCCAGCTTTCAACTTGATCCTCATGTGCTTGCCTGGTGCCCCCTGCACTCCCCACTGGAATCTGTACTGGAGATGGGGTGGGCGTGCACCTCGAAGCTGATTGTTCCTGCCTTTTTGTTTTTAGATGAGGTTGGTCATTCATCCCCTTTGTTGGTTGGGTTGGCAGCATTGGCTTCCTCTGTTTTTTGGGTGAGGGGAGGGTGTTATGAGGCCAGGAGCTGCAGGTTTCGGTCTCAGTTCTGTTATGGGTGGCCGTGACCTTGAGCAGGCCACTTACCCTGTCTGGGCCTCAGTTTCTTCATCTCTAGATGTGACCCTAGATTTGAGGTGGCCTCTGAGAGCTGCACAGAGCCCTGGCTTTCAGTGTGAAGATGTGTGTTTGAGTCCTGGCTTGAAATCTGGGGGACTTTCTGCGGGGGTCATTTTACTTTGGGGATTTTTACCTTCCCCATATGGAATCAGGACACGGGCAATGCTACATGGTCCATCTGACTGGGTGGTTGTCAAGACCAAAACAAGCTGATGTGGGTTAAAGTAACAGGTAGCTGAATGTAATGTGTTTCTCATCCTCCTGTCCATAATGTCAGGCAGACACCAGCTGCAGGGAGGGTGGACAGGTTCTGGGCAAGGAGCAGTGTCCAGCGCTCTGGGGACAAGGCAGGTGCAGGAGGTGGTTGATCTCAGCCAGGAGGGAGAGGATGGAGGCAGCTTGAGTGCAGCCCGAAGGCTCCTGGCCCCTCTTGGTTGTAATACCAAGGGCAGCTCTTTCCTCACCACAGCTGCCCGTGCTATGGGGCCAAAGCAGTGTCCCCAAGACTGCGAACCAGGCACAGGGCGGGCAGTGGAAGAGCTGGCACAGACCTTGATGTGAGAAAACCCAGTTCAGATCTAGCTTCAGATTTTTTTTTCTTTTTGAGACAGTCTCAGAGTACTGTGGTGTCATAGCTCACAGCAGCCTCAAACTCTTGGGCTCAAGCAATCCTCCTGCCTCAGTCTTCTGAGTAGCTGGGACTACAGGCGCCTGCCACAATGGCTGGCTAATTTTTCTATTTTTAATAGAGACGGGGGTCTCACTCTGGCTCAGGCTGGTCTCGAACTCCTGAGCTCAAGCAATCCACCTGCCTCAGACTCCCAGAGGGCTGGGGTTACAAGCGTGAGTCCCCGGCCTTGGCTTCAGATCTCTGATCAGGGGAGGTCTCCGAGCTCTCTGAGCCTCTTTCCCTGCCTGTACATTCGAGATGTCCTCCACCGTGTCTGTTGTGAGTTTTAAATGAGATCAACACTGTAAAGGACGTAGTCAGGCTTAGCGAAGCCGTGGGTGCTCACTAGATAGATGCTGTTGCCTTCCCTCCCAAGTGTGAGCTGCTGTTTGTGTTTTCAGAGAGGAAGAAGGGCAAGTGGCCAAGAGCTGGGGACCCTGGCCCCAAGCTGCTTGCCTGAAGTGTCCTTCCTCTACTTATGACTGGTTGTGTGCCTTCTCATATCCCACTTTCCGCATCTCTAAGGTGGGGATGAAACAGTATCCACCCTATTGGATGAGTGGGAAAATTAAAAGGGCGTTATTCAAGAGGACTTAAAATAGTACCTAAAACACATCAAATGCGTTGTGCTAGTGGTGTTTTCTTATTTTAACTAGAAGCAGTGATGTGTAATTTGCCCAAGATCACAGAGTTACAAATGGAGGTGTGCGATGCCCCGGGGCCTCTGGCACCCCTGCCCCCACCACGCGGACCACCCACTTCCTGCATAAGAGAGTCGGGCTCCACCAGGGAACAGGTGAACAGGAGCCTGGGCTGTCCAGGCAGGCACTCTGCCTCTTCCAAGGCAGGAATTCAAAGGAACAGAGAGTATCCTGTCCTCACTGTCTTTCCCTACCCTCCCCTGTCCCCTTCTCTCCCACAGACACAGAGCTTTCTCTCTGTGACCTTGACTGGCTGTGACAGTTGCAAAAATGTGTTGTCTGCCAGTTGAGCCTCCCCTTGTGGCCGCAGTGCTGATGGGGAGCACTCAGCCAGAGAGCTCACACGGAAGGGAGGACGAGATGCCATTCGGCACACTGGTGCCCTTGGTCCAGGCTCCTCCAGGGTCCTGGAGTGGGAAGGTCTGGGCCTGAGGACTGAGGAGGAACTGCCCCTACTGCAGGGGACAGGGCGGGATGCCGGAACACCCAGGGGGCAGTTAGCGAAGGCAAAACACAACAACGAACAAACAAGCACAGGATACCCTATTAATGATGAATTTCAGCTACACTATGAACGATGTTTTAGCGTGAGTGTGTCCCGTGCATACTCAACCAAGGCTGGCAAGGACAGGGCTTCTCTGTGCTTGGCTCTGGAGGGGCACAGAGCAGGTGACACAGCCCACGCCACCGTGCCTGAGAGCCCATCACAGGAAAAGCACATGCAGATATGCGGGGGAGCTGCATTCACCAGGCACCCCCTTGCACCTCCCTTTCTCTCCATGGTCACGTGCGGCCTTCGGGTCACTGCCCACGGCACTAGGGAAGAGATGTGGGCTGACTCCCTCGCCCTGTGACCTTGACACATGGAGGTATAGGGAGGGAGGGAGGGCTGGGAAGATGGATGGACTGAGTGAGGTGGAATGAAACAGGACTACCTGTCAGGCCTTGGGTCTGTGAACCCTGGTCCCTGGGAGGGGACAGCTTCCCAGAGAAGAGCCATTACATCGTGCCTGGAGCATCTGAGTATTCAGAGGCTCTGATCCCTGGTGGGGCAGACCCTGTGGGAAGTGTCCTTTCTTGGAAGGGGCATCACCAACTCCACCTGCTTACGAGGCCTGACTGAGGGCTCGCTAGGGGAGCCTACCCTCATCTCCCAGATTCTCCCCTTTTTTAATGTGGGGACACTATGAAGGCTGGGTTTGGCCAGACAAGTGAGGACTTCTTGTCATGCTGGCAAAATAAACTGTATTTCAGCCAGAGGGACAAAAGCCAGTGCTTACCTGAAGGTCACACTGGTCCTTTCTCCCAGGTGACTCCAGGGTGACTCTTTTTCTTCTTATAAAAAATAAAAAATAAAAGCATGGATCATGCCTATAGTGCTAGCATTTGGAGAGACGAAGTCTGGAGGATCACAGGAACCCAGGAGTTTGAGACCAGCCTGGGCAACATAGCAAGACCATATCTCTCCAAAACCCTTAATAATTAGCCGGACATGGTGATGTGCGGCTATAGTCCTAGCTATTGGGAAGGCTGAGGCAGGAGGATCGCTTGAACCCAGGAGTTCAAAGTTAAAGTGAGCTATGAGCATGCCAGCCTGGGCAACAGAAATGTACCCCATCTCTAAAAATAGACAGATAGATAGATAAATAGATAGATGGATATATCATGAAAAAAATAAAAACTACCCATAATTCCGTCACTATTAAAGTTTTGCTATATATTTCAAGTTTTATTGTCTGTGCATATTGAAACAAACTGATATTACACTATATATTTTATTTATTTTTTTCTTTTTTTGAGACAGAGTCTCACTTTGTCACTCTGGGTAGAGTGCCATGGTGTCATAGTTCACAGCAACCTCAAACTCCTGGGCTGAAGTGATTCTACAACACCTGGCTATTTTTGGAGATGAGGACTAGCTCTGGCTGAGGCTGGTGTCAAACTCCTTTTTTTTTTTTGCAGTTTTGGCTGGGGCTGGGCTTGAACCCACCACCCCTGGTATATGGGGCTGGTGCCCTACTCCGTGAGCCACAGGCACTGCCCATGGTGTCAAACTCCTAAGCTCAAGCGATCCACTCACCTCGGCCTCCCAGAGTACTAGGATTACAGGCGTGAGCCACTGCACCTGGCCTACACCAGATATTTTCTAAATAATTTTTTTCTGTTGTTGAACTGTGAGAGTTTCTTGTCCTTATAGTTTTTTTTAAGATTTAACTTTTAATGGCCATGTGAACTGGCCATTTTATACTTACTTAATCTGTTTGTTATTGTTGGAAATGTGGGTTGTTTCCTTTTGGTTTTTTATATGTAAACAGTGCTGAGCTGAACATGCTCACAATAGGCAAAGTTTGTGGAACCCTCTGGTTATTTCTCGGGGGGAAACCCCTGGATATATTTTTGCCTGGAGAGCTGGGACCATTAGCAGGGAACACAAATGTAGCCTGGCTTTCCCAGCTTTCTGGGTTTTTTATTTTTTTGCTCCCAGCTTTATGAATTCTCACTTTAAAAATTTGATAAGCGAAATGATGACCTCTTTTTTTTTTTTGAGACAGAGTCTCACTTTGTCACCCTCAGTAGAGTGCCGTGGCATCACAGCTTACAACTCTTGGGCTTAAGCGATTCTCTTGTCTCAGCCTCCCAAGTAGTTGGGACTACAGGCACCTGTCACAACGCCTGGCTACTTTTTGGTTGCAGTTGTTGTTTAGCTGGCCTGGGTGGGTTTGAACCTGGGTCTCTGTGGCTGGTGCCCTACCTACTGAGCTATGGGCACCGCCCTTATTTTTGTTTGTTTTTTTTGGCTTTACTCTGCATTATTTACTCAGGGGAAACAATGAACATTTTATGTGTGTTGGTACCTAAGAGAATCTTGTTCCTGAGCAAGAGGTTGATGGAGGTCTCAGTTTTCTTGCAAGTGGCCGCTTTCCTGCTGTTGACCGGTCTGTACATGCCTCTGTGCCACTTTTAATTTGTCTCTCAATTAGAGTTGAGTCAGTGGGTGTCACCTTTATCACCATTCCCAGTGTCCAGGAGCTGAGTGCCAGCTTCTATGGGCACCGTGGTCTGTGGTTCTGGCACAGAGTCAAGTGCAAACTTGACCTCAGTCTGTTCTACCGTGCACCCTGTCTGGGTTGCTCCCTGGAGAGCCCCACAGCGTCCCCACACTCCAGTTCTTCCTGGAAATAGAATATTCCTCTTGTCACTCTGTTAGTGAATTCAAAGGGAGGCAGACCTCTTTGCTGAAAGGCCTGGGGTGGACAGCCTCAGGGGAACAGAGCTGAGGATTTGGTTTGGGGAGGATAGTGTCACCTTTAGGTGCAGTGGACCATTTGCGGGCCAATTCAGATACCCAAAGGGTTAAGCCTTTCAAGCCATTCAGGCAGGTGGCCATCCAGTGCCTGCTGGCCCCGAATCTCATAGTCTCAGACATAGTCTGGAGTGATGCGGTGCCCAGCAGGCTTTCGGGCAGGAGCCATGATGCATCGGGACCTTCACATTGTGGGCGTTGTGGTGAGTACCCGAATCAGGGGTATTCATGGTTCCGTGAGTTAAATCGTGTCTTGACCATGAGAACACAGCTGGATGCCTTACTTCCACTCCGGGAGTCACTGTGGACTCTGAGCCCGGGTCTGTGTCAGTGCTATGGCGCTGCAGACTCCCCTCACTGTGGCCGGCCTGGATTGCTTTACCTTTCTGGTTCCTACCGTGCCTGTCCTGTGTGAGTTCTTGGGATCCTGCACTAACTCTACCATCACCGCTGACAGTTGCAGGTCACATGTCTGACCCTTTCTGAGGACACAACACGCGTCTTGTTCCTCCTTGAATCCCCAGGGCTGGGACAATATAGGGCATGTTTGGATACCTGCCGATGCTGCACTTAGAACCAACCCAGCCCCCTTTTCTGGCTCAAAGGGCCCCCTCCCCACCATTTCTCCTTGGCTCGCCTCCTACTCCAATCCACTTTCTGCCACGTCAAGCACCCCAGCCTTGGTCTGTCCCTGGAACACATCAAGCGCCAACACCTAGCCAGGGCCTGGACCGCATTGCTCCCTCCGCCTCCCTGCAGTTTCAAATAACTGTGTCTTCCTCTTCACTAGGTGTCCAGTCAAGTGTCACCTCCTCCAGGAGGCCTTCCCGGACCATCCCACCCCCACTCCATCTCTCTCGATCCCATCTGCTTAGTGTACTTAACGTTATGACCCTCCCTGAGGCTGACATTATCTAGTCCACGAATAATGTCCACACTAGGAACCCAGGCCCCAAGAGATCAGCACAGCCACTGCCATCAGCCATGCCCAGTGTGGCAGGTCTCAGTGGGGCTGTGGGAGTGAGAGAGCCAAGAAGTGCATGCTCCTGAGGGCCACCGGGGGACAGGTCGACACCACTGGCTTTTACTTTTGTCCTCAGCAAGTGCCCCTCCCTGACTCAGGTCAGCAGAGCATATCAGGTGACCTTCAGCAAATGCAGGGGCCCTGGCTTGGCGCCTGTGGCTCAAGCGGCTAAGGCGCCAGCCACATACACGTTCAAACCTGGCGGGTTGGAATCCAGCCAGGGCCCGACAACAATGACAGTTGCAACCAAAAAGTAGCTGGGTGTTGTGGCGGGCACCTGTAGTCCCAGCTATTTGGGAGGCAGAGGCAAGAGAATCGCTTGAGCCCAGGAGTTGGAGGTTGCTGTGAGCTGTGACACCACAGCACTCTACCCAGGGTGACAGCTTGAGGCTCTGTCTCAAAAAAAAAAAAAAAAGCAGAGGCCCAAATACAGGGTTTCCTTCCCAGGTCTGTGTGATCCTGGGCCAATCCGTTGCTGTGAGTAGGGTGGGAGGGAGCCAGCTGCTCCAGACCCATCTCCTGGAGCAATGATGGCCGGAGTAACAGTCCCAAGTCTGGACCGTTGTTCTTCCCTCCTTTGCAAAGTGTGGCGGGGGTGGCCAAATCACACACCTTTGCTTGTTCATTTCCAGAAACAGAAATACTCGTCTGGCATGAGCAGATAGAGGGTTCTGGTCAGGGTGCAGCGGCATGGTGTGGCTGGGAATCCTTGGTCCCAAACAGTCAAGTTCCAGGGAGTCATGGGAGAGAAAGCCAGGGGCGCAAGAGACACAGCACCCCTCTGTCTTCTCCTATCTCTGCCTCTCATACTCTGCTTTCCTGTCCATGTGACAAAACAAATCCCCCTCCCTCCCGCTGCCTGTACCACTCAGGAGCCCAGTCTAGGCCCAGCCAAATCCCTTGGTCCTGATTTCTAGGTCCCAGGAAGAGGCGCTATCTGGTCCTATCTGGGAAGTGTCCCTTTCTTGGTGATGCTGGAGGCTGGGCATGGTGGTTATGTGGGTGTGGGGTGGAGTTTAGGGAGCAGCACTGGGAGTGGGGGCGGGGCAGACCACCCACCAGGCGCCCTGACTGTTGCTGTGTGTCTGGCAAACTGTCTGATGGCAGAGAAGCCCCCATGAGTTTGTTGGTGGACCCCCATGTCCCTCTGTTAAGAGCAGATGGTAGCATCTGCCCTTCGTCCTCAAAGGATGTCATTTCCCTCATTGCCCTAGGTAGAAGCTGTTAATTGTGGTTTTTGTTGTTCAAATCTTGGAAATGCAGAGAAGAGAGGCACTTAGCCTTACAAACCCACCCAACTTAGGACTTGGCTGTCAAACCCCAAATGTGTGCTGGCTGGTGCAGGTGGCCCCATGAAAGTGCATCCTCCCTGGGCTCTCGGTCGGGCTGCCCGTCATCCTCCCAGCTGGTTATGTGATAAACATCAAGGGCAGCCAGTCAGGACCTTGAGGGATCTACAGGCCACTCAGGACTAAGGGACAGCTCCTTGGAGCCCAACCCAGACCAAAGACTCAAGAATCGTGGTCCCACTCCCGAGTGAGCACCCTGACAAGGTTAGCAAGAGAGCAGTGAGCAGGAGTCAGCAGAGAGTGAAGGGCACCATACTGCCAAACTCCCCTGAGATAGGTTCCTCCCCCTGGCCACCAGTTGTAGACCCCTGTTCTGAATGATCATGAAGGCCCCTTCTTTTTTTTTTTTTTTTTTGAGACAGAGTCTCACTTTGTCACCCTCAGTAGAGTGCCATGGAGTCACAGTTCACAGCAACTTCAAACTCCTGGGCTTAAGTGATTCTCTTGCCTCAGCCTCCCGAGTAGCTGGGACAACAGGTGCCCGCCACAATGCCCGGCTATTTTTTCTATTTAGTAGAGACAGGGTCTTACCATTGCTCAAGCTAGTCAAAGGCCCCTTCTAGTTCTCTCCTCTAGGGTCTGTGGTTCTTGCTGTGTGCTCAGGACCCACTTAGTGAATCTTCTTGACTCAAAGCCTTGGAGGGGTATAAACAACAATTGACTTGAGCCTAGTAGAGGAAATCAAAGTGGATCAAACACCTGTTGAAAACAAATTCAGGCCCCTTCTAATGCTCCTGTGAGAACTTTATCTGAAACAATGACCCCTCCCTGCTTGTCAAATAGATGTCAAATTGCACCTGTCCTGGGTTCAGAACTCTCCAGGAGTCCCCCGTGTCACAGAGTGGAAGCCTGGTCCTTCAGTGGTTTACACGCCCCGCCCCACGATCTGACTTCCTTCTCGTTGCTTTCTGATCTGTTACTTCCTACTCTTCTCTCCCTCTTACTCTGGCCCAATGGCCCAGACTCCTTGCTGTTCTGCACACACCGTGCACATCCCTCCCCCACCCCAGGACCTTTGCACATGCTGCTCCCTCTGCCAGGAGCATCTTTCCCCTGGATGTGGGCATGACCTGCCCCTCCCTCCTTGCTCAGATGCCACCTGCTCCCTGAGCCTATCCCAAGCCCCGCTGAAGCCTGTACCCTGCTGCCTTGGTCTTTCCTTCCCTGTCCCCTCTGGGCCTCTTTTCCCTGTTGCACCTGTCACTGCCCATCATACTGTACATTTCACTGATTCACTCTTTGTCTCATGAAATTGTAGCCATCAGGGCTGGGGCTTGTGTGTTCTGTTCAGCGCTTTATCCATAGTGCTAGACTGGAACTGTGCCAGCAGGGCAGGTGGACTGGACACGTGTGTGGAAGGAATGGATGCTTCACTGCGTGCTGAGCCAAGGCAAGAGGAAGGCGAGTGGGGAGGAGAGGCCTCCAGAACTACCGCCCTGGCTTGGAGAAACCAGTGAGATCAACTCATTCTCCCCCAAGTGTTAGTGATTCAAGGGTCAGCCGGGGGTAAATGCCATCAGGGCAGAAGGATGGGAGCCTGCTGGTCACTGAGGCATCAATATGCACAGAATTCCAGATGTGATGCTGGGTTGGGGAGGTCGGAAGCCAGGAAGGAAGGGCAGGGCCCCCGAATCCTTGCAAATCACAACTTATAAGCAGTTACCTAGGCTTCCTGTCTATTAGAAATGTCACATCATGCTTCGTATTTGGAGGGTGAGGCTGTGCTGGTGTCGGAAAATGGATGTTCAGCTCTTAGAAGTAGAGACTTAGAAGAACACGGTCCCTGGCTCTGGACATCTGAGAGGCTGTCACTGAATAGAGGACGCTTGCTCTGGCCTCAGAAGATGGGCCTGTGATTGGGAACTACAGGGAAACTGAGCTTGATGCACCATAAGGAGAAACACGGAGCCAGGAGGTCTTTGTCCCCAGCTGTGACGGTAGAGGACCTGCTTCTCATCAATTCTCCCGCTCCTATCCCCAACACCTCTCCCTTGGGTCACATCCCAATAATTTGCAACTTTGGCCTTGGTGACAGCAGTTGTCAGCAGTACTGGGAATTGCTGGAAACCCACCAGGTATAGGTGTCTGCAGCTAAGATCCTGGGTCTGCCCTGGGCTGCTGGAAGAAGTCCTAAATATAACCAAAAGACCAACTTCCAGCTTGGTTCCTGACTTGACCAGGAAAACCAGAATTGTTTTTGTCTGTAAGTTGTTCTGGAGCTGTTTGGGGGTGAGGGGGAGAGAACACTGGCAGCCACAGGAAGATGTCCCTGGAAGGGCTGTCACAGGCAGCACAGATGGGGATTCCCTAACCCCTGGATGGGGCAGCCCCCAGGGTACGTCAGAGATAGCCAGGCCTCACGTGGTCAGAGGGAAGGACTGGGTCAGAGGTGGGGGGCAAAGTGGCAGCGCTGAGCAGAGATGCCACATCTTTTATAATAAAATGGCAAAGCCTACCTCATATGGACTCGTCTGCATTTTGAATCCCCTCAAGTCTAGAATACGGTGAGCATTAACACAGCCAAACGTGTCCTGGGTGAGATTCAGGACCTGATCCTTGTTATGTTTTTACTTATTTTTAAGAATGATTTTTTTCTCCACTTTCTTTTTTATATTACATTTCTTCTGCCTCGAAAAATGTAACTACAAAATGTGGCCCCTGCTGGCAATAGACTATCACTCAGCCTTTAAAAGGAAGGGAATTCTGAGCCATGCCACAACACAGATGAACCTTGACCATGTTATGCTAAGAGAAATAAGTCAGACACAAAAGGAAAGATATTATACAAGGTCAGACAATGAAGTCCGTGAACTCATCCTAGAAAAAGTGCTACCTACCTCACTGCTGAGTGGCACCCCGGTTGCCGTCAAGGTGCTCCCATGGGGAATCTATGCACCCACACCAGCACCTCATCCACCCTCAAACCACTTTTTCTGGGATGAGTTTGCAAACTTAACTGTCATACCTAATGCGATGACAGCGCTGATGGCCATTCAGAAAAAGTTCCAAAATGGCTTGCAGGGGTGGTCTGGGTCCTGGCATCAGTGCAAAGCTTCCCCAGGGGAGGACTTCGAAGGTGATGTAGTTGATATTCAGCAATGAAGTAGGTGGCTCTTTTTCGAGGGTGTGTTTGAGGACTTAATTGTCCAGCCTCGTATGATTCCACTTGGATGAAGTACCTACAGTTATCGAATTCGTAGAAACTGAAAATAGGGATTTTCTAGGGGCTGGGAGGACGGAGGGTGAGGAGTTAAGAGTTTAATGGGGGCAGAGCTTCTGTTGGGAAGATGAGATGAGTTCTGGAGAAGGAGGCGACCGATGGTTGTATGTAATGTGGAATATGATGTAACTAAACACTGGTGAACTGCACACTGGAAAATGATTACAATTGTGAATTTTGGGTTATACATATTTTACGGCAATTAAAATATTTGTTAAAAATTAGGTTAAAAAAATACCCCAGGGGCAGTGCCTGTGGCTCAGTGAGCAGGGCGCCGGCCCCATATACTGAGGGTGGCGGGTTCAAACCCAGCCCCGGCCAAACTGCAACCAAAAAATAGCCGGGCGTTGTGGCGGGCGCCTGTAGTCCCAGCTGCTCGGGAGGCTGAGGCAAGAGAATCGCTTAAGCCCAGGAGTTGGAGGTTGCTGTGAGCTGTGTGAGGCCACGGCACTCTACCGAGGGCCATAAAGTGAGACTCTGTCTCTACAAAAGAAAAAAAAAATACCCCAGAGCGGAGGGTCTTGTCTGAAGCACGGTTGCCATGTTGGGCTGGCTCCTTCTTCATCCAGGGGGCTTTCCTGTGCACTGTCGGGTGTGTGGCAGTGCCCTTGTCTTCTGTCCCCTAGACAGGTAGCTCCCTACCCAATGTGACAACAAAAAAAATGGCTCAAAGGAGTAGGGTGCCAGCCCCATATACTGGAGGTGGTGAGTTCAAACCCAGCCCCAGCCAAAAAAAAAAATGTCCCCAGACATCGACAAATGCCTGCGGAGGGGTGAAATC
This sequence comes from Nycticebus coucang, assembly GCF_027406575.1. Classification (NCBI taxonomy): domain Eukaryota; kingdom Metazoa; phylum Chordata; class Mammalia; order Primates; family Lorisidae; genus Nycticebus; species Nycticebus coucang. The sequence continues at coordinate 9,565,181 of NC_069801.1, read as the reverse complement.
ACCCCAATTGAGAAGTGTTGCTTCAGAGGGTTGTTGAGAGGGAGGGCTGAATGAGGTGCTATGGGGAAGTACTTCCTGTTTCTGAAATAGTAGGAGTATCCAGGAATATGATTTCCCAGTAGAATGTCATCTTGACGGTATCATAGCAGGGAACCCCCTGAGACACAGCCCTCTGTATCCCGTGACACACGGCACGTTTCTTCTTCTAGCTGGTCAGTGAGCTCACCACTGGAGACTGTCTCTGGACAGTCGGTACTTCCAAGGGCAGGTCCATGCAGGGAGCCACAGTGGGGTCTGAGCATGGGAGGCCACATGGAGCTCTGATCACCATGGCGAGCAGTGGCAGGTGCCAAACTCATGGGCCATTCTTAGATGTCCTCACACTGGCCTTCCTGGAAGGTTCTCTCTAAACAGGTCATCAACAATAACCAGACACAGGTCAGGATCCCTAGTACTTAGCTGAGGGCCCAACTTGCATGGCATTCATGATGGCGATGTTGGTGGGGGTAGTGGAAACGCATGCTTCCCTCCCCGTTTTCCTGCTGTTTGTGATCATTCTGTGCTTGTCCCTTAGGAGGGGAGGGTGACACAAGCTGAGACGGCCACATTGGGGGTCATTTGATTTTCCTTGCTTGCGTGTGCGGCCAGTGTCCTGAGGTGAGGGCTGGGCATCGGGGCTGGGGTGTAGGGTACAGATGGAGTCAGACGGCTGGTGCTGCATCCTTGCTGTCACTCTGTCCTTTCTCCAGGATGCAATCTGGGGAGCCAGGACAAGCCTTTCACCCAACAGGGCAGGGGCATCTTCCTCTTAGCAAAGTCAGCTTGTTACTTAATCAGATCAAATGTCTGCTCTCAGCTGGGATTTTAATTGGGAATTTCCCCCTATGTGATGGCTGATATTTAATGAAAGTGGTAGTGGAGAGCAAAGGTTAGCACTATCAGAAATGAGAGCTGGAGTTCCTGGCGCTCCAGCCCCGGGAGCAGGCGGGCCCTGCGGTGGCCTCGGGTGCCTCCTGACGCTGTGGTGTTCCTCTGCAGCGGCGACTGTAACACAGGTGCTCGGAGCTGACCCGAGAGCCTGGGGCCTGGGAAGAGCATGAAACGGGGAATCAGGAGACCTGGGTTTCGGTCCAGACTCCAAGTGACCTTGGACAAATTGCTTGACTTCTCTGGGTCTCTCATCTGTAAAATAAAGGAGTGGAGTGGGGAGGGAAGGAGAAATATCAAATATGCCTTTAGATCTGCCAACCTAAGAGGCTGTGAAACCAGAATGTGCTGGCTTCAGAGTGGTGTGAAGGGACGAAAGGCTGCTTCTGTCAATGTTAATGTTTCCCAGGCCTTCGAGATTAGTATTCAGAATGGTGGCATGGAGGATAGGGAAAGGTGTTCGGCTCTGCTGGTAATCAGAGAAATGACAATCAAATCAACAATACAAGCCAGGCACAGTGGTTCACGCCTATAATCCTAGTACTCTGGAAGGCCGAGGCAGGTGGATTGCTTGAGCCCAGGAGTTTGAAATCAGCCTGAGCAAGAGTGAGGCCTCGTCTCTACTAAAAAACAGAAAAACTAGCTGGGTGTTGTGGTGGGCACCTGTAGTCCCAGCTACTCGGTGGGCTGAGGCAAGAGGATCACTTGAGCCTAAAAGTTTGAGGTTGCTATGAGCTGTGACACTACAGCACTCTACCCAGTGCACAGAGTGAGACTCTGTCTCAAAAAAATAAAATAAAAATTAATTAATGATTAAATTAAAATTTAAAAAAATTAAAAATCTAAACATTAAAAATACCAACCATATACTCTTTTATGGATTATCAGATTGATAAAGATGTAAGAATGACAAAATCCACTGTTGGACTCACACATGATTTTCAACTTGAAGGCATCTGTCTTAGAGAAATAACTGAGAATGGGTTCAGGGCTGGTCATTGAAACATGGCTCCTCGTATGAAAAAAACTAGAAACACCCTGGGTTTGGGTAAATGTATGGTTCCTTTACCACCCAAATGCCTTACAACCATTAAGTGGATTATAATTATATTTGGTGAATGGAAAAGATGTTCCCGATGTGGTTGGTTATCCACCAGAGTGGCACAGTGGGTCTACCTGGTGGGTTTATGCACACACACAGAAAAGCTTCTAGAAAGGTAAAACCCAAAGAATTAACCATTTATTTGTGCATTCTTTTAGTCTCCTTTTTGTTTCTTTTCTCTCAGTGTGTTTTGCAGACTTTGTCTAATAAGTGGAATTAAAAACCAAAAATATATTTTTAACCACAAAAATCACTTACCAGAGTCTGTTGTTGATCTGAGTTATTCAGTCTCTGGGAGGCCAGAGCAGGGGAAAGGCCCCGAGAGGTCCTCTGGCTCCGGTCCTCTGGCAAAGGGCCGGTCTGGTACAAGAGATTAATCTCCATCTATCATCTGCTGTGTCACTGTCTATTTCTGGAGAGTGGCAGCTCTTCACCCTCTCCAGCTCAGGTGTCAGCTGATGGGGAGAAGTCATCAGTCAGCGAGAGACAGCAGACAGGGGGTGGTGGCAGACAGGACACCGAGCACCCCCACCCCACTCCCCCTGGATGATGGTCAATATTTAATGAAAGTGGAAGTGGAGAGCCAAGGTTAGCACTATCAGAAATGAGAGCTGGTGTTCCTGGCGCCCCTGCCCCGGAGCAGGAGCCCTGCAGTGGCCCGGGTGCCTGCTGACTCGCCGCGTTCCTCTGTTGAGTGCACACAACAGAAGCCAACTCCGGCTAAGGGAGGCAGGGAAGTGTTATTCGCACATGTGTCCTGATGCTTCTCCCCTTAGACCTAAGTTCTCTGAGGCCCAGGCCAGCGATCTCCGTCCCTGACTCTCTGTATCTCTCCGTCTCTGTCCTGATGCTTCTCCCCTTAGACCTAAGCTCTCTGAGGCCCAGGCCAGCGATCTCCGTCTCTGACTCTCTGTATCTCTCCGTCTCTGTCCTGATGCTTCTCCCCTTAGACCTAAGCTCTCTGAGGCCCAGGCCAGCGATCTCCGTCTCTGACTCTCTGTATCTCTCCGTCTCTGTCCTGATGCTTCTCCCCTTAGACCTAAGCTCTCTGAGGCCCAGGCCAGCGATCTCCGTCCCTGACTCTCTGTATCTCTCCGTCTCTGTCCTCCGTTTTGCTCTCTTTCCTTCCTTTCTCCATTCCTCCCTTCCTTTCTTTTGTCTGTTTCCTTCTTCCTTTATTCCTTTCTTTCATGTCCATTATGGCACTTAACATACAGCCTCATCTGGTTTTCTTCTTTCCTTTTTTTTTTTTTTTTTTTGAGACAGAGTCTAACAGAATGCAGTGGTGTCAGCCCAGCTCACAGAAACCTCAAACTCCTGGGCTGAAGCAATCCTCTTGCCTCAGCCTCCCAAATAGCTGGGACTATAGTCACCCATGGCCACGCCTGGCCTAGTTTTTCTATTTTTAGTAGAGACAGGGGTCTCACTCTTGCTCAGGCTGGTCTTGAACTTCTGAGCTCGGGCAATTCACTTACCTCAGCCTCCCAGAGTGCTAGGACTATAGGCCTGAGCCTGAGCCACTGTGTCTGGCCTATTTTTCTTAATGTATGAATTAAAGGAAGCCATTTTTTTTGCAGTTTTTGGCTGGGGAATAGGTTTGAACCCACCACCTCCGGCATATGGGGCCAGTGCCCTACTCCTTGAGCCACTGGTGCTGCCCCTAAAGGAAGCCATTTAATAACTGAATGTCTACTTAGTAACTAAGGGTAGGCCTACCTTGGAAGGTTACTGTTTTATTCTGCTCTAGTTGTCCTAACAAAATACCATTGACTGGGAGGCTTAAGCAGCAGACATCTGTAGACATCTGTTTGCCCACAGTTTTAGAGGCTGGGAGTCCACAGTCAGGGTGCCAGCAGGGTTAGGTTCTGGAGAGGGTTGGTTTTTTGTTTTTTTTTGCAGTTTTTGGCTGGGGCTGGGTTCGAACCCCCCACCTCTGGTATATGGGGGCAGTGCCCTACTCCTTTGAGCCACAGGTGCTGTCCTGGAGAGGGTATTCTTGCAGGTGGCCCTTTCCTTGTTGTGTCCTCACATGGCAGAGATAGTGTGAGAGGGAAAGAGAAAGAGAGAGAGATGCAGAGACAGGGGTGACAGGTCTCTGATGTCTATTCTTAGAAGGGCACTAATCCCATCAGGAAGGCCCCCATCCTTTTGACCTCATCTAACCCTGATGGTGTCCTGAAGTCTCCATTTCCCATCACAGTAGGAGCTAGGGCTTCAACATATGAATTTTGAGGGGACACATTCAGTCCTTAATAGCAACCTACTTAGCAGAGCATTTCAATCTAATGCAGTGGTTCTTAACCAAGAGGACTTTGTCCTGCTTACCCAGGGGACAAGGTCTCCTAAAAATTTCTGGTGACATTTCTGATTATCCCACTGCAAAGGAGCTGCTGCTGGAATCTAGTGAGTAGAGGCAGGGATGCTTATAAATATCTTACAGTGCACAGAAAGCCCCCCCCCCACCAAAAAATTATCCTGCCCTATATGTAATAGTATCCAGGTTGAGAAAACATGGTCTAAAACTAAGATCTTTTAGGGCAGCAATTCTCAACCTGTGGGTCTCGACCCCTTTGAGAAATGAAAATACGTCATGGGCATTAGGAAGGTTGAGAACCACTGCTTTAGGGGAAAGGAGGGGACCCCAAAATTAGACTACGTCCATCCAGAGTCCTGAGGTTGGTCTCACAGCCTTTTTAGACGGCTTTAGTAGGAATACCCTCTCCCCTTCTTCTGGACCCCCGTCTGCCTGGCTGACTCTCTTTGTGCAACCCTTTTTATTTCTCTGCAATTTGTGAGCTACGAAAACTCATCAAGTCAGTGCATCTTATCATGACAGCTCCACTGAGCATCCTTATTCCAAAATTCCCCGCCCCTGGTGGGCTTGCGTGCAGTGTTTTTCAAACAAGCCCCGGTTCTTTTAGCCACAGAGAAATGTGAGATGACATTTTCTAAAATTGTCGCTTTGTAAAAATGCCAAGACTAATCTCCAGGCACAAAGAACATTGTGGAAATCAAAATTGACTCAAGAAGTCGTGGCCAGCAAAGGCTGGATTTAAATAGCACGCTCTGTGAGCTTGTGTTATTGTAGTGTGGCTGTTTTTCATTTAATACCGTGTATAGAAGACAAGGATTTTTAGAAAGTTTCTCCAGCTAAATAATGACCTGTTACTAACTTGAAGGTTGCAAATAATCTGCTGGCTTTAGAAAGTTCCTGAGCCTCATGCAATCTCTTGGTGTCCATCTTATTCACTTACACAACGTCTTCGGCTGGGTGTGGGCTGCTAAGAGGAGGCAGGTTGATTGCATTTTCCATTTTTCCATCGAAGAAATCAGTATCTGTGAGGGAGCTTCAATATAACCCTGTCTTTAAGTGCTCCTCTTTTATTCAAATGCCTTTTTTAGAAAATTTTAAAGATTAAATAAAAAGGGGGGGTACATGTGATGGACACATTTTGAGTGTGTACATTACACCCCCTGGATGAAGGGTTCAGCACCCCAACTACATCTTGAACTTTACCTTAGAAAAACAAACAATGTAACCTAATCATGTGTACCCTCATATTAAACTAAATTTAAAAAAAAAATAGGGATAATGTTCTTCAAAAAATTTTAAATTAAAAAAGAAAAAGAAAAAAAAATGCTCAGAAAATGGCCAGGCACCTGTAGCACAGTGGTTATGGTGCCAGCCACATATACCAGGCTGGTGAGTTGAACCCGGCCTGGGCCAGCTAAACAACAATGACAATACAACAACAACAAAAAATAGCCAGGTGGTTTTTTTACCATGGCAGGCGCCTGTAGTCCCAGCTACTTGAGAGGCTGAGGCAAGAGAATTGCTTAAGCCCAAGAGTTGGAGATTGCTGTGGGCTATGATGCCATGACACTCTACCCAGGGCGACATTGAGACTCTGTCTCAAAAACATAAAATAAAATGAAAAATAAAATGCTCTGCCGGATGCAGTGGCACAGGCCTGTAGTCCCAGCTACTCGGAGGCTGAGACAGGAGGATCGCTTGAGTCCAGGAGTTCTGGGCTGTCGAGCGCTATGCTGATCAAGTGTCCGCACTAAGTTCAGCATCAATGTGGTGATCTCCTGGGAGCGGGGGACCACCAGGTTGACTAAAGAGGGGTGAACGACCCAGGTCGGAAATGGAGCAGGTCAAAACTCCTGTACTGATCAGCAGTGGGATCACGCCTGTGAATAGCCACTGCACTCCAGCCTGGGCAACATAGCGAGACCCCATCTCTAAAAAAAAAGAAAAAAGGAAAGAAAGAAAAAGAAAAAAGAAATACTCAGAAGAAAATAGACAGAAGTTTGACCTCTTTAAGAAAAAGAAAACGGTCAGGGCGGCGCCTGTGGCTCAGTCGGTAAGGCGCCGGCCCCATATACCGAGGGTGGCGGGTTCAAACCCGGCCCCGGCCAAACTGCAACCAAAAAATAGCCGGGCGTTGTGGCGGGCGCCTGTAGTCCCAGCTACTCGGGAGGCTGAGGCAAGAGAATCACTTAAGCCCAGGAGTTGGAGGTTGCTGTGAGCTGTGTGAGGCCACGGCACTCTACCGAGTGCCGTGAGTCTCTGTCTCTACAAAAAAAAAAAAAAAAAGAAAAACGGTCAAAAACTGTAATCAAGTGTAAAGGGAAGAAGCTTACAGAGCTCCACCTTATGTGGCCCGCGGGCCGCAGTTTGAGGACCCCTGCTATAGGGTAACAGTGAAACTCATCTCTACAAAAAAATTTTAAAAATCAACCGGGTGTGGGCAGCACACACACCTGTAGTCCCAGGTACTCATAGGCTGAAGTGAGAGGCTAACGTGAGCCCAGGAGTTCAAGGCTGCAGTGAGCTATGATTGCACCATTGAACTCTTGTACCACTAAGCATGGATGACAGAACAAGACCTATCTTTCAAAAAAAAGGTCTAAACTTTAGACCAACGTGTTCTGATTTTTTTCCTTTGTGATTACTCTGATGCTTAAAAAAAAAAGTTTCACATTCTTCTTAGTAAAGCATCTCAAGAATGGGGAAAAAAGTATCCAATGTACTCAATACTAACATGAAACCAGTATATAAACAACTATATCCGCGGGCGGTGCCTATGGCTCAGTGAGCAGGGCACCGGCCCCATATGCCGAGGGTGGCGGGTTCAAACCCAGCCCCGGCCAAACTGCAACAAAAAAAATAGCCGGGCGTTGTGGCGGGCGCCTGTAGTCCCAGCTACTCGGGAGGCTGAGGCAGGAGAATCGCCTAAGCCCAGGAGTTGGAGGTTGCTGTGAGCTGTGTGACGCCACGGCACTTCTGTCTCTACAAAAAAAAAAAAAACAACAACTATATCCCCACATGAAAGATAAAACACAAGTATAGTCTAGCAAGGGGGAGAGGAGAGGAGAGCCAGGGGCAGCGGGGAGGATGGAGGGCGACTGGGGGAATCTCACCTACTGTGCACAATGTGGGGTGTTCAGCATGCTCCCAGGGTGAAGGGCTCACCTACCACTTGAACTTTACTTTAGAAATGAAAACAGTGCAACTTAAACATTTGTATCTTTATATTAATCTGGAATAAAAAAATAGAAAAAAATTTTTATGAAGATATAATCAAGATACGGGTAGTATTTTGGCATTTGCTCTCTCTTATAATGAGCGCAGTGGCTCACACTTGAAATCCTAGCACCCTGGGAGGCTAAGGAAGGCAGATTGCTTGAGCTCAGGAGTCAGACACCAGCCTGAGAAAGAGCGAGACCCCATCTCTACTAAAAATAGAAAAACTAGCTGGCGTTGTGGCAGGTGCCTGTAGTCTCAGCTACTCAGGAGGCTGAGGCAGGAGGATCACCTGAGTTAAAGAGTTTGAGGTTGCTGGCCCGTGCCTGTGGCCCAATGAGTAGGACGCCGGCCCCATATACCAAGGGTGGCAGGTTCGGACCCAGCCCCGGCCAGACCGTAAACAAAAAATAGCCAGGCGTTTTGGCAGGCGCCTGTAGTCCCAGCTACTAGGGAGGCTGAGGCAAGAGAATCACCTAAGCCCAAGAGCTGAAGATTGCTGTGAGCTGTGACACCATGGCACTCTACTAAGGGTGACAAAGTGAGACTCTGTCTCTTAAAAAAAAAAAAAAAAAAAGAGTTTGAGGTTGCTATGACTTGTAATGCAACAGCACTCTTACCAGAGTGGAAAAAAAAAAAAAAAAGGAAGGAAATAAAAAGTGAATAATAACTTAAAAAAAAAAAAAAAAGTTGGGCAGTGCCTGTGGCTCAAAGGAGTAGGGTGCCCACCCCATATGCTGGAGGTGGTGGGTTCAAACCCAGCCCCAGCCAAAAATTGCAAAAAAAAATGAACAAATTTAAATTCCACAGAGAAGCTTTTTCTCCCCTTTTACTTTTGGGGAATGCTCCCGCTCTGCTGGCCCCGTGACACTCACCTGGTGAACTTGCAGGCTGCTGCCTAACCTCTCTCCCCCTCTGCCCATCTCCCCTCAGGCCTCGACGGGATGCAGTGCTCCCTGCCCATGGAGAACAGGAGGATACCCCTGCGGGAGCTGTCGGAGGCCAGCTTCAGCGGGTGCAAGTTCAGCCTGTCGCTCACAGACCTGTTGATCATCGTCTTCTCGGGCGTGGCCGTGTCCATTGCTGCCGTCATCTCCAGCTTCTTCCTGGCCACCGTGGTGCAGTGCTTCCAGAGGTGTGCCCCCAACAAAGACACGGAGGACGAGGACGAGGACGAGGACGACTGAGCCCCCGCTCTCCGCTCCTCATTCTCTATAACTCCTCTCCAGGAAGAGAGGGAAAAGCGCTGGCCACTGTCAGTGAACAGAGCGGGGCCTGCTCCACGTCCTGGCCCCTGGGTGCCCCAGTGGGACCCCTGATCTCGGGGTTTAGAATCAGCAGAGTAGAGAACCCCAGGAAGGAGCCAGGGAGTCGTTCCTGGAGCAGAGCCTGCCTCTCAGATCAAGGTTTGTGTTAGGGAGAAGATGACCGAGTCGGGCTTTATAGCTGATGGCCAAAAACCTCCCCTGGGAGATGTGACAGCTTGCAGCTTTTGACTGTAAAGACGATTCTATGTCTGCCCTGGACTGGGAGATCATGAAGCAGCCCCTTCCCGCCAAGAAACAGCAGCTCAAATAGCAGGGCTAAAAATTCAGATCATTGTCCATGGGAGCAAGAATATCTCCCTTTCTATAATGGGCCTCAGTAACCTTGGGATGTTATACTGATAACCAATCAACTCAGGTGCAAGGGGCAGGTGCAGTGACTCACACCTGTAATCACTGTGGCAGACTGAGACAGGAGGATGGCTTGAGGCCAGGAGTTTGAGACCAGCCTGAGCAACATAACGAGACCCCATCTCTACAAGAAGGATTTAAAAATAAACTGGGTGTGGTGGTGGGTGCCTGAAGTCCACAGCTACTTGGTAGGCTGAGGTGGGAGGATTGCTTGAACCCAGGAGTTGGAGGCTGCAGTGAGTTACGCTCACGCCTTTGCATTCCAGCGTGGGTGACAGAACAAGACCCTGTCTCTAAACACAAAACCAAACCAAACCAAAAGACCCATGTGCAATAGACTGAATGTTTGTGTCCCTCCCCTGCCCCCAAATCCGTATGTTGAAACCTAATTCCCAATGGGACGGTCTTTGGAGGTGACTGGGTTTAGATGAGGTCTTGGCTGGGGCCTGCAACTGGGATTAGTGTCCTCATAAAGAGGCCCTAGAGAGCCCCTCACCCCTTCTACCACTTGAGAAGTCAGCTTTCCATGAATCAAGAAGTAGGCCAGCACCCAGATCTCAGACTTACAGCCCCCAGAACTGGAGAAATAAATATTTGTTGTTTTAAGCACTCACACTGTGGGACTCATAATGTTACAACAGTTGAAAGAGACCAAGACACCATGTTTGGCTAAAATAGCACCAAGGGAAAAGCTAAGAACTGGCCAAAGGGTGTTTGCTGTCTTTTGGTAAGCTCTGGGACCTACCAAAGGTTGGAAACATTGTGTTGACATAACTCAAACCCTGATGTTCATCCTAAGAGGTAGCAGCTTGTTGAGAAAGGACAGTTGCTTTGTACCATTGTGATGGTCTCCCTGCTCAGAGTCACTCTTGCCTCTGAAAGTCAGGTTGTTCCCCTCCCAGAACGACCAGAGCTCTCCGTACACTTTCCTCAAGACCAATATTCTAATCCACAGGTTTCATTGGATCAACAAAATGCTAAAAAACATGCTGGGACTTGGCCTATGAAAAACCTCCACTGGTGGTGGCCTTAGGGTGTGTGTGACATTTCTTTGGTACATAGGCTGTGACAGGCAGTGCTTTCCAGGATGCAGAATGCAGGACTTTGGTTCAGAGACAATATGAGACAAACAAGTCTAGTGCCCTGGTGAGTTAATACAAGATGACTTGTGTTAGCAGCATTGGCCCGGGGCGGGGGACTGAGACTTGGAACAGGGGCTCAGGAGAAACTCTCGGGATATTTTTGAGCATTGTTTTTCCATTGTTCTTTATAATATTTGACTTCTGTTTCTTGCCTTCATTGCTTCTTTCCATCCTGGCTTCCATACATAATTACTGAGTACTTACTAAGTGCCAGGTACTGGTGCAAGCTTTGTGGTCTTGAATGAGTCTTGAATAAGAAAGACAGGTCCTTGACTGGGCAAGGTGGCTCGCCTGTAATCCCAGCGCTCTGGAGACTGAGGAGGGTGGATTGCCTGAGCTCATGAGTTTGAGACAAGCCTGAGTCCATCTCTAAAAATAGCCGGGCATCATGGCAGGAGCCTGTAATCCCAGCTACTCAGGAAGCTGAGGCAAAAGAATCGCTTGAGCCCAAGAGTTTGAGGTTGCTGTGAGCTGTGACACCATGGCACTTTACTGAGAGTGATATAGTGAGACTCTCTCTAAAGAAAAAAAGGAGTTCCAGGCTCTACAGTTGGCAAGCTGGAGACACGAGAGCCAATGGTTCCAGTCTGGGGCAGGAGAAGATCCAGTTCTGTCTGCTGTTGGGCAAAAAAGAGTAGATTCCCTCTCCTCCGTGTTTTGTTCTGTTGAGGCCCTCAGCAGACTGGAGGATGCCCAGGAGACACACACACTGAGGAGGGCCATCTGCCTGACTCAGGCTGCCTACTCAAGTGCTAATCTCACCCCAAACCCCGGACACATCCAGAAATTATGTTTAACCAAATATCTGGGCACCCCATGGCCCAGTCAAGCCTATACAACGAACCATCACATCCCACAGGGCCTCTGATGGCTTTGGAGCTGTGTCCTGCTTCCCTCTTCTGTCATCTCCAGCCCTCTCTCCTTCCCTTCTTTCCTACTCTCTCTCTCTGCTTCACCCTTGGGGAGACTCTCAATCTGCCCTCTGCTCCCCAGCATCATCGGCTCTGGTGGAGGAGACTGCTGGCTCAGGACGGTCTCCTCAGAGTCCCTGGGTGGGTGGAGAAGTGACTCCATGGCAGCCTCAGCCTCTGAGAGCCCCTCTGTCTTAGGCTCTGACCCGGTGTACTTCTGCTGACAGCTTGAGACAAAATGATATGATGTCGGCACCTCCCCAACCTGGCCACGGCTTCAGCTGAGTCTTGTGTGGGGTTGGGATTGCTGCTTCCACCTGCTCCCAGCCCCAGGAGCGCCACTCCTAGGGGTGCAGTTGAAGGCCCCAACCCAACAGGGCTCTGCCAAAGTCATCTCTCCTAGAGTCCTGAGGAGATGGTGCCCCAAGCTGGGGAAATAATATCAGAGCCTTGTTCTAATAGGTTCTGGTGGCTGAGTTTTCCCCTAATGAGTCTGTTTTCTGTCCTTTCAGTCTGTGTCAAGTGATTCATGCTGATCCACAGGCTCTGCTGTTTCCTCGGAAGTCACAAGCCCTGCCTGGGAGGAGAGAGCCGGGGTGGGGCAGGGAGTCATTCACCGAATGAGTGAGTGAGCAGGGCAAGGGCATCTGTGCCTACTGGCTGCATCCCAGGATTTGGGAATGAACGTGATTCTCAGGAAGAAGAGGAGCTTTAAAATATTGCTAGTTAAAATGGTCACTTTTACTGCCTGGATATAAAATTCTTGTAAAACAATGGGGACATTGGGGACGTTGAAAAGGGAGGGGGGAGCCGGGGTAGCAGCATCTGTCATCAGGCTGAAGAAAATAAAATATACTGACCAGGAGCCGTAGCTCAGCTAGGGAGAGACACGGCATTGCACAAACAATAGGCAACGATTTAGAGCTCTGGGACTTGCCTGCGGGTCTCGTGTCATTGTCATTAACAACTATGACAGTGCTGCCTGCATAATGGTAGAGGGTCTTTCCTGCATCCCCACAGGTGCCATTTGGGTCTTAGTTCAAATCTCACCTCCTCAGCACACCACCCCTATTGTTTTCTGCTTATCAGGGACCTTGATCTGATCTATTTATTCATATGTTTTTTTGTCTATCTCCCCAGGCTATAACCTGAGCTCCCCCAGGGCAGGACCTTGGGCCACTCATGTCCCCCACCTTTAGAACCATGCCTGGCACAGAGCAGTGGCACAACCCATATGCATATTGGTTGAAAGAGCAAATGAATGAGCTCCAGATAGCACACCAGCTGGTCCGCAAACCCGAGCCCCATGTGAGCATCCTCACAAGTCCACGTAAGAACCACTCTCGTCCTGGTTTTATAGGTGAGGAAACTGAGACTCAGAGGAAGTAGGCAGGTTACAGGAAGTAACAGAGCCAGCGTGGAGTCAGTTGCTGGACTCCAAAACTACTCTTGGTTGTAACAGTTCATGTGTATGGAAGGCTTGCTCTGTGCTGGATGCGGGGCCAGGGCCTTTATGCAGATTCCCCCGCTTTGAGCCACCCCTAAACCCCATAAGGCAGGTACCACTATTCCTCCCCTTATGACTCCATCACCTCTATTCTACTGTTGAAATAACTGGTTTGGGCCTGGGAGAGACTTGCTGGGCTGGATGCAGCCCTCCAGTGATGGAGCAGGATTTGGCCACAGGTGTTGCGAGGCTGCACAACACGGCCTCTCTTCACCTACCCACGTGCCCTCTCTGTGCCAGTGGGCACAGCCTGGCAAGGTTGGTATGGGGTGGTGCGTTTCTTGGGGCTGTGTGCTGAACCCCTGGAAAAGCAGCCAGCAGTGGCTATAAGCACCCCATGTGACTTTCTTTCTTTTTTTAATTTATTTTTTTTATTAAATCATAGCTGTATACATTAATGCGATCATGGGGCACCATACACTGGTTTTATAGACCATTTGACACATTTTCGTCACACTGGTTAACATAGCCTTCCTGGCATTTTCTTAGTTATTGTGTTAAGACATTTGTATTCTACATTCACTAAGTTTCACATGTACCCTTGTAAGATGCACCACAGGTGTAATCCCACCAATCACCCTCCCTCTGCCCACCTCCCCCCTCCCTCCCCACCCTCTCTTCCTTCCCCATATGCTTAGGTTATAACTGGGTTATAGCTTTAATATGAAAGCCATAAATTAGTTTCATACTAGGGCTGAGTACATTGGATACTTTTTCTTCCATTCTTGAGATACTTTACTAAGAAGAATATGTTCCAGCTCTATCCATGTAAACATGAAAGAGGTAAAGTCTCCATCTTTCTTTAAGGCTGCATAATATTCCACAGTGTACATATACCACAATTTATTAATCCATTCATGGATCAATGGGCGCTTGGGCTTTTTCCATGACTTAGCAATTATGAATTGGGCTGCAATAAACATTCTGGTACAAATATCTTTGTTATAATAGATTTTTGGTCTTCTGGGTATATACCTAGTAGAGGAATTATAGGATTGAATGGCAGATCTATTTTTAGATCTCTAAGTGTTCTCCAACATCTTTCCAAAAGGAATGTATTAATTTGCATTCCCACCAGCAGTGTAGAAGTGTTCCCTTTTCTCCACGTCCACACCAACATCTCTGGTCTTGGGATTTTGTGATATGGGCTAATCTTACTGGAGTTAGATGATATCTCAAAGTAGTTTTGATTTGCATTTCTCTGATGATTAAGGATGATGACCATTTTTCATGTGTCTGTAGGCCATGCACCTGTCTTCTTCAGAGAAGTTTCTCTTCAGGTCCCTTGCCCAGCCTGCGATGGGATCACTTGTTCTTTTCTTGCTTATACGTTTGAGTTCTCTGTGGATTCTGGTTATTAAACCTTTGTCGGAGACATAACCTGCAAATATCTTCTCCCACTCTGAGGGCTGTCTGCTTTACTTACTGTGTTCTTGGCTTTGCAGAAGCTTTTTAGTTTGATCAGGTCTCAGTAATGTACTTTTGAAGCTGCTTCAATTGCCCAGGGGGGTCCTCCTCATAAAATACTCGCCCAGACCGATTTCTTCAAGAGTTTTCCCTGTACTCTATTCTAGTATTTTTATAGTTTGATATCTTAAGTTTAAATTTTTAATCCAGTGAGAGTCTATCTTAGTTAATGGTAGAAGGTGTGGGTCCAGTTTCAGTCTTCTACAGGTTGCCAGCCAGTTCACCAAGCACCATTTGTTAAATAGGGAATCTTTTCCCCACTGAATGTTTTTAATTGGCTTGTCAAAGATCAAATAACGGTAAGTAGCTAGGTTAATCTCTTGGTTCTCTATTCTGTTCCATACATCTACCTCTCTGTTTTTGTGCCAGTACCATGCTGTTTTGATCAGTATTGATTTATAGTATAGTCTGAGGTCTGGTAGCGTGATTCCTCCTGCTTTGTTTTTACTTCTGAGTAATGTCTTGGCTATTCGAGGTTTTTTTCTGATTCCATATAAAACGAAGTATTATTTTTTCAAGATCTTTAAAGTATGACAGTGGAGCTTTAATAGGGATTGCATTAAAATTGTATATTGCTTTGGGTAGTATGGACATTTTAACAATGTTGATTCTTCCCAGCCATGAGCATGGTATGTTTTTCCATTTGTTAACGTTTTCAGCTGTTTCTTTTCTTAGAGTTTCATAGTTCTCTTTATAGAGATCTTTCATGTCCTTTGTTAGATAAACTCCCAAATATTTCATCTTCTTTGGCACTACTGTGAATGGGATAGAGTCCTTAACTTTTTTCAGTTTGACTATTGTTGGTATATATAAAGGCTACCAACTTATCAATGTTGATTTTGTAACCTGAGACACTGCTGTATTCCTTGATCACTTCTAAGAGTTTTGTAGTAGAATCCCTAGTGTTTTCCAGATATAAGATCATATAATCTGCCAAGAGTGAGTTTTATCTCTTCTGACCCTATGTGGATACCTTGATCACCTTTTCTTCCCTAATTGCGATGGCTAAAACTTCCATTACAATGTTAAAGAGCAGTGGAGACAATGGGCAGCCTTGTTTGGTTCCTGATCTGAGTGGAAATGATTTCAATTTAACTCCATTCAATACAATATTGGCTGTGGGTTTGCTGTAGATGGCCTCTATCAGTTTAAGAAATGTCCCTTCTATACCAGTTTTCTTAAGTGTTCTGATCATGAAGGGATGCTGGATATTATCAAAAGCTTTTTCTGCATCAATTGAGAGAATCGTATGGTCTTTGTTTTTTAATTTGTTTATGTGCTGAATTATACTTATAAATTTATGTATATTGAATCAGCCTTGAGACCCTGGGATAAAACCGATTTGGTCATGATGTATAATTTGTTTGATGTGTTGCTGGATTCTGTTTGTTAAGATCTTGTTGAATATTTTTGCATCTATATTTATTAGTGATATTGGTCTATAATTTTCTTTTCTTGTTGGGTCTTTTCCTGGTTTGGGGTTTAGGGTGATGTTTGCTTCATAGAACATGTTGGGTAGTCTTCCTTCTTTTTCTATACTTTGGAACAGGTTTAGTAATTATAGGTACTAGTTCCTCTTTAAAGGTTTGGTAGAATTCTGACGTGAAGCCATCTGGTCCCGGGTTTTTATTTTTAGGGAGATTTCGTATGATTGATGCTATTTCAGAACTTGATATTGGCCTGTTCAACATTTCCACTTGATTCTGGCTAAGTCTTGGAAGGTGACGTGCTTCCAAGTACTGGTCAATTTCCTTCAGATTTTCATATTTCTGAGAATAAAGTTTCTTGTAATATTCATTAAGGATTTTTTGAATTTCTGAGGAGTCTGTTGTTATTTTGTCTTTGTCGTTTCTGATTAATAAAATTAGAGATTTTACTCTTTTTTTCCTGGTTAGGTTAGCCAAAGGTTTATCTATTTTATTGACCTTTTCAAAAAACCAACTTTTTGATTTATTGATCTATTGTATAATTCCTTTTATTCTGCTCTAATTTTGGTTATTTCTTTTCTTCTACTGGGTTTGGGGTTGGAATGTTCTTCCTTTTCCATTTGCTTGAGATGTCTCATTAAGTTGTTAACTTCCTCTCTTTTTGTTCTCTTTTTTTTCCAGTTTCTGGCCGGGACTGGGTTTGAACCCGCCATCTCTGGCAAATGGAGCCGGCACCCTGCCCCTTTGAGACACAGGCGCTGCCCTCTTTTCATTCTCTTGAGGAAGGCTTGCAGTGCTATTAATTTCCCTCTTCAGACTGCCTTTGCAGTATCCCAGAGGTTCTAACAATTTGTGTCTTCATTGTCGTTTTGTTAAAAAAAAATTTGGCAATTTCCTTCTTAATCTCATCTCTGACCCAGCTATCATTCAGCATAAGGTTATTTAAGTTCTGTGTTTTTGTATGAGTATGCAGATTCCTGTTGTTACTGAGTTCAAATTTTATTCCATGGTGGTCCGAGAAGATGCAAGGAATAATTTCTATTCCTTTAAATTTACTGAGGTTAGACTTGTGACCTAAGATGTGATTGATTTTGGAGTATGTTCCATGGACTGATGAGAAGTATGTGTATTCAGTTTTGTTGGGATGAAATGTTCTGAAGATACCTGCTAAATCCAAATGTTGGATGGTTAGGTTTAAATCTAAAATTTCTTTGCTCAGCTTCTTATTGGAGGATCTATCCAGCACTGCCAAAGGAGTATTGAAATCTCCGACTATTATGGAGCTGGAGGAAATCAAGTTGCTCATGTCTGTTAGAGTTTCTCTTATAAATTGAGGTGCATTCTGGTTGGGTGCATAAACATTAATAATTGAAATCTCGGGGCTGCGCCTTGTGGCTCAAAGGAGTAGGGCACCAGCCCCATATGCCGGAGTGGCAGGTTCAAACCCAGCCCTGGCCAAAAACTGCAAAAAAAAAAAAATAATAATAATAATTGAAATCTCATCATATTGAGTATTACCCTGAACAAATATGAAGTGACCATTCTTATCCTTCCTTACCTTTGTTGGTTTAAAGCCTATTGTGTTTGCAAATAGAATTGCAACACCTGCTTTTTTCTTATTACCATTTGCCTGAAATATGGACGACCATCCTTTCATCCTGAGTCTATATTTATCTTTTAAGGTAAGATGTGATTCTTGTATGCAGCAAATATCTGGCCTGAGTTTTTGTATCCAGTCAGCCAACCTGTGCCTCTTTAGAGGACAGTTTAAGCCATTCACATTAATGGAGGATATTGATAAGTCTGGTAAAATTTTGGGTATTGAGTTTTTTAAAAGTCCAGTGGACATTTTTTAATCCTTTCGCCACTGTGGAAGTTGGAATTTGATCAAAAGTGATTTTACTTTTGTGGTAGAGGATTGGGCTGGTCATGATGGAGGATAGGTCTTGTGACCTAAGATGTGATCGATTTTGGAGTGAGTTTACTTTTGTGGTAGAGGATTGGGATGGTCATGATGGAGGATAGGTCTAAGAATATCCCGAAGAGCTGGTTTGGTTATGGCAAATTTCTTCAACATATGAATGTCATTAAAGTATTTAATTTCTCCATCATAAATGAAACTCAGTTTAGCTGGATACAGGATCCGGGGTTGAAAGTTCTTTTGTTTTAGGAGATTAAAAGTCGATGACCACCCTCTTCTGGCTTGAAAATTTTCAGCAGAGACATCTTCAGTCATTCTAATTTTCTCCCCTTTGTAGGTAATGGATTTCTTACGTCTGGCTGCTTTCAGAAGTTTCTCCTTCATATTAACTTTAGTGAAGTTAATTATGATGTGCCTGGGGGATGTCTTATTCAGGTTGAGTCGTGCTGGGGTTCTGAAACTGTCTGCTATCTTAATTTCAGAATCTCTTGGCATGTCTGGGAAATTCTCTTTCATAATTTCATGGAGAAGGGCCTCTGTGCTTTGCGAAGCCACTGGGATTCCAATGAGGCAGATATTAGCCTTCTTCGAATTATCCCAGAGCTCTCTGAGAGAATGATCTGTTTTTGCTCTCCATTTCTCTTCCTCTTTGAGTTTGGGAGCGTTCAAAAGCTTTGTCTTCAATGTCAGAAATCCTTTCTTCTGCTTGCTCTACTCTGTTATTGAGGGATTCTACTGTATTTTTCAGATCTTTGAGGGCTGCAAATTCTTGCTTTAGTGTGTCAAAATTTTTGGTGGTTTTATCTTTAAATTCGTTAAACTTTTGAGACAACTTTAGAATTTCTCCTCGAATTTCTTTCTTTTTTTTTTTTTTTTTGTAGAGACAGAGTCTCACTTTATGGCCCTTGGTAGAGTGCCGTGGCCTCACACAGCTCACAGCAACCTCCAACTCGTGGGCTTAAGCGATTCTCTTGCCTCAGCCTCCCGAGTAGCTGGGACTACAGGCGCCTGCCACAACGCCCAGCTATTTTTTGGTTGCAGTTTGGCCAGGGCCGGGTTTGAACCCGCCACCCTTGGTATATGGGGCTGGCACCTTACCGACTGAGCCACAGGCGTTGCCCTCTCCTCAAATTTCTAATTCCGACTTTCGAATTGCTCCTCAAATTTCTAATTCCAAATTTTCCTCCATTCTATTAATCTTGTTTGCAATCCAAATTCTGAATTCGATTTCTGACATCTCGGCCAGCTGTTTATGAGTGGTATCTTCAGTTACATCTGTCATATCTTTCCTTGAGGCAGTTGATCTAGTCTGGTTATTCATGTTACCAGATTTTTTCCGCTGATTCCTCCTCATGATTATTTTACACCGTTTTACTTTTCCCCTGGAGCTTTGTCGAGGACCTGTACAGTGCTATGGCTTGAGAAACTGGGGACCTGTTTGGTGTGTTGGGGCTAAGTGACTCTGTCTTGTTTTCACCTGTTCTCTGTCCAACCCTAGTGAAACAGTTACTCTGGGTTGAAGTCTCAGCTGTGGAGAAATACCAGCAATTAAGTCACCCCGCCCCCACAGGTAACAATTGGAAAAGGAAAATCGAACCTTCCTACAACCACACACTTAGGGCACCACTTGGATAGTCCTTGGGTGATTGGCTCAGTTCAAAAGGTCCAAATCAATTATTTCAGTCAGCACCTGTCTCAGGTGGGAGAGTTTAAAAGGTCTCTGGCAACTAGATCGCAGGGGTCTGCAGACAACTCAAATATGACTTGCTCCGGTGCTCTGTGAAGCCAGGAGGACCCACCCACCAAATAGATTAGTTTGGGAAGGTTGATGCCTCCTTCCCCACCTTGTACCTCTGTCACACCCAGTACTGATAACCCCACAGGGCTGTGACCCAGTTGCCTCCAATGAGCAGATACTCCAGGGTTTTGCACCTGCCTGAATCACAAGGAAATCTGTCTGCTCAGCCAGGCTGCTGTTCTCTGCCTCTATCCAGCAGGGGGAGGGACGCCTGACAACCTCGGGCACTTGATGGAGGCTGGTGGGGTTCACTCAGTTCCA
The DNA here is from genome assembly GCF_027406575.1 of Nycticebus coucang. Lineage (NCBI taxonomy): Eukaryota > Metazoa > Chordata > Mammalia > Primates > Lorisidae > Nycticebus > Nycticebus coucang. The sequence continues at coordinate 9,545,512 of NC_069801.1, read as the reverse complement.
CCCCCGCCCCTGATTGATATTACTGACAGAACAGAACAACTTTGTGGGAATTTGTTTCTGTCCCCGCTAAATTCCCCTGCAGAAGAGAAGCTGTTTTGAGTTCCCAGAACCTGTGCCTCAGGCCCTGTCTGTGCTGCTGTACCGTCTCAGCTGTTTGTATTCGCAGCACGCTTACCTGTCAGATCCAGCCTCTGCCTGCCCTCCTTTGTTTAAGCTGACTGTCCCTGGGTCAGGCCTGCCCCGGGAATCTCCCGGCTCTGCACTCCACCCAGGCTGGTACCACCTCAGGCAAACCCTTTACTCACAGGGCCTGCGTTTCCATCCTAGATCTGTTCCATGGTGGTTGCCACCTGAGAAGATGCCCAGCCTCCTCTGGTTTCCCAGAGAGACAGGGGGTATGACTTTGGAATATCCGGGAGTGGGCCCTATTGTTGCCAAAAAACAGCTGCTGCTCTGTGCCTTGGAGCACCGCCACTCCAGCTTGGTTCCCTCCCAGCTGACCATCCTCTCTTCTCCTCACTCCCATGTCGCAGAATCAGCACTGACCAGCTGCAGTCCAGGCCCCGTCCACATCCCTTGAGAAATCACCCAAGAATCTGGACTCCTGGCGGACAGGCCTCTAGACCTCAGAGTGAGAGTGGACGGGAGTGCTGGGAGCTCAGAATTGCAGGTAGAGAATATATACAGTTTTATACAGTTTTATGCCTGGCAGGAGAATGCCATGGCACCCTAGTAGGGGAGGTAGGTCCAGTTTTTAGAGGGTCTCTTCTATGGAGTATAGTGGGAGGACCTTTGAACTCTGCTCATTTGTTTGTGGGGCACTCTGAGGTGTTCTCATGTGGGAGCAGACTCTTGTCTGCTTGGTGATGGATTTTGTACCTTTTGTTTGTATCCTTAGGGTCGCAGCTTGCCTCAGCGGGGTTGATGTGCGTTCTTCAATCTTCTCTCTTGGTGCAGCTCCAATCCACCAGGTTACTTGCTAAATTTCTGTCCTTTAACTCTCCTTCTGGATGGGAGCCTCTGTGGAAAGCTGGCTTCAGTCAGCCATCTTGTCTCTGCCCGGATGTGACTTTCTTTCAAACCTCAAATCAAACATCTCTGATCCTTTTGGGAGAGTCAAACAAGCAGAATATTCCCTCTCACTGTCATGCTCTCTTTAATGACTAGAGGATCCCAGCAGCGTCACAGTCGAGTCCATCTTACCATGGTGACAGTGGGTACCACCAGCACTGCCCTTGGGCAGGCAAGGCCCTATCTTAGTTAGGTCCAGCGTTTTGGAGGACCCTACTCCAGCCTTCCTCCAGCTGTGCTTTTCCTGAGGGAGTAAGGAACAATGGAACTAAAGGCACATGCCCACGAATCAGTGTGCTCTTCTAGAACATTCTCTGGGTACTCAGGATCCCAGAATTTCCTGCACAAATGATCCCAAGTTCTGATGTGGGCCTCCTCCCAGCATCTTTCCTCCAGGACAGACTGAGTGGCCACACAGGATGTTGACACAGACCACAACGACACTCAGCTATTTTTAGAGATGGGGTCCCACTCTTGCTCAGGTTGGTCTCAAACTCATGAGCTCAAGTAATCCAACCACCTCAACCTCCCAGAATACTGGTATTATAGGCATGAGCCACCATGTCTGGCCAACAAGAAGATTGCTTGAGCCCAAGCATTTGAGGCTGTTTTGAGCTATGATGATGCCATGGCACTATACCCAAGGTGACAAAGTGAGACTCTGTCTGAAAAAAGAAAAGAAATGTGTGGAGGGTATTTGCATTCCTGTCCTGGCTTCACAGATGTTACAGAGGGCCTGGGTACCACCGCAGGGACCAAAGGGCAGCAGCATGCCCTGGCTCTGGCCTCAGGACCTGCAACTGCGCTGTCTTGCCGTGCGGGTCTGCACCAGCCTTTCTGTTGGCAGGAAGGCTGAGAAATGTGCATGTGTGATTGCTCTCCCCAGTCAGGGAGGGCTGTGCAGAACATTACCACACCACTGTTGCTGCTGCCTCCCCTTCTCCTTGGTCCCCTCCCCCTCTTCCCTTTCCCTACCCCCATGTCTCTGTGCAGTGGTTCTCAACCTTCCTGATGCCGCAGCCCTTTAATACAGTTCCTGTGGATGAGAACCACTGCTCTACATGCTCAGGTGGCCAAAGTTAACAGGTCTGATCTAGACACAGTCAGCAGCTGGGGTTGGGTGGCTTTTCCGACTCTATTAAATTTAACTGGACCTAGAGCACATCCAGACTCTGAGTTGCATTGACATCCTGTCACCACTGAGTCAGCCGCCAGCCCTGCGGCTGGGCTGTGGTCTGAACTTCTTAGTGGCCTCTAGTGGCCTTGAGGGTCAAGTCATTTATTATTTGCAATATGTTCTATTAGAACAGTGAAACCTCCCAAAAGCAAACCCCTGTGGGTTTAATTTGTCTGGCACCAACTAGGTAGCTTTGTTCTGGAGGTCCCCAGGCCAGTAAACACACATCAGAACTTTAAATGGTATTTCCATGGAAAAGTTGTTTTAAAAATGAAAAAGAGCACTGTTCTCGGGCGGCGCCTGTGGCTCAGTCGGTAAGGCGCCGGCCCCATATACCGAGGGTGGCGGGTTCAAACCCGGCCCCGGCTGAACTGCAACCAAAAAATAGCCAGGCATTGTGGTGGGCACCTGTAGTCCCAGCTACTCGGGAGGCTGAGGCAAGAGAATCGCTTAAGCCCAGGAGTTGGAGGTTGCTGTGAGCTGTGTGAGGCCACGGCACTCTCGAGGGCCATAAAGTGAGACTCTGTCTCTACAAAAAAAAAAAAAAAGAAAGAAAAAGAGCACTGTTCTCTGCTGTTCACAAATGCAATGTCTTTTTGGTAAACAGGGTGTGAGTTGTTATGTTTTGGGCTTAGAACAAATGCAATGTATGTTTCTGGTAAAACTTCACACCTGGACTCAGGGCTGTTACTCATGAGCTCATCTGCTCTCTGGAGTTCTGGTGGAACCCGAGCTGGGCGTTGGTTTTCCAAGAATCATTCTCCGTGTTTGATCTTCAAGACAGAGCCCTTATCACCATCCGAGCCTCTGATTGTGGATAGTCACAGAGCGAAGCCACCTCATGTTAACCCTTCATTCCAGGAGCTGTCGAGTGGTGGAGGGCGCCCGCCAATGGAGCTTCCACTCTGTCCGCACAGCTGAGTGGCCCTGGCTGTGCTATTGTTCCTGAAAGCTGGGCACTTGTCCTTAAGGCTGCCTCAGGAGAGCAAGGACAAGTGGTCTGAGGAGAAGGAAGGAGGAGTTCATTCATTTGCCCACAAATGAGGAGGATGGAGACTCCTGTCTAGATGCACGGTCCTAAAAGTAAGCAGAAGTACTGAGCTATTTTAAAGGGAGGGTTTTCAGTTCTAGCTATTGTCCTTCAATTGCAGTTAATGGTGCTGATCATTCCATCTCTGCTGTGACCTCCAGCCACCTGGAAGGCCCAGCCTGGGACCTCTGCCTCCAGGCTTGATTCCATCTCAGGTGAGGACAATCTCCTCTGTGACCTCAACCCGCCTGGGACGCCCAACAGACATCTGCCCTCAAGCCCCTCAAGCTGACAGTTCTGCTGAGTCATTTGTAGCTAGAAGAACAAAAGAGGCTCTGTGCCCATAGCTCAATGGTTAGGGCACCGGCCACCTACACCAGGGCTGGCAGTTCGATCCCGGCCGGGCCTGCTAAACAACAGTGACAACTACAACAACAACACAAAAATAGCCAGGTGTTGTGGCGGGCGCCTGTAGTCCCAACTACTTGGGAGTCTGAGGCAAGAGAATTGCTTAAGCCCAAGAGTTTGAGGTTGCTGTGAGCTGTGACGTCACAGCACTCTACCAAGGGCAACATAAAAAAAAAAAAAAGAAAAGAAAAAGAAGGAGAAGAATAATAAAAGACATTGTCCTGGCCACTGACCTGAGGCAGGGATGCAGGTTTTGGTTCCCCGAAAGAGTGGGAGAAGTTTTATTTTTTGAGACAGAGTCTCACTCTGTTGCCCAGGGTAGAGTACCACGACATCATACCTCACAGTAACATCAAACTCTTGGGCTCAAGCGATCCTCCTGCCTCAGCCTCCTGAGTAGCTGGGATTACAGACACCTGTCACAAAACCTGGCTAGCTTTTCTATTTTTAGTAGAGATGGGGTCTTGCACTTGCTCAGGCTGGTCTCTAACTCCTGAGCTCAAGCAATCTACCCACCTCAGCCTCCCAGAGTGTTAGGATTACAGGTCTGAGCCACCATGCCTAGCCAGAGTAGAGGAAGTTTTAAAAGAAAATATTTTTGCTGTATTTTTTTCCGTCTATCCTCTGTGATACACTATGAGTCCTCTTGAGCCACAGGTCCTTTCGGTGGGACAGGGTAACACTGACTTCATGGCAGAGCTGATGAGAGCCCATGAGGGACTGAGAGGGATCGCTCTGCAAATGTCTGTTCCTTGCCCTCCTCCTTCAGAATCCTTACGGTGTCTGGCTGAATATTCGCAGGTGCATGGAAGAGGTTTGCAGTTGTCAGAGGACCTCAAATCCCAACATCAGAAAATGGAACTGAGGGGCGGTGCCTGTGGCTCAGTGAGTAGGGCTCTGGCCCCATATGCCGAGGGTGGTAGGTTCAGACCCAGCCCCGGCTAAACTGCAAAAGAAAAATAGCCGGGCATTGTGGCGGGCGCCTGTAGTCCCAGCTGCTCGGGAGGCTGAGGCAAGAGAATCACATAAGCCCAGGAGTTAGAGGTTGCTGTGAGCCGTGTGACGTCATAGCACTCTACTGAGGGCGGTACAGTGAGACTCTGTCTCTACAAAAAAAAAAAAAAGTAAAAAATAAAAATAAAAAATAAAATAATAATAAAAAAGAAAAGAAAAGAAAAGAAAATGGAACTGACGGCCAGTAGTCTGAAGACCCGAGCTCTCTTTATTGTTGGATAATTAGTCCATAGGGCCCCTGTGAGTGGCCCAATGCCCCAGCTACACCTCAGACAATCTATGTAAATGTCTGAGGCTGCTTTGCACATGTGACCCACGTATCCCCAGGGTCCACTCATCTAGAGATACAACCCAAATGATGTCCTGGTCATCTTACCACCTGAATGCAAGATTCCAGCCCAGTAAAAGTGCCCCTTCCCCTACTCCATGCCCCAGCCCACAGACGCTAAGCTTTTCTGGGGCTTGAAGCCCAGCCTAACTGGTGCCCCCTAGGCATCCAGGATGTCTGCGCCAGGCTCATCTTTACCCTAGGCACTGTTATCTCCACCCTCCCTGCTGTGGTTCCTCCCCCCAACCTCAAGCTGTCCCTGACATGCCCACAAGTTTAATCTTTTTTTTTTTTTAGGCAGATTCTCAAGCTGTCACCCTGGGTAGACTGCAGCGGCATCATAGCTCACAGCAATCTCCAACTCTTGGGCTCAAGTGATCATCTTGCCTCAGTTTTGCTATTGTTAGCAGAGATGGGTTCTTGTTCTTGCTCAGACTGGTCTCAAACTCATGAGCTCAAGTGATCCACCCGCCTCGGCCTTCCAGAGTGCTAGGATTACAGGCGTGAGCCACCAAGCCCGGCCACAGGTTTAATCCTAGAGCTTCAATCCCTAGAGCTTCCCTCTTGGGGTGAGTGTCCTTTCAGCCCTTACTCACCCCCCAGGGCCACTCTTTCTCATGGAAATGGTGACCATGACCCCTCCTTGAAGTCAGACCTGTCTCTGGGGCAGGCTTGGGAGCAGACTCCCTAAAATCTCCAGGGTTTCCCTCTCCCATCTCTTCCCTGAATACCAAGACCTCTCTTTCATCAGCCTCTTCCACTCAGGTTCCAGCCCTGCCTGGCCAGCCCCAGATCAGGCTGGGACAGCACCCCACCTTCCTGATTGCTGGCATATAAGCTGGGTGAGGGTTTGCAAAAACAGACAGGAGGCCAGTTCAGGGACAAGGAAAGACTTTAATAGAGGGGAAAAACAGAATGAAGACTGACCAAGTGTCTGCTTGGCTCCCACATAGTTGCAAAGGCTTTTTTTTTTTTTTTAAGACAGGGTCTTGTGTTATTACCCTTGGTAGAGTACTGTGGCATCACAGCTCACAGCAACCTCCAACTCCTGGGCTTAGGAGATTCTCTCGCCTCAGTCTCTTGAGTAGCTGGGATTACAGGTGCCCACCAGCATGCCTGGCTTTTTTTTCTTTTGGTGCAGTTTGGCTGGGGCTGGGTTCAAACCCGCCACCCTTGGTATATGGGGCCAGCGCCCTACCCACTGAGCCACAGGCACAGCCCTGCAAAGACTTTTATTAGCCTTATCAGCACAGCTGGAATGGGGAAGTGATCCATTTGGGTCAGGATTATGGATGTGGGAGGGTAGGATGCTTCCCAGAAATTCTGTCCCTGAAGCATCCAGAAGTCTGTGGAGGAGGATTGCAGGTTTCTGACCTGATTTTTTTAAATGGCTGTACTGTCAGGGTTGTGAAAATTCCTCCTGCTGGTGACCAGGGAAGCCGTGGATTCCACACGTGCTCTTATGAGCCCGGGGCCCTCCACCAGGGGTCTGTGCTGGCACCATTGCCCATCTCCCCTCCTCCCTGTAATTCCTTTGTCCCCAGAGGTGCCCTCTAGACTGTAAACTCCATGAGGTCAGGGATAGTGGGTGTCACCCATCATTAAATACTTCTGCAGAGGACCCTGCCACATGCGGTCTCCCTTAAGGGCACAAGTCCAGGAGTGAGGAGGCATGGCAGAGTTCATGCTGGGGTTCGAGCCAGAGTTGATTGCATTTGACCTTTTCCAAAACACCCAACCACAGAAGTGGTTCTAAGACACTATTTGGCTGTAGTATTACACAAGTATTAGAATAATAGTAGAGTTACAGGGTACTCAAGCAGCATAGCAGAGTTTCACATTCCTCCTGAGTATTTAGGGGACAGCCAAGCTGCTCAGCCAGCTGCCTTTTGGGCTCTGCAATGGTGCTCTGGTGTCCTGGCTTTGCCAGCTGCTCCAAGCCTCTCCTGTCACTCATGCCCTTCTGCCCCATGGTCCTGCTTTGGTTCTTCACAGGCCCAGCCTGGCCCAGCCAGAGGCCCTTGCTTCTGCTGTCTCCTTGTCTAGAGGCTCTTCCCCCAGACCTTTGCTCCTTCTTGGCACCCAGGTCTCAGCTAAAAGGTCATCATCTCGGAGAAGACTTCCCTGCCCATCCCAGCCAAGGAAACCCTCACCCGTCACCCTCAGGGATGGTTAATTTTAGGTGTCAACTTAACTCCATTCAGAATGCTCAGGTAGCGGGTAAAGCATTATTTCTGGTGTGTGTGTGTGAGGGTATTTCCAGAAGGGATCAAAAATATCAGCCCTTACCCAATGTGGGAGGTTGTTGTCGGAGTGAAACAAAAAGGTGGAGAGAATTCATTCATTCCCTGGATGGATGGATGGATGCTAAGTTTCCTATTCTTTCCAAGGTTTTGAAAGGCATACATTACATGTGAGAAGTATGACTGAAGAAGGATTTATAAGTCCCATACTTGAAAACAAAAAAAGAGGTCAGGTGCGATGGCTTATGCCTGTAATCCGAGCACTCTGGGAGGCCGAGGCAGGGGGATAGCCTGAGTTCATGAGTTTGAGACTAGCCTGAGCTAGAGACCCTGTCTCTAAAAATTGCTGGGTATTGTGGTGGGCACCTGTAATCCCAGCTACTTGAGAGGCTGAGGCAAGAGGATCGATCGCTTGAGCCCAAGAGTTTGAGGTTGCTGTGAGCTATGATGCCATAGCACTCTACCGAGGGTGAAAAAGTGAGACTCTATCTCAAATAAATAAATAAGTAAAAAGAGAGAGACTCAGACTTAATGCACTAAAGAAGAATCCCTCTTTGCCTTGCAGAGGGCGCAGGCCTGGGCTCAGGCCTGCAGTGATGTCGGGAACCACCTGTGATGTTTCCTTCTTTGGCAGCTGCCCATCCCAGCATCTCAGCTGCTGATTTTGTTTGCAACCCCCAGACCCCAGGCCTTGCCTTTTCTCTGAGAGCCTGGAAGACCAAGGCTGTCAGTCAGGTCACCATGTCTGGCTGGGTAGTGACAGCCACCCGTGCCCCTCTCTGAGCCATTGCCCTCTTTGGCAGCACCAGCCTTGGCATCAGTGCTGGCCACTGAGTGATTTCCATTTGTGACCATCTGACCCCTAATTACTTCTGTTAATTACTTGGACAGGCTTTCCCTGCAAAAAAGGGCTTAAAACTCAGGGACAGTGGGAAAGGGGTGTCCTTCATCAGTCCTTGTCCACCACCTGCCTCTAGAGGCAGGAGAGGGTGGACTGTTCGGGCCATTCCATTTCCTGGAGATTCGTCGTCTCAGAGTCTGAGCCCTGACTGATGTCTGCCTGTCAGCTTGTGGGCTCCCTCAAAGAGCTTATCCTCTCACTAATCCTGAATCTTCTAAAGTGACTCAAGTGACTGATTGCTTGTTTAGGGGGGCAAGCATGATGGTAGAAAAGCGAGGGACGGTGAGAGAAAGCTCATGGTCATCTGTGTAATGTGGAATTAACCCCTTCCGTGGTTTGTGATCCCGCTGTGACTCCCGCGTCCAAGGAAGGGCCTTTGCAGTGCAGCCTGGCCCATGGCACAGAAGTCAAGTGGGGCACAGAAGCCTACAGCTCCTGCCGCTCTCAGGCTATTGCCAGATGCAGGGGGGAACCTGACCCCCTTTTCCAAGGCTCCAGGGAGGATGGGACAGGTGCTCATGTTATTTGGATTTGAACTTTTCTCTCATTCCCCACCTCCCATTCATCCTGCCTAAATCCTCCTCGTCTGAGACACTTCTAGTTTGGGACTCATTCATTCATCCATTCACTCATTCAGGATTTAATAAGTATTTACTCCATGCTGCTGGTCATACAGGAGCAAACGGGACAAACACATCACACACTTTTCTATCAACAAGTGTCATAACAAATACAATGAGTTATGACAGGAGGCATGGGAAGCCTAGAGCTGGGACCATCTCGGGGTCCAGGGTCAGGAAAGGGGTGCCTGGTGAGAACCACAGAACTCTGCACAGGTAATGACTCCATCCAAACATCTGCACCAAGAGACAGATGGCCAAACTCCAGTGTGGCTTCTGGTAGCAGAAAGCCACTTCCCTAGGGAGACCCCAGCCCCTGTTGAAACACTGACTTGACAAAGCTCAGAGCTGCCTGAGAAGCCATTGTCACCCCCAGCCTCCCTTATTTATTTATTTGTTTTTTAGACAGAGTCTCGCTATGTCACCTTTGGTAGAGTGCTATGGTGTCACAGCTCACAGCAACCTCAAACTCTTGGGCTTAAGCGATTCTCTTGCCTCAGCCTCCCAAGTAGCTGGGACTATAGACACCCACCACAACACCTGGCTATTTTTTGTTTCAGTTGTCATCGTTGTTTAGCTGGCCCAGGCCAGGTTCAAACCTGCCAGCATCTGTGTATGTGGCTGCCACCATAACTACTGTACTACGAGTGCCGAGCCCCAACCTCCCTTTCTTAGCATTTATAATACTCCAGGAGGCTGGCAGCTGTGATGCCCCTCTGGCCCTTTGAGACATGCGATTATCTCCCACAGCTCACAGTGTCTCTCCAGGACCTGGGAGCCATTCCTGTGACATGTGATCCTCAGAAAGGGAAAGGCCTGTGTCCCCCCGGCTCTGTGAGGGTTGGAATCCCGACTTTAAGGACTGGCAGGGAGCAGATGTACTGAGCAGCCTTCTGTAATTTTTCACTTCTCTGGCTCTCCCCTCCTGCATTCTTCCTTGAGAATCCCAATCCCCTCTGCCCAAATCAGAAGGGAGCTCAGCCCTTGCCCCTACCATTTGAATAAAATCGGTTTTCTCTGCTTTTTCTCCCACTTTGTCTGTTTTTGATGCTGTGGGCAGAGCTTTGTCTGAAGCTTGGAGAGCTGAGCTGGAGTTACCTGGTTGGGCAGGTGGGTGGGGACAAGAGGTGAGGATGGGGAGGGGATAATGTTCCAGGCAGATAAAAAGTAGAGACCAAAAGAGGCTCAGAGGGGCTGGAGGGGGCACGTGGAGGAGGTCTAGAACATTCCTTGCTCTTTTCAGGTCCTGCCTGCCAGTTCATCCACAGTGACCCCTCTTGAGGGAGTGCTGACTACCCAGAACTTCTGACGACTCCTCGGCTCCTCCCAGCCAGTGCTGAGCCTGACCAGCCCCCTCCCTGCTGTCCAGCCCACTCTGGAAACCAGAGGGTGCTGTGGCCCTGTAGCTCCTTCATGCCTGGCCTATTTAAAAAACAGATATATATATAATTCACACACCATAAAGTTCATGCTTTAAAAGTATACAATCAGGCTCGGTGCCCGTAGCACAGTGGTTATGGCGCCGGCCACATACACCAAAGGTGGTGGGTTTGAACCCGTCCTGGGCCACCTAAACAATGACAACTGCAACAACAAAAAAATAGCCGGGTGTTATGGCAGGCACCTGTAGTCCCAGCTACTTGGGAGGCTGGGGCAAGAGAATCACTTAAGCCCAAGAGTGGAGGTTGCTGTGAGCTGTGATACAAAGTCACTCTATGGAGGGCAACAGAGTGTGACTCTGTCTCAAAAAAAAAAAAGTGTACAATCAATGGTTTCAGTATATTCAGAGGGTTGAATGGTGCAACCTTCACCATTATCTGATTCCAGAACATTTCATCACCATGAGAAGAAACCCCTACCCATTAGCAATCTCTCCCTGTTTCCTCCTGGCAACCACTGATCTATATTCTGTGTGTATGGATTTGCCTACTCTGGACATTTCCCAGGTATACAGTACCTGGTCTTTGCGGCTTGGCTTCTTTCACTGAGCATCTTGTTTTCAAGGTCCATCCATGTTGTGGAATGTTTCAGCACTTCCTTTTCTAGGATGAATAATACTCCATTGCATAGGTATACCACATTTTGATGAATCACTCATTAACTGAGGGACATTTGGATGGTTTCTATTATTTGGCTATTGTGAATGATGCCACTACTGTGGACATTTGTGTTCACATGTGTTTTTATGGGCATGTGTTTTCAATTCTCTTGGGCACCTATGTGGGAGCAGAATTGCTAGGCTACAGGGTAACTCTGTTTGAATTTTTCAGGAACTGCCTAACTCTTTTCCAAAGTGACTGCACCATTTTCCATTCTCACCAGCAGGGTCTCCAATACCTCCACACCATTGCCACCCATTGTCATTGTCCATCTTTTTTGACTCTACCCATCCTTGTGGGTGTGAAGTGTCAGGTGGCTTCTTGTCCCTTGGTTGCACTCCCCTTTCTGGCTCCAGCTCTGCCTCCAGAGTGGTGCCAGACTCCTCCTGGCTCCTGTTGGGGGCTGGTGAGAAAACCTGCAACCCAGGGCTCTGATTGTAAACACCATTCTTTTGTGGAGCATCATGGAGAAGCCCTTCACCAGGGCTTCTTTACTAAAGAAGCCACCCCTTCTTTACTAAATAGAAAAATTAGCAAGGTTTTGTGGTGGGTACCTATAGTCCCAGCTACACAGGAGATTGAGGCAAGAGGATCACTTGAGCCCAAGAGTTTGAGGTTGCTGTGAGCTATGATGCTATGGCACTCTACGGAGAGCGACAAAAATGAGACTTTGTCTCAAAAAGAAAAATCAACTCACAGTTACGGGATTAATAAGGGAAAGGATCTATTTACCACATGCATAGGGAGAAATCACAGTGATAACCCAATTTTCCAAAGGAGTTCAGATACTTTTACATAAGCTTTTTAGAGGGGAGGAGGGATATTGAGGGGTATAGGGTGACAAATGGTTGCTAGGGAAGAGGAATGGATGGGGGAGAAATAGATTCACTGTGGATTAACCTGGGAGACAGGTGTTGATGACCCAAATGATTTAGGCCAAGTCCACCTACATTCCCAACCCTCATTCCTGAAATATTTTGGGATAACAGGAACAGAGAAGGGGAGTCAATTGTCTCCTTTGATCCTCTGATCAGTCCAGTTCGGTTTATGTAAAGGGGAGGCTCCTTCAGCGTGCCCTGACCTTGAATGGCCTTCAATTAAAAATATTCTTTCTGCCAGGAAGTCCTATTTTGGGGTGAAATTTTCTTAGCTCCTTCAGTTTCTTCAGTGGGCAAATAGCTACCAAATTCTCGAGGAATGAGGAGCTTCCACCTGGCTAACTGTGTCCTTCCTCCTGGGATTCAGGATGCGGTGTATATTGCCCACTGCACTCTTGCCTGGCTACTGTAGGAAAGGAATTCTCACAACTCTCACGGGAGTGCAACCATTTAAGAAAATCAGGTCAGGAACCAGGAATCCCCTTCCCAGATTCCTGGAGTTCCTCAAGGCCGTTCCTGGAAACCCGCCCATAACCCTGACCCTTAGGATACACCCATAATCCTAATCCGAACTAGAGGTGAGCCCTGGGCTCACTTCCCCATCTCGGACAGACTGATAAGGTTAATAAACACCTTTGCGACTGTGTGGGAAGGAGCAGACACCCGGTCCATCTCCATTCCCCTTTCCCCTCTATTACAGTCTTCCCTTGTCCCTGGGCTGGCCCCCTCGCCTTTCTTGCAGACCCTCACACCGGTTCTATTCCAGCACCTCTCAAGTACTAGATGCCCTAGGATTTCTCCCTGTGCAGTGAAAAAAATCTCTTGGAGTTCTTCATTTGTGGAGACATTTGAGACCCCAACATTTGAGACCTCTGTGTTGGTCAGGGACCTCACAGACAGGGGCCCTGCTTGTCAGGTGGTGGTTGGCCTACGGCACCAGGAGGAGAATGTAGCTTCCGTGTTGCAGACACAGAGGACCCGTGGAAATGCCAGGGCGGGTCTGCTGTCAGGGATATTGCTACCAGACCAACTGTGTCATGTTGGCCCTGGCCTGACTCACTGTTATTTATTTTCACATGTACAGACGCCCCAGAATGCCCTCATTAGGGCATCCCTGCCTGGGGTCTAGATTGAGCCAGCGTGGTTTTCCTGAATCAGAAACACCTCCTCTCCCAACACTTACCTTGTTCATTCCACGGTTTTTGAGGCTGGGCAAGAACAATGGGGCCAAGGCTGCCTTCTGATCGACTATAAAGCCTACTAGTAGGCCGGGTGCATTGGCTCTCGCCTGAAATCCTAGCATTCTGGGAGGCTGAGGTGAGTGGATTGCTTGAACCCAACAGCTTGTAGTTGCTGTGAGCTATGATGCCACAGTACTCTACCCAGGGTGACAGAGTCAGATTCTGTCTCAAAATAAATAAATAAATAAATAAATCCCACTGGTGGCTTTCTGGCCAATGCCAGCACTCTCTCCTGGTAGGAATTCCTTCAGTTCTTTGTTCAGCAGACAGGCATTGAGCATCTTCTCCTCTGTAGCAAATTAGCACCAGCTGGCACCACTGGGGCACCTCCATGCCAACCACAGCTCACCTTCCATCTCCCTTAGGAACACATGTTACGGAAGGCTGACGCATCAGACTGATTGGAATCAGAGAATTTTAGAATGAGCAAGTTGCTCCATTTTTACTAATTTATTCCCCTGCCCTTTTGCCAATGTGATTAAAGTTGTAAAGCTGATTAATGGTCAAGTAGGATGAGAGCCCTCATGTACCTATATAGGGTGGATCCACCTAAAAGAATCGACCCCCTAGCCTTCCCCACCAGATGTCCCACCTAAGAAATGTGAATGGGTCAACCCCCTACACTACCCCACTGGATGTTCCACCTGGGAAAGGTAAATGGTCCAACCCTTACAACAGGTGCCCAACCCAGGAAAGGGAATGTCCCAACCCCTACCTTCCTGACCTTTAACCCCCCTGTTCACTGTTACCCAACTGTGGATTTCTTTCTGGTTGGAGATCCTCCCCACCTGCAGCCAGGTGGAATAAAGCCATTTTTATTGCACAAACCAGATCTCCGTTTTCCTTTCGTCTCTCACCTTGGAATAATCTTTCATCTTTGGCTCTGTAACCTTTCATGTACCACTTGGGATCGGGTTTGGCTGCATATAATGACAACAGATGAGCAACAATAACAACGAAACATGTAACAGTGGCTTGAACAAGACTTGGTGGTCAGTAGAGGGTTTTTTTAAATGATCTACAATTCCAGGAACCTAGCTTCTTCTTTTCACTGTGGCTCTGGCTTCCAGGAAACTCATAGTCCTAGATGTCTGCTTTCGCTCCAGCCATCACTTCACCATCCCAGCGAGCAAGAAGGAAGAACAAAGATGAAGAAAGGGAGGGTCCTCTGCCCCTTTCAAGAGCAATTCCCAGAGATTCCACACTTCTGCTTATTTCTTACCGGTTTGAACTTTGTCTTTGGGCCATAACTGCTTTAAGGGAAGCTGGGAAGTGAAGTCATTTAGCTGGGTCATCAGATCATATGACCAGCTAGAATGTTGTTATTTTTCACTAGGGAAGAAGGGGGAAATGAATGTTGAGAAACAACTGGAATCGACCAGCCCTGAGCTCTTCACATTACTCCAGGACTGGGGGTGGGGCTTAGCATTTATTTATTTTTTTTTTTTTTAAAGACAGAGTCTCACTTTGCTGCCCCTGGTAGAGTGCTGTGGAGTCACAGCTCATAGCAACCTCCAGCTCTTGGGCTTAGGTGATTCTCTTGTCTCAGTCTCCCAAGTAGCTGGGACCTGCCACAACACCTGGCTATTTTTTTGTTGTTGCAGTTTAGACAGGGCTGGGTTCAAACCCACCACCCTTGGTATGTGGGGCCAGCGCCCTACTCACTGAGCCACAGGCACCACCCTTAGCATTTACAGCATTATTGAACATAGTTTCTACTGAGGCCACTGCCATCTGTGCCTGTGTGTTGAGAGGGCTGGGGATTGTTAGCAAATAACAACCGAAAACTGAGGGGTGATTGGAAGTGAAACGGAACCCTCAGGCATCAGTTGCATGATATTCCTAGCTTATCTAACACTGTGTGTATAAAAAAATAACATTATTTGTGAAGCGACTCCTGTATGCTTCAGGTAGTATCTCATTTAATTTACCACCAGACTCCAGGTGATGAATACAATTATTCTTTCCACTTTCCACATGGGACACAGAGGGCAAATAACTCACCCAATGTCACACAGCTAGAAAAGGGTAGATCTAGAATTTAAACCTGGGCAGGTTAACCCCAGAACTAACACACTGCACCAGCTAGCATCTCGCTTTTTGTTCTGCTGCCTAAAACAACTGGCTTAGTGGAAGTTTAGCAGAGGTAGGGTTTCCACTTAAAATATAGCTACATTTATTTATTTTATTTTTTAAGTATGGTTACATTTAAATTTCAGTTAAGCAATAAATACTGCTTCTTAGTAGAAGTATATCCTATGCAATATTTATTGGATATGATTTGAATCAAACTTGAACTTGGTATTTTGGAGATTTTTTTTTTTTTTTTGGTAGAGACAGAGTCTCACTTTATCACCCTCGGTAGCAGCAACCCTCAACTCCTGGGCTTAGGCCATTCTTCTGCCTCAGGCTCCCGATTAGCTGGACTACAGGTGTCCACCACAAGGCCCAGCTATTTTTTTGGTTGTAGTTCGGCCAGGGCTGGGTTTGAACCCACCACCCTTGGTATATGGGGCCGGCGCCCTGCCCGTTGAGCCACAGGCACCTCCCAGTATTTTGGAGATTTTTTAATTTAAAAAAATTGTATTTACTTAGAAGCATTCGGAACGTCAACAAAACCACTGCAACTTTTTTTTTTTTTTTTTTTGAGATAGAGTCTCACTTTGTCACCCTTGGTAGAGTGCAGTAGCATCATAGCTCACAGCAACTTTAAACTCTTGGGCTCAAGCAATTCTCTTGCCTCAGCCTCCCTACTAGCTGAGACTATAGGTGCCCACCACAACACCTGACTATTTTTTAGAGACAGGGTCTCACTTTGGCTCAGGCTGGTCTCAAACTTGTGAGCTCAGGAAATCTACCCTCCTTGGCTTTCCAGAGAGTTAGGATTATAGGTGTGAGCCACCGTGCCCGGCCAACTGCAACTTTTTTTTTTTTTTTTTGCAATTACAGAGTGGTATTCAGTTAACAGAACAACAATTATTTTGTTTAAGCTGCATCAGAGACAATGGAAGATGAAAAAACTACCATCCTCATATATAACTAATTTGTGCTGTGCATCAACAAAAACTGGCTAAATTTCTGTGGCAGTTTACAACCCCCATACTGTACCAGGCAAGGTTAGTGGCTCTTGAAAATACCACCAGGACAGGGCTATCTAAAGACACATTTGATAGTGTGTTAACTATACAAAAAAAAACACCGTACAGTTCAAAAAGAAATCTTACACGGACTTACATTTCAATTTTTTTTTTAAAAGGAGTGAGCTGTGTACAAGGGGGTTAAATGCTTTATAGACAAAAAAAAACAAAAAAACAAAAAAAACAACACTGCACTAGAACCAACCTATTCATCATCATCTTCCTCCTCTTCCTTCTTTTTCTTGCTTTTTTTAGCCTTGACAACTCCCTTTTTTGCTGCATCAGGCTTTCCTTTATCTCACTGAACTTGGCATTTTGAATTAGGATTTGGTATCCCTGAACTGACTGAAAAGTAAAGTTGTCCAGCTTTCATTCCACTGGGCTCATTTGTCCATCTGAATGATGGCTATTTAGAAGAAACAAAAGTGTTTGTCATGGGGTTACAGGAAGAAGAGGGCCCAACGGAGAGAGAATCCCCTGAACACAAAGATATGGAGGAAGAAAAGGGCTTTATTTTAGCTGGTAGAGCCACAGCAGACTGGAAAGCAAAAATGGCTGGGCTTCCCAACTGGCTCTGTCCTTGTCTTGAGCCAAGGGTTCCTTGTCCATGGATATGCGTCTCACTGTCAGCTTGAATCAAGCTGGAGAAGGTGGGCTCAGGATTTTACAGAATTGTGGGCTTTTACATAAGTGGAAGCAAGTGTTAATTTCCAGGTCCGAAGAAGTTAAGTTTTTACAAATGCCTAAGTGCTGAGTCACCACAGGGAGGACTTTGCAGGTGTGTCCTTGGGGCTTCTTGGGAGAAGACTTTCACTCTATCAGACCTCTCTTTTCCTGGGTATCCTCTCTCAATGGCGAACTGAGATATGTTTGTTCCATGGAGGAAACCAATTTGGTGAGTGATGGCAACAGTTGAGGAGGTCAGGGAAGACTTCTCTGAGGAGGTGACACTGAGGCTTAAAGCTGGAGGACCAGAAGGTGGCTAGCTAGTCAGGGGAGATGTGGGGATGTGTTCTTCACAGAGAGGAGAGGCCCTCTGCCTTTTCCCACCTCTCCACAGCCAAGGTTAACATGGCTGATTGCAGCTCCCTGCACCAACTCTCACCCTGCCCCCAGCAGTGGGAGATTTCATCCAAGAGAGAGAAAGGCCACTTTTATCTTGTTTGAAGGCAAGTTAATGTCCCCTGCCATGTGCTACTGTGAAGGTGTCAGGTCTTTGATTTATCTCACTCTGACCCTCCTCCCAATCTCTGAGTAGGCAGCAACTTAAACAGACCTGAAGTACATGTGGATGCACCAACCCACATACCTATTTATTCGGGAAGCAGAAACCGGGAAGGAACTATTCGGTAGCATCAAGAATTGTCGAGAAATTGAAAGAGTTTAGCTAAATCCACACAAAGGAAAAGGGGGTAGGAATGGGACAGCTGCCTGCTTAATTACTGTGTTTATCACACTGACCAGATCCTCTTCAAGACAGCGCCAGTAAATAACAACACGGAAAATCAATCAGCTCCTGCAAAAAACAGACAAATGAACAAATAAAAAAGCCCACCACGAACTCGCCTTTTATAATGTTCCCGGGTGATGCCACAATAGAGACTCCAGTGGTATCTGAATTTGGCAGAAGGGAGTTGGAAAAAATAGCAGGTTATACAGAGCACTGGACTAGATTCTAAAGTGTCAACAATGCTCAGCTTTCTTTCTGACCTTGGCAATGGTATTGATTTCTTCGGAGATAACTTTTCCCTTTTATATACCTGCACAAATGTAGCAGATAAAATCTTCTCGTCCCTTCTTTTCCTCTCTCAGTATCTCTGGTTGGCTTCTTTGTCCTAAACAGAGTCACACACACACACAAATGGCCAGGCTCCGTGGCTCACGGCTGTAATCCTAGCACTCTGGGAAGCTGAGGCAGGTGGATCACTTGAACTCAGGAATTCGAGACCAGCCTAGGTATGGTGGTGGGTGCATGTAGTCCTAGCTACTTGCGAGGCTGAGGCAGGAAGATTGCTTGAACCCAGGAGTTTGAGGTTACTGTGAGCTACAATGATGCAATGGCACTCCACCCAGGGTGACAGAGTGAGACTTCAAAAACAGAACAAGGCTTGGCGCCTGTAGCTCATGAGTAGGGCACCAGCCATATACACCGAAGCTGGTGGATATGAGCCTGGCCAGGGCCTGCTAAACAACAATGACAACTGCAACCAAAAAACAGATGGATGTTGTGGCGGGCACCTGTAGTCCCAACTACTTGGGAGGCTGAGGCAGGAGAATCGTTTGGGCCCAGGAGTCTGAGGTTGCTGTGAGCTGTGACGCCATGGCACTCTACCAAGGCTGACATAGTGAGACTCTGTCTCAAAAACAAAACAAAACAAACAAAAGGCTGGGCATGGTGGCTCATGCCTGTAATCCCAGCACTTGGGAGGCTGAGGTGTGTGGATTACCTGAGCTCACGAGTTCAAGACCAGCCTGAGCAAGAGCGAGATCCTGTCTCTAAAAAATAGCCAGGTGTTGTGGTGGTTGCCTATAGTCCCAGTTACTTGGGAGGCTGAGGCAAGAGACTCACTTAAGCCCAAAAGTTTGAGGTTGCTGTGAGCTGTAATGCCATGGCACTCTACGGAGGGTGACATTGTAGTGAGACTATGTCTCAAAAAAAAAAACAAACCAGAAACCCAAGGAGTCAAATCAGACAAGATAGATAATGTAGGTTACGCTCCACGCTGACCAAGATTAAAAACAGTGCACGTCTCCCTTGCTGAAGGAAGGAACAGGGCAGAAAAAGTGGTACATCTTCAAACCGTCCTCTTCTTCCGTTACCATTTCTTGCTTCTGAGGAATAAAAGGTTTTATAAGGCTGAAAACGTTCAGAGAAAGATAGTAAGTAGGAGCCACCCCTTAAAGTCAACTTTCTCCCTCCAAGGACCAAAGAGGGCGTTGAATTTTCAAGGAGGTTGAGCCCTCCATCTGTAACCACATCAAAGTAGGTCATGTATCTGCTCTAACAGATTTCACTGTCAAATCGGAAGCTGGCGCTGGGCCCAGCCCATGATGGAAAGTTAATAGAATATTTCTCACCCAGCAGCCTTTGGATTGCATGGAGGTGTTGGGGACACGGCTTCAGACCTCAGTGTTAAGGGAAAGAAGAAAAAACCAACGAAGTTTTGACGAGTTAACTTTCAGACAACCTCTCCTGGTGCCCTCTCATGAGTATGTATATGTTTAAAGAACGACTGAGTGAGAAGTGATTGCCTCCAGCACATTGCTCATTTTTCTTTCTTAAAGTGTCTTCTCGCAACTCCATTTCCCTTTTGCACTTCACAGCTTTTGCCAATGGGCTGGGTGCCCAGGCCCTAAATCCTGGAGCAACACTGACTGTTGGCATTATTGTTACAGTCCTTTGTCCTGAGAACCTGCTATTCACTCCCCCGTCACACAGTAGTGCCCTCAGAACCTCAGCCAGAAACAGGTTTGGTCAGGCGTAGTGGACTGTTTGTGTCCCGTGCAGGTCCTCAGTCCTGGGCACATCCGTGCTGTGGGTGTGGATTGCTAATGTGTCCAGCTCCCCTTTCTGCTACAGACTCATCCTTAGCAGAAATGGAACCTTCTCATCAGGGAGGTTATGCATCCTCCCCCCAGGCATCCCCTGTGACTTATTAACAAGGCAGGGAAAAAGGGAGCCAACCATGTGCTAGGATTCATGTTTCAGAGCTCCTGGTGGGGGAAGGGTCAAGCTGAGCCTGGCTCCAAATACATGACCTACAGAATGGGGGAAAATATTTGCAAATTATACATCCAATAAATGACTAATATCCCAAATCTACAAAGAACCCAAACAAATCAGTAAGAAAAAAAAATAAATCCCATTTAAAAGTGGGCAAAAGAGGCCAGGCAAGGTGGCTCACACCTGTGATCCCAGCACTCCGGGAGGCTAAGGCTGGTAGATGGCTTGAGCTCAGGAGTTCCAGACCAGCCTGAGCAAGAGTGAGACCCTATCTCTACTAAAAATAGGAAAACTAGCCGGGCATCCCAGCACGTGTCTGTGGTCCCAGCTACTCAAGAGGCTGAAGCAAGGGGATCACTTGAGCCCGTGAATTTAAGGCTGCTGTGAGCTATGATGACGCCATAGCACTCTACCCAGGAGGACAGAGTGAGACTCTGTGTAAAAAAACAAAAAAGTGGGCAGCGCCTGTGGCTCAGTCGGTAGGGTGCCGGCCCCATATACCGAGGGTGTCGGGTTCAAGCCTGGCCCCGGCCAAACTGCAACGAAAAAATAGCTGGGCGTGTGGCGGGTGCCTGTAGTCCCAGCTACTCGGGAGGCAGAGGCAGGAGAATCACTTAAGCCCAGGAGTTAGAGTGCCGTGTGATGCCACGGCACTCTACCCGAGGGCCCTAAAGTGAGACTCCGTCTCTACAAAAAAAAAAAAAAAGGTATGGGTGGCACCTATGGCTCAAGGAATAAGATGCCGGCCCCATATACCGGGGGTGGTGGGTTCAAGCCCAGCCCTGGTCAAAACTGCCAAAAAAACAAAAACAAACTGTGCAAGGGGTGGGAGGAGAGTAATATAAAAAAAAAAAGCGTGCAAAAGAAAAGAAGATAGACAGATGCTCAAGAAACACAAATGACCTTTCAGAATAAGCAAGTGCTAGCTGGGTGCTGTAGCCCATGGTTAGCATGCCGGCCCTGCACACAGGGGGTGATGAGTTCGTACCTTGCCTTAGCCTAATTAACAAAAAAGAGACAGAAAACGCAGAATAAGCAAGTGCAAGTTGCAGTTCATCTAGAACAGGCTGAGTGGGTCTGCTTGCCCCCTTGGCTGTTCTCCACCTCTGCCTACTAATGTTCTTTTTTTTTTTTTTGAGATAAGAGTTTTACTTTGTCACCCTTGGTAGAGTGGTGTCATAGCTCACAACAACCATAAACTCTTGGGCTCAAATGATTCTCTTGCCTCAGCCTCCCTAATAACTGGGACTACAGATGCCCACCACAATGCCCGGCTATTTTTAGAGACAGGGTATTGCTATTGCTCAGGCTGGTCTCAAACTCCTGAGCTCAGGCAAACCATCCGCCTCAGCCTCCCAGAGTGCCGGGATCGTAGGTGGGAGCCACTGCGCCCGGCCCCACTAATGTCCTTGGTTAAGTCAATCCTGAGGAATGGGCTACCCGGTGATGGTAGGCTAGGCTGATGCTGCCACAGAAGCAGCCTGGAAGGGTACACATGGACCCCATTTATATCAAGGTAAAACCACAGAACATTCATTTTATGAACGACTACATGCCAGCTAGTAAAAATGAGCGCAAATGTTAAAAACCTACATTAAAGGCCGGGGGTTGTGCCTCACACCTGAAATCCAAGGCGAGGTAGGTGGATTGCTTGAGCTCAGGAGTTCCAGATCAGCCTGAGCAAGAGAGAGAACCGGTCTCTACTAAAAATAGAACAGCTAGCCAGGCATCATGGTGCCTGCTTGTAGTCCCAACTACTCAGGACGCTGAGGCTGGAGGATCAATTGAGCCCAAGAGTTTAAGATTATAGTGGGCTACACTGATACCATGACACTCTATCCAGGGTAGCCTAGTAAGACTCTAAGTAAAAAAAAAATAGCAGCCCTACCTACTGAGAAGGTAGCTCAGTGGTTGGGACGCTGGCCACGTGCACCGAGGCTGGTGGGTTCAAACCTGGCCCAGGGCCAGCTCAAACAATGGGAACTTCAACAACAAAAAAAAATAGCCAGGCTTTGTGGCAGGGGCCTAAAGTCCCTGCTATGTGGAAGGCTGAGGCAAAAGAATTGCTTAAACCCGAGACTCTGAGTTTGCTGTGAGCTGTGATGCCACTGGACTCTACCCAAGGCGACAGCTTAAGATTGTCTCAAAAAAACAAAAAGTGGGTATCGACATGAACAGAAACTTTTCAGAAGAAGATAGACAGATAGCCAAGACACACAAGTGACCTTGAAGAATCAGCAAGTGCTAGCTGGCTGCTGTGGGCCAGGGGTTAGCGTGCTGGACCCGCATAATAGGGGTGGTGAGTTTGAACCTTGCCTCAGCCCGATTAACTAAAACAGAAAGAACCTCGCAGAATAAGCAAGTGCACATTGCCAGGGGCTCTGCTGCCCCCTTAGCTGTCCCCTGTCTCTGCCCGCTGATACTCTTTTTTTCTGAGACAGAATCTCACTCTGCCGCCCTCAGTGGAATGCTGTGGCATCATACACAGCTCACGGAACCTCAAACTTCAGCACAAGTGACCCTCTTGCTTCAGCCTCTGGAGTAGCTGGGACTACAGGTGCCCGTCACAATGTTCCGCTAGTTTTAGAGATGGGGTCTCATTCTTCCTTAGGCTGGTCTCAGACTCTTGAGCTCAGGCAATCCACCCGCCTCAGCCACCCTGAGCCACTGCCCCCAATCTCAGACACTGTTCTTATTATTTATTTATTTATTTATTCATTGAGACCGAGTCTCACTCTGTCACCCTGGGTTGAGTGCCTACAAGCTCACAGTAACCTCAAACTCTTGGGCTCAAGCAATCATCTGGCCTCAGACTCCATTGTAGCTGGGACTACAGGAGCCCTCCACAGTGCTTGGCTACTTTAGAGACAGGATCTCACTCTTTCTGAGGCTGGTCTTGAGCCTGTGAGCTCAGGGCAAACGACCCACCTTGGCCTGCCAGAGTGCTAGGATTACAGGCGTGAGCCACCACCCCTCCCCCCCCACCGTCAGACACTATTTTTATGAGGGAAGATAATGCCAGGTGTCTTTATGTGAACATTGAAATGTATAGAAATTGACCCAAACTAGACAGTATTTCAATAAGTGTAGCCAACATGGTCCAGGTCATAGAAGTCTCTGTTGCCAGACTGAGGACAGGGGACTGTGCCAAAAAGGATGTTCTTCGACTGGAAACCCCTCAGTGTGCACCTCAGCTTAGCTGCAAATTGGGCAAGTATTTCCTGGTAGAAAGTCCCCGAAGCATCGTAGCTCTCCAGAGGTGCAGGGTACAGCCCTGTGCTAAACTTGCTCAGCCTGATGGTGTGGTGTACCAGATCCTCCAGGGCGGCCATGGAGATCTGGTTCCCACAGAAGCTGAAGGTCATGAGCTGGGAGCAGCGGCTCAGGCTGGGCAGGATGACTCTGAGTTGGGCATCCGAGATCCCACAGTCATCCAGATCCAAGGTCTGCAGAGTGGCAGCGACTCTCTCCAGCAGGAGTTGAAGGGGCTCAGGGCTGAAATCGGTCAGTCTCACATTAGTCAAGACCAGGTGCTTTAGTTGACTGAGGGTCGGGCACCAAGATAGATGTTTCACATCCAATTCTACAAGCGGGCAGTGGCTTATTGAGAAGGTGTCCAATGGGGTCTTGAGGCACCTGGAACAGAGGAAGAAGTTAGTTCTAGGGAATGGTAGCAGTGAGTGGAGGGAACTAGGGAAGGACTTCAAGGTGGGAGTTTTGCCTAAAGCCAAAGTCATTGTGTTCATCATCAGATGATGGTCAAACAATACCCAAGATCTTGTCTGTTGAAGGCTGTGGTCATTCTGATCAGTCCCATTTTAGGCTGAGTTCTCCATCACTCATGCAACTCACTCAAGTCCACAGAATCTCTGAGACCCCCTTTCCCACTTATTGGCAGAACCCCACATTTGCCCAGCGGGAGACCCACCTAAAGGGCACAGCCAGGTAAGATCCAGCAGCATCAGCTGGGGTTGCCACCTGCAGGGTCACCGGCATGTCTGTGTCCTCAGCACCCACCTCTCACTCTTAATAGTTCTTCAGTCCTGCTCCCTCACCCTCTAGTGAAGATTCTGGCATTTTCCATACATGAATTGATTTACTTGAAGCCCCCAAGCAACTTATTACACAGAGGGAGTTAGAGACAGGCTCAGTAGTGTTCACTAAGATAGTGAGGACAGAGCCCATACAGTAGAACCTCCATAGCTGACCGCTTCCCTGCCTGGAACACGTCCCTAAGTTGCCCCAATTGTCACAAACCAGACATGCACCACACGTACCTATTAGCACAGCGGGCCTAGTTCCCTATGTTGACACCTCCATGTGTTGACCAGTTTGCTACAGTCTCGTGGGCGGTCAACGAGGTTCGTCCGTATTTTCAAAAGTGAAGGTTTGATGTGCTGTCCCTTCTTCAGTGCCTCCCTCACTTGCCTATTTCCCATCATCTTATCTTTGACACACTTTTTCAGGACAAATTCACTAATGTACCCTCGCTAGATCTGAGAACCCCAATAGCTGGTTCCCTAGCAAGGTGTCCCTCTCCATGGCAGCTTTCCCGGGCTAGTTATGTGACACCCCCTTTAGGACAGAACAGTGAACACAAGTGTCGGTTGACATTCTAGTGTCCCCCTCTCTGCTACGTGGCCAGAGGCTGGCACACAGTAGCTGTCCTCTAGTGTTCACTGTGACAGAGAGAGCCTTTGCTCTGGTCTGCAGAGAGAACTCCCCACCTTTCCTCACCTGAGCACCTGGTCCAGGTGGCCTTCAAGGAAGGAATCAGAGTGCATGTGAAGCGCCTGGAGACAGTCCAGCTTCAGGAATGAAGTGGCGAACTGGGACAGATATTTCTTCTTCATCTCCGGGGAAAGGTAGGCAGGTGCACTGACGTGGGAGACAAGGAGTGTCTGAAGGTGAGTCATCCGGCCCAGGTAAGACGCAAAGCGTCCCAGGGTGGGCAGCTTCCAATGGCAATTCACCTCCACCTCCTGGATACAGTCCAGCTCTACTATGTGCAGGACATTTCTGATTATCTTGAAGGCCCCTGCAAGAATGTCCAGCTTCGTACAGCACAGGTGGACGAAATCTTTCCTCTGCCTGGCCCACACTGAGAGGTAAGTGAGGGATTCATCCAGTGTTGTAATGTCCAGGTAGAGATCTACAATCACCTTGAATGGCTTCTCCCTTCCTGAACCGGGACAGTCCTTCCCTGTTTCCCTCTCATCCAGGGTGTTTGTTGAGCATGTAGGGGCCACCGCTTCAGACCACATGGTCCAGATGTTCTCATCCACATCTCGCAAATCCAGCACTTGCAGGATCCACCTCCTGTGGGGAACATGGGGTAGTCTCAGAATTTAGGAAAGGACCCACCTGTGACCTGAACTTTTATTTCACACTTGAGTCATCGCTGGCCCCACTTACTTTTCCTTTGTCTGCCTTTCCTCATCCTCTCTTGCCCTTGGACCCCACCTGTCCTCACTCCCAGTGTCCTTAGGTGCCACTGGGCAGAGGCAAGTTCACATTCTCTCAGTGGTCCCAGCATGGGGAGCATTTTTCCATCCCGGGAGCCCTTTCCCAGGGGGCTCAGCGATGTTCAGTTGTCTGAGCTGCCTCACTGGCACCTCCAGAGGCCTCTGGTCCTCCCTTGAGCCCCCCACTCTTCCTGACCCTGCTCTGTCCCCCATGTCAGTCCCTCCCAAGCTCCCTGGGTGCCCCTTACCTGGACCGAACCTTCTGGGCAAGCAGTGCATCCAGCCCGTCCAGCACAGCTTTTAATGTCTTCAGGTCACGAGTCTTCATCAGGGACCCCAGAGGGAGGCAGGTGAAGGGCCAGGCCTGCACCATCGCCGTCAGGACTCTGCTGCGTCTCCTGGTGAAGGCCTCCATGAAGAGCGGTGGGAAGAGCTCCCTGGGCAGCTCCTCCAGAGCAGAGATGGCCAAGGCTTCATTTCTTGCCAGGCTGTGCACAGCCAGGTCCAGGAGTCTCAGTTCACCCTCGAAGTTCATCGTGATGAATCTGCAAGGAAAACATCCTGAGGACACGTCTAGGGAAAAAGCATCCTCCTTGGCTAGTCTTGACCACTCCCATCTTCTCATGGTCAAAGTCACTGGCCTGGCAGATGTGGAAGGGTCCTCAGTTTATGCCAATCTCATTCTGCATTTGGTGGCCGCAAAGCCGTACCTCTCCTCCTGCTGGCAACCTGACCAGTGTCCCCCACCCACTGAGGAGGGGACATGGTGACCACTACCCTGTTAACTTTTATCCAGGGCCCCACTGAGTTCTCATCCTACCAGGAGGTGGGTGGGGAGGAACCTGAGAATTAGCCCCCCAGCCTTCTGGGGGAAGTTATGTGAGTTATCACTCAAAGCCCTGGGACAATGGCCATGGAATGTCATGAGCCCTACAGGTCTACACCCTCAGTTTCTACACAGAATTTGGTTGGAAACATTCAGGGGACTTCCCTAAAATGGGGGCCATTTGTTCATATTTTAAATTTCAATAGGAAATGTTACAATATCATGGAGCATGTGCAAGTTGAATAGAAGACAATCTCTGAGGTGGAGATTCCAATGCACATCTCTATTACACATATTAAAAATTAACCACTTTAGGGCAGTGGCGCCAGCCCCATATACCAAGGGTAGTGGGTTCAAACCCAGGCCCAGCCAAACTGCAACAAAAAAAATAGGTGGGCATTCTGGCGAGCACCTGTAATCCCAGCTCCTCAGGAGGCAGAGGCAGAAGAATCGCCTAAGCCCAAGAGCTGGACGTGGCTGTGAGCTGTGACACCACAGCACTCCATTGAGAGTGACAGAGTGAGACTCTTTCTTTAAAAAAAAAAAAAAAGTCAGACTCTGTCTCTAAAAAAAAAAAACATTAACCACTTCAGGCAGGGCGTGGTGACTGTATTGCTTGAGCTCAGGAGTTCAAGACCAGCCTGAGCAAGAGGGAGACCCTATATTTCTACTCAAAATAGAAAAACTATCTGGGAGTTGTGTAGTCACCTGTAGTCCTGGCTTCTCAGGAGCCTGAGGCCAGATGTTCTCTTGCACTCTAGAGTTCAAGGTGCCTTGAGCTATCGTAACACTATGGAAGTCGTATCCAGGGGGACAGAATAAGACTCTGTCTCAGTAAAATACAGAGAGAGCAAAAAAATATATATTATACAGAATATTTATAAGCTTTTAGTAACAAAGAAAGTCTAACTTGTGAAATCCCAATACCACAAGAGCACACAAACCAAAATATGAAAAAAACAAGAAATAAAATTTGCATCAATTAGATTGAAAAACATTTTCCATGGTTGAGCATCTCTGAGGTGAGGTAAGTGAAAGCACAAACAGGACAGGCGAGGTGCCTCCTGCCTGTAATCCCCGCCCCAGGAGAGGCCGAGGTGAGCGGGTCATCTGAGGTCATGAGTTTGAGACCAGCCTGGACAAGAGTGAGACCTTACCTCTAAAAAATAGCCAGGCGTCATGGGGGGCACCTGTGGTCTCAGCTAGTTGGGAGGCTGAGGCAGAAGGATCACTCGGGCCCAAGAGTTTGAGGTTACTGTGAGTTCTCATGCCACAGCACTTTGCCAAGGACAACAAAGTGAGACCCAGTCTAAAAAATAAACAAAAAACTAGAACGAAAGCACAAAGAGGTACTTGAGGAATGCAGACAGAACCAGTTAGAGGAAAAGTCAAACTCCAAAGAGTTCTTTTGAAAAACACACAGGGTAATTCCCTGTGCCATCAAAGGCTGCGTGTCACGGTCTCAGATGGGTGACTGTAGATCAGATGGGACTGTGCCTATGGAATCTGTGACTTACCAGGTGTGGACTCAAGTTGCAGGGCGCTGGGACCTCAGGCAGAAACCAGCAGTAACTCCAGGCTGCAGGGCTTCAGGACTGTCCCGTGGCTCACCAGGAACTCACACTGAGACCTTTCTCATCACACCTCCCCTTTTCAACTCCCAGCTTCCAATCAGAACTGGGCATCTGATTAGATTTCTGAGGCTCCACCCAGATAATTCTGATTGAATTTTAGCTGGCCCAAGATTAATTGATTGATTCAAAAATCCCATCATAAAACTGAGGGACCTAGGGGTAGGCTGAAGTCAAGAATTGCTTCCTTCCCGTGTTTCACAGATACTGATGAGTTGCACAATATGTGGCCCTCACAGTTCTGAGCACAACACAGAGAAGATTTCATTTTTATTTATTTATGTATTCTTTCTTTCTTTATTTATTTATTTAGAGACAGAGCCTCACTTTGTCACTCTCAGTAGTGTGCCATGGCAGCATAGCTGATAGCAACCTCAGACTCTTTTTTGAGACAGATTTTCTGTATGTTACCCTCAGTGGAGTGCTGTGACATCACAGCTCACAGAAAGCTCAAACTCTTGTGCTTAAGCAATTCTCATGCCTCTGCCTCCCAACTAGCTGGGACTACTGGTGCCCACCACATCGCCTGGAAATTTTTGTTATTGTTGTCATTGTTGTTTAGCAAGCCTTGGTTGGGTTGGAACACACCATCCCTGGTGCATGTGGCTGGCGCCTTAACCACTGAGCCATGGGCACCAAGCCAGCAAACTCAAACTCTTGGGCTCAAGTGATCCTCTTGACTAAGGCTCTCTAGTAGCTGGGACTACCAGTCCGTGCCACCACACCAGGCTAGTTTTTCTATTTTTATGTTTGTTTGTTTTTTCAAACATTTTGTATTCTTAGTTCAGACGGGGTTTTACTCAGGCTGGTCTTAGACTGGTGAGCTCAAGCAATTCACCTGCCTTGGCCTCCCGATTGCTAGGATTACAGGAGTGAGCCACCACATGGGGCCCACAGGGAATGTTTTAATCTGTTCCTGACATGAGACGGCACCCTACTGAGAGTGACAAAGTGAGACTCTGTCTCTAAGTAAATAAAAAAAATGGCTCTGGGCCGGTGGGCTCAGCAACTAGGGCACCAGCCACGTACACCAGAGCTGGTGGGTTCAAATCCAGCCCGGGCCTGCCAAACAACAATGACAACTACAACCAAAAAATAGCTGGGCATTGTGGTGGGTATCTGTAGTCCCAGCTACTTTGTAGGTTGAGGTAAGAGAATCACTTAAGCCCAAGAGTTTCAGGTTGCTCTGAGCTGTGACACCATGGTACTCTACCCAGGTGACAACTTGAGACTCTGTCTCAGAAAAAAAAAAAAAGAAAGAAATAAAAAAGAACTCCCCAGGTGGGAGGATCCAAGGCCAAGATTTGAGTCTGTAGTGAGCTCTGATCACACCAGGGCACTCTAGCTCAGGCAACAGAGCAAGACTGTGTCTTAAAAAGAAAAGAAAAACAAGGAAAAAGAAAAGCCAGGCTTGGTGGCCCATGCCTGTAATCCCAGCACTCTGGGAGGGTGAGGCAAGTGGATTGCCTAAGCTCAGGAGCTCAAGACCAGCCTGAGCAAGATTGAGACCCCGTCTCTACTAACAATAGAAAAACTAGCTGGGCCTGGTGACAGGTGCCTATGGTCCCAGCTATTCAGGAGGCTGAGGCAAGAGAATTATTTGAGCCCAAGAGTTTGAGGTTGCTGTGAAAAATGATGCCATGGCACTCTATCAAAGGTGACAAAGTGAGACTCTGTGTCAAATATTAATAAAGTAAATTAAATTAAAAATTTAAAAATAGCCAGTCATTATGACAGGTAGCTATAGTCCCAGCTACCAGGGAGGCTAAGGCACAAGAATCTCTTTGAATCCAAGTGTTTGAGGTTGCTGTGAGCTATAACTCAGCATTCTACTGAGGATGATAAAGTGAAACTCTGTATCAAAGAAAAAAAAGGCAATTTATATTTTTAACATTCATACAGATCACAGCACTAACATTTATATTCAAATAGCACTTACATAATAGCAGATATTAATAAATACTACACAATATGTCCTTATCCTAACACTAATTTATACAACCTGGTCCGACTTACCAGCAGATGGTGCACAAATCCTATGGGTTGGAAATATTTATCTTTAGGGTTAGGACAGGTGAATTCAGTCTTGCGTTCCCCACCCGACCTGCTCCCAGATGCTAGCTCTCTGCTGTTGGTGTAAATCACAATTAAATTTTGGCTACACATGAAAGCTGGGTCTTGCTGTGCACCCTGTGCTCCTACCCACCTCTTTGGTCAGAAATAGAGGTATAGGTGGAAAGCCTATAAATAAGCCTTTAAATGGTTTCATTTTGTGAAGGCAAGTTTGAAGTCTTTTGTGAGTTAGAAAGGAAAAAAACCTGAATAGAACTGCATATGTGGCTAAAGACCTGGTCATGTAGAAGTGATTAAAGGCCTGGCTTCATGGGGGCAGGCCTGCAGGCACATACCTGTATAAATCAGGAATTTACAGACTACTCCCTAAGATGAATCACTGCCTCCAGATGGTCTGTTAAACGTCAAGCATTCAAATAGCTTATTCCCCCAGAACCTTGTTTTTTGGTTTTGTTTTTGATTACTTAGCATAAGAAGAACTTTAGATAATGCTGGCTGAAGTGGTTATCAGTTAATCCATAGACCTGTAGGCACCAGGGGGTGAGAGGCCTTGGGCTAAGTTTTAAGTCATATGTTTATTAATTAATTGTGTGTACGTGTAGTATTGCCTATATAAGCTTTGGTGGAAGAAATAAAGTTGCTGCATGCCATGAGAGCTACAGCCTTCCTTATTTGCCATACAATTTCATTGCAGGTGTTAATCTCTGCAGCACCGTACCATGCAACTTTCGCACAACATTTTGGTGCAGCAAACAGGGTGAGCTTTGCAAGGACAGCATGGGCCCACTTTCTTGGGATCGCTTCTCTGTTCGAGCGGTTGTCAGCTTAAGGTAAGCCTAGTACTTTGAAACTGGAAGGAAGGTCGTAGCACTGTAAGTACGTAGACTTCCAGCAATACAATAAGGAAATAATGGGAAATTCTCAGTCCTTTCAGTACCAGTATATGGCCCTGTTAAAGACTCTGTTAAAGTCTACAGGCACCACTGTTAAAACAAAAACCTTGCAAGGACTGTTTCGGGTAGTAGCTAAACATTGCTACTAGTTTACCCCAGAAAAGAAAAATCAATTAAATTTAAAAGTTTGGAAGAGTGTAGGCAAAGCTCTTAGGCACGCCCATCAGAGGGGAGAATGTATAAGTAGAGATATTCGGGCCACCTATCACTTTGTCACTGTGGCATTGGAACCCTTACAATCTAGTTCCGATGCAGAAAATCTTGAAAATTTTCTTCCCCTGCCTCCGGAAGAGGGACAGTCTGTAGAAGAGCCTGTGTATAATAAACCAGAAAATCCAGAAGTTAAGAAAGAGTCAGAGAAAGATCAAACTGAAAGTGACTCAGATTGTACTATAACCAGTTTTTCTGATAGCGAGGACATGACTAAAATTAAGAAAAAGT
Source organism: Nycticebus coucang (assembly GCF_027406575.1). Taxonomy (NCBI): domain Eukaryota; kingdom Metazoa; phylum Chordata; class Mammalia; order Primates; family Lorisidae; genus Nycticebus; species Nycticebus coucang. The sequence goes on along the minus strand of NC_069801.1, from coordinate 9,514,252 downwards.
TAACTCAATATTGCCAGGACATTGAGAAATGTTATTCAAAACCTCCCAATTTTCTGACCTCACAAGATAAACTTTTGTCCTCCACTGCTCCTCCAGGTTGCTATACAGTGTAGCCAAATCCTCTGGATTCTCAATTTGTTACTAAACCCCATTTTCCTGTTGATCCGGCAACTTTTAATATCGTCCAAAATGCTGAGTCTTCCTTGGCACTGCCCCAAGCTTCTAATGCTCAGTCCACCGGTGCTTTCACATTCCCACTACTTAAGGAAGCATTTGAGGATGGGTAGGTACAAACTAGTCATATTCCTATTCAACTAAAAGTTTTTTGTTTTTTTTTTGGCTGGGGCCGGGTTTGAACCCACCACCTCTGGCATATGGGACCGGCGCCCTACTCCTTGAGCCACAGGTGCCGCCCTCAACTAAAAGTTTTAAGTATATTGAAAGATGCTGTTCATACTTATGGCCCTAACTCGCTGTATGTTATGGGGATTTTAAGATCCTATTGTGCAAGCTGTTTACTTATTCCCATGGATTGGGATACTCTAGCACAGACTATTTTGAGTCCAGGACAATAAATTCAATTTAAGTCCGGGTGGATGGAGGAAGTGAAAAAACAAGCTCACCGTAATAGATAGGACAATCCTCCTACTTTTAACTTTGATCAGTGTTGCACAAAGTTCTTTCAGGTAGTCGATGACTCAGAGCATAGACTTACTTTTTGAAATAGTATGGAATAAAGGGGGCTACAAGATCTTATGGTGGCAAGTAACAAACTTCTTTATTTCAACCTGGCTTATATAGCCAGTTCTGCACGTACACACTGCTAATCAATCACACAATCACTTCATAGGTATATTGTAAAAACAAATTAACCTTTCCCTGGGATCTGCTAATCTACTGATCAACTGATACTCATTCTTCTAAACTTTCTATTATATTCAAAAATAGTAATCTTGGAAAAACATGCTGTTAGCCATTTTCCTGTAAACTGATAAGTCACAAGACTGCTATGGGGGAAAAGGTTGATTGTTCACCTGGCCTCTGGGCCCTTCACCATTTGGAGGCAGTTAACACTATCTTGCTAGACACCACCTGGTGATTCCTAAGACACCCTGGTGACATGCTTGCATGCCTCAGCCTCTGGGGCCAGCTTCTGACCACAGGAATTTTACCTCCTCAGTGATCTGGCTTAATGGCTTCAACAGAGTTCTGCCTCTGAAACAGAGTTTCTTCTTGGCTGTGTAAAGAAAGACTTTGTCCTTGCTCACTCTCAGAATGGTGGGCACAGAGGCATATAGGCTTTTCGCCTATAGATCAGTTAACTGGAACTGGAGCCTTTGATGTTATAAATGCTCAAACACAGTATTCTAATGAATTACTAGCTCAAATTCAAGATAATTGCCTTACTGCATGGCAGCATCTTGATGAAAAGGGGCAGATTAAACAATTTTTCACAAAAATATTTCAAGAAAACAATGAACCATATACTGAATTTATTTCTCATTTATAATCAGCAATTGAGAGAACAGTGCCTGGAGAAGATGCCCAAAAAATGTTGCTCCTGCAACTGGCTTTTGAAAATGCTAACATTGATTGCAAAAAAGCCATGGCCGAACTCAAAAGTCAGGATAATGTCACCATTGATCAATATATTTGCGTTTGTAGTGGGGTAGGATCAGGCACTTTCCAAGCTAATCTGTTAGCCTCAGCTTTGCAACCCAGTACTATGAAATCTAAATGTTACAACTGTGGAAAATTTGGCCACATTCGGAAAGAATGTAGAAAAGGTAAATGTGAAACTAAAACTGAGACCAAGCCGCCAGCATTTGTCACTGGTGTGGTAAAGGCAGACATTGGACAAATGAGTGTTGCTCAATTAAGGACAATGACGGCAATATTTTGCCTTCTACCCAGAATCAGGGAAACTCCAATGTGGGGCTAGCTTGAGGTCCCAGGCAAACAAGTCAAGCTCTCTTCTTCAGCAGTTTCCAGTGAGCGATGGCCGGGCTCACACTCAAATGAATCAGAACTAGATTCTGTTAACAAAGTCCATGTCCAGGAGTTATTTCATGCCACTCAAGAAAGTGCAGCCTTGGATCTCCCTTTATCGACAGATGTTAACTTTAACAGTGGAGAATCTCCTAAAAAATTACCCACTGGAGTTTATGGTCCCATACCTTCAGGGACTGTAGGATTAATACTAGGAAGAAGCAGTTTTACTATGGAAGGACTTTGTGTACACCCAGGAATAATTGATGAAGACTATAAGGAACAAATTTTAATAATGGCTTCAGCCACAAAAAATATCCCATTGTCTGTAGGACATCATGTGGCTCAAATATTCATTTTACCATATCATAAAGGCAAAACAGCTCCTGTTACCAGGGAAGATGGTTTTGGAAGCACAGGAAAACATGTCTTTTGGTATACTTTCCTAAATGATGCTCGCCCTCAATGTAAGGTGACATTTGAACATAATATTTAAATTGAGGGGCTAGTGGACACAGGAGCAGATGTCTCTATTATTGCTTCTCACATGTTGGTTAAAAGCTCGAGTAAAAGTTACTTTTGTCGGGCTTGGAACAATGACTAATATTGAAAAGGTACTTCTGATTTACATTGTCAAGTACCCGAAGGACAAGCAGCTCATATCCGCCCTTATGTTGCAGCCATAGCCATTACTTTGTGGGGTCAAGATCTATTACAACAATGGGCAGCTATTCTCACTATCCCCACAATTTCAAAAGCTGCTAAAAATATAGTGTTTAATATGGGATATGCTCCAACCCAGTTCAGCCCTTCTAGAGAGCTTGAAATAACTCGAATTGGCCATGATAAAAAGGTCTGGGGCTTCCTTCTTTATCAGAGGATTTTTCTTAGGGGCCTCTGCCCAGCGCTTCACCCTTTCCTTGCAGTGGAAAACAGATAAACCGGTTTGGGTGGAGCAGTGGCCTCTTCCTTTGGTAAAATTAGAAGTGCTACATCAATTAATTGATGAACAATTACAAGCTGGACATATAGAACCCACTACCAGTGCATGGAATTCTCCAATATTTGTAATTAAACAGAAATCAGGCAAATGGAGAATGTTAACAAATTTAAGAAAAATTAATGCAGTCATTCAACCAATGGGTCCTTTACAACCTGGAATTCTTTTTTTTTTTTTTTGTAGAGACAGAGTCTCACTTTACCACCTTCAGTAGAGCGCCATGATGTCACAGGACTCACAGCAACCTCTAGCTCTTGGGCTTCTGCAATTCTCCTGCCTCAGCCTCCCGAGCAGCTGGGATTACAGGCGCCTGCCACAACGCCTGGCTATTTTTTGGTTGCAGTTCAGCCGGGGCTGGGTTTGAACCCGCCACCTTCGGTATATGGGGCCGGCGCCCTACTCACTGAGCCACAGGCACAACCTGGAATTCTTAATCCAAATTCCCAATACTAAAACATGCTATAGTTATTATTGACTTAAAACATTCCTTTTTTAATATTCATTTGCAACCAAAAGATGCAGAATGTTTTGCTTTTACAGGTCCTGCTTTAAACAATTAAAAACCTACTCGGAGGTTCCACTGGAAGGTATTCCCTCAAGGTATGCTTAAAAGCCCCACCTGTGTCAACTATTTGTAGATTAACCATTAGAAGAACTTAGGAAATCTTTTCCAGAGGCCATGTGTTTACATTATATGGATGATATATTGTTGGCTCATCCATGCCCTAAAAAATTACAAGAATTATACCAATTAACACGTTCCAAATTTAAAGAATATGGTCTTCAATTAGCAGAAGATAAAGTTCAAACTCAGGAACCTTGGGAATATTGAGGATATTGCATTACTGCTCAAAATATTGTTCCTCCAAAAGTACAGATTAGAAGAGATTCTCTTCAAACTCTAAATGACTTTCAAAAATTATAAGGAGATATTAATTTGGTACAGCCAACTTTAGGAATCCCCACTTATTCTCTTATTAATTTATTTTCCATTTTGGAAAGGGATCCTGATCTTCACAGCCCTAGACAGCTTACTCCTGAGGCTGAAAAAGAATTACAGTGGGTTGAGGAACATATTCAGGATGCTCAATTAAACTGAATCTGTCAAATTAATAATTTTTATATCTATGTCTTTCTATCAATGCACTCTCCTACAGGATTGATTGTGCAAGAAACAGCCTTTGTTGAATGGTGCTTTTTACCTAATAAAGCATCCAAAAGTATGGAAACCTACATACAAAAAATGGCCTTTATAATATTAAAAGGAAGATAGCACTTAAGACAATTAATAGGAAGAGATCCTGAAAAACTTGTTTTTCCTCTTAACTAATGGTCAAATTTCTGATTTACTTGTGTTGAATATCGAATGGCAAATTGCATTATCAGATTACATTGGAATAATAGACAATCATTTTCCTCCAGATAAAAGAATTCAGTTTCTTAAAAATACTTCTTGGATTTTACCTAAAATAGCAAAATTAGAACTCATCCCATATGCAGAAACATTTTACATGGATGCAAATAAAATGGGAACATCTGGATATTTAGGTCCTCATACTCATAAAGTACAGCAATCCCCTTATTCGTCTGTACAAAAAGCAGAGCTATTTGCTATTATATTACTTCTAACAGATTTTCCTGATCAGTCCCTTAACATTATTTCTGATTCACAGTATTCTACTCATATTGTAAAAACTATTGAAACTGTTACTTTGCCATTAAATTCACAAGAACTTAACTTTATTGTTTTCATGCTTTCAGCAGTTAATTAGAAATAGATCTTATCCTATATATATATTACTCATGTTAGAGCTCATTCCAATTTACCAGGACCAATTTCATTGAGCAATCAAACTATTGAACAGTTAGTAAGTTCAGTTTTATCTGTTCACCATGAGCATACATTACATCATGCTCAAGCTTTAAAAAGAAGACATGACATTTCTTGGCATACTGCAAGAGCTATAATACACTCTTGCCCTACTTGTCAGCTTTGAATGGCTCCACATTTACCTATGGGAGTCAATCCTGGAGGATTACTATCTAATCAATTATGGCAGATGGATGATACTCAATTTCAAGAATTTGGAAAATTAAAATATATCCATCATTCTGTAGATACTTATTCTCATTTTTCTTGGGCTTCAGCAATGACATCTGAGAAGGCTGATGCTGTAATTAGAAGCCTTTTCAGTCATGGGTAAACCTTTGACTATAAAAACAGATAATGGTTCTGCTTATATTTCTAGGAAATGTCAAGCTTTTTTAAAATTACATAATATTATGCACATTACTGGAATTCCTGGTAATAGTACAGGAAAGGCCACTATCAGAAGACAAAATCAAACTTTAAAAGAAACGCTGTTAAAACAAAAGAAAGGGGGAGAACAGTATGATATCATCCCGAGAAATAGGTTGTCTTCAACCTATTTCAAATTTTTACTTTAAAATTTTTGAATATGAATGACAAAAATGAGACTCCAGCTCATAAGCATTAGATTAAAATTACTTCTCCTCCATTCAATCAACCCTTTTATTATAAGAATACTCTAACAAACTCATGGACCCTGGCATATGTTATACTTTGGGGAAGAGGCTATGTTTATATTTCTACAGGAAATGCTAAACTTTGGGTTCCACATAAAAACTTGAAACTCTGACATGGCCCCTCTGACACACACCCAGAAATCGAAGAAACAAATGATGTCCCGCTTGAATGGACTAAAACTGGCAGCAACATGGTAGGAGAGAAGATCACTGCTTTCTCGGACAAAGGAAGCACTCCCAATGACTTGGGGTCAGGTAAAGAAATTGTGCCATCAAGCGGAGGAACTGGTGAATTACACCCACCAGCAGATGAATGCCTCCAATATATTTCTGGCACTGATGGCCCTTTTGACTGTCCTGACTCAAGGACAAAAGTATGAATATTGGACTTACATTCCTAACCTTCCTTTACTTTGAGGTATTAGCTGGCTGGAACCTACTGTTCCTATTTATGTTAATGATTCTTCTTGGCTTCCCGGTCCTTATGACACCAGAGGGCCATTCCGGCCTAATGAAAAAGGCATGGGAATTTCTAATTATACTACTGGGGTGATTTGTCCTCCCATATGTTTTGGAGACCACTCCCATTGTCTTAACATATCTGCTCAAATGTGGATTAATTTGTATAAACATAAGCCTGAAAACAAAGCACAAATATCTGAAATGTTTATGTTAAGTGCTTACTCATTAGACAAGGTCCGTATTGATAAGATTTCTTCCAATCCTGAATTACCACCTTGTAAAATGTATATGTTTTCAGAAATACATGAATGGGTACATTGGACCAAATGTGAAGGAGATTTTGCACATATGCTTATTAATACTACACATGGAGAAGTCATGGATTGGGGACCTCTGACTTACTTAAGATCAGACTTAGAATCAGGTTTGTCTTTAAAAATTTTATATAATGTGAGCAAAGCATTAGCTTCAGGTTCTGAGTATATTTCATGGATGAACCGAGGGTCCCCCCATCCGATACCTGAAATTGCAGCATATCCTAAACAAATGCATTTATGGAAAATTGCTGTAGCTTTACAACCTCTCAAGGCTTGGACTGGAGGATTATTTTTCCATAACAACCTCCAAGAATATGAAATAAAGTTTGTGGTAAATGACACCAAGTACATTCAAGCCTGTTTACAACTTGTTTTTGTATGGCTAAAGGGAAATGTTACTTGGAATAAAGTAACAGGAGAATTATTTTGTTCTACTTGCCAATTGTTCACTTGTATGAACAATTCTTTAGGGCACATCCCGGAGATGGCGGGGCAGGGAGGGAGAGAAGGGGAGGGAGCAGGGATGGAGGTGCAGATTTGTATGGTTGGCCTCAGCAGGAGTTGTGGGAATGCAAGCCCAACATGCTGACATGAAAGCCCCTGGGGCCTGAAACCCCCACCAAAGGACTGCCCACCTCTGTTGCTGCCCTCATTGCTCAGGGCCACCCCGCTTCCACTTTTTATCCACCCCACCCCATTACCTGCATGGCTGAACCAAATTCAAGCATTCTGTATGTGTGTGTGTGTGTGTGTGTGTGTGTGTATTTGCTTTTTATACTGCATGCTTTTTTCGTAGGGAAGGGGATGAGAGTTGACCTCTGAAGACCGCCAACTGTGGACTATCCATTGGGACCAGGAGGTGGCATTGAGGGGACCCAGAAGGAAATTAGCTCAGCTCCATACCTATAAGGACTGTATAATTAAACTCCCAGGATTCAAAGATATGGACCCAAACACACACAAGAGACACACAGGTACAGGAAATACAGCCAGACTAGAGCCTTTTCAGACTGCAGCTGACCAGAAGACGTTGCCTTTTACTCATTCATTCTGCCCACCTCTGTGGAATCCTTTACTAGGCAATGAGCCCTGAAACAGAAGTTGGACGTCTTTTTAAAGGTCCTTACGTGTGCCAAGAGGAAGAAATAGATGCTCAGAAGTGAAATACGAAAAGAATCAGATCTGGCACCTCCTAACAAAGCCCACAATCAAGTGAAGAGATATCTATTTTGTTCATCTCTGTATCCCCAGCCTTTAGAACAGAACTTGGCCCATGGATTACATAAGTTGAGTACCTACAAGGTCTCTCAGTGTCTGATGCCTCAGCCACACAGAGAAGCACCAGCCAGAGAGCTTGATGTGAGCCCACATGGACTTGAACACTATAGCAGAAGTCAGGGGAGCTCACCCTGAGAGGATCTGAAGAGGCCTGTGAAGAGTCCATTGTGAGGTAGAATACTATACAGCAGGGAAGATGGATGACCTCCAACTACAGGCATCCACACAAAGGCTATAAATAAAAATTGTCAAACTAAACAAAAAACAAAAAACCCCCAATAATTCTTTGAGTTTTAATCCATCTAAAGAACAATTGTATTTGCTGAGAGCTTGCACCGGAGTTTGGCTGCCGATTAACTTAAACAGACCTTGGCAGGAGTCCCCAGCATTGTCCATTCTGCACTGTAGCTGACAAGATCCTGAAAAGAAGCGGACGTTTCATCGGTCTGCTCATTGCTGCCATCTTGGGGATTATCGTTGTTACTGCTGCAGATTCTACTGCTGGTGTTGCATTAACTGAAAATATGAAGACTCAAAACATTGTGGCTGATTGGCATAAAGAACTCTGAACAATTATGGACTGCCCAAAAACAGATTGATACTGAAATATATAATGAATTATCAGATTTAGAACAAGCTGTTGTCATGTTAGGTAATAAATTGGTCAGTTTAAAAAGACAGATAAAATTGAAATGTGATTGGAATATGTTATCTTTTTGTATTACCCCTGTTATGTACAATGAAACTAAGTTGCCTTGGGAGTTGGATTAATTCACTAAACAGCCACAACAAAGCAAGGAGATGACACATGCCTGGAGAAGAAAAGAAGGAAAAGGAATGGATCCAAATGATCAAATTTCCACTTGATGTCCTGAGTTCCTGGCCTTGAACCTCACTAATGACAGACAGCTCAGTGCCTCTTCTTCACTATCAGAAATGGAAGATTCCTCAGGTTTATTTTATTTTACTTATAATTTTTTCAGACAGCGTCTCACTCTGTCACCTTGGGTGGAGTACCCTGGTGTCATAGCTCACAGGAACCTCAAACTATTGGGCTGGAGGGATCTTCTTGCCTCAGCCACCCCAGAAGCTGAGACTACAGGCACCTGCCACACTGCCTAGCTAGTTTTTCTATTTTTTACAGAGACGGGGTCTCCCTCTTGCTCAGACTAGTCTCAAACTCCTGAGCTCAGCCAGTTTACCCACCTTTGCCTCCCAGAGTGCTAGGATTATAGGTATGAGCCACCAAGCCCTGCCTGATTCCTGAGGTTTAAATCAAAAAGCAAAGTTAATTGAACATGAGGAACTAGATGGTGGTTTACACTGAGGTTCCCTGTTTGTTATTTGCATTTATTTTATTTATTTACTTTTAAGATAGAGTCTCACTTTGTCACCCTCAGTAGAATGCTGTGGCATGATAGACCACAGCAACCTCAAACTCCTGGGCTCAAGTGATCCCTCCTGCCTCCACCTCCCAAGTAGCTGGGACTATACTGGTGCCTGCCATAACACCCATTTATTTTTAGAGATGGGGTCTCATTGTTGTTCAAGCTCTGCCAACTCCTGAGCTCAGGCACCACACCCACCTCAGCCTCCCAGAATGCTGGGAATTTCTTTCTTTCTTCCTTTCTTTTTTTTTGGAGGCAAGGTCTCACTGTGTTACCTTACCTGGACTAAAGTGCTGTAATCCTAGCTCACTGCACCCTCAACTCCTGACTTTGTGTGATCCTCCTGACTCTGCTGCTCAAAGTGCTAGGATTACAGGTGTGAGCCTTCCTGCCCTGCCCTATTTCTTTACATCCATCCATGCAGAGCCGACTCCCTCATATACCTCTCAAGCCTGAATCCTGTTCTAGAAATTCTGATTCAAATTTCTGACTCTCTAGGACACAGGTCCCCACAGGTCCCAATGGCTGCTGAAGTCAGCCTTTTCCCCAGGTCCTTCCCCCTGTTGCATCACCGTCCCTTTCCCATTTCCACTGGGCAGGTGTCTCAATGATGGGTTCAGTGCTCTCTTTAGGATGCATTGAACTCTCAGGTTTTTAGCTTCCAAGTGCACAGGAGAGTGCGGTGCATCTGCCCAAACTAGACGGTCATTCAATGTCAGTACCGAACCATGTCCAGGTCATAGAAGACTCCATTGCCACACTCAGAGCAGGGAACTATGCCAAAGAAGATCCTCTTTGACTTCAAATCTCTCAGTGCCCGCCTCAGCTTCACCACAAATTGGGCAAGTATTTCCTGGTAGAAAGTTCCTGAAGCATCATAGCTCTCCAGAGGCATAGGGTACTGCCCCGTGCTAAACTTGCTCAGTGCAACGGTGTGGCGTACCAGGTCCTCCAGGGCTGGCATGAAGATCTGGTTCCCACAGAAGCTGAAGGTCGTGAGCTGGGAGCAGCGGCTCAGGCTGGGCAGGATGACTCTGAGTTGGGCATCTGAGATCCCACAATCATCCAGGTGTAGGGTCTGCAGAGTGGCAGTGACTCTCTCCAGCAGAAGTTGAAGGGGCTCAGGGCTGAAATCAGTCAGTCTCACAGTAGTCAAGACCAGGTGCTTCAGTTGACTGAGCATCTGGCACCAAGATAGATGGCTCACGTCCAATTCTACAAGCGGGCAGTAGTTTATTGAAAAAGTCTCCAATGGAGTCTTGAGGCACCTGGAACACAGAGTAAGAAGTTAGTTCTGAAAAATGGTAGCAGTGAGTGGAGGGCAGTAGGGAAGGACTTCAAGGTGTGAATTTTGCCCAAGCCCAAAGTCATTCTGTTGATCATCTAATGACGGCCAGTATCCAAGATGTTGTCTTTTCAAGGCTATGGTCATTCTGGTCAGTCCCATTTTAGGCTGAGTTCTCCATCACTCATGCAACTCACTCAAGTCCATAGAATCTCTAAGACTTCCTTTCCCACTTGTTGGCAGAACCCCACATTTCTGGGCCACACGAGCCCAGTGGGAGACCCACATAAAGGACACAGCCAGGGAGGATCCAGCAGCATCAGCTGGGGTTGCACCTGCAGGGTCACCAGCATGTCTGTGTCCTCAGCACCCACCTCTCACTCTTAATAGTTCTTCAGTCCTGCTCCCTCACCCTCTAGTGAAGATTCTGGCATTGTCCATACAAGAATTGATTTACTTGGAGCCCCCAAACAACCTATTACATAGACAGAGTTAGAGATAGGCTCAGTAGTGTTCACTAAGACAGTGAGGACAGAGCCCATGCAGTAGAACCTCCATAGCTGACCACCTCCCTACCTGAAACCTCCCTAAGTTGCCCTAATTGTCATAAACCAGATGCCCACCACACATACCTATTAGCACAGCGGGCCTAGTTCCCTATGTTGACACCTCCATGTGTTGACCAGTTTGTTACAGTCTCTTGGGTGGTCAACTTACAGAGGTTCGTCCGTATTTTCAAAAGTGAAGGTTTGATGTGCTGTTCCTTCTTCAGTGCCTCCCTCACTTGCCTATTTCCCATCACCTTACCTTTGACACACTTTTTCAGGACAAATTCACTAATGTACCCTCGCTAGATCTGAGAACCCCAATAGCTGGTTCCCTAGCAAGGTGTCCCTCTCCATGGCAGCTTTCCTGGGCTAGTTATGTGACACCCCCTTTAGGACAGAACAGTGAACACAAGTGTCGGTTGACATTCTAGTGTCCCCCACTCTGCTATGTGGCCAGAGGCTGGCACACAGTAGCTGTCCTCTAGTGTTCACTGTGACAGAGAGAAGCTTTGCTCTGGTCTGTGGAGAAAACTCCCCACCTTTCCTCACCTGAGCACCTGGTCTAGGTGGCCTTCAAGGAAGGAATCAGAGTGCATGTGAAGCGCCTGGAGACAGTCCAGCTTCAGGAATGAAGTGGCAAACTGGGACAGATATTTCTTCTTCATCTCCAGGGAAAGGTAGGCAGGTGCACTGACGTGGGAGACAAGGAGTGTCTGAAGGTGAGTCATATGGCCCAGGTAAGACGCAAAGCGTCCCAGGGTGGGCAGCTTCCAATGGCAATTCACCTCTACCTCCTGGATACACTCCAGCTCCACCATGTGTAGGACATTTCTGATTATTTTTAAGGTCCTTGCAAGAATGTTCAGCTTCCTACAGCACAGGTGAACAAAATCTTTCCTCTGTCTGGCCCACACTGAGACGTAGATCAGGGATTCATCCAGTGTCGTAATGTCGAGACAGAGATCTATAATCACCTTTAAGGGCTTTTCCCTTCCCAAACCCGGACAGTCCTTCCCTGTTTTCCTCTTACTCAGGGCGTTTAGTGAGCAAGTATCGGCCACCGCTTCAGACCACGCGGTCCAGAAGTTCTCATCCACATCCCGCAAATCCAGCACTTGCAGGATCCACCTCCTGTGGGTGAAACGGGGGAGTCTCAGAATTTAGGGAAGGACCCACCTGTAACTTGACCTTTTATTCCACGCTCGAGTCATCACTCCCCCGCCCCGACTTCTCCTTTGTCTGCCTTTCCTCATCCTCTCTTGCCCTTGGACCCCACCTGTCCTCACTCCCAGTGTCCTTAGGTGCCATTGGCAGGAGGCAGGTTCACATCCTCTCAGTGGTCCCAGCATGGGGAGCATCTTTCCATCCTGGGAGCCCTTTCCCAGGGGGCTCAGCAATGGTCAGTTGTCTGAGCTGCCTCACTGGCACCTCCAGAGGCCTCTGTTCTACCCTTGAGTCCCCATTCTCTTCCTGTCCTTGCTCTCTGTCCCCCATGTCACTCCCTCCCAAGCTCCCTGGGACCCCTCACCTGGGCCGAAACTTCTGGGGGAGAAGCAGCGCATCCAGCCCGTCCAGCACAGCTCTCAATGACTTCAGGTCATATGACTTCATCAGGGACCCCAGAGGGAGGCAGGTGAAGGGCCAGGCCTGCACCATCGCCGTCAGGACTCTGCTGCGTCTCCTGGTGAAGGCCTCCATGAAGAGCGGTGGGAAGAGCTCCCTGGGAAGCTCCTCCAGAGCAGAGATGGCCAAGGCTTCATTTCTCACCAGGCTCTGCACAGCCAGGTCCAGGAGTCTCGGTGCACCCTTGAGGCTCATCTTGGTGAATCTGCAAGGAAAACATCCTGAGGACACGTCTAGGGAAAAAGCATCCTCCTCAGGCCAGTCCTGACCACCCCATCTTCTCATGGTCAAAGTCACTGGCCTGGCAGAGCTGAAGGGTCCTCAGTTTAGGCCAATCTCACTCTGCATTTGGTTGCCGCAGAGCCGTACCTCTCCTCCTGCTGGCAACCTGACCAGTGTCCCCCACCCACTGAGGAGGGGACACAGTGACCACTACCCTGTTAACTTCCGTCCAGAGTTCCACTGAGTTCTGGTCCTACCAGGAGGTGGGTGGGGAGGAGCCTGAGAGCTGCCCCCCTCCCCCCGCCCTTCTGGGGGAAGTTGTGTGAGTTGTCACTGAAGGGCCTGGGACAAGGGCCATGTAATGTCATGAGCCTTACAGGTCTACACCCTCAGTTTCTACACAGAATTTGCTTGGAAACATTCAGGGGACTTCCCTAAAAAGGAGGCCACTGGTTCATATTTTAAATTTCAATGGGTAATTATAAAAGCCACGTTAGAATATCATGGAGCATGTGCAAGTTAGGAGTAGAAGACAATCTCTGAGGTGGAGATTCCAATGCACATCTCTATTACACATATTTAAAATTAACCACTTCAGATGGGGCGTGGTAGCTGGATTGCTTGAGTTCAGGAGTTCAAGACCAGCCCAAGCAAGAGGGAGACCCTATTTTTTTTTTCTTTTTGGTTGCAGGTTTTGGCTAGGTCCGAGTTTGAACTCGCTACCTCTGGCATATGGGGCCAGCACCCTACTCCTTGAGCCACAGGCGCCACCCAGGAGACCCCATTTTTCTACTCAAAATAGAAAAACGAGCTGAGGGCGGCGCCTGTGGCTCAGTTGGTAAGGTGCCGGCCCCATATACCGAGGGTGGCGGGTTCAAAACCAGCCCCGGCTGAATTGCAACCAAAAAATAGCCGGGCGTTGTTGCGGGTGCCTGTAGTCCCAGCTACCTGGGAGGCTGAGGCAAGAGAATCACTTAAGCCCAGGAGTTGGACGTTGCTTTGAGCTGTGTGATGCCATGGCACTCTACCGAGGGCCATAAAGTGAGACTCTGTCTCTACAAAAAAAAAAAAAAAAGGAGAAAAACGAGCTGGGAGTTATGGTGGGGACCTTTAGTTCCAGCTTCTCGAGAGGCTGAGGCCAGAGGATCTCTTCAGCTGTGAGGTTGCTGTGAGCTATAATGACGTCATGGCACTCGTACCCAGGGGGACAGAGTGAGTTTCTCTCAAAAAAATAAAGAGGGGCTTGGTGCCTGTAGCTCAGTGAGTAGGGTGCCAGCTACATGCACCTAGGCTCTGGGGTTGGAACCCAGCCAGGCTGCTAAACCACAATGACAATTGCAACAAAAAATTGCCGGGCGTTGTGGCCTGTAGTCCCAGCTACTACTTGGGAGGCCGAAACCAGAGGCTGTCTTGAGCCCTAGAGTTTGAGGTTGCTGTGAGCTGTGATGCCATGGCACTCTACTGAGGGTGACATAGTGAGACTCTGTCTCAAAAAATAAATAAATAAATACAAATAAAGAGAGAATAAGGAAATATTATATTTAATATGATACAGAATATTTTTAAGCTGTTAGTAATAAAGAAAGCCTAACTAAACTTGTGAAATCAAAATACCGCAAAGTCTATGAATGATAAGAGCACACAAACTAAACACGAAAAAACCAAGAAATAATGAAATTGGAATCAATTAGATTGAACCAAATTCTGTATGGTGGAGCATGTCTGAAGTGACGTAAGTGACAGCACAAACAGGACGAGCGAGGTGGCTCCCGCCTGTAATCCCCGCCCCAGGAGAGGCCGAGAGGAGCAGGTTATCTGAGGTCATGAGTTTGAGACCAGCCTGGGCAAGAGTGAGACTTGTCTCTAAAAAATAGCCAGACGTCATGGTGGGCACCGGTGGTCTCAGCTAGTTGGGAGGCTGAGGCAGAAGGATCACTCGGGCCCAAGAGTTTGAGGTTACTGTGAGTTCTCATGCCACAGCACTTTGCTAAGGACATCAAAGTGAGACCCAGTCTAAAAAATAAACAAAAAACGAGAATGAAAGCACAAAGAGGTACTTGAGGAATGCAGACAGAACCACATTTAGAGGAAAAGTCTAAATCCAAAGAGTTCATTTGAAAAACACACAGGGGGCTCAGCACCTATGGCTCATGCGGCTAAGGCGCCAGCCACATACACCTGAGCTGGCGGGTTCGAATCCAGCCTGGGCCTGCCAAACAACAATAATGGCTGCAACCAAGAAAAAATAGCCGAGCATTGTGGCGGGTGCCTGTAATCCCAGCTACTTGGGAGGTGGAGGCAGGAGAATCTCTTGAGCCCAGGAGTTGGAGGTTGCTGTGAGATGTGATGCCACGGCACTCTACCCAGGGTGACAGCTGAGGGTCTGTCTCAAAAAAAAAAAAGAAAGAAAGAAAGAAAAAGAAAAACACACAAAGTAATTCCCTGTGCCATCAAAGGCTGCGTGTCATGGTCTCAGACGGGTGACTGTAGATCAGATGGGACTGTGCCTATGGAATCCGTGACTTACCAGGTGTGGACTCAGGTTGCAGGGCGCTGGGAACTCAGGCAGAAACCAGCAGTAACTCCAGGCTGCAGGGCTTCAGGACTATCCTGTGGCTCACCAGGAACTCACACTGAGACCTTTCTCATCACACCTCCCGTTTTGAACTCCCAGCTTCCAATCAGAACTGGGCATCTGATTAGATTTCTGAGGCTCCACCCAGGTAATTCTGATTGAATTTTAGCTGGCCCAAGATTAATTGATTCAGAAATCCCATCAAAAAACCGAGGGACCTAGGAGTAGGCTGAAGTCAAGAATTGCTTCCTTCCCGTGTTTCACAGATACTGATGAGTTGCATAATATGTGGCCCTCACAGTCCTGAGTGCAACATAGTGAAGATTTTATTGTTCATTTTTACTTATTTATTCATTATTTATTTATTTAGGGAGAGAGTATCCCTTTGTCACTCTCAGTGGTGTGCTGTGGCAGCATAGCTGATAGCAACCTCAAACTCTTGGGCTCAAGCAATTCTCTTCCCCTCCTCTGCCCATGATCACACCAGGGCACCCAGCCTCCCCAGTAGCAGGGACTGCGGGCACCTGCCACAATGCTCTTGAACCTTGTGAGGTCAGGGCAATCTACCCACCTCGGCCTCCCAGGGTGCTAGGATTACAAGCCTGAGCCACCGCCCCAGGCCTCAGACACTATTTTTATAAAGGAAGATAATGTCAGATGTCTTTATGTGAACATCGAAATGTATAGAAATTCAGACCAAAGTCTGGAATTGGCTCCCTGAACTGAACCATCTCCAAGGAAGGGCCTGGAAGGAAGAGAGCCATCAGGGCATGTTTGCTCTCTGTGTCCTGCTCCAGGGTCTTATACCGCCAATGCAGTCAGGTACGACTGGGGGAAACAGGAAAAGCAGAAGTGTTTTCTCCACGGTGACTCTCACGACTGCTGGTCTGCCATGGTAACATGCCGTGACTGCACATCAGCACGGCTATTCCTTCCCTGTCTAAGTGCTTTATATTATCGATAGTCAGGAATGTCAACGACCCCAGTTTGCATTTTAGTAGCTATAAACAGATGATGAAGATTTCCATGCACCCTGCTGTCAACAAGCATTTCATGCCATAGGCCGGGCTCCATGCTCAGCTGTGCAACCACAGGATGACAGAGACACAGTCCCTGACCTGTAAGAGGCCATGTCCAACTGGATGAAGGGGCTCATGCCTGTAACCTTAGAAGTTTAGGTGGCCCAGGTGGGAAGATTGTGAGGTCAAAAGTTTGAGTCTATAGTGAGCTATCATCACACCAGGGCACTCTAGCTCAGGCAACAGAGCAAGACCCTGTCTCGAAAAGAAAAGCAAAACAAGGAAAAATAAAGGCTGGGCGCAGTGGCTCATGCCTGTAACCCTAGCACTCTGGGAGGCCGAGGGGGATGGATCGCCAGAGCTCATGAGTTCGGGACCATCCTGAGCAAGAGCAAGACCCCGTCTCTAGAAAATAGCTCTGAGTTCTGACGGACACCTATACTCCCAGCCACTTGGGAGGCTGAGGCCAGAGGATCACTTAAGTGAGTCCAAGAGTTTGAGATTGCTGTGAGCTGTGTATGACGCTTGGCACTCTACCAAGGGTGACAAAGTTAGACCCTGTCTCAAAAAATAAATGAATAAATGATGAACAAATTTAAAACATAAAGAAAGAAAAAGAGACAATGTCTATCTAGCAGGTGAGACTATTACAGAAATAATTGAGTAACAAAAACAAACAAAAAAAAAAACAAATGAATCAGTAAGACATGATTGTAAGAGGGACTTTACCGAACAAATGCAATCAGTGTAACCTGGTTTCCTGTACCCTCAATGAATCCCCAACAATAAGAAAAAAAAATGAAACAAATAAGTAAAACAAAATGAGTAAAAAAGAAAACAAATAAAACAAATGAGTAAAAAGAAAAAAGAAGAAAAAAGCAAATGAGATAGCCTACGTTCACATGTTTTTAGCAGCTCTACTCATAATTGCCCAGACTGGGATGCTGGCAAAATGTCCTTCAGTAGGTGAATGGAAAAATAAACAGGGCTGAGCACAGTGGCTCATGCCTGTAATGCGAGCACTCTGGGAGGCCGAGGCAGTCAGATTGCCTGAGCTCAGGAATTCAAGACCAGTCTGAGTTCGGTGGCGCCTGTGGGTCAGTGAGTAGGGTGCCGGCCTCACATACTGAGAGTGACGGGTTTGAACTCGGCTCCAGCCAAACTGCAAAAATAGCTGGGCGTTGTGGAGGGGGCCTTGTAGTCTCACCTACTCAGGAGAGGCTGAGCAAGGGAATCGCCTAAGCCCAAGG
Organism: Nycticebus coucang; assembly: GCF_027406575.1. NCBI lineage: Eukaryota > Metazoa > Chordata > Mammalia > Primates > Lorisidae > Nycticebus > Nycticebus coucang. The sequence goes on along the minus strand of NC_069801.1, from coordinate 9,496,749 downwards.
GCTGGAGGTTGCTGTTAGCTATGACACCATGGCACTCCACCAAGGGCAACAAAGTGAGACTCTGTCTCTAAAATAAAATAAAATGAAATTAAAATAAAATAAAGAGGATTGCTTGAACCCAAGAGGTTGAGGTGGCTGTGAGCTATGATGCTAGGGCACTCAACCCCAAGGCAACTGATTGACACTCTGTCTCAAAAAAAAAAGGAAAAGAGAAAAAGAAACTGTGAATGTCAAATTCTCAAGTTGTGAAAAGACAAAGAGGAACCTTAAATTTGGGTCAGTGTGCAGTGAAAGAAGGCAATCGGAAAGGCTGTGTGCTGGAAGATAGTCTGCAGAGGGAGACGCTGTGAAGGCAGTAGAAAGCCCAGTGGGTGCCAGGAGCTGGGGTACAGTAGGGTGAACCGGCAGAGCACAGCGGATTGTGAGGGCACTGAGACTCCCCTGTTCAGGGGTACGATGGTGGACACATGCCACCATCACTTGTCAAAACCCATAGCATGTACATCACCAGCAGTCGCCCTCAGGTAAACTAGAGACGGTAGGTGATAACCATGGGTCTGCGTAGGCTCCTTGGTTGTAAGAAAGGCAGCATCCTTTCTCACAGTCCAAACGTTGATCGTTTGGGGACAGTGGCAAGACAAAAAATCCCGACTTTCTGTCCAATTTTCCTGTGAATCTAAAACTGCCCTAAAAAAATTAAAAAGTCAAAATTGAAAAAAAGCTGTGATATGCTCGGCACCTGTAACTCAGCAGCTACGGCACCAGCCACATACACCGGAGCTGGGGAGTTCGAATCCAGCCTGGGCCCGCCAAACAACAACGACAACTGCACCAAAAAAGTAGCCAGGCGTTGTGGCAGGAGCCTATAATCCCAGCTACTTGGGAGGCTGAGGCAAGAGAATTGCTTAAACCTGAGACTCTGAGTTTGCTGTGAGCTGTGATGCCACTGGACTCTACCCAGGGCAACAGCTTGAGACTGTCTCAAAAAAACAAAAGGTGGGTATCGACATGAACAGAAACTTTTCAGAAGAAGATAGACAGATAGCCAAGACACACAAGTGACCTTGAAGAATCAGCAAGTGCTAGCTGGCTGCTGTGGGCCAGTGGTTAGCGCACTGGACCCGCACAGTAGGGGTGGCGAATTTGAACCTTGCCTGAGCCCGATTAACTAAAACAGAAAGAACATCGCAGAATAAGCAAGTGCACATTGCAGTTCACCTGGAACGGGCCGTGCCTTGCCAGGGGCTCTGCTGCCCCCTTAGCTGTCCCCTGTCTCTGCCCGCTGATGTTCTTTTTTTCTGAGACAGAGTCTCACTCTGCTGCCCTCAGTGGAATGCTGTGGCATCATACACAGCTCACGGCAACCTCAAACTTCAGCACAAGTGACCCTCTTGCTTCACTCTCTGGAGTAGCTGGGACTACAGGTGCCCGTCACAATGTTCCGCTAGTTTTAGAGATGGGGTCTCATTCTTCCTTAGGCTGGTCTCAGACTCTTGAGCTCAGGCAATCCACCCGCCTCAGCCGCCCTGAGCCACTGCCCCCAATCTCAGACACTGTTCTTATTATTTATTTATTTATTTATTTATTCATTGAGACCGAGTCTCACTCTGTCACCCTGGGTAGAGTGCCCTGGTGTCACAAGCTCACAGTAATTTCAACATTTTGGGCTTAAGCTACCCACCTGCCTCAGCCTCCATTGCAGCTGGGACTACAGGTGCCCTCCACAATACTCAGCTACTTTTAGAGACGGGGTCTCACTCTTTCTCAGGCTGGTCTTGAACCTGTGAGTTCAGGGCAATCTACCCACCTCGGCCTCCCAGAGTGCAAGGATTACAGACGTGAGCCACCACCACCCACCTTCAGACACTATTTTTGTAAGGGAAGATAATGCCAGATGTCTTTATGTGAACATTGAAATGTATAGAAAGTCACCCAAACTAGATGGTCATTCAACATCAGTATCGAACCATGTCCAGGTCATAGAAGACTCCGTTGCCACACTCAGGACAGGGGACTATGCCAAAGAAGATACTCTTCGACTGCAAATCCCTCAGTGTCCGCCTCAGCTTAGCCACAAATCGGGCAAGTATTTCCTGGTAGAAAGTTCCCGAAGCATCATAGCTCTCCAGAGGCGCAGGGTACTGCCCCGTGCGAAACTTGCTCAGTGCAACGGTGTGGCGTACCAGGTCCTCCAGGGCTGGCATGAAGATCTGGTTCCCGCAGAAGCTGAAGGTCGTGAGCTGGAAGCAGCAGCTCAGGCTGGGCAGGATGACCCTCAGTTGGGCATCTGAGATCCCACAGTCATCCAGGTCCAGGGTCTGCAGAGTGACAGCGACTCTCTCCAGCAGAAGTTGAAGGGGCTCAGGGCTGAAATCGGTCAGTCTCACATTAGTCAAGACCAGGTGCTTTAGTTGACTGAGGGTCGGGCACCAAGATAGATGGCTCATGTCTGATTCTACAAGCGAGCAGAAGTTCATTGAGAGAGTCTCCAGTGGGGTCTTGAGGCACCTGGAACAGAGGAAGAAGTTAGTTCTGGGGAATGAGCAGTGATTGGAGGGCAGTAGGGAAGGACTTCAAGGTGGGAGTTCTGCCCAAGCCCAGAGTCATTCCGTTCATCATTGGATGATGGTCAAACAGCACAGTGTGATGTTGTCTGTTGAAGGCTGTGGTCATTCTGGTTAGTCCCATTTAGGCTGAGTTCTCCATCACTCATGCGACTCAAGTCCACAGAATCTGAGACTCCATTTCCCACTTGTTGGCAGAACCCCACATTTCTGGGCCACATTTGCCCAGCGGGAGACATGCATAAAGGATGCAGCCAGGTAAGATCCTAAGTATCAGCTGGGGTTGCCACCTGCAGGGTCACGGGCATGTCTGTGTCCTCAGCATCAACCTCTCACTCTTAATAGTTCTTCACTCCTCCCTCACCCTCTAGTGAAGATTCTGGCATTTTCCATACATGAATTGATTTACTTGGAACCCCAAACCACCTATTACATAGAGAGACGGGCTCAGTAGTGTTCACTAAGACAGTGAGGACAGAGCCCATCAGTAGAACCTCCATAGCTGACCGCCTCCCTGCCTGGAACACCTCCCTAAGTTGCCCTAATTGTCACAGACCAGACGCATGCCACATGTACCTATTAGCACAGCGGGCCTAGTTCCCTATGTTGACACCTCCATGTGTTGACCAGTTTGCTACAGTCTCGTGGGCGGTCAACTTACAGAGGTTCGTCCGTATTTTCAAAAGTGAAGGTTTGATGTGCTGTCCCTTCTTCAGTGCCTCCCTCACTTGCCTATTTCCCATCATCTTACCTTTGACACACTTTTTCAGGACAAATTCACTAATGTACCCTCGCTAGATCTGAGAACCCCAATAGCTGGTTCCCTAGCAAGGTGTCCCTCTCCATGGCAGCTTTCCTGGGCTAGTTATTTGACACCCCCTTTAGGACAAAACAGTGAACACAAGTGTCGGTTGTGTTCAAACATTCTAGTGTCTCCCTGACCGCTACGTGGCCAGAGGCACTTAGTGTTCACTGTGACAGAGAGAGGCTTTGCTCTGGTCTGCAGAGAAAACTCCCCACCTTTCCTCACCTGAGCACCTGGTCCAGGTGGCCTTCAAGGAAGGAATCAGAGTGCATGTGAAGCGCCTGGAGACGGTCCAGCTTCAGGAATGATGTGGCGAACTGGGACAGATATTTCTTCTTCATCTCCGGGGAAAGGTAGGCAGGTGCACTGACGTGGGAGACAAGGAGTGTCTGAAGGTGAGTCATCCGGCCCAGGTAAGACGCAAAGCGTCCCAGGGTGGGCAGCTTCCAATGGCAATTCACCTCCACCTCCTGGATACACTCCAGCTCCACTGTTTTTAGGTCACTTCGGATTATCTCCAAGGACCCTGCAAGAATGTTCAGTTTCCTACAGCACAGGTGGACGAAATCTTTCCTCTGCCTGGCCCACACTGAGACATAGATCAAGGATTCATCCACTGTTCTTACAGTGAGGCAGAGATCTACAATCACCTGGAAGGGCTTCTCCCTTCCCAAACGTGGACAGTCCTTCCCTGTTTTCCTCTTACCCAGGGCGTTTGTTGAGCATGTAGGGGCCACCGCTTCAGACCACACAGTCCAGAAGTTCTCATCCACATCCCGCAAATCCAGCACTTGCAGGATCCACCTCCTGTGGGTGAAATGGGGCAGTCTCAGAATTTAGGGAAGGACCCACCTGCGACCTGACCTTTTATTCCACACTTGAGTCATCACTGCCCCCCCGACTTCTCCTTTCTCTGCCTTTCCTCATCCTCTCTTGCCCTTGGACCCCACCTGTCCTCACTCCCAGTGTCCTTAGGTGCCATTGGCAGGAGTCAGGTTCACATCCTCTCAGTGGTCCCAGCATGGGGAGCATCTTTCCATTCAGGGAGCCCTTTCCCAGGGGCTCAGCAATGGTCAGTTGTCTGAGCTGCCTCACTGGCACCTCCAGAGGCCTCTGTTCTACCCTTGAGTCCCCATTCTCTTCCTGTCCTTGCTCTCTGTCCCCCATGTCACTCCCTCCCAAGCTCCCTGGGACCCCTCACCTGGGCCGAAACTTCTGGGGGAGAAGCAGCGCATCCAGCCCGTCCAGCACAGCTCTCAATGACTTCAGGTCATGTGACTTCATCAGGGACCCCAGAGGGAGGCAGGTGAAGGGCCAGGCCTGCACCATCGCCGTCAGGACTCTGCTGCGTCTCCTGGTGAAGGCCTCCATGAAGAGCGGTGGGAAGAGCTCCCTGGGCAGCTCCTCCAGGGCAGAGATGGCCAAGGCTTCGTTTCTCACCAGGCTCTGCACAGCCAGGTCCAGGAGTCTCGGTGCACCCTTGAGGCTCATCTTGGTGAATCTGCAAAGAAAACATCCTGAGGACACGTCTAGGGAAAAAGCATCCTGCTCGGGCCAGTCCTCACCACCCCCATCTTCTCATGGTCAAAGTCACTGGCCTGGCAGAGGTGGAAGGGTCCTCAGTTTAGACCAATCTCACTCTGCATTTGGTGGCCGCAGAGCCGTACCTCTCCTCCTGCTGGCAACCTGACCAGTGTCCCCCACCCACTGAGGAGGTGACACGGTGACCACTACCCTGTTAACTTCCGTCCAGGGTTCCACTGAGTTCTGGTCCTACGAGGAGGTGGGTGGGGAGGAGCCTGAGAGCTGTGCCCCCCCCGCCGCCCTTCTGGGGGAAGTTGTGTGAGTTGTCACTGAAGGGCCTGGGACAAGGGCCATGGAATGTCATGAGCCCTACAGATCTACACCCTCAGTTTCTACACAGAATTTGGTTGGAAACATTCGGGGGCTTCCCTAAAATGGGGGCCACTGGTTCATGTTTTAAAATTTCAATGGGTAATTATAAAAGCCGCGTTAGAATATCATGGAGCATGTGCAAGTTAGGAGTAGAAGACAATCTCTGAGGTGGAGATTCCAATGCACATCTCTATTACACATATTTAAAATTAACCACTTCAGACGGGGCATGGTAGCTGGATTGCTTGAGTTCAGGAGTTCAAGACCAGCCCGAGCAAGAGGGAGACCCTATTTTTTTTTTTCTTTTTGGTTGCAGGTTTTGGCCGGGTTCGAGTTTGAACTCGCTACCTCTGGCATATGGGGCCAGCACCCTACTCCTTGAGCCACAGGCGCCACCCAGGAGACCCCATTGTTCTACTCAAAATAGAAAAGTGAGCTGAGGGCGGCGCCTGTGGCTCAGTTTGTAAGGCACCGGCCCCATATACGGAGGGTGGCGGGTTCAAACCCAGCCACGGCTGAACTGCAACCATAAAATAGCCGGGTGTTGTGGCGGGTGCCTGTAGTCCCTGCTACTTGGGAGGCTGAGGCAAGAGAATCACTTAAGCCCAGGAGTTGGAGGTTGCTGTGAGCTGTGTGATGCCATGGCAATCTACCGAGGGCCATAAAGTGAGACTCTGTCTCTACAAAAAAAAAAAAAGAAAGAAAAAACGAGCTGGGAGTTATGGTGGGGACCTTTAGTTCTAGCTTCTCGAGAGGCTGAGCCAGAGGATCTCTTCAGCTGTGAGGTTGCTGTGAGCTATAATGACGTCATGGCACTCGTACCCAGGGGGACAGAGTGAGTTTCTCTCAAAAAAATAAAGAGGGGCTTGGTGCCTGTAGCTCAGTGAGTAGGGTGCCAGCTAAATGCACCTAGGCTCTGGGGTTCGAACCCAGCCAGGCTGCTAAACCACAATGACAACTGCAACAAAAAATTGCCGGGCCTTGTGGCCTGTAGTCCCAGCTACTTGGGAGGCTGAGACCAGAGGCTGTCTTGAGCCCTAGAGTTTGAGGTTGCTGTGAGCTGTGATGCCATGGCACTCTACTGAGGGTGACATAGTGAGACTCTGTCTCAAAAAATAAATAAATAAATACAAATAAAGAGAGAATAAGGAAATATTATATATAATGATACAGAATATTTTTAAGCTGTTAGTAATAAAGAAAGCCTAACTTGTGAAATCAAAATACCGCAAAGTCTATGAATGATAAGAGCACACAAACTAAACACGAAAAAACCAAGAAATAATGAAATTGGAATCAATTAGATTGAACCAAATTCTGCATGGTGGAGCATGTCTAAAGTGACGTAAGTGACAGCATAAACAGGACAGGCGAAGTGGCTCCCGCCTGTAATCCCAGCCCCAGGAGAGGCCGAGAGGAGCAGGTCATCTGAGGTCATGAGTTTGAGACCAGCCTGGGCAAGAGTGAGACTTGTCTCTAAAAAATAGCCAGGCGTCATGGTGGGCACCTGTGGTCTCATCTATGGGAGGCTGAGGCAGAAGGATCACTCGGGCCCAAGAGTTTGAGGTTACTGTGAGCTCTCATGCCATAGCACTTTGCCAAGGACAACAAAGTGAGACCCAGTCTAAAAAATAAACAAAAAACAAGAATGAAAGCACAAAGAGGTACTTGAGGAATGCAGACAGAACCACATTTAGAGGTAAAGTCTAACTCCAAAGAGTTCATTTGAAAAACACACAGGGGGCTCGGCGCCTATGGCTCAAGCGGCTAAGGCGCCGGCCACATACACCTGAGCTGGCGGGTTCAAATCCAGCCCGGGCCTGCCAAACGACAATAATGGCTGCAACCAAAAAAAAAAAAAAAAATAGCCAAGCATTGTGGCGGGTGCCTGTAATCCCAGCTACTTGGGAGGTGGAGGCAGGAGAATCTCTTGAGCCCAGGAGTTGGAGGTTGCTGTGAGATGTGATGCCATGGCACTCTACCCAGGGTGACAGCTGAGGGTCTGTCTCAAAAAAAAAAAAAAAAGAAAAAGAAGAACACACAAGGTAATTCCCTGTGCCATCAAAGGCTGCGTGTCATGGTCTCAGACGGGTGACTGTAGATCAGATGGGACTGTGCCTATGGAATCCGTGACTTACCAGGTGTGGACTCAGGTTGCAGGGCGCTGGGACCTCAGGCAGAAACCAGCAGTAACTCCAGGCTACAGGGCTTCAGGACTGTCCCGTGGCTCACCAGGAACTCACACTGAGACCTTTCTCATCACACCTGCCCTTTTCAACTCCCAGCTTCCAATCAGAACTGGGCATATGATTAGATTTCTGAGGCTCCACCCAGGTAATTCTGATTGAATTTTAGCTGGCCCAAGATTAATTGATTGATTCAGAAATCCCATCAAAAAACCGAGGGACCTAGGAGTAGGCTGAAGTCAAGAATTGCTTCCTTCCCGTGTTTTACAGATACTGATGAGTTGCATAACATGTGGCCCTCACAGTCCTGAGTGCAACACAGTGAAGATTTTATTGTTTATTTTTACTTATTTATTCATTATTTATTTATTTAGGGAGAGAGTATCCCTTTGTCATTCTCAGTGGTGTGCTGTGGCAGCATAGCTGATAGCAACCTCAAACTCTTGGGCTCAAGCAATTCTCTTCCCCTCCTCTGCCCATGATCACACCAGGGCACCCAGCCTCCCCAGTAGCTGGGACTGCGGGCACCTGCCACAATGCTCTTGAACCTTGTGAGCTCAGGGCAATCTACCCACCTCGGCCTCCCAGGGTGCTAGGATTACAAGCCTGAGCCACCGCCCCAGGCCTCAGACACTATTTTTATAAAGGAAGATAATGTCAGATGTCTTTATGTGAACATTGAAATGTATAGAAATTCAGACCAAAGTCTGGAATTGGCTCCCTGAACTGAACCATCTCCAAGGAAGGGCCTGGAAGGAAGAGAGCCATCAGGGCATGTTTGCTCTCTGTGTCCTGCTCCAGGGTCTTATACCGCCAATGCAGTCAGGTACGACTGGGGGAAACAGGAAAAGCAGAAGTGTTTTCTCCACGGTGACTCTCACGACTGCTGGTCTGCCATGGTAACATGCCGTGACTGCACATCAGCACGGCTATTCCTTCCCTGTCTAAGTGCTTTATATTATCGATAGCCAGGAATGTCAACGACCCCAGTTTGCATTTTAGTAGCTATAAACAGATGATGAAGATTTCCATGCACCCTGCTGTCAACAAGCGTTTCCTGCCATAGGCCGGGCTCCATGCTCAGCTGTGCAACCACAGGATGACAGAGACACAGTCCCTGACCTGTAAGAGGCCATGTCCAACTGGATGCAGCGGCTCATGCCTGTAATCTTAGAAGTTTAGGTGGCCCAGGTGGGAAGATTGTGAGGTCAAGAGTTTGAGTCTATAGTGAGCTATCATCACACCAGGGCACTCTAGCTCAGACAACAGAGCAAGACCCTGTCTCGAAAAGAAAAGCAAAACAAGGAAAAATAAAGGCCAGGCGCAGTGGCTCATGCCTGTAACCCTAGCACTCTCGGAGGCCGAGGGGGATGGATCGCCGGAGCTCATGAGTTCGGGACCATCCTGAGCAAGAGCAAGACCCCGTCTCTAGAAAATAGCTCTGAGTTCTGATGGACACCTATACTCCCAGCCACTTGAGAGGCTGAGGCCAGAGGATCACTTAAGTGAGTCCAAGAGTTTGAGGTTGCTGTGAGCTGTGTATGACGCTTGGCACTCTACCAAGGGTGACAAAGTTAGACCCTGTCTCAAAAAATAAATGAATAAATGATGAACAAATTTAAAACATAAAGAAAGAAAAAGAGACAATGTCTATCTAGCAGGTGAGACTATTACAGAAGTAATTGAGTAACAAAAACAATAATAAAAAAACAAATGAATCAGCAAGACATGATTGTAAGAGGGACTTTACTTAACAAATGCAATCAGTGTAACCTGGTTTCTTGCACCCTCAATGAATCCCCAACAATAAGAAAAAAAAAATGAAACAAATAAGTAAAACAAAATGAGTAAAAAAGAAAACAAATAAAACAAATGAGTAAAAAGAAAAAAGAAGAAAAAAGCAAATGAGACAGCCTACGTTCACATGTTTTTAGCAGCTCTACTCATAATTGCCCAGACTGGGATGCTGGCAAGATGTCCTTCAGTAGGTGAATGGAAAAATAAACAGGGCTGAGCGCGGTGGCTCATGCCTGTAATGCGAGCACTCTGGGAGGCCGAGGCAGTCAGATTGCCTGAATTCAGGATATCTTTGCAAAGTAACTAAGAAAATGCCAGGAGGGCTATGTCAACTAATGTGATGAAAATGTGTCAAATGGTCATGAACCAAGTGTATGGTGCCCCATGATCATATTGATGTACACAGCTATGATTTAATAAAAAAATAATAAAAAAAGACCAGTCTGAGTTGGGTGGCGCCTGTGGCTCAGTGAGTAGGGTGCCGGCCTCATATACTGAGAGTGGCGGGTTTGAACTCAGCTCCAGCCAAACTGCGAAAATAGCTGGGCGTTGTGGAGGGGGCCTGTAGTCTCAGCTACTCGGGAGAGGCTGAGCAAGGGAATCACCTAAGCCCAAGGGCTGGAGGTTGCTGTGAGCTGTGACACCATGGCACTCCACCAAGGGCAACAAAGTGAGACTCTGTCTCTAAAATAAAATAAAATGAAATAAAATAAAATAAAATAAAGAGGATCACTTGAACCCAAGAGGTTGAGGTGGCTGTGAGCTATGATGCCAGGGCACTCAACCCCAAGGCAACTGATTGACACTCTGTCTCCAAAAAAAAAAAAAAAGGAAAAGAGAAGAAGAAAGAAACTGTGAATGTCAAATTCTCAAGCTGTGAAAAGACAAAGAGGAACCTTAAATTTGGGTCAGTGTGCAGTGAAAGAAGGCAATCGGAAAGGCTGTGTGCTGGAAGATAGTCTGCAGAGGGAGACGCTGTGAAGGCAGTAGAAAGCCCAGTGGGTGCCAGGAGCTGGGGTACAGTAGGATGAACCAGCAGAGCACAGCGGATTGTGAGGGCACTGAGACTCCCCTGTTCAGGGGTACGATGGTGGACACATGTCACCATCACTTGTCAAAACCCATAGCATGTACATCACCAACAGTCACCCTCAGGTAAACTAGAGACGGTAGGTGATAACCATGGGTCTGCGTAGGCTCCTTGGTTGTAAGAAAGGCAGCATCCTTTCTCACAATCCAAACGTTGATCGTTTGGGGACAGTGGCAAGACAAAAAATCCCGACTTTCTGTCCAATTTTCCTGTGAATCTAAAACTGCCCTAAAAAAATTAAAAAGTCAAAATTGAAAAAAAGCTGTGATATGCTTGGCACCTGTAACTCAGCAGCTACGGCACCAGCCACATACACGGGAGCTGGGGAGTTCGAATCCAGCCTGGGCCCTCCAAACAACAACGACAACTGCACCAAAAAAGTAGCCAGGCGTGGTGGCAGGAGCCTGTAATCCCAGCTACTTGGGAGGCTGAGGCAAGAGAATTGCTTAAGCCCAAGACTTTGAGGTTACTGTGAGCTGTGATGCCATGGCACTCTACCCAGGGCAACATAGTGAGACTCTGTCTCAAAAAAGAAAAGAAAAGAAAAGAAAGAAAAAGGAGGGAAAAAAAATATGGATAATTCCTTCTATTACTGAAATTGTATTATTTGGCCAGGTGTGACGGTTCATGCTGTAATCCCAGCACTCTGGGAGGCCGAGGCTGGTGGATGGCGTCAGCTCAGGAGTTCAACACCAGCCTGAGCAAGATTGAGACCCCTGCCTCTACTAAAAATAGAAAAACTAGCTGGGCCAGTTGCCTATGACCCTAGCTACTCAGGAGGCTGAGGCAAGAGAATTACTTGAGCCCAAGAGTTTGAGGTTGGGCAGCTCCTGTGGCTCAGTGAGTAGGGTGCTGGCCCCATATACCGAGGGCGGTGGGTTCAAACTTGGCCCCAGAAAACTGCAACAAAAAAAATAGCCAGGCGTTGTGGCAGATGCCTATAGTCCCAGCTGAGGCAAGAGAATCGCGTTAAGCCCAGGAGTAGGAGGTTGTTGTGAGCTGTGACGTCATGGTTCTCTACCAAGGGTGACAGAATGAGACTCTATCTGTACAAAAAAAAAAAAAAAAGAGTTTGAGGTTGCTGTGAGCTATGACACCATGGCACTCTACCAAGGGTGACAAAGTGAATTAAATTAAGAATTAAAAAATAGCTGGAGTATGGCAGGTAGCTATAGCCCCAGCTACCAGGGAGGCTAACGCAAGAGAATCGCTCTGAACCCAAGTGTTTGAGGTTGCTGTGAGCTATGACACAAGGGCATTCTACTGAGGATGATAAAGTGAGATTCTGTCTCAAAAAAGAGGTAATACATATACACTTTTCTTTTTGAGACAGAGCCTCAATCTGTCACCCTGGGTAGAGTGCTGTGGCATCACAGCTCACAGCAAGCACCAAATCCTAGGCTTAAGTGATTCTCTTGCCTTAGCCTCCCAAGTAGCTGTGACTACAGGCGCCCGCCACAACGCCCAGCTGTTTTTCATAGTAGTTGCTATTGTTGTTTGGCAGGCCTAGGCTAGATTCAAACTCCCCAGTTCTGGAATATGTGGCTGGCGCCTTAGCTGCTTGAGCTACAGGCACCAAGCTGATATTTTTAACATCTATGTAGATCACTGGACAAACATTTATACTCAAATAGCACTTACATAATACCAGATATTAGGAAATACTATATACAACATGGTCCTTCTAACACTAATGCATACAACCTGGTCCCACTTACCAGCAGATGGTGCACGAATCCTACGGGTTGGAAATGTTTATCTTTAGGGTTAGGGCAGGTGAATTCAGTCTTGCGTTCCCCACCCCACCCGCTCCCGGATGCTAACACTCTGCTGTTGGTGTAAATCACGATTATATTTTGGCTACACATGAAAGCTGGGTTTTGCTGTGCACCCTGTGCTCCTGCCCACCTCTTGGGTCAGAAATAGAGGGTAAGAATGGAGGATGAAGAATGTTGAGGGCTTCTGCTACAAGGAAAGAGCAGGAAAATGTGTGTTTATTGAGCTCTTACTGTTTGCAAGCCCCTGAACCAAGCCCCATCCTTGCACCACTTCATTGCATCCTACAAGGTTCCCGTAAGCTGGTGGACACTAGCATACTCATGTTTCAGGGAAACTGAGGCTCATGCCCAAGGTCCCTGCTCAGCAACACCACACCAGCCTCTGACCCCTCAACTGGGTCCCTCACCACAGGGAAGGTCAGTCAGTAGCCACAGGAACCTTCATGGTTATTCCACCTCTGATGATGTTGTAACCAGCTCCATAAGCAAGAAAACACTTTTTTCATAATTTCCTTTCTGTAGTTATCTGCTTTAAGTTCCCAGGCCAGTGAAATTTCTACTTTGTAACCTTCTGTTACCCTGAGGCATTCCCATTTGAGTTCCGCCACCTGCCCCCAGCTATGGCAGCACCTCCTTGCAGCCATGAGAGAACTACGGAGCCTTGCAGCTCCTGTTGGTCCAGAGAAGACAAGGTCAGGGCTGTCCCAGCACAGTCTGTGCCCAGGGTCCCTTGAAGCAGCCTCCTCCTTGCATCCTGCCTGCACACCAGGCTGAGAACATGACCCCTATTAACCCCTAGCACTGTAGACTACTAAAATCCCTACTCTGCAATGAACAATCTGGTGCAAATATCTTTATTGCCAAATGATTTTTGGTCCTTTGGATATACAGCTAGGAGAGGAATTGCAGGATCAAACGGCAGGTCTACATTTAGATCCCTGAGTGTGCTCCAAACCTCCTTCCAAAAGGAACGTACTAGCTTGCATTCCCACCAGCAGTGCAGAAGGGTTCCCCTTTCTCCACATCCACGCCAACATCTGTTGTTTTGGGATTTTATGATGTGGGCTACTCTTACTGGAGTTAGATGGTATCTCATAGTAGTTTTGGTTTGCATTTCTCTGATGATTAAAGATGATGAGCATTTTTTCATGTGTCTGTAGACCATGCACCTGTCTTCTTCAGAGAAGCTTCTGTTCATGTCTCTTGCCCACAATGAAATGGGATCACTTGTTTTTTGCTTAGTAATAAGTTTGAGTTCTCTGTGGATTCTGGTTATTAGACCTTTGTCGGTAGTATAACTTGCAAAAATCCTCTCCCATTCTGAGGGCTGTCTATTTGCTTTACTTAGTGTTCTTGGCTGTGCAGCTTTTTAATTTGATCAGATCCCAGTAATGTATTTTTGATGTTGCTTCAATTGCCCGGGGTGTCTTCCTCATGAAGTGTTCTCCCAGGCCAATTTTCTCAAGCATTTCCCCTGCACTCTCCCTAAGAATATTTATAGTTTCTTTCTTTTTTTTTTTTTTTGTGGTTTTTTTTTTTTTTTTTTGGCCGGGGATAGGTTTGAACCCGCCACCTCCGGCATATGGGACTGGCGCCCTACTCCTTGAGCCACAGGTGCCGCCAATATTTATAGTTTCATGTCTTAAGTTTAAGTCCTTTAACCAGTGAGAGTCAATTTTTGTTAGAGGAGAAAGGTGTGGGTCCAGTTTCAGTCTTCTACAAGTTGCCAGCCAATTCATCCAGCACCACTTATTGAATAGGGACTCTTTCTTCCAATTTATATATATATAATATTTTTATATATATATTTTTTATATATATATATATATTTTTTTTTTTGTAGAGACAGAGTCTCACTTTACCGCCCTTGGTAGAGTGCCATGACGTCACAGGACTCACAGCAACCTCCAGCTCTTGGGCTTCCGCGATTCTCCTGCCTCAGCCTTCCAATTTATATTTTTAATAGGCTTATCGAAAGTCATGGAAGCGCCCCGGGAGGCTGAGGCAAGAGAATCGCGTTAGCCCAAGAGTTAGAGGTTGCTGTGAGCCGTGTGACGCCACGGCACTCTACCCGAGGGCAGTACAGTGAGACTCTGTCTCTACAAAACAAAAAAACAAAAAAAACAAAAAAACAAAGGGTGGTGCCTGTGGCTCAGTGAGTAGGGCGCCGGCCCCACATACTGAGGGTGGTGGGTTCAAACCCAGCCCCAGCCAAACTGCAACAAAAAAATAGCTGGGCGTTGTGGCGCGCGCCTGTAGTCCCAGCTACTCGGGAGGCTGAGGCGAGAGAATCATGTAAGCCCAAGAGGTGGAGGTTGCTGTGAGCCGTGTGACACCACGGCACTCTACCGAGAGCAGTAAAGTGAAACTCTGTCTCTACAGAAACAAACAAAAACAAAAAAAACAAGAAAGTCATGGAAGAAGCCCAAGTGCCCATGGACCTATGAATGGATTAATATATTGTGGTATACATATACCATGGAATATTATGCAGCAGTAAAAAAAATGGAGACTTTACCTCCTCTATGTTTACATGGATGGAGCTGGGAAATATTCTTCTTAGTAAAGTATCTCAGGAACGGGAAAAAAAAAGTATCCAATGTACTCAGTACTACTGTGAAACCAATTTATAATAACTCACACTTGCATATGAAAAATGAAACACAATTTTAGGCTATGATGAAGGAGGGAAGGGAAGGGGGAAGGAGGGGGACCACAACTATGGAGCACATTGCAAGTACAAGTTGGTTCTATCATGTGTAGAACAGAAATGTCCTAATGCTATAATTGGGTAAATGAAACTATGCTGATTAGTATGATGTAAGCACTCCAATTTGTACAAATAATCAACCCACTGAAATGGGCATAAATGTACTTATGACCTATGTACAAAAGACTTAATCCCTACTCTGGGTGGGCCTTCGATGACACTTTTTGGTCATGGGGTGTAGGCACTGGTATGGTTTCCCACTGTGCTGGCCACACGTGCTGATGCCCACTCCCATTACGCATTACCCATTTCACCTCCAGATGTACCACTGACTTTACTGGTGGGGGAATCGGACTGGAGGCGGTCATCCCTCCGCCTGCAGCACAGCTCCCATGGCCTCCATAACTAATCTTCATTCTCCCTTGACAATCCCCATTGTCTGCACAATTGGATTTCTGTGCGGTGAGCAGAGAGGACCTCCCTTGTGAGCCCGTGAACAACACGCTCTCTGAACAGTCCATGATAGGGAGGTGAGGGGTGTTTGGGGCAAACCTCTCATCAACTACGACACAGATGCCAAAGGATGTATTTTTTGGGAAATGTGGGATAGAAATATTTCAATCACACCTTATGCCTATTTGATTTTAGTGTTTTGCTAAAAGGGAGTTTGGATGTCCTCACTGGCCACAGCTAATTTAATGCAGATAGGGCCACTGCCCCCCACCAGGGCAAGCCTGTGCTGGTGATGCCCAGAGTCTCCTGCTAATACATGGTGTGGACGGCATGTTCCAGTGCAGGGGACGCGGGGGTGGGAAGAGGGCAGGCGAAGCCAATGTCTGGGAAATCAGGCTTCTGGATCCATCTAGAGACCCACGAGGAGTGCCCAGTGCTTGGCATCTGGTTAGCAGGGAGGAGCGGGCTCTGCTCAGGTGGCTCATGGCCATTGCCCAATTCCCAAGTTTCAGACCCTGTATGTCCACCTTCTGTGGATTAATTCACTAAACAGCCATAGAACAAAGCAAGGAGATGACACATGCCCAGAGAAGAAAGGAAGGAAAAGGAATGGATCCAAACGATCAAATTTCTACTTGATGTCCTGAGATCCTGGCCTTGAACCTCACTAATGACAGACAGCTCAGTGCCTCTCCTTCACTATCAGTAATGGAGATTCCTCGGGTTTATTTTATTATTTTTGGAGACAGCATCTCACTCTGTCACCTTGGGTAGAGAACCCTGGTACCGTAGCTCACAGGAACCTCAAACTTTTGGACTGGAGGGATCTTCTTGCCTCCCCAGAAGCAGGGACTACAGACCCTTGTCCCAATGCCTAGCTAGTTTTTTCTATTTGTGGTAGAGAAGGGGTCTCCTTCTTCCTCAGGCTGATCTCAAACTCCTGAGCTCAGCCAGTTCACCCACCTTGGCCTCCCAGGGTGCCAGGATTATAGGTGCGATCCACCGAGACCTGCCGGATTCCTGAGGTTTAAATCAAAAAGCAAAGTTGAACATGAGGAACTAGATGGTGGTTTACACTGAGGCTCCCTTTTTATAAATTTGCATTTATTTATTAATGTTTTGAGACAGTCTCACTTTGTTACCCTCAGTAGAACCCCGTGGCATCATAGCTCACAGCAACCTCAAACTCCTGGGCTCCAGTGATCCTCTTGCCTCAGCCTCCCAAGTAGCAGGCTCTACAGGTGCCCACAATGCCCGACTAATTTTTAGAGACGAGGTCTCATTGTTGCTCTGGCTGGTTGCCAACGCCTGAGCTCAGGCACCCCACCCACCTCAGCCTCCCAGGATGCTGGGAACTTCTGCTTCCCAAAGACCTGGGATTACAGGTGTCAGCCTCCGAGTCCTGCCCTGTTTATTTACATCCATCCATGCAGAGGTGACTCCTCATATACCTCTCAAGCCTCAATCCTGCTCTAGAAATTCTGATTCCTATTTCTTTTATTTTTATTATTTTATAATCTTTTTATTTATTTATTTATTTTTTTAGACAGAGGCTTAGTATGTCGCCCTCAGTAGAGTGCCATGGTAGTCACAGCCCACAGCAACCTCAAACTCTTGGGCTTAAGCGATTCTCTTGCCTCAGCCTCCCAAGTAGCTGGGACTCCAGGTGCCCACCACAACGCCCAATTATTTTTTGGTTGTAGTTGTCATTGTTTGGCAAGCCCAGGCTGGATTTGAACCCACCAGCTCTGGTGTATGTGTCTAGTGCCTTACCCACTTGTGCTACAGGCACCGAGCCCTGATTCCCATTTCTAATTCTCTAGGACACAGGTCCCCACAGGTCCCAATGGCTCCTGAGGTCAGCCTTTCCCCCAGGTCCTTCCACCTGCTGCATCACCGTCCCTTTCCCATTTCCACTGGGCAGGTGTCTCCAATGATGGGTTCGGTGCTCTCTTTAGGATGCAATGAAGTCCTGGGCTTCAGCTTCCAAGTGCGCAGCGGAGTGTAGTGCATCTGCCCAAACTAGACGGTCATTCAACAGCAGTGCCGAACCATGTCCAGGTCATAGAAGACTGCATTGCCACACTCAGTGCAGGGGACTGTGCCAAAAAAGATCTTTTTCGACTTTAAATCCCTCAGTGTCCACCTCAGCTTAGCTGCAAATTGGGCAAGTATTTCCTGGTAGAAAGTTCCCAAAGCATCATAGCTCTCCAGAGGTGCAGGGTACTGCCCCGTGCTAAACTTGCTCAGCCCAACGGTGTGGCGTACCAGGTCCTCCAGCGCTGTCATGGAGATCTGGTTCCCGCAGAAGCTGAAGGTCATGAGCTGGGAGCAGCGGCTCAGGCTGGGCAGGATGACCCTGAATTGGGCATCTGAGATCCCACAGTCATCCAGGTCCAGGGTCTGCAGAGTGGCAGCGACTCTCTCCAGCAGAAGTCGAAGAGGCTCAGGGCTGAAATCGGTCAGTCTCACATTAGTCAAGACCAGGTGCTTTAGTTGACTGAGGGTCGGGCACCAAGACAGATGGCTCATGTCCGATTCTACAAGTGGGCAGTGGATTATTGAGAGAGTCTCCAGTGGGGTCTTGAGGCACCTGGAACAGAGGAAGAAGTTAGTTCTGGGGAATGAGCAGTGAGTGGAGGGCAGTAGGGAAGGACTTCAAGGTGGGAGTTCTGCCCAAGCCCAAAGTCATTCTGTTGGTCATCAGATGATGGTCAAACAACACTAAGATGTTGTCTGTTGAAGGCTGTGATCATTCTGGTCAGTCCCATTTTAGGCTGAGTTCTCCATTACTCATGCAACTCTCTCAAGTCCACAGAATCTCTGAGACCCCCTTTCCCACTTATTGGCAGAACCCCACATTTCTGGGCCACATGAGCCCAGCGGGAGACCCACATAAAGGACACAGCCAGGTAAGATCCAGCAGCAGCATCTGGGGTTGCAGGTGGCTGTAGAGTCACCAGCATGTCTATGTCCTCAGCACCCATCTCTCTCTCTTACTAGTTCTTCACTCCTGCCTTTCTGCCGCCATCTTGGTTCCATGTTCCCTGCGCAACATGCCTGGTGAAGCCACAGAAACCATCCCCACTACAGAGGACTTGCCACAGCCTCAGGCTGAGACAGGGCCTGGAATAGAATCTGACAGCGACGAATCAGAACCAGATTCTGGCAAGGAACAAGATTCCAACAGGCAACCACACAGCAAGCGCAGCTGGCAGCAGCGGCTGAAATCAATGAAGAACCAGACAGGAAAGCACGACAGTCAGAGGCAAGAGAAAGCAGAAAGGCCACGTCCAAACGGGGTCTTCAACAAGTTACAGGGGTTACCAGAGTCACATCTGGAAATCTACGCATATTCTCTTTGTCATCAGAAAACCAGATGTCTACCAGAGCCCGGCTTCAGATATCTACATAGCTTTTGGGTGAAGCCAAGATCGAGGATTTATCTCAGCAGACAAAGCTAGCAGCTGCTGAGAAATTCGAAGTTCAAGGTGAAGCTGTTTCAAACATTCAAGAAAACACACAAACTCCAACTGTACAAGAAGAGAGTGAGGAGGAAGAGGTGGATGAAGCAGGTGTGGAAGTTAAGGAAATAGAATGGGTCATGTCACAGCTCTTAAGAACAGTAACGATATTGTAAATGCTATTTTTTTTTTTTTTGTACAGACAGAGTGTCACTTTATTGCCCTTGGTAGAGTGCCGTGGCATCACAGCTCACAGCAACCTCCAACTCCTGGGCTTAGGCGATTCCCTTGCCTCAGCCTCCCGAGCAGCTGGGACTACAGGTGCCTGCCACAATGCCCAGCTATTTTTTGTTGCAGTTTGGCCGGGACCAGGTTTGAACCCGCCACCCTTGGCATATGGGGCTGGAGCCCTACCCACTGAGTCACAGGCGCCGCCCTGTAAATGGTATTATGGAACTAACAATGTAACCATCAAAAACACTTTTTGGACTTTTTTTGTGTTTCAAAAGAGTAACTGCAGGCTTGGTGCCTGTAGCACAGGGGTTATAGCGTGAGCCACATACACCAAGGCTGGCGGGTTCAAAGCAACCCAGGACAGCTAAACAACAACTGCAACAAAAAATAGTCAGCCATCGTGGCAGGCGCCTATAGTCCCAGCTGCTTGGGAGACTGAGGCAAGAGAATTGATGAAGCCCAAGAGTTTCAGGTTGCGGTGAGCTGTGACGCCATCTCATTCTACCAAAGGTGACATTATAAGACTCAGTCTAAAACAAACAAACAAACAAAAAGTAACAGCAGCTTGGTTTGAAATTTGTACTGTTTCTATCATTAATAAAATTATGGCTTCTTGTTGGAGGAATTAAAAAGAAAACAGTTCTTCACTCCTTTTCCCTCACCCTCGAGTGAAGATTCTGGCATTTTCCATACATGAATTGATTTACTTAGAGCCCCCAAACCACCTATTACATAGAGAGACGGGCTCAGTAGTGTTCACTAAGACAGTGAGGACAGAGCCCAGGCAGTAGAACCTCCATAGCTGACCGCCTCCCTGCCTGGAACACCTCCCTAAGTTGCCCTAATTGTCACAGACCAGACGCATGCCACATGTACCTATTAGCACAGCGGGCCTAGTTCCCTATGTTGACACCTCCATGTGTTGACCAGTTTGCTACAGTCTCGTGGGCGGTCAACTTACAGAGGTTCGTCCGTATTTTCAAAAGTGAAGGTTTGATGTGCTGTCCCTTCTTCAGTGCCTCCCTCACTTGCCTATTTCCCATCACCTTACCTTTGATACACTTTTTCAGGACAAATTCACTAATGTACCCTCGCTAGATCTGAGAACCCCAAGAGCTGGTTCCCTAGCAAGGTGTCCCTCTCCATGGCAGCTTTCCTGGGCTAGTTATGTGACACCCCCTTTAGGACAGAACAGTGAACACAAGTGTGGATTGACATTCTAGTGTCCCCCTCTCTGCTACGTGGCCAAAGGCACTTAGTATTCACTGTGACAGAGAGAGGCTTTGCTCTGGTCTGCAGAGAGAACTCCCCACCTTTCCTCACCTGAGCACCTGGTCCAGGTGGCCTTCAAGGAAGGAATCAGAGTACATGTGAAGCGCCTGGAGACGGTCCAGGTTAAGGAGCGCAGTGGCGAACTGGAGCACATAATTATTCCTCATCATCAGGGAAAGGTAGGTGGGTGCGCTGATGTGGGAGACAAGGAGTGTCTGAAGGTGACTCATACGGCCCAGGTAATAAGCAAACTGTCCCAGGGTGGGCAGCTTCCAATGGCAATTCACCTCCACCTCCTGGATACAGTCCAGGTCCACCGTTTGTAGGACATTTCTGATATTCTGGAAGGCCACTGAAAGAATGTCCAGTTTCCTACAGCACAGGTGGACGAACTCTTTCCTCTGCCTGGCCCACGCTGAGAAGTACTTGAGGGATTCATCCAGTGTTCTGACATTGAGGCAGAGATCTATAGTCACCTTGAAGGGCTTCTCCTGTCCCGAACCCTGACAGTCCTTCCCTGTTTCCCTCTCATCCAGGGCATTTGGTGAGCAAGTATCAGCCACTGCTTTAGACCACAAGGTCCAGAAGTTCTCATCCCCATCCCGCAAATCCAGCACTTGCAGCGTCCACCTCCTGTGGGTGAATCGGGGCAGTCTCAGAATTTAGGGAAGGACCCACCTGCGACCTGACCTTTTATTCCACACTCAAGTCATTACCGGCTCCCCTTACTTCTCCTCTGTCTGCCTTTCCTCATCCCCTCTTGCCCTTGGACCCTGCCTGTCCTCATTCCCAGTGTCCTTAGTGCCACTGGGAGAAGGCAGGTTCTCATTCTCTCAGTGGTCCCAGCATGGGGAGCATCTTTCCATCCCAGGAACCCTGAACCTTCTAGGTTCAGGGATTGTCAGTTGTCTGAGATGCCTCACTGGCACCTCCAGAGGCCTCTGGTCCTCCCTTGGGCGCCCCCACTCTTCCTGACCCTGCTCTCTGTCCCCCATGTCACTCCCTCCCAAGCTCCCTGGGTCCTCCTCACCTGGGCCGATCCTTCCGGGCAAGCAGCGCATCCAGCCCGTCCAGTGCAGCTCTCAACATCTCCAGGTCACGTATGTTCATCAGGGACCCCAGAGGAAGGCAGGTGAAGGGCCAGGCCTGCACCATCGCCGTCAGGACTCTACTGCGTCTCCTGGTGAAGGCCTCCATGAAGAGCGGTGGGAAGAGCTCCCTGGGCAGCTCCTCCAG
This sequence comes from Nycticebus coucang, assembly GCF_027406575.1. Taxonomy (NCBI): domain Eukaryota; kingdom Metazoa; phylum Chordata; class Mammalia; order Primates; family Lorisidae; genus Nycticebus; species Nycticebus coucang. Next base: position 9,475,264 of record NC_069801.1, on the reverse strand, counting down.
AGCAGAGATGGCCAAGGCTTCATTTCTCACCAGGCTCTGCACAGCCAGGTCCAGGAGTCTCGGTGCACCCTTGAGGCTCATCTTGGTGAATCTGCAAGGAAAACATCCTGAGGACACGTCTAGGGAAAAAGCATCCTCCTCGGGCCAGTCCTGACCACCCCCATCTTCTCATGGTCAAAGTCACTGGCCTGGCAGAGGTGGAAGGGTCCTCAGTTTAGGCCAATCTCACTCTGCATTTGGTGGCCGCAAAGCCGTACCTCTCCTCCTGCTGGCAACCTGACCAGTGTCCCCCACCCACTGAGGAGGGGACACGGTGACCACTACCCTGTTAACTTCCATCCAGGGTTCCACTGAGTTCTGGTCCTACCAGGAGGTGGATGGGGAGGAGAGAGAGCTGCCCCCCCGCCCCCTGCCCTTCTGGGGGAAGTTGTGTGAGTTGTCACTGAAGGCCCTGGGACAAGGGCCATGGAATGTCATGAGCCCTACAGATCTACACCCTCAGTTTCTACACAGAATTTGGTTGGAAACATTCAGGGGGCTTCCCTAAAATGGGAGCCACTGGTTCATGTTTTAAAATTTCAACTGGAAATTGTAAAAGCCGTGTTACCATATCATGGAGCATGTGCAAGTTAAGAATAGAAGACAATCTCTGAGGTAGAGATTCCAAAGCACATCTCTATTACACATATTAAAAATCAGGGCAGCGCCTGTGGCTCAGAGGGTAGGGCGCTGGCCCCATATACCAAAGGTGGTGGGTTCGAACCCGGCCCTGGCCAAAATGCAACAAAAAATAGCCAGGGTTGGGGGGCGCCTGTGGCTCAGTCGGTAAGGCACCGGCCCCATATACCAAGGGTGGCGGGTTCAAACCCCGCCCCCGCTGAACTGCAACCAAAAAATAGCCGGGCGTTGTGGCAGGCACCTGTAGTCCCAGCTACTTGGGAGGATGAGGCAAGAGAATCGCTGAAGGCCAGGAGTTGGAGGTTGCTGTGAGCTGTGTGATGCCACGGCACTCTACCGAGGGCGATAAAGTGAGACTCTGTCTCTACAAAAAATAAAAAAATAGCCAGGGTTATGGCAGGTGCCTGTAGTCCCAGCTACTCGGGAGGCTGAGGCAAGAGAATCACCTAAGCACAAGAGCTGGAGGTTGCTGTGAGCTGTGATGTCACAGCACTCTACTGGGGGTGACAAAGTGAGAATAAAAGAATAAAATAGAATCTAAAAAAAGGATACAAATTAAAATAAAATAAAAATAAAAATTAACTACTTTAGGCTCAGCGCCTGTAGCTCAGTGGCTAGGGTGCCAGCCACATACACTGGGGCTGGCGGGTTCAAATCCAGCCTAGGGACTGCCAAACAATGATAACTACAACAAAAATATAGCCACAGCTATGATTTAATAAAAAAAAAAAAATAGGAGCACCTGTAGTCCCAGCTACTTGGGAGGCTGAGGCAAGAGAATCACTTAAGCCCAAGAGTTGGAGTTTGCTGTGAGCTGTGATGCTACCGCACACTACCCAGGGCAACATAGTGAGACTCTGTCTCATCAAAAACAAAAAGAAGTGGGCACAGTGGCTCATGCCTACAGGAGGCCGAGGAGGGTGTGGATGGATATCTTGAGCTCAAGGGTTCAAGACCAGACTGAGCAAAAAGCGATACCCCTTCTCTACTTAAAATAGAAAAACTGAGGCAAGGGCATCACTTGAGTTCAAGAGTTGGAGTTTGCTGTGTGCTATGATGCCACTGCACTATCCATGGTGACAGCTTTAGACTCTGTCTCAAAAAAAAAAAAAAATTAACTACTTTAGGCAGGGCATGATGGCTGGGTTGTTTGAGCTCAGGAGTTCAAGACAAGCTTTAGCAAGAGTGAGGCCCTATTTTTCTACTCAAAATAGAAAAACTAGTTGGGCATTGCGGTGGGCACCTATAGTCCCCGCTTTTCGGGAGGCTAAGACCAGAGCTCTCTTGAGTCCAAGAGTTTGAGGTTGCTGTAAGCAATCATGACACCATGGCAGTCATACCCAGAGGGACAGAGTGAGACTCTCTCTCAATAAACTAGAGAGAAGAAAGAATATTATGTTTAACATTATATAGAATATTTTTAAGCTTTTAGTAACTTGTGAAATCACAATACCACAAAGTGTATGAACACACAAACCAAACATATGAAAAAAAGTGAGAAATAAAATTTGAATCAATTGGATTGAAAAAAATTCTGCATGGTTGAGCATCTCTGAAGTGACATAAACAAAAGCACAAAGAGGCCGGGCAAGGTGGCTCCTGCCTGTAATCTCAGCAACTGGAGAAGCGAGAGGGGAGCGGATGGCCTGAGCTCAGGAGTTGAGGTCAGCCTGAGCGAGCCTGAGCAAGAGTGCAACCCCAGCTCTAAAAATAGCCAGGCGTCGTGGTGGGCACCTGTAATCTCTCAGCTACTTGGGAGGCTGAGGCAAGAGGATCACTTGAGCCCAAGACTTTGATGTTGCTGTGAGCTACATCTAGTCACTCTATTGAGGGTGACAAAGTGAGACTCTTTTTTTTTTTTTTTTTTTTGCAGTTTTTGCCAGGGCTGGGTTCGAACCCACCACCTCTGGCATATGGGACCAGCGCCCTACTCCTTTGAGCCACAGGTGCCACCTGAGACTCTGTCTAAAAAAAAAAAAAAAAAAAAAAAAAAAGAGTCTCAAGCTGTGGTCCTGGGTACAGTGCCGTAGCATCACAGGTCAAGCACCCTCAAACTCTTGGGCTTAAGTGATTCTCTTGCCTCAGCCTCATGAGTAGCTGAGACTACAGGCGCCCACCACAACACCCAGCTAAAAGTGAGACTCTTGTCTAAAAAAAAAAACCAAAAAACAAAAATGAAAACACAAACGGATACTTTTAGAATGGAGACAGAACCACATTCAGAGGAAAAATCAAACTCCAAAGAGTTCATTTGAAAAACACATAGGGTAGGGCAGTGCCTGTGGCTCAGTGAGTAGGGCGCCTGCCCCATATACCAAGGGTGGTGGGTTCGAACCCAGTCCCAGCCAAACTGCAACAAAAAAATAGTCAGTCGTGGCGGGCGCCTGTAGTCCTGGCTACTCAGGAGGCTGAGGCAAGAGAATCGCCTAAGCCCAAGAGCTGGAGGTTGCTGTGAGCTGTGATGCCACAGCACTCTACTGAGGGCAATAAAGTGAAACTCTGTCTCTAAAAAAAAAAAAAAAACAGAAAGAAAAACGCACAGGGTAATTCTCTGTGCCATCCTAGGCACAGTGATGGGACTGTGCTTATGGAGTCTGTGACTTACCAGGTGTGGACTCAGGTTGCAGGGCGCTGAGACCTCAGGCAGAAACCAGCAGTAACTCCAGGCTGCAGGGCTTCAGGACTGTCCCGTGGCTCACCAGGAACTCACACTGAGACCTTTCTCATCACACCTCCCCTACCAGCTTCCAATCAGAACCGGGCATCTGATTAAATTTCCCGAGCTCCACCCAGGTAATCCTGATTGAGTTTTTGACGACTCCAGATTGAATCAGAAATCCCATCATAAAACTAAAAAAATTAGGGGGTAGGCTGCAGTTAAGAAGTCCTTCCTTCCTGAGCTGCAGAAACACTGATGGGGTTTCACAATATGTGGCCCTCACAGTCCTGAGTGCAACGCAGGGACGGGTTGAACATTTCTAACAAGAGACAAAAAACAAAATCTGAATGTATTCCAGGTGTGGTGGCTCACACCTGTAATCTTAACCCTCTGGGAGGGTAAGGTGGGTGAATTGCTGGAGTTTAGGCATTCAAAACCAGCTGGAGAAAGAGTGAGACCCAGTCTCTACTAAATAGAAAAACTAGCTAGGCATTTTCTTTTCTTTTTTTTTTTTTTTTGTAGAGACAGAGTCTCACTGTACCGTCCTCGGGTAGAGTGCCATGACGTCACACGGCTCACAGCAACCTCTAACTCTTGGGCTTACGCGATTCTCTTGCCTCAGCCTCCCAAGCAGCTGGGACTATAGGCGCCCGCCACAACGCCCGGCTATTTTTTTGTTGCAGTTTGGCCGGAGCTGGATTTGAACCCACCACCCTCAGCATAGGGGGCCGGCGCCCTACTCACTGAGCCACAGGTGCCATCCCTAGCTAGGCATTTTCATGGCACCTGTGGTCCCAGCTACCTGGGAGGCTGAGGCAGGCGGATTGCTTGAGTCCTTGAGTTGGAGGTTGCTGTGAAGTATAATGTCATGGCACTCTACCCATACCCAAGGTGAAAGAGTGATACTCTGTCTCAGAAAAATAAAAACAAGAAAGAAAAAAACCTAATGGTATTTTTGTTGGGAAGTCTTTGGCTTTCCAAAGTCATTAAAATTATCAAGATGTTCCAGAATTTGAAAAGGTTTATCAGGGCAGCGCCTGTGGCTCAGTGGGTAGGGCGCCAGCCCCATATACCGAGGGTGGCGGCTTTGAACCCAGCCCCGGCTAAACTGCAACAAAAAAATAGCCGAGCATTACCTTAGAAACAGGGCCTACAAAGAGTCTGCAATCACTTTGTTATTTAGTGAGTTGGGTTCCTGTGTGCACAATGATACAGCGCATTGCAAGGAAGCTTGGTTCATAGGTGAATGAGGGATGTTAAGACAAAGAGGTGAAGCAATTTATCACCCAATATCCCTGGGAGACATCACCCATGTGCACTTAACTCAATAAATGGTCGCTCACACTTAATTTTAAGCCATAAAAAATTAAAAAGTATTACTATAGTCTTAGTAAAAGGACAAACATTGATTTTGAAACTTGACAGCTTAACGAAGTATTTCATAAACTGTTCGGGGAAAATAATTCTTTTCAGTAAACATCAAACCTTGAAAAAAAAAAAAATAGCCGAGCACTGTGGCAGATGCCTGTAGTCCCAGCTACTCGGGAGGCTGAGGCAAGAGAATCACCTAAGCCCAAGAGCTGGAGGCTGCTGTAAGCTGTGATGCCACAGCACTCTAGCAAGGGTGGCAAAGTGAAACTCTGTCTCTAAAAAAAATAATAATAATAATAATAAAAAAGGTTTATGAGCTGGGCACAGCGGCTCACACCTTTAATCCTAGCATCCTGGGCGGTGCCTGTGGCTCATAGGGGTAGGGTATTGGCCCTATATGCCAGAGGTGGCAGGTTCAAACCCAGCCCCAGCCAAAAACTGTAAAAAAAAAAAAATCCTAGCATCCTGGGAGGCTGTCAGGGTGGATCACCTGAGCTCAGGAGTTGGAGACCAGCCTGAGCAAGATTGAGACCCCCGTCTCTACTAAAAATAGAAAAATAAGCCGTGCATAGTCACAGATGCCTGTAGTCTCAGCCACTTGGGAAACTGAGGGAAGAAGATTGCCTAGCTCAGGAGTTTGCTGTGAGCTATGACACCGTGGCACTACCCAGGGCGACAGAGTTAGACTTCGTCTAAAAGAAAAAAATTAAACAGGGCGGCACCTGTGTCTCAGTCGGTAAGGCACCGGCCCTATATGCCGAGGGTGGCGGGTTCAAACCTGGCCCTGGCCGAACTGCAACAAAAAAATAGCCAGTTGTTGTGGCGGGCGCCTGTAGTTCCAGCTACTCGGGAGGCTGAGGCAAGAGAATTGCTTAAGCCCAGGAGTTGGAGGTTGCTGTGAGCTGTGTGATGCCATAGCACTCTACTGAGGGCCATAAAGTGAAACTCTGTCTCTACAAAAAAAAAAAAAAAATTAAACAAAAAAATTACTAAATTTGCCCTATGACATAAAAATGCAATGCAGGGCGGCACCTGTGGCTCAGAGGAGTAGGGCGCCGGCCCCATATGCTGGAGGTGGTGGGTTCAAACCCAGCCCTGGCCAAAAACTGCAAAAATTAAAAAAAAAATGCAATGCATATGTTGCTATTTATATAATTAACGAACAGCTGTTCTCTAATGTTACTTATATAATAACAGATTGTTAAAAATACTGTGCAATATAGATTTGATTGTAATGCTAGCTTGGATTATCTGGGAAGACCTACCAGCAGATGGCGCATTAATGTTTTGGGCCTAGAAATTGGTTGAGACTCGGGTGGCGCCCGTGGCTCAGTAGTAGGATGCTGGCCCCATATACTGAGGGTGGCGGGTTCAAACCCCGCCCCGGCAAAAGTGCAACAAAAAATAGCCAGGCATTGTGGCAGGCGCCTGTAGTCCCAGCTACTCAGGAGGCTAAGGCAGGAGAATCGCCTAAGCCCAAGAGCTGGAGGTTGCTGTCAGCTGTGACGCCATGGCACTCTACTGAGGGCAACAAAATGAAACTCTGTCTCTAAAAAAAAAAAGAGAAGAAAAGAAATTTGTTGAGAAAGCTTTCTGGCTCTGTTGGCCTAGTGAGGGTATACTGGTGTCATTATTGCAATCTCACTGTAACCAAACTCCTGACCCTCACATGCAATCCTCCTGCCTTGGCCTCCCACAGTGCTGGGATTATAAGTATGAGCCTCTTCCAGAGGATCCTCTTGGCTGCTGAAGCTCTGCTGTTGGGGGTGAACCATGATTAAATGGTGGTCTCATTTAAGTCCCAGTGGGCAGTCTGGCCCTAGGCAGCGGCAGGCCCCGTGGTGGCTGGCGAGGCAGCCACCATGTTTGAGGGGCTGATCTTGGGATATAGCAGGTGGCCAACTTCTCAGAGCACTTCTGCTCCTACTTGGAAAGCAAGAAGCAATGGAAGGCCCGCATGGAATTCATCTTGCACCATCTGCCCAACTACCTTGGCCTGCCTGACCGTGGTGGCAGCTGCAGGGACCAGCTACTGTCCTCCATGGTCTGGGCGTACCACCTCTTTCTGGGTTGCAGTTACAAGAAAGACGTTTTAGACAAGGTGATGGAAATGGCTGTTGGGATTGAAGTGGAAGACCTGCCACAGTTTACTACCGGAGGTGAATTAATTAAAAAGCATCATAACTAAGGCAGAAGATTTATCCCATTTTCATCACCATCTACACGCTTGGAAAGAGGCTGGGATAAACGTGACATAGAACACAGTAGCTGTCTTAAGACTCCTGGCATTACTAACAGAAAGGAAGGTGGGATGAGGAGGAATCTGTCTAGCTAGGCTTTTAAAAAGTGATCATTCTGGCTCGGCACCTGTGGCTCAAGTGGCTAAGGCGCTAGACACATACACGTGAGCTAGCAGGTTCGAACCCAGCCCGGGCCCGGCAAACAACAATGACAGCTGCAACCAAAAAATAGCCGGGCGTTGTGACGGGCACCTGTAGTCCCAGCTACTTGGGAGGCGGAGGCAGGAGAATCTCTTTGAGCCCAGAAGTTGGAGGTTGCTTTGAGCTGTGATGCCATAGCACTCTACCCAGGGTGACAGCTTGAGGCTCTGTCTCAAAAAAAAAAAAAAAAGAAAGTGATCATTCTTCCAGTAGCTATCACTGTAAAAATATGCATGGATGGGTGGCGCCTGTGGCTCAGTGAGTAGGGCGCCGGCCCCATATGCCGAGGGTGGCGAGTTCAAACCCAGCCCCGGCCAAACTGCAACAAAAAAATAGCCGGGCGTTGTGGCGGGCACCTGTAGTCCCAGCTGCTCCGGAGGCTGAGGCAAGAGAATCGCGTAAGCCCAAGAGTTAGAGGTTGCTGTGAGCCGTGTGATGTCATGGCACTCTACCCGAGGGCAGTAAAGTGAGACTCTGTCTCTACAAAAAAAAAAAAAAGCATGGATATTTATGTGTTTATAAATCATCAACATTGTAAAGCTGGGTGGCGCCTGTGGCTCAAAGGGGTGGGGCGCCGGCCCCATATGCTGGAGGTGGCTGGTTCAAATCCAGCCCCGGCCAAAAACTGCAAAAAAAAAAAAAAAAAAATTGTAAAGCCCTCTTTTCTATTTTCAGTTGTTAAATATAAAACTTTATCTTTAAAATGACCTTTTTTTTTTGCAGTTTTTGGCCAGGGCTGGGTTTGAACCCACCACCTCCGGCATATGGGGCTGGCGCCCTACCCCTTTGAGCCACAGGCGCCATCTAAAATGATCTTTTTTAACTGATGTAATAACGGCAAGTAATGAGTTTGGATTTTTCTGGGTTTTTTTTTGACAGAGTCTCAAGGTGTCGCCCTATGTAGAGTGCTGTGGTGTTGTAGCTCACAGTAACCTCAAACTCTTGGGCTCAAGCAATCCTCTTGCCTCAGTTTTTCTATTTTTATTAGAGGTGGGGTCTCTATCTTGCTCAGGCTGGTCTTCAACCCATGAGCTCAGGCAATCCACCTGCCTCGGCCTCCCAGAGTGCTAGGATTACAGGGATGAGCCACCATGCCCGGTCTCTTTTTTTTTTGAGACAGAGTCTCACTTTGTTGTCCTCAGTAGAGTGCCGTGACGTTATAACTCACAGCAACCTCCAGTAATTGGGCTCAAGCGATTCTCTTGCCTCAGCCTCCAGAGTAGCTGGGACTACAGATGCCCACCACAACGTCCGGCTATTTTGGGGAACGAGGTCTCGCTCTGGCTCAGGCTGGTCTCGGACCTGTGAGCTCAGGCAATCCACCCGCCTCGGCCTCCCAGACTGCTGGGATTACAGGCGTGGGCCACCACGCCCGGCCGAATTTGGATTTTTCAACTACAACAACAACAAAACTCAGCCCTTCGGGGGGTCTCTGTGTTTCTCATCTTTTCCCTATCATTAGGAATTGAGGGTAAGCTAGAAGGGTGGATAGTGGGGAAGGGCGGGGAACTTCTGGTAAGAGGAAATTAATCCATTATTGAGCTCCTACTGTACGCCAGGTCCTATGCAAAGCCCAAGACACGCACATCTTATTGGGTGCTACGAAGGTCCCCCAAGCTGGGGAACACTGTCACCATCTTTTAAGGAAAAATGACAGCTCATGCCTGAGGTCTCTACCCAAGGAAACCAGCCCCTGCATCTCCAGCAGGGTCTGTCACGTGCGTGGCCCTTGGCTAGGGTCACTCAGCACAGGGCACAGTATCCAACCCACGATTGGGGTGCCAGTTCCTAACATGTCAGTTTTCCTTGATAGGGAGGGAGAGAAAGGAGATGTTACAAGAAGCTCCTATTGCTATGAGCTATCAGCTTTCCAAAAACACGGGAGTTTTCATGTGGGGTAGAAATACTTAAAATATATAAGGGATGTCCAGAAAATATTCAACCACAATGAATACTATCTTCCATAGCACATGGTTGGATGCTTTCCAGATAGCTCTCATGTCCCCTCGCTAAATGAGTTTAGCTTCTTTTTTAATTTTTTTCCAGAGGCAAGAACATAAGTTTATTTTACTGCCTAATTATTTTCTTTAAAAAGTTTAATGTTTGAGGCTGCGCCTGTGGCTCAGTCAGTAAGGCGCCAGCCCCATATACCGAGGGTGGCGGGTTCAAACCTGGCCCCAGCTGAACTGCAGCTGAAAGACTTGGGGCAGGACCCCCCACTCTGCCCTGAGCTCTGACGACCCCAATCAACCGCAAGAGACAGCGCTTGATGCAAACAGCAAGAGGATTTTATTCCAGCATGCTGGGGCTTGACCCGCAACTCTTTTAGGAGCCGAGGAGTCAAGCCCTGAACAGCAGGTTTCACAAGCTTATAAAGGCAAAAACCATAAAGTAGGGAGGGGTAGCAGACATAGGGGCTTTTCCAGATAAGAAGAACTCTGGTTCATTACTCATCTGTCTTAAGACAAGATCAGCAGTTAAACATTTGCTTAGCTTTTTTCTTTCAGAACCAGTTACGGTTATCTGCCTCAGCTCAGGGCTTTTTCCTAGGACAGTTACAAAAGGTCACATTCTTATGGTAGGGGGCGAGGGGTGCTGCTACATATCTGGTTCCCCCCCCCCCCTTTTTGGATTTGGTAGTACTTTCCTTCACAACCAAAAAATAGCTGGGCGTTGTGGTGGGCGCCTGTAGTCCCAGCTACTCGGGAGGCTGAGGCAAGAGAATAGCTTAAGCCCGGGAGTTGGAGGTCGCTGTGAGCCGTGTGATGCCATGGCACTCTACCGAGGGCCATAAAGTGAAACTCTGTCTCTACAAAAAAAAAAAAAAAGTTTAATGTTTGTAAAGAGTTTAGCTTCTTTTTTTTTTTTTTTTTTTTTGTAGAGACAGAGTCTCACTTTATGGCCCTCGGTAGAGTGCCGTGGCCTCACACAGCTCACAGCAACCTCCAACTCCTGGGCTTACGCAATTCTCTTGCCTCAGCCTCCCGAGTAGCTGGGACTACAGGCGCCCGCCACAACGCCCAGCTATTTTTTGGTTGCAGTTTGGCCGGGGCTGGGTTTGAACCCACCACCCTCGGTATATGGGGCCGGCGCCTTACCGACTGAGCCACAGGCGCCACCCGAGTTTAGCTTCTTTTTAAAAGAGAACATGGAGGGCGGCGCCTGTGGCTCAGTGAGTAGGGCACCGGCCCCATATGCCGAGGGTGGCGGGTTCAAACCCAGCCCTGGCCAAATTGCAACAACAACAAAAAAAAAAATAGCCGGGCGTTGTGGCGGGCGCCTGTAGTCCCAGCTACTCGGGAGGCTGAGGCAAGAGAATCGCATAAGCCCAGGAGTTGGAGGTTGCTGTGAGCTGTGAGATGCCACGGCACTCTACCGAGGGTCATAAAAAAGTGAGACTCTGTCTCTACAAAAAAAAACCTCACTGGGAATGTCACCTTCCAGGGAGGGTATGCTTCATGCCTGTGGAACCTGCCCTGTATCATCACCCAGGCTCTGCTATTCAGGAACCCAAACACCAACAGAGCAACACGACCTGCCATTGTACTTAGGGGAAAATCTGATAACTCACTGTATTCAAAGATCTGGGCCAGACCTCCTCATCCTAATCCAGAACCACAGATTACTGCCACTTGAGGTCAGTGGTGCAACACAGAAGCCATCGTGCAGTGGTCTGATAACCCTTGCATGTGTATCCATTCTTAACAACTATCCATGCAGAGTTAACTCATTCATTTCTCAAACATGTGTCACCCTTTAGAAATTCGGTTTCCTACATCTGACAATATAGGACGCATGTCCCTGATGGTCCCATCACCTCCCCAAGTCAGCATTCCCCTCCAGTACTACCTCTGCTGTATCACCTTTCCTTTTCCATGAACACACAGCAGGTGTCTGAGAGGACTGTGATGCTCCGGTTATGATGCACCCACGTCCTTCAGTTTGCAAGTCCACAGAAGAAAGCCTTTGATGTATCCACTCCACCAGACCGGGGTCAATGCCAGCACCCACTGGGATCTAGACCACAGGATCATCTTCAGTGCTGGACATAGTAAAGGCTGGAGGTGGGACTGAACACAATCTTCTTGGGCTGCCTTATGCCCCTCAGTATCTCCGTCAGCTCAGCCCGAAACTGGGCATACTTCCTGAAATCCAGAATACCCTGGGCATCATAACTCTCCAGAGGGGCAGGGTAGACCTCCAGGTTTAACTTGCTCAGCCTGGCGGTGTGGCGCAGCAGGTGCTCCAGAGTGGCCAGGGAGAGGAAGTTCCCATGGAAACTAAGGGTTGTGAGCTGGCAGCAGCGGCTCAGGGCAGGCACGATGACATTGAGTTGGGGGTCTATGATCCCACAGTCCCCTAGAATCAAGGACTGGACCGTGCCTGCAACTTTCTCTAGCAAAAGTTTAAGGGGCTCAGGACTGAAATGGGTCAGTTCAATGTCTTCCAGATGCAACTCCTTTAGCTGACTCGTGCTCGGCCAAGAGAACAGGTTCTCCCAGTCTGATGCGGATAGGTTACAGAAACAAAGTAAGAGGGTTTCCAAGGGGGCTTTAAAGCACCTGGGGATATAATAAGAAATTAGTTCTGGGGAATGGTATCAGTAAGAGGAGGGTGGTGGGTAATAAAATCAAGGTGAGAGATGCACTATTTGCTTTTGCAGGGTCAATGGCATGACACTGTCTTCAGCACCCACCTATTACTTTTTCACCCACATTCTCTTAGCGGTTCCAGCATGGGGAGCATCTTTCCTTCCCAGGAGCCCTTTCCCAGGGGGCTCAGTTATTACATTTCTTCACCCTTGCTCTCTGACCTCTGTTCCAGAAACCAGCATTTTCCATATTCATTACTTTACCTGGAGCTACAACAACTTTTTACAGACAAGGAGTTAGAGAAAGTCTCACTCATGTTCCCTGAGCTGATGAGGGCAGAGCTGACATTGGCCGTGCCCAGGTTGGATGTGTTCCCTGCTCCTCAGAGCCCTCCTTGCCAACCGAATTCCCACCATCTTCCTTTATAAATATTCCCCGGGGAGAATTCCTCCCTGGCTCTGGTTCCCCCAACACTAAGCCCCCTGGAATGGTGTCCCTGCCTACAGCATCCACCCACTTCAGCCCTCTACCTTTGTTGGGGGGGGGGGTTATGTGACCCTGGCATCAGGAATGAGCAGGGAACACGACCCTGGTTTGTCATGCTAGTGGCTCCTTTACTGTTACTTCACCCAGTCTTCATGCCTACAGACAAGGGCTTTGGCCCTGTCTGCAGAGAAAGTACCCCCTCCTTCCTCACCTGAGCAGCTGCTGAAGCCCGCGTCTCAGGACACAAGCATACACATGAAGCTTCCGGAGGTTGTTTAACTTGAGGAGCTGAGAGGTGAACTGGGTGACAATCTCCTCATTCTGATTTGGGGAATCGTCACCATGATCATAGACGTTTAAGAGATCCAGTTTGCCGAGATTACTCATCTGGCCCAGATAAGGAGCAAAGCCTGCGGTGATGGACAGGTCAGAGCCACAGTTCAGTTGCACCTCCTGGATACAGTCCAGGTCCACCATTTCCAGGACCTTCCTCATATTCTGGCCCATCATCTCCTCTATCATCAGCTTCCTACAGCACAGGTGGAGGGCATCTTTTCTCTTCCTGACCCACCGAAGGAGGTAGGTGAGGCACTGATCCAGGGAGCTTTCAGTCAAGGTCAAGTCTACGGACACCATCATGGGCCACAGCCTTCCCATCCCTGCACAGTCCTTTGCTGTTGGTCTCTTCGTGGCTTTTGAGGAGCACGCTGGGTCTCCACACCATACTGTCCAGAAGTTTCCATTGATATCCCGCAAATCCAGCACTTTCAGGTTCCAACTCCTATGGGTGAAAATGGGGGAAAGTCAGGCCTGGTGTGGTGGCTCACAACTGTAATCCTAGCCCTCTGGGAGGACCAGGTGGGTGGATCACTTGAGCTCAGGAGTTCAAGACCAGCCTGAGCAAGAGAAGAGACCCTGTCTCTAAAAACTAGCCAGGTGTTGTGATGGGCGCCTATAGCCCCAGTTACTTGGGAGGCTGAGGAAAGAGAATGACTTGAGCCCAAGAGTTTGCAGTGGCTGTGAACTATGATGCCACGGCACTGTACCGTGGGCAACAAAAGTGACTGTGTCTCAAAAGAAAAAAGAATAAACAGAGAGTGTCTCAGAATGTAGCAAGGATCCACCTGCGACCTGACCTTTTATTCCACACTCGAGTCATCACTGCCCCCCCGACTTCTCCTCTGTCTGCCTTTCCTCATCCTCTCTTGGACCCCACCTGTCCTCACTCCCAGTGTCCTTAGGTGCCACTGGGAGGAGGCAGGTTCACATCCTCTCAGTGGTCCCAGCATGGGGAGCATCTTTCCATCCTGGGAGCCCTTTCCCAGGAGCTCAGCAATGTTCAGTTGTCTGAGCTGCCTCACTGGCACCTCCAGAGGCCTCTGGTCCTCCCTTGGGTGGCCCCACTCTTCCTGACCCTGCTCTCTGTCCCCCACATCCCTCCCTCCCAATCTCACTGGGTCCCCCTCACCTGGGCCAATCCTTCTGGGCAAGCAGCGCATCCAGCCCGTCTAGCACAGCTCTCAAGGTCTTCAGGTCACGTGTCTTCATCAGGGACCCCAGAGGGAGGCGAGTGAAGGGCCAGGCCTGCACCATCACCGTCAGGACTCTGCTGCATCTCCTGGTGAAGGCCTCCACAAACAGCTGTGGGAAGAGCTCCCTGGGCAGCTCCTCCAGAACAGATATGGCCAAGGCTTCATTTCTCACCAGGCTCTGCACAGCCAGGTCCAGGAGTCTGAGTGGGGCCTGGAAGCTCATCCTGGGGAAAACCTGCAAAGAATGGGTAAAATGAACTTTGTTCTGGTAATAGGCACTCCTATACTCAAGCATTACAACAGGGGCTGGGCATGGTGGCTCTCATCTATAATCCTATCACTCTGGGAGGCAAGGTGGGTGGATTGCTTGAGCTCAGGAGTTGGAGATCATCCTGTGCAAGAGGGAGACCCTGTCTCTAAAAATAGCTGGGAGTTATGGCCGGTATTTGTAGTCCCAGTTACTCTGGAGTCTGAGGCAAGAGGATTGCTTAAGGCCAAGAGTTTGAGGTTGCTGTGAGGTATGATACCATAGCACTCCACCCCATGGCGACTGAGTTGAGACTCAGTCTCAAAAAAAAAAGGCACTACAAAAAAGATCCATGTAAACAAAAACACTTGTAACCCTTGAATTTTTTTTTTTTTTTTTTGAGACAGAGTCTCACTCGTCACCCTTGGTAGGGTGCTTTGGCGTCACAGCTCACAGAAACCTCAAACTCTTGGGCTTTAAGCAATTCTCTTGCCTCAGCCTCCCATAGCTGGGACTATAGGTGCCCACCACAACGCCCGGATATTTTTCACAAACAAGGTCTCACTCTGGCTCAGGCTGGTCTCAAACTCGTGAATTCAGGCAATCCACTCACCTCGGCCTCCCAAGTGCTGGGATTACAGGCATGAGCCACTGCAAACAGCCTGTAACCTTTGACTCTTTTGAAATTTTAAGAAATCTATAGGGAAAAAAATTCTGAGGACAGACATGTGGGCCCACTTTGGAGGCTTATTCGCTTCTCTCTCTGCGCTCAAGGGTCCTGCCCTGCTGCCTCCAGATGCTAGCCCCAGCCTTTCCCCACTAATGTTGCTGCCCCCACCCACCAGAGACCCCAGGCTCCTCCACCATTGCCCTTCAGCCTGAGTGGCTTCCCCACACCTCCACAAGTGAGCCTGGCTGAGGCAGTGGGAGTTAGAGAGGGGCTGGAGATGGGGCTGCCCTCACCCTGAGGCCCTGGCCTCAGACTCCTCCCTCCAATTGGTGGGACTGGTCCCCTCTGGGGCTTCCCAAGCCAAAGAAGAGGAAAGAGCTCATGAGGTGTGGTGCAGAGCTGCGTATAGGAGATGCTGTATTTTTCCCTCCTCCCATACTGAGAAGAGCATGAAATGAGCCCTTACTGACCCTCCGGGACCAACCTTTTTCTTTGCCTCCTCTGAACATGAAAGCATAAGGCCAGGAGGAAAAGGATAAGAATCGTGGATTCTACTTTTGAGGGGAGTTGAGAAGAAATTGGATATTTGTTGAGTGGATATCATTCACTGCTGCTGCCAAGAGTGGGGCTCTACAGGTGACAAAGCAAATCACGCAGGAGGACGACAGTGATGAGGAAGTAGCCCCCGAGAACTTTGTCTCCCTCCCTGAAAAGGCTGAGCCACCTGGAGCCATACCCTTACCCCGTCCCCACTGTCCCGGAGGAGCTGCCTCCGGGCACGGAACCAGAGCCAGCTTTCCAGGGCGATGCAGCCAACACCCACCTTGAGTTCAAGATGGCGGCAGGCTCAAGTGCAGCCTAACCAGTGAGCTGGGGCGGCAGGCCAAGAAAAGCTAACTGACAAAATCACAGTATCACAAAGTGCATGAACTCTCACTTAAGGTCACAAAAACTAAATATTCAGAATTGGGAGAAATGAAATTTTATTTAATTGAATGTCTGTTTCTTTAAAAAAAAAAAAACTGGCTCAGCGCCTATAGCTCAGTGGTTAGGGCGCCAGCCACATATACCAGGCCTGGCCGGTTCAAATCTGGCCAGGGCCTGCCAAACAACAATGACAACTGCAACCAAAAAATAGCCGGGCGTTGTGGCAGGCGCCTGTTGTCCCAGCTTCTTGGGAGGTTGAGGCAAGAGAATCGCTTAAGCCCAAGAGTTTGAGGTTGCTGTGAGCTGTGACACCACGGCATTATACCCAGGGCCACATAATGAGACTGTCTTATAAAAAAAGAAAAAAATACCTGGCTGGGCAAACATTTTATAATGATATAAAACAAAGGCCAAATCAAAATTTTTGGAATAAAGACAAGCTGTATTTGCAAGGAAAATCAAAGCCTAGAAACCGTCCATCTGAAGAATCCAGGCTAAGTCTCTGTGCTTTCTGAGCTGCACATCTCTGTCTGGGACTGGCTGGCTGTAGATCAGAGGAGACTATCCTTATCCAGGTTGGTGACTTACCAGATCAGGACACAGTTTGTAGGGTGCTGGGGCCTCGGGCAGAAGCCAACAGTAACTCCAGGCTGCAGAGCTTGGGGACTGTCCTGTGGATCTTCAGAAGCTTGACTTTTCTTTTTTAGGGACAGAGTCTCACTTTGCTGCCCTTGGTAGAGTGCTGTGCTGTCACAGCTCACAGCTTCCAGCTCTTGGGCTTAAGTGATACTCTTTCCTCAGCCTCCAAAGTAGCTGGGACTATAGGCACCCGCCACAACGCCTGACTTTTTTTTTGTTACAGTTTGGCTGGGGCTGGGTTTGAACCCACCACCCTCGGTAAATGGGGCGGGTGCCCTACTCACTGAGCCACAGGCGCCTCCCCATGGGTGACGTTTCTAATCTCCTTTCATACCACCAGCTTTCAGCCAGAACTGCTATCTGATGAGATTCCTGAAGCCCCACCCAGTTAGTTCTGATTGAGCTTTTGGCTTTCTCCATATTGACTGATTGAATCAGAAATCCGATCATGAAACTGAAAGAATTAGGGGTAGAGTCAAAGTCAAGAATTCGCTAAGCCCAAGAGCTGGAGGTTGCTGTGAGCTGTGACGCCACGGTACTTTACCGAGGGCGACAAAGTGAGACTCTGTCTCTCTAAAAAAAAAAAAAAAAAGAATTTGTTCCTTCCTGCACTCCACAAACACTGATGGAGTTATAAGAATACATGACCTGGGCGGCACCTGTGGCTCAGTCGGTAGGGCGCCGGCCCCATATACCGAGGGTGACAGGTTCAAACCTGGCCCCGGCCAAACTGCAACCAAAAAATAGCCGGGCGTTGTGGCGGGCACCTGTAGTCCCAGCTACTCGGGAGGCTGAGGCAAGAGAATCGCTTAAGCCCAGGAGTTGGAGGTTGCCGCGAGCTGTGTGAGGCCACGGCACTCTACCGAGGGCCATAAAGTGAGACTCTGTCTCTAAAAAAAAAAAAAAAAAAAAAAAAGAATACATGACCTTCAGAGTTCTGACTCAGGACAAGAAGAGGGCTTAATCTGTTGCTAACATTAGAGAAAAACAATAACAGATAACAAAACAAAACAACAACAAAACCCCCTGAAGGTAGGGGGGTTGGAAGGTCTCCCCCTGTTGTTAGGAGAGAAGAGGAAGGCATCCCATGGCTAAAGGCAAAGTGTGATCCTTCGGGAAAACCCTAGTTTTGAAGTACACTATTCAAGAACTGTTGTCTCCATCAACACATTACCTCCTTGGTGCCACCAAGGTCAACGAGACCTATAGGGGGGTCAAGTGCTGAGGAAGTTCCCATTTGTCCAATTCTAAAGTTCCCTCTGAAGATATCGGTCTGGGGAAAGTTTTTATTTTATTTTATTATTTTTTTTTTTTTTGAGACAGAGTCTCACCGTGTCACCCTTGGCAGAGTGCCGTTGCGTCACAGCTCACAGCAACCTCTAACTCTTGGGCTTAAGCGATTCTCTTGCCTCAGCCTCCCGAGTAGCTGGGACTATAGGCGCCCGCCACAATGCCCCACTATTTTTTTGTTTCACTTGCCACTGCTGCTTTAGCTGGCCAGGGCCGGGTTCAAACCTGCCACCCTGGTAATGGGATTGCACAATCAATGGGAGGTATATGGGGTTGGTGCCCTACCCACTGAGCCACAGGCGCTGTCAGCCTGGGGAAAGTTTTACAAAGAAGATTTCTGAGCTCAGTGTCTGTGGCTCAAGTGGCTAAGGCACCAGCCACATACATCTGAGCTGGCGGGTTCAAATCCAGCCCAGGCCTGCCAAACAACAATGACGGCTGCAACCAAAAAAATAGCTGGGGCTTGTGGCGGGCACCTGTAGTCCCAGCTACTTGGGAGGTGGAAACAGGAGAATCACTTGAGCCCAGGAGTTGGAGATTGCTGTGAGCTGTGATGCCACAGCACTCTACCCAGGGCTATAGCTTGAAGCTCTCTCTCAAAAAAAAAAAAAAAAGAAAGATTTCTGTGGCAATTGCAACAACAAAAATAAATGAGACTTAATTAAATTGCAAAGCTTCTGTATAGCTAAGGAGACAACAACCAAAGCAAATAGACAACCTTCAGAATGGGAAAAGATATTTGCATATTATGAATTGGACAAAAGCTTGATCTAGGATCAACAGAGAACTCAAATTAATCAACAACAACAAAAAAAGACCCAACAATCCCATATATCCCTGGGCAAGAGACTTGGAAAGAACCTGCTCTAAAGAAGACAGATGAGGCCAGGCGCGATTGCTCTCATCTGTAGTCCTAGCGCTCTGGGAGGCTGGTGGATTGCTTGAGCTCACGAGTTCGCGACCAGCCTGAGCAAAAAGCAAGATCCCATCTCTACTACAAATAGAAAAACTGAGGCAAGTGGATCACTTAAGCCGAAGAGTTGGAGATTGCTGTGAGCTGTGACACCAAGACACTCTACTCAGGGTGACAGCTTGAAACTCTGTCTCAAAAAAAAAAGAAAAAAGACAGAGCAGTGCCTGTGGCTCAGTGAGTAGGGCACCAGCCCCATATGCTAAGGGTGGCGGGTTCAAACCCAGCCCCAGCCAAACTGCAACAAAAAATAGCTGGGCACTGTGGTGGGCACCTGTAGTCCCTGCTACTAGGGAGGCTGAGGCAAGAAAATTACCTAAGCTCAAGAGCTGGAGGTTGCTGTGAGCTGTGAAGCCACAGCACTCTACCAAGGGTGACAAAGTAAGACTCTGTCTCAAAAAAAGACAAATGAATGGCTAGCAAACATACAGAAAAATACTCATCATCCCTAATCATCAGAGATGCAAATCAAAACCACCCTGAGATATCACCTAGCCCCAGTGAGAATGGCCCACATCACAAAGTCCCAAAGCTTCGTATGCTGGTGTGGATGTGGAGATAAGGAAACGCTTTTACATGGGTGTGGGTCTGCAAACTAATGCAACCTTTTTGGAAGGCAGTATGGAGAATCCTCAAGGAACTCAAAGTAGACGGCCCGTTGATCGTGCAATCCCATTACCAGAAGGCATCTACCCAGAAGAAAAAAAAATCATTTTATCATAAGGACATTTGGACTAGACTGTTTATCACAGCTCAATTTACCATTGCCGAAATGTGGAAACAACCTAAATGCCCACCAACCCCAGAATGGATTAGCAGGCTGTAGTATATGCACATCATGGATACTATTCAGCCACTAAAAAAGATGGAGACTTTACATCTTGTGTATTAACCTGCATGGAGTTGGAATCCAATTCTTAGTAAAGCGTCACATGATTGGAGAAGCAAGAATCCAATGTACTCAATTCTAACATGAAGGCAGCAGATGAGCTAATACAGGGGGAAGGGGAGGGGAATGAGGGAGCAGGGAGAGGAGAGGAGGGAGGGAAGTGGGGGGTTCATGGCATATGGCACGCCTCTTGGGGGCAGGATCCAATTTATAAGAGGGTCTTTAATAAATGCAATCAGTGTAACCAAATTCTTTGTACCTTCAATGAATTCCAAACAATTAAATAAATAAATAAAAATAAATTCTCCCCAGCCAGGGGCTCCTGGGGGACCTCCTGCAGCCCAGTGGCCCCCAACCTGCCTCCTGCATCCCTGGCCAACTCATGCCTGAGAGAGGGGTGGGGTGTGGGGGTACAGATCTGGATCTTAGGCAGATAACAAAAAGTTAACCTGCTTTAGGGAAGATGAGAGAGATCTTGAGTCTTCTTCAGTCCAGTATATCAAAATGCCCGATTTGGGGGCAGCACCTGTGGCTCAGTGAGGAGGGCGCCGGCCCCATATGCCTAGGGTTTCGGGTTCAAACCCAGCCCTGGCCAAACTGCAACAAAAAATAGCCAGGCATTGTGGTGGGCGCCTGTAGTCCGAGCTACTCGGGAGGCTGTGGCAAGAGAATCGCTTAAGCCCAAGAGTTTGAGGTTGCTGTGAGCTGTGATGTCACAGCACTCTACCGAGGGCAACAAAGTGAGACTCTGTCTCTGAAAGGAAAAAAAAAATGCCAAATTTTCTGGTCTTGGTTTCTAAGCCCCAACATTAAAATAGGATTCCATCAAGTTGTACCGAATCTAAGCTCAGAAGCACATTCCCTGCAGAATAGCTAATAATTTGAGAAACAAAGTTTTGGGGCAAGGAAAATGATTTTTATTTGAAGAGCCAGCAAAGTGAGAAGATGGCAGGATAGTGACCTAAAGAACCGTCCTAAGTTAGTGCTGTTGGGTGTGGGACCAGGTATCAGGTCCTGTGTTCCCAGGGGCTTGGTTCCCACAGTATCCAAGAATGGTGCTGAGTTAACTCAGTAAATGATCAGGGTGAGTGATTGCAAGCAGGCAGGGTGCCAAAGTTCATGGACGCATCTACCCTGTTTCCCCGAAAATAATAAGACAGTGTCTTATTTTAAGGTGTGCTCCCAAAGATGCGCTAGGTCTTATTTTGAGGGGACGCCTTATCTTTCCTGTAAGTAGGTCTTATTTTTGGAGGATGTCTTATTTTCGGGGAAACAGGGTATATTCCAGAGAGAATGTAGTGCCCCACTAGCGGGGGCACTGAGTTTAAGGAGAATCCTCCCCTTATGCTGATTCCTTAATTTTATATCTATTTTATTTTCATTTTTATTTTATTTATTTATTTATTTTGAGACAGAGCCTCAAGCTGTCGCCCTGGGTAGAGTGCTGTGGCATCACAGCTCACAGCAAACTCCAACTCCTGGGCTCAAGTGATTCTCCTGCCTCCGCCTCCCAAGTAGCTGGGACTACAGGCGCCCACCACAACGCCCGGCTATTTTTTGGTTGCAGCCGTCATTGTTGTTTGGTGAGCCCAGGCTGGATTCGAACCCACCAGCTCAGGTGTATGTGGCTGGTGCCTTAGCCACTTGAGCTACAGGCGCCGAGCCTATTTTTTTTTTGAGACAGAGTCTCACTATGTCACCCTGGGTAGAGTGCGGTAATATCACAGCTCACAGCCTTGGGCTCAAGCTGTTCTCTTGCTTCAGCCTCCCGAATAGCTGGGACTACAGGCGCCCACAACAGCCTCCAGCTATTTTTTTTATTGCAGTTGTCATTGTTGTTTATCAGGCTCGGGCCAGACTCAAACCCACCACCTTCGGTGTATGTGGCCGGCACCTTACTCATTGAGATACAAGCACTGCCATGACTCCTTAATTTTAAATTAAGTAGGAGAGGTGGAATATTCATAGTTTTCTTGAAAAAGAGTGGAGAATTCCTGGAATTGGGAACGCTCCCCTTTTCTATCCTTGTAAGGCAATGTCCAGGAATTGCCATGGTGTTTGTACACTGTCATGGCCCTGGTAGGTGTGGTTTTTACCGTGTGAATGAG
The DNA here is from genome assembly GCF_027406575.1 of Nycticebus coucang. NCBI lineage: Eukaryota > Metazoa > Chordata > Mammalia > Primates > Lorisidae > Nycticebus > Nycticebus coucang. Next base: position 9,453,765 of record NC_069801.1, on the reverse strand, counting down.
GGTAGGTCATTCAGGGACACTGTCACCTCAGCTGTGCACCCCCAAAAAATCCCCTATAGAGGCCTTGACAATATCTCTATTCTGTGGGTTTTCCGCCTCTTTCTGTTTTTTTTTTTAGAGACAGTCTTATTTTATTGCCCTCAGTAGAGTGCTGAGGCGTCACAGCTCACAGCAACCTCCAACTCCTGGGCTTAGGCGATTCTCTTGCCTCAGCCTCCCAAGTAACTGGGACTACAGGTGCCCACCACAACGCCCAGCTGTTTTTTTGTTGCAGTTTGGCTGGGGCTGGGTTTGAACCTGCCACCTCAGTATACGGGGCCAGCGCCCTACCCACTGAGCCATGGGCGCTGCCCCTCCACCTCTTTCTGTTGGTCAGTCCTTGGGGTCCCCCCAGTGTCCTCTGTTCTTCCTTGGAGCCCCCTCTGGTCAGGCTGTTTCTCCTGGTAGAAAGAGCATCCCCTCGTGTCCTCGGCCCTCTCTCAATGGACACCCCTAGACAGAGCATCTGAGCCCCTCCTCCTTACCCCTACGCAACAGTATGAACTATAGGGTCCTATTTATGTTATTAAAGGGAAAGAAGGTGGCGCAGAGGGAATGACCTGAGAAAAAATGGCAAAAATGTTTTCTGTGTCTTCACCTTTTTGGGAACTGACTCCTGCATACTTGCCTCAGGGCAGTGGTCGGGAGGGGCAGGGAAAGCTTCTTGTTCTTGGTGCCACAGGAGATAACTCGAAGAAATCCTCTGGGCAGAGGTTACGGGATCTTCTAACTAAGGATGGGATGGGCGAATGGGCGGAGGCCATGAGATCCTTTTAGCCAAAGATGGATTCATCCGGGCGGAGGTTAAGGACTATCTTAGCAGAAGATAGGATGAATCTGGGCAGAGGCCATGAGATTGTGTCTGCCCAAGATGGGATTATGGGATCAGAACCTTTAAAACTGTGCTTGTACTCAGAAGCAGGAATCTGGGGGTTGAGAGGGGGTTGTTTGTTTGCTTGTTCTTTTTTGTAAGACAGTCTCAAGCTGTCCCCTGGATAGAGTGCTGTGGTTTCGTACCTCACAGCAACCTCCAACTCAGGCTCAAGTGATCCTCTTGCTTCAGTTCTTTTTCTTTACTTTTCTTTTCTTTCTTTCTTTTTTTTTTGAGACACAGTCTCACTATGTCACCCTCAGTAGAGTGCTGTGGCATCACAGCTCACAGCATCCCCTCAAACTCTTGGTCTTAAGCGATCCTCTTGCCTCAGCCTCCCAAGTAGCTGGGACTACAGGTGCCTGCCACCGTGCCTGTCTATTTTGGAGACAAGGACCTTGCTCAGGCTGGTCTCAAACCCATGAGCTCAAGCAATCCACCTGCCTTGGCCTCCCAGAGTGCTAGGATTAGGAGTCACCATGCCTAGACCCTTTGATATTTATAAACAACTTGAACCTCAAACTCTTGGGCTCAAGCGATCCTCTTGCTTCAGCCTCCCAAGCAGCTGGGACTACAGGTGCCTGCCACAATGCCTGTCTATTTTGGAGACAAGGACCTTGCTCAGGCTGGTCTCAAACCCATGAGCTCAAGCAATCCACCTGCCTTGGCCTCCCAGAGTGCTAGGATTAGGAGTCACCGTGCCTAGACCCTTTGATATTTATAAACAACTTGAACCTTAAACTCTTGGGCTCAAGCGATCCTCTTGCTTCAGCCTCCCAAGCAGCTGGGACAACAGGCACCTGCCACAACGCCCAGCTATTTTTTTGTTGCAGTTGTCATTGTTGTTCAGCTGACCCAGGCCAGGTTCGAACCCACCAGCCTTGGTGTATGTGGCCAGCAACTCAGCTTCAGGGTATGTTTGAGTCCCCTTGGCTCAGACAGAATGCACTCAGTCAGCAGAGGGGCTTAAGATTTTATTTTAGTTCACAATTATCTGGACATTACCGATGTTAATGTTAACTGTTAAAACAGATAAAGCAGGATGGCGCCTGTGGCTCAAAGGAGTAGGGCACTGGCCCCATATGCCGGAGGTGGCGGGTTCAAACCCAGCCCCGGACAAAAACTGCAAAAAAAAAACCCAAAAAAACAGATAAAGCAATCACGAAGGACACCAAACAGTTTCCACTGAGTTTCCCTTCTATTTCTGGCGATTTCTTTTTTTTTTTTTTTTCAGAGACAGAGTCTCACTTTGTCGCCCTTGGTAGAGTGCCATGGTATCACAGCTCACCGCAACCTCCAGCTCTTGGGCTTAGGTGATTATCTTGCCTCAGCCTCTCAAGTAGCCGGGACTATAGGTGTCCACCACCACACCCGGCTATTTTTTTTGTTGTTGCAGTTTGGTCGGGGCTGGGTTCAAACCCTCCACCCTCAGTATATGGGGCTGGCGCCCTACTCACTGAGCCACAGGTGCCACCCTCTGACAATTTCTTTTTTCTTTCTTTTTTTTTTTTCCCCAAGACAGAGTCTCATTTTGTCAGCCTCAGTAGAGTGCCGTGGCCTCACAGCTCACAGCAGCCTCCAACTCCTGAGCTTAGGCAATTCTCTTGCCTCAGCCTCCCGAGTAGCTGGGACTACAGGCATCTGCCACGACGCCCGGCTATTTTTTGTTACAGTTTGGCCAGGGTCAGTTTCGAACCCGCCACCCTTGGTCAGGTGTCGCCTCTTCTGGCGATTTCTTAACAACTATCCATGCAGAGTTAACTCATTCATTTCTCAAACGTGTGTCGCCCTTTAGAAATTCGGTTTCCTATATCTGACAATATAGGACGCATGTCCCTGATGGTCCCATCACCTCCCCAAGTCAGCATTCCCCTCCAGTACTACCTCTGCTGTATCACCTTTCCTTTTCCATGAACACACAGCAGGTGTCTGAGAGGACTGTGATGCTCCGGTTATGATGCACCCACGTCCTTCAGTTTGCAAGTCCACAGAAGAAAGCCTTTGATGTATCCACTCCACCAGACCGGGGTCAATGCCAGCACCCACTGGGATCTAGACCACAGGATCATCTTCAGTGCTCACATAGTAAGGGCTGGAGGTAGGACTGAACACAATCTTCTTGGGCTGCCTTACGCCCCTCAGTATCTCCGTCAGCTCAGCCCGAAACTGGGCATACTTCCTGAAATCCAGAATACCCTGGGCATCATAACTCTCCAGAGGGGCAGGGTAGACCTCCAGGCTTAACTTGCTCAGCCTGGCGGTGTGGCGCAGCAGGTGCTCCAGGGTGGCCAGAGAGAGGAAGTTCCCATGGAAACTAAGGGTTGTGAGCTGGCAGCAGCGTCTCAGGGCAGGCACGATGACGTTGAGTTGGGAGTCCACGATCCCACAGCTCTCTAGGAACAGGGACTGGACTGTGGCTGCAATTTTCTCTAGCAAATGTTTAAGAGGCTCAAGACTGAGAGGGGCTAGTATGATTCCTCCCAGACACAATTCCTTTAGTTGACTGATGCTGGGCCAAGAGGACAGGTTCTCCCAGTCTGATGTAGATAGCAGGCACTTAGTCATCAAGAGGGTCTCCAAGGGGGTCTTGAGGCACCTGAGGATATAACAAGTGGTTAGTCCTGGGAGATGGTACTAGTTAAGGGCAGAGTGCTGGGGAATCACATCAATGTAGGGGATGAACTTTTTGCCCCAGGATGAACTGGGGAATAACATTTTGCCCCAGTGCTGGAGAATAACATCAATGTAGGGGATGAACTTTCTGCCCCAGGATGCTGCCTGTTGCAACATCTCCTCTTTCAGGGCAGTCCCATTTGAGGCTAAGTCCTTTCACTATCACTCATGTGGCCAGGTCCAGTCCTCAGTCTTTGAAGCTCTGTTGGCTCGTGTGTTAAGCAGAAAAATCACACATCAGGGCTCCAGGAGCCCAGTGGGAGACATGTATAAAGGACACACCTGCCGGGTCACTGGCATGACGCGGTCAGATTGTCATCGTCATCATGACAATTTGATAGGTGTCATCAGCATCCATCTGTCACTTTTTACAGCTCTTCACCTCTGCTCCAGAAACCGACATTTTCCATGTTAATTACCTTACCTGGAGCTACAATGTTTTAGGAAAAGGCTCAGTCGGGGGCACCCATAGCTCAATGAGTAGGGCCCCGGCCACATACACTGAAGCTAGCGGGTTCGAACCTAACCCAGGCCAGCTAAACAACAATGACAACTGCAACAACAACAAGATAGCCAGGTGTTGTGGCGGGCACCTGTGGCACTAGCTACTTGGGAGGCTGAAGCAAGAGAATTGCTTAAGCCCAAGAGTTGGAGGTTGCTGTGAGCTGTGACGCCACAGCACTCTACCAAGTGTGACATAGGGAGACTCTATCTCAAAAAAAGAAGAAAGAAAAAGAAAAAGGCTCATTCACGTTCCCTGAGCTGATGAGGGCAGCGCTGACATTGGCTGTGCCCAGGTTGGATGTGTTCCCTGCTCCTCAGAGCCCTCCTCGCCTACCTAATTCCCACCATCTTCCTTTATAAACATTCCTCGGGGAGAATTCACAAAGGCAGCCTCCCTGGCTCCGGTTCCCTTGCAGATAGACCCTTGGCATTGCCCCTGTCTACAACATCGACCCTGTTTATCCCTCTGCCTTTGTTGGGGGGGAGTTAAGTGACACCCACGTCAAGAATGACGCAACCCTTGGGCGGCGCTTGTGGCTCAACGGGTAGGGCGCCGGTCCCATATGCCGGAGGTGGCGGGTTCAAGCCCAGCCCCGGCCAAAAAAAAAAAAAAAAGAATGACGCAACCCTGGGTTGTCACGCTAGTGGCTCCTTCACTGTTACCCATCCATCAGTGTTTGGGGGACAGAGGAAGGTTTGGTCTGGTCTGCAGAGAAAGCTCTCTGTCCTTCCTTACCTGAGCACCTGGTGGAGACAAGATGAGGAAGGAGCTGGTGTACATAGCAAGCTCTCGGAGGTTGTGCAGCTTGAACAACTAAGAGGCAAACTGGACCACGATCTGCTCCTTCTTCTCAGGGGAATTTAAGAAACACACGTAGATGTTGCAGAGAACCAGTCTGCCGAGATTACTCATCTGGCCCAGGTAAGGAGCAAACACGGTTCAGGGGACAGTTCAGGGCTGCAATCTACTTCCACCTCCGGGATGCAGTCCAGGTCCACCACTTCCAAGACCTTGCTGACATTTTGGAAAGCGAGTTCAGATATCACCAGCTTCCGACAGCACAGGTGGAGGGCATCTTTTTTCTTCCTGACCCACCGAAGGAGGTAGGTAAGGCACTGATCCAGGGAGCTTTCGGTCAAGGCCAAGTCTACGGACACCATCACGGGCCACAGCCTTCCCATCCCCGCACAGTCCTTTGCTGTTGGTCTCTTCGTGGCTTCTGAGGAGCACGCTGGGGCTCCACACTACACAGTCCAGAAGTTGCCATCGACATCCCCCAAATCCAGCACTTGCAGGTTCCATCTCCTGTAGGTGAAACGGGGGAGAGTCAGGCCGGATGTGGTGGCTCACATCTGTAATCCCAGCACTCTGGGAGGACAAGGAGGGTGGATCACCTGAGCTCACAGGTTCAAGACCAGGCTGAGCAAGAGTGAGACCCTGTCAATAACCGGGAGTTGTGGCAGGTACCTGGAGTCCCAGCTACTCGGGAGGCTGAGGCAAGAGAATCAATTGAGCCAAAGAGTTTGAGGTTGCTGTGAGTTGTGACACCATGGTGCTCTACCAGGGTGACAAAGTGAGACTCTGTCTCAAAAAAGAAAAGGAAAGGAAAGAAAGGAACAGGAGAGCGTCTCAGAATTCAGGGAAGGACCCACCTGCGACCTGACCTTTTATTCCACACTCGAGTCATCACCGCCCCCCCGACTTCTCCTCTGTCTGCCTTTCCTCATCCTCTCTTGCCCTTGGACCCCGCCTGTCCTCACTCCCAGTGTCCTTAGGTGCCACTGGGAGGAGGCAGGTTCTCATTCTCTAAGTGGTCCCAGCACGGGGAGCATCTTTCCATCCCGGGAGCCCTTTCCCAGGGGGCTCAGGGATGGTCAGCTGTCTGAGCTGCCTCACTGGCACCTCCAGAGGCCTCTGGTCCTCCCTTGAGCCCCCCCACTCTTCCTGACTCTGCTGTGTCCCCCATGTCAGTCCCTCCCAAGCTGCCTGGGTCCCCCTCACCTGGGCCAATCCTTCTGGGCAAGCAGCGCATCCAGCCCGTCCAGCACAGCTTTTAACGTCTTCAGGTCACGTGTCTTCATCAGGGACCCCAGAGGGAGGCAGGTGAAAGGCCAGGCCTGCACCATCGCTGTCAGGACTTTCCTGTGTCTCCTGGTGAAGGCCTGCACGAACAGCGGTGGGAAGAGCTCCCTGGGCAGCTCCTCCAGGGCAGAGATGGCCAAGGCTTCATTTCTCGCCAGGTTCTGCACAGCCAGGTCCAGGAATCTGGGTGGGGCCTGGAAGCTCATTCTGGGGAAAAATCTGCCAAGAACAGGTACAATAAGGTGTGGGTAATGAACACATTTATAGCCAGGACTCAAGAACGACACGAGCAATTCATGTACCAAAAACATTTGTAACTCCCAAATATTCTGAATTTTTTTTTTTTTTACAGTTTCTGGCCGGGGCCCTCCACCACCTCCGGTATATGGGGCCGGCGCCCTACTCCTTTGAGCCACAGGCGCCGCCCAATATTCTGAAATCTTTATTAATATTCAACCAAAAACATCCTGAGGAAAACCATAGAAAAGGGATTCTTTTCAGGTCAATCCTGATCACCCCGTCTTCTCCTAGAGCCAGTGTCCCTGCTCCAGCGAATTCTCCGTTTGCCCCAATTCCACTCGGCACCCAGTAGCCATGAAGCTGGATCTGCCCCTGGGGCACCACAGGGCCTGTCTCCCAAACACCAGGGACGGGCAAGAAGACCACTAGCCCTTTGCGTTACAGCCACTGCTCCTCTCCATCCCAGTCCCTCTGGGAATGTTACCGGGAGACGGAGCACTGCCTACACCCTTTTCGAGGAAGAATTTCTCCCCATCACTCTAGGCCCAAAAATCAGGGGGATGTGTGCGTTCTGTAGCCCCACACAGCGCTCATATACATCACAGTCCCCACAGTTAACCTGCCTGGAAAGGAGAAAAGAAACTCCCTGAAATGGGTGCCATTCACTTTCACTTTTTTTTTTTTGAAAGGATGTAAACTTTATTTATTTTTAATATTTATTTACTTATTTTGAGACATGATCTCACTTTGTTGCCCTGGGTAGAGCGCCATGATGTCCTAGCTCACGGCAACCTCAAACTCTTGGGCTCAGATGATTCCCTTGCCTCCACCTTCCAAGTAGCTGGGACTATAGGTATCCACCACAATGCCCAGCTAGTTCACTTTCACTTTTAAAAGTACTAGTGAAAAAAAACATTTTTTTAAATGTGGTACAACCCACGTGCCCATCAACCCATGAATGGGTTGGTAAACTGTGGCGTACGTATACCATGGAATGCTATTCAGCCATTAAAAAGATGGAGACTTTACGCCATTTGTATTAACGTGGATGGAGTTGGAACACATTCTTCTTAGTAAAGCATCACAAGAATGGAAAAGCCAGTATCCAATGTATTCAATATAATATGAAGCCAGTAGACCATCTAATACATGTCTGCTTAAGAGAAGATCTCAATTTAATTCAAATTGGGGGACTCGGCGCCTGTAGCTCAGTGGCTAGGGCGCCAGCCACGTACACCAGAGCTGGAAGGTTCGAAATTGGCTGGGGCCTGCCAAAAAACAATGTCAGCCACAAACAAAAAATAGCTGGGCGTTGTGGCAGGCGCCTGTAGTCCCAGCTACTTGGGAGGCTGAGGCAAGAATTGCTTAAGCCCAAGAGTTTGGGGTTGCTGTGAGCTGTGACGCCACAGCACTCTACCCAGGGCGACACAGTGAGACTGTGTCTCAAAAAAGAAAACAAAAACAAATTCAAATTGGGGGAGGAGAGACAGGGGGAGGATTGGTGAGCTCCCACCTGTAGGGCCCCATGTAAGGGTACATGGCACATCTCCTGGGCTCAGGATACAACTACAACAGACACTTTACTAACAAATGCAAACATTGTAACCTAATTGTTTATACCCTCATCTGAATCTGAAATAAAAAAATTAAATTTAAATAAATAAATAGATAAAAAGTGAGGCAGTGTTGTAGAGCACTTGAGAGTCAGAGATGGAAAAGCCTTTCTTGGAGATTCCGCCCCTCATCTCTTACACGTGTTAGAAATTACCCCGTCTGGGATAGAGACCAGACACAGAAAGGGGTCGCAGGTGCAGAGCAAAGAATCCATCTTAAAAATAACATATACACTATTTTTTCAGATTTCAGTAAAAAAAGAGAAGCTAACTCGTAAATTCATAGTACCACAAAGTGTTTGAACTATGATTTAAGTTCACACAATATAAATATATAAAATTTGGAGGTACGAGATTTCATTCAAGTCGGATGTTATTTGTAAAAATCTGCTTGGTCAAGGATTTTGAAATGTTATCAAACCTCGAAACTTTTGGAATAAAGACAAATGGGGCAGCGCCCATGGCTCACGGAATAAAGACAAACTGCATTCAGAGGGAAAACATTAAAGCCTAAGGCTATTCATCTGAAAAAACTGAATACTCTCTTGTCCCATCTGAGCTTAATGTCCCCATCTGGGACTGGCCAGCTGCAGAGGGGATGGACTGTCCTTACTGCTCTTATGGGGGTCTGTGACTTACCAGATGTGGACTCAGATTGCAGGGTGCTGGGACCTCAGGCAGAAACCAGCGGTAACTCCAGACTTCAGGGCTTTGGAACCGTCCTACTGGTCTTCAAGAGCTTGCACTGAACCTTTCTGATCACACCTCCCCTTTCCTACCACCAGCATCCAATCAGAATGAGGCATCTGATTAGGTTCCCATAGCCCAACCCAGTTAATCCAGATTTAATTTGGGGATCTCTCCAGATTGATTGATTGAATGAAATAAACAATCACGAAACTGAAACAATTAAAAAGAGGCTGAAAATCAGGAATCCACTCACACATTCCACAAACATTGATGGAAGTTGGCTAATTGTCCAGATTGTGAGGGAGAGTACGGTCTAATTTATTCCTGACATTAGACAGACAAAAAAAAAAAAAAAAAAATCTGGAAATTTTGTTGTTGTTAAGGGATTTGGCACCACATCAAAATTATCAAAGCATTTCAGAATTAAAACAACTTTATGAAAACAGTCATGTCATCCCCCAAGGAAACACAGTAGACATCTCTGTGTGGCCAGTGGTCACCTGGGGTGATGTTACCTAACACAGAAGTGGTGTCTCCATTCAAGTGGAAGAGAGCAGCCACTGGGGGTGATTAATCTAAGACTCAGATTAAGTTTTTTCCTGGAGGAAATCAGGCCAAAATGACAATGAGGTGGAGAGCCGGGCTGGATGTTCTTAGTAGTCCTGAGAATAACTTTTTTTTTTGTGGTTCTTGGCTGGGGCTGGGTTTGAACCCGCCACCTCTGGCGTATGGGACCAGCACCTTACTCCTTGAGCCACAGGCGCCGCCCGTAGTCCTGAGAATAAATGAAGACATGGGAAATACATTGAGGTTTTGCGAGTGGAGAGTGGTCTGTCCAACACTGGATCGAGGCACCCTTTCTATGGTCCCCTGTAGCTAAGGGTGATTCTTTCCAAATGATTCCCGTGATCCTCTTCATTTGTCTTTTCAAACCCCTTACGTCCTGAGTGCACCCGTGTTTATTCTCAGAGCACTGCCCATTTTTAGAGAGTCTTCTTTTCTGTGATGCAGATACTATATTTTGTTGCCTCGCAAGAGGAAAAACACACTTTTACGGAGAGGTCACCGTGGATCCCATTACCCAGCTGCTGGCGGGGATGACAGTGCGTGGATTTTCTTCCTCACGTCTGTGTCTGCACATGGCCAGGTTACACGGTAGTGGTTTAAACTGGGGTAGGAAGAAAACATTTCTAGGAATTTGATAAAGAAATGGTACTGAAAGTTTGGCACTTGTCCCCGAGGCTGTGTTAGAAGAATGTGTTAGAGAAGTGGTCTGAGGAAAAGGAAAGAGACGTTTATTAATTTTCCTGCAAATGAGGAGATTATCAGAATCCCATCTAAAAGTACCAACATCCTGCTTCTGGGCAGAAATATAGTTTTGTTTGCTTCACAGCTCACAGAAACCTCAAACTTTTGGGCTCAAGCAATTCTCTTGCCTCAGCCTCCCAAATAGCTGGGACTCCAGGCGTCCACCACAACGCCCAACTATTTTTTTGTTGCAGTTGTCATTATTGTTTTAGCTGGCCCTGGCTGGGTTCGAACCCACCAGCCTGGGTGTATGTGGCCAGCGCCATAACCGCCGTGCTATAGGCACCAAGCCAGACATATAGAGATTTTAAAAGAGACATTTTCAGCTTCATGCTGTTGCTGTTCAACTGTAGTTGGCAGTTCTGATTTATCTCATCTTCTGGGTAAGACAATTCCTGACTTCTGCCCAGACCATTCCCTTCAGTCTTCTCCTGCAGTACAGTAAAGAAAGTACACTGCCCTGCCTCTCCTGACCACTGTCCTAAGGCAGCAAAACAGGTATTAATTTCCAAGAATGTAGGAGGTTTTAGAGAGACAGAAAATATGTTTACCCTTTTGCAGGCCATTCCCTTTCTTACAGTAAACCTTGCACGCCATCTCCAGTTGAGGATGACTGGGGACCTCTCCAAACATGCCCTGAGTATATCCACTTAACAGAACTATGATTTATTTTAGATAGTGGATGATGAGACATTCTATTTGCCTCCAGAGTTTCCATTGAACCAATGTCTACTTTTAGTAAATTCTTTGATTATATGGTAGAGGGCAATGTGATCTGTTTCATATCAATGACATGATACTTATGTTTAGGATTCCATAATGTGTGTCAAACCAGAGTTTGCTTACGGAGTTTGGAATACTGCCTAGATTAGGCCCAGTTGCACCGATGTTTTCTATACATAGGGATAAACTGCCTGTAAGCAAATCAGTAGTAGTTAGAGAGCATGTCTTTGCCTTGTGGCTTCTTCCCAGACCTCTGATTATAAATATCAGTCGCTCTGCTAAGGGAAAGATGCACAACCTTTTCATAAATTCTGCTTCCTCTGTTGCTCACCCACATGTCTGCGGAGACAGGGTCTACTGTGATCCTTCCCATTCGCCTAAATGACTAGTCAGCAATTGCTCTGCTTAGGAAGAGTGGCTATACTTTTAATAGTAGACCTTAGAAAATGTGCAGTTGGAGAAGTGAAAGTTTCTAATAAAATGAACTATGAGTTTGAACATTCTGTATTAATGCTAAAGAAACACAAGTCTTAGTCAAGAAGTCAAATGAAGTCTCACTACGTCATGTGGAAAAAGCTGTCTACTTTCAGATGACCTCTGCTTCTACGGAAATCTTTCCCTTGGAAATCCTTAAGGTACAATGCCCTGGCGTGGTCCCTTCCAATGACATATCTAGGGCAGTTTTCGCTGGTGTTATTTCCAACTGACTCGACCACCAGGTTCTTGGTCATGTTGGTCAGATCATTAGCACAAGGCAGTTAACAGAAAACCACCCTCCCAAGGTAGAAACAGACTTTGCCATAATGGATCAAAGCATTACAGCATTGAGCAGAGCTAAGAAATGCAGGGGAATTCTACCACCAAAGGCTTCTTCCCTCAGTTACTTTAATGTGTGTTTCTCCATGGGGGTTGATCTAATTGTCATTAAGGCCAGTGGTAAAACTCCAGCTTAAAGTAATTTGTTCACCTCTATTATTTTAGCTAATTTTAGTTTCAAGACACCAGTTGTTCATTCAACCTTTATAGAGGACTGAGGATGATAAAGCAATCATTGTGCTACTGGACTTATAAAATCTTTTTTTTTTTAGAGACAGACTCTCACTTTATCACCCTGGTTAGAGTGCGGTGGCATCATAGCTCACGGCAACCTCCAACTCCTGGGCTTAGGCGATTCCCCTTGCCTCAGCCTCCCAAGCAGCTGGGACTACAGGCACCCGCCACAAAGCCCGGCTATTTTATTGTTGTTGTTGCAGTTTGGCAGGGGCTGGGACCCTGCATTCCCAGAAACTTCATACAGCCCAGCCCTTCCTTCGCCAGGGCTGTAGGGACCCCAGATCCCGAGGAAACAACACTTGTCAGAAAAGCTGGACTCAGGAGCAAGCGGAGCCCTGCCTTCCGCCCCGGTCTCCCTTCTCAGATGAAGAAACCAAGGCCCAGGGGCATGAAGGGACATGGCTAGGTCAAGTCGGGTCAGGATGTGAGCCCCACAGGGCTCAAGGGCCAACAATACCAGTAAGAGTTAGCCTTCAAATCCAATTGTGAATTCTCCAGGCAGAGTACACACACGTTCATCACCAGTCCTCAGATGCTTTTCAAAAGGAAACAAACAAACAAATAAATCACTGGGGTGAAATTGGATTTTGAATTATCTTCACATCTGCTTCCCAGAATTAGTGCCCATCTCAGAGAATAAAAGCCCGATTCTGAAACCACAGCCCTCTGTAAATTGGTGTCATTGGCCACCAGGGGGCAGGCTTGTCACAGGTGCTGCCCAGGCTTGACAACTAAGGAATTTTTTTTTTTTTGAGACAGTCTCACTTTGTCATCTTGGGTAGAGTGCTGGTGCATCATAGCTCACAGCAACCTCTAACTCTTGGGCTTTAGTGATCCTCTTGCTTCAGCCTCCTGTGTAGCTGGGACTACAGGCACCTGCCACCACACTCAGCTAGTTTTGTAGAGACTGGGTCTCGCTCTTGCTCAGGATGGTCTCGAACTCCTGAACTCAAGCAATCCGCTGGTGTTGGCCTCCCAGAGTGCAAGGATTACAGGCTCCTAAGGACTTTCCTTCCACTGAGTTCTGCAGGGAAAGCCTGTTGTCCCGGCAGAGGGAGTGACTGGCGTGTTGGTGGCCCCTGACTCAAGTCTGGGTTGTCTCTGTCGTCAGGGCTGTTTTCTTTATTATACCTGTTTTCTTTGGGGTTTTGGGGGGGTGGGGTGGGAGAGGTGTTTGTTTTGTTTTGTTTTTGAGACAGAGTCTCATTCTGCTGCCCAGACTAGAGTGCCATGGTATCAGCTTAGCTCACAGCAACCTCAAACTCTTGGGCACAAGTGACCCATCCTGCTGCCTCAGCCTCCCGAGTAACTGGGACTACAGGCACCTGCTGTTTCACTGGGCTAATTTTTCTATTTTTAGTGCATATAGGGTCTTACTCTTGCCCAAGCTGGTCTTGAACTGAGCTCAAGCAATCCTCCTGCCTTGGCCTCCCAGAGTGATGGGAATGAGCCACTGTGCTCGGCCCCAGGCCTGTTGTTTTTGAATGCCAAACAATGGATCCACCCCGTTTATGGAGGACTAAGTATGCACCACAATTAGGGCTCAGTATTTTATCTGAGAATAGAGATAATCCTTGTTATCATTTGTTAAAGAAAGACAGATTCAGAGCGAGGTAGCAACTTCTTCCAGGCCACGCAGCCTGTAGGCGGCAGGACAGGAATTACAGAATGTTTGACAGAGCTCTCAGCAATGACATCACTTATCCTACTGCTTTGTAATAACATTCTAGAGTCACAGACTCACACTAGAACTGGAGGAAGCCCTCTAGAGCAACAGGCCTAATGTTTACTATCTTTGTTTTCACTATAGAATCTGTTATTCCAGGCTCGGTGCCCATACCTCAGTGGTCAGGGCGCTGGCCACATGCACTGGGGCTGGTGGGTTTGAACTTGGCCTGGGCCTGCTAAACAATGACAACAATAACAAAAATATAGCCGGGAATTTTGGTGGGTGCCTGTAGTCCCAGAGACTTGGAAGGCTGAGGCAAGAGAATCGCTTAAGCCCAAGAGTTTGAGGTTGCTGTGAGCTGTGATGCCACAGCACTCTACCCAGGGCGACATAGTGAAACTGTCCCAAAAAAAAAAAAAAAAAGAATCTGTTATTCCAAAGAAGCTGAATGAGCTTCTCAGCCCCACCACAAATCTACTGATCCAGAAACTCAGGGGGTGAGGCCCAGCATCTGTGCTCCAACAAGCCCCCCAGGCAAAGCTTCAGGGGCTTAGGTTGGAGAATCGCTGGCTGAGTTGAAGAAGGGATGAGGGAACTCTGTTCCTCTTTGGCTTGATTTTCTTTTGGCAAAAATTAGGGAAATCCTCCACCCTGGGCACTGAAGCTGCTGGTGATAGGCTGTGCATCCCAACGTGTTCATCTGGTTGCAAAGGTTTAGTTTGACTTCTGAACGTCTAATACTCGGGCTCTGAGACTTGCAGCCACCATCGTGCCCCCGATCACGTCCCAAGGTGTGTGGTGTGAAGTGGAGCAGTGCTGACCAGGTGTGGGCAGGCGTGGACCATGGGCTCCACCGGATTCCCTGTGTTCCTGTTGCTGCTGAGTTTTGTTACAGGAAATAGGAAACTAAGACACCTATTTTTCTGGGCTTCTAACTAGCCTGCCATGTGCTTCCTAAATCAGGGCCTTCTCCCAGGCTGTTTGTATGTCCTGAATTACCCTCTGCTCCTTCCCCACCTGTCCCTGGTGAATCCCCCTCAGATTTCTGTCCATTTCTGAGCCTAAATGGCCCTTCCTCTAGGAAGCCCTGCCTGGCCCTACCCTGACCTGGTCAGGTCTCCTCGCCCCCATTCAGCTCTCAGGACACCCTCAAACACCTTCCATTATCTCCCTCCCTGCCTCCTTCCCCTCCCTCACTGGCCCCCTCCAGGTCCCCTGTTCCTTTCCCATCTCTGACACAGGCTCTGTGAAGTCAGGGCCAAGGTGAATGAATGTTTGCAGGATGGATGTCGGGGGTGCCAGGAAGGCCAGCTCCACTCCACCCCACAGCTGTCTCCTCTTCCTTCCCCTGGCTCCTCCTCTTGGTCATTCACTCATCCAACAGACATTTATTTTATTTTTTTGAGACAAGAGTCTCACTATGTCACCCTGGGTAGAATGCTGTGGTATCATAGCTCACAGCAACCTCTAACCTTTGGGCTTAAGCCATTCTCTTGCCTCAACCTCCCAAGTAGCTGGGACTTACAGGTGCCCACCACAACGCCCGGCTATTTTTTTGTTGCAGTTGTCACTGTTGTTCAGCTGGCCCAGGCCAGGTGTGAACCCTCCAGCCTCCGTGTATGTGGCTGGCACCGTAACCACTGTGCTACAGGGGCTGAGCCCCAACAGACATTTATTGAACACCTAGTTTATTTCAGGCTCTTTTTCTGTCGATAGGGAGGACACCTGGGTGAATAAGGAAGGAACTGGAGTTTAGGTGCTACAGCAACCCTGGTGTAGGAGGCCGGAGGCCAGCAGGTGTCCTGAGGAAAGAACGGCAAGGCTCCCAAACTTAGAATCATGTCATTTATCTGCAGTGTTCACACACACACACACGTGCCCATGAGCCACACGCACAGAAGGCCCAGGGTTTCCACTGCCATTTCTGTGAAGAGGCGGTTTTGCATAAGAGCTTAGTGTGCACACACATGGGCTCCTGTCCTGAGTGAGGATGGTGCCCGGGTTCTTCTGTCAGGACAGCCATCCTCATTCCCAAGCCACTCACCAGAGGCTCTGCCCAAACTCATAAAAAGATTGGAGAGTCAGCTTGACACCTGTTGCTCAGCAGCTAGGGCGCCAGCCACATACACCAGAGCTGGCGGATTCGAATCCAGCCCAGGCCCGCCAAACAATGACAACTATGACCAAAAATAGCCGGGTGTTGTGGTGGGCACCTGTAGTCCCAGCTACTTGGAAGGCTGAGGCAAAAGAATCGCTTAAGCCCAAGAGTTGGAGGTTGCTGTGAGCTGTGACGCCAAAGCACTCTACCCAGGGCCACAGCTTGAGACTCTGTTTCAAAAAAAAAAATTGGAGAGCCTACAGGAGCGTCCAAACTTTGTTTTCTTTGCTGCCACGCATTAGGAGAAGAAGAGTCGTCTTGGGTCACACATTAAATACACAGACACTAATGGAAAGTGATGCGTTAAAGAAAGATTTATGCATAATTTCCATGATCTCTGACACCACAGATAAGCACAGCAGGCTTCAGATAATCCACATGGGGCCTGCGGGCCTCAGCTTGGACACCCCTGGTCGAGGTAGAGGGAGATGGTACCCTGTGTCCCCCTCCTCTGAGCCCACGGGGCCAGTGGACGCCTCCCCATGCCCAGGCAACAAGGGACAAGCTGGATCTTTCCTCACTGCCAGCTCTGCAGTACCGCCCTCCTCACAACCACAATCAGCCATGCTGTGGAATTTTCAAGGTGGGTTTCATACTCAGGTCCATTTTCCCCATTGGACCAGACACTCACCAAGGTACATACCGAGTTACCAGAACTTGAGGGAGTCACATTACCTCTCTGGGCCTACTTCAAAACAGGGGCAGGGGCAGGTGTGGAACTTAAAGGCTCTTAAGTAGGAATCTGTCTTTTGCACATACATTGGCACAGCAGTAGCATCAGAGAGCTTTAATTGTGGGGTGAAAACAAAGCCGTGGGTTTGGAGGAGGGGAGGATACTGTAGATTATAAATCATGATGCTAAGGGCCCCGCTGGCGGGCGGGTTCAGTCTTAGGAGTTTCTCTGCAGCCGCTTGCTGTCTGGCAGGTCCAGGGATGCTGTGGGTCTCCAGTTGGTTCTGCCTGAGCTGCTGATCAGGTGGCAGCTCTCAGAAGCTTGGGACAGGGTGCAGGCGATGGGGAGGAACCGGGATCGCATGCTCCCGCTGGGACATGGCCCACAGCGGTGGTCTGGGGTAGGACAGAGTGTAAGTGCTCTCCCCGGGGCCAGCCCTGGATGTACGCCATCTCTGCTTCAGCTGCTCATAGAGTCCGTAATTTGTAGGGGGTGCTGCAGGAGAAACCAGGGTTGGGATGAACAAGGCTGAGGGCAGCAGATTTGTCCCAACTGGCCCCAGGAATGGGTGGTGGGGGCCCTGCTCTAGCAGGGGCCAAGCCTGCCAAAGCACCAAAGGACAGAGAGGCTCGCAGGAGAGAGGGGTGGCCTGGGCAATCCCTGGGAGTCTCAGGGCAGGGCCTGCTCCCTGAGCACTCAAGAAAGACCAGGCTCCGATACAGAGGTCTGGGAGAAGCCAGCCCCACGGTGCGGCTGAGTACAGCACTACGATGTCCTGGATTGTCCCTCCCCAGGAGAAAAGCAGCAGTGTGAGCTGTGGGAGTGATGTCCAGGAGAGACCCACTCAAAAGTAACACAGTGATTGGGCGGCGCCTGTGGCTCAAGGAGTAGGGCGCTGGCCCCATATACTGAGGGTGGCAGGTTCAAACCCACCCCGGCCAAAAAAAAAAAAAAAAGTAACACAGTGAAGCCAGATGTGGTGGCTCACTTGTGTCCGTAATCCTAGCATTCTAGGAGGCCGAGGAGGGTGGATTGCTTGAGCTCAGGAATTCGAGACCGATCTGAGCAAGATAGAGACCTCAACTCTACTAAAAATAGAAGAAAACTAGCTAGCGTTGTGGAGGACATCTGTTGCCCAAGCTACTGGGGAGGCTGAGGCAAGAGGATCGCTTGAGCCTAAGAGTTTGAGGTTGCTGTGAGCTATATGACCCCACGGCACTCTACCCAGGGCTACTGAGTGAGACTCTGTCTCAAAAAAAAAAAAAAGAGAGAGAACGCAGTAACAAGCAGATCATCCTCTGACCTTTCCCCCTTTGCATCAAAAGTAGAACTGCTAGGAGATGGCATTGCTTTCTGTCCTCCTTAGCCTCAGGGTGGCTTGAAATGGAAATCAGATCAAGACACTCTCCTGCAAAATTCCCTCCCAGGTCTTGGAGTTGTGGGAAGGACAAAATCCACCCCCCTCGTTGTCCCTGACAAGCCCCCATGTGGTTCTCCTCCACTCCTGCTGCTTCCTGGGACTGCTCTTCCCCCAGTCCCCACATGGCTCCCTCCTTCTCAGCTCAACTATCCCTTCAAGCAAGAGGGATCACACGTCAACCCTAGGAGGAATTTGTGAACCAAAGGAGGCTCACAAACACCCCGCCTCACCTTCTGCCTCTTACTCTTTCCTTAGTACATCTCCCTGTCTGAAATTATCTTATTCACTCAATTGGGAGTTCTCTGATTCGTTCATGGGGTCTTAACCGTCTCTCCGCTGGGATGTCAACTTCCCAAGAGCAGAAATTCCACGGTGATTGTCATTGCTGTGTCCCCAGGGGCTACACCATGAATGTGACCTGGGAAATATTCTGTCACTACTCATGGCGTGAACAGCACTGCTAGGGAGGGTACAGCAGGGTTGCTCCCTGCCACCTGTGCTCCAGGTAAACGTGCCATCACAGTGCACAGGTGAGGACGTAATTCCATGGCCAAGGTTAACCTGTGTCCAGGGAAGAAAGCAGGCGGCAGTCCTGAGGGGGAAATAGGACTCATCCCTGGTAATTTCATCCTGCTGCTCTCCTGCAGCCCAGTCACACATGCGGCTCCCTCTGCACACGGCAGGCAGGTTTGTGGACACTTTACAGACCAATGCAGAGGAAAACCCTGAATTATGAAAGTACCAAGAAGGGGGAAGTCGGCCTTCTCCGGTAACCACAGCAACTTGTTCCTGTTCCAGGTGCGGAGGGGAGGCAGGCCCGGGTTGTAGTTGTGTCGGTTGTAATGGTCATCATACGTGCTGATCAGATGGCGGTAGGAGGGCTCCTGGTGGTGGGTGATCAGGTGTTTGTAGGGAAGCCCCTGGGAGGACAGACACAGTGGAGACGTTACCCACGGTTGGAAGGCAGGAGCTGCCACCATGAGGGTGGAGGGGGCCTCTTTGGGCTGGCGGTTTGTCCCACCCTGATGCAGCCCACTTTCGAGCCAGCTGTACTCAGTTCTCTGTATGGCGGGCTCCCAGACTCGGCCAAGTCAATTCATCCTAGAATGAGCTATGGTCGCCCATTAAAATGAAAGTCAGGACACCCTGCTGAATGAGAAGAGTGAGAGCCACCTCACTGCACGCTCTTGGGATTTGAAATTACACCCCGATCTGTCTCAGGTCTCGCCCATTGAAATGCCTATTTCCAAGGAAGTGAAGGTTGGCCCGTCCCAGCCTGGCGCGTGTGACTTGTACTTCAATCAGCTACTGTGGGAAGAACCAGAGAATGCTCCATAAATTGCCTTCTCCTGCCAAGGATTTACAGCCCCTCAGCTGGAAACTGGGGGAGTGATCACTTTGGTGGGGAGTTATTTACTCCTTACGCTGGGACGTTTGCCTGAATTGGTGCTTTTCCTAAGAAAATCCTCTTGGGCCTGGAAGAGAATCCCGGGGAACTGCGCTGATTTACAAGGGAGGAGAATGCTGCTTTCCACCCTTGTTCTCTTGTTGGGAGCAGACAGGGAGGTCTGCGTCTGCCGTGTCTGGGGAAACCGGCTGCACCCAATATTTCAAGTGGTGGTTCCATAAATAAGTCAGATCACAATGCCAGAGGGAGACATGGGGGGGGGGCACACACATTAAGCAGGGTTCCCAAGATCTGCGTCACCAGGGACCCCGGAGGGTATTTCCAGTGCTGAGGAAAGAGAGTTGGAGGGTTTCCCATTAACAGGGGAAAAGTGCTAAGGAGGCATTGTGTCAGGGAAAGGAGAGAGGCCACGAAGGAGTTTCTCCTGATTAGGATGCAGCCTTGTTATCTCAATTGTGTACCAGGGATGTGTCTCTAATTAGGCACGGGAAGGTCTCGGCCATGGAGACACTGCCTTTGAAAGAAGAGTTTCTTACTTACAGTCTCCAGGAGGAGGGGGTGCACATAGGGGGGAGGAGGTCAGGAGCAGGGCCCCAGAGCCTCTGTTGTGGTTTCTGAGGGGACAGATGGGCCAGGCAGGGCAGGCAAACTGGAGCAGGCTTAGCACTAGACAGTTGGAATCGATCCAGTGGGCTCTGGGCTATAGGGTAGTCTCTAGTTGTCCAGTGCTTGGCCCTGGGGTGATTTAAGGCAGGGGAAATGTTGGCGTGGTGCATGAGAGTTAGAGAAAAAAGGTGTCTGGGATATGGGAGTAGTTTTTGCCTCTTAGGGTAAGGTGGGAGCCAGAGATGGAGCAGGGAGCCGTCCTGGGATGAGGAGTGCAGAATCAAACAGGCCATTGCTGACCGAGTGGAAGCAGCGGTGTGGAAGCAGGGCTACGTCCAGGCCCCAGCGCACAATCGGTAATTTCAACAGAATCTTTAGAAACGAATATGCAATTGGTCCTTCCCTGAGCTGCAGAGCAGAGACATGTTCAGTCCCTCACCACTAGCCAGGTGTCTTGGGAAAGGAATGCACCCCCTCTGGTCACCAGCTGAATGATCTCTTGGGTGTCTTTCAGCTCGAAAATGCTCTAATTCTGACAGACGTCTGCCATCTTACGCTGTGCCCACCGGCTCTTGCCCAGAGTTTAAGCTGGGGTGTAGGGTCAGGCGGGGTGGGGGTGTGCAAACATAAATTGCTTCTGAGAGCAGCAGGCTAGCAGAAGCAGCTCAAGGGAACTCCCAGTGTGGGGTGGGGACAGAACACAGCTGTGCACCTGGCAGGAGAGCACCTGCAAGCTGGCCCTCCCCCGGAGCGCAGCTGGTAGGCACCCACAAGGGTTGATGGAGGAAAGGGCTCTCCCTGCTGTTTCTGGAAGGGCCTCTGGCACACTAAGTTAATAAAGGTCTTGAATACCCTCCTTGGTG
This sequence comes from Nycticebus coucang, assembly GCF_027406575.1. Lineage (NCBI taxonomy): Eukaryota > Metazoa > Chordata > Mammalia > Primates > Lorisidae > Nycticebus > Nycticebus coucang. The sequence goes on along the minus strand of NC_069801.1, from coordinate 9,433,171 downwards.
TGGGGGAGGAGTTGCAGTGCCCTGCTCCCTGCTCTGAACACCTGGACCACAGTGATACGCATAAACAAATCCCTGATGGATAGAATGACTCTTGTCTCTTTGTACAAAAGAATAAGAAGCTGGGGCACCCGTGATTCAAAACCCCAGTGGTCCAAACATCACCACTACCTGTGCTGTGGTGTGGGCATACCCTACGTGATTCCTCACTATATTCACCTTCATTCAAAATTCACCTTATTTTTGCTTCTGTCATTCTTTGCCTATATTCTGTTTTTTGGGTTTTTTTTTTGGTAGAGGCAGAGTCTCACTTTGTCACCCTTGGTAGAGTGCTGTGATATCACAGCTCACAGCAACCTCCAACTCCTGGGCTTAGGCAATTCTCTTGCTTCAGCCTCCCAAGTAGCTGGGACTACAGGCGCCCACCACAGCGCCCGGCTATTTTTTTGTTGCAGTTTGGACGGGGCCGGATTCAAACCCCCCACCCTCGGAATATGGGGCTGGCGCCCATCCCATTGAGCCACAGGCGCCACCTGCTTCTCTCATTCTTTACCTCTATTCTGTTGGACCAGTGTGATCTAGGAGCTGGAATGTAGATTGGAAGAAATGGTACCAGCTTGAGATTAAACAGACCATCAACTCACACAAGTAACTATGGGTCTCGGCAGCCCTGGGGCTGGAAGGGTAGTAGGGACAGTACCAGTTTTCCCCACAGGGTACCAGGCTTAGAAGCTGGCTGGCGTCTCCTGAGCTTTGGGAGGGGCAGAGTCCTGTGTGTTATCGACTGTTCCCTATTTTTTTTTTTTTAGAGACAGAGTCTCACTTTGTCACCCTTGGTAGAGTGTTGTGGAGTCACAGCTCACAGCAACCTCCAGTGCTTGGGCTTAAGCGATTCTCTTGCCTCAGCCTCCCAAGTAGCTGGGACTACAGGCACCTGCCACAGTGCTCAGCTAGTTTTTTGTAGCATTTTGGCCGAGCAGGTTTGAACCTGCCACCCTCGGTATATGGGGCCGGTGCCCTACTCGCTGAGCCACAGGCGCCACCCACTGTTCCCTTTTACCTCGATTTTCTTCTTCCCGTACCACCTGGACACCTGGTCCGGTCTGCGGCCTGGGAAGGGGATGTAATCTTTTCTGTGAATGGACTGGGGTGTCTCAGTGACTCCAGCAAACTGAAAAAGACCAAATATCCGGGAGAACCTCAAGAGGCTGCTTCTCAAACCTCTGCTGGGCCCCCCAACTTCCTGAGCCATAGGAAGACTGGCACAGAAAGGGTAACTACAACCTCCAAGACACCCCGCAGGACACAGGAAGGGTGATCACTGGGGCCGGCAGCCCTCCCAACAGCAACCCTAGGGAGAGCGGCCATCGGCCACAGGGCCCCTTCTCATGGTCCAAACCTGCTACCTCCCTCAACTTCTCTCTCTGTGCTCCCCTCTGCTACCTCTGTTCTCCCTTTCTTTCTTTCTTTTTTTTTTTTTTTTTTGCATTTTCTAGCCGGGGCGGGGTTTGAACCTGCCGCCTCTGGCATATGGGGCTGGCGCCCTACTCCTTTGAGCCATCGGCGCCTCCCATCCCTTTCTTTTTCTTCTTTGTTTTTCACTTTTTCCAAGTCCACAATCTCATTATTATTTTTTTTTTTTTTGAGACAGAGTCTCACTATGTCACCTTCAATAGAGTGTTGCAGCATCACAGCTCACAGCAACCTCAAACTCTTGGGCTTAAGCGATTCTCTTGCCTCAGTCTCCCAAGTAGCTGGGACTACAGGCACCCAGCTATCTTTTGTTGCAGTTGTCATTGTTATTTAGCTGGCCCAGGCTGGGTTTGAACCTGCCAGCTTCGGTGTATGTGACTGGCACCGTAACCACTGTGCTATGGGTGCCGAGCTGAATTTTATTCTTTTCTAAGGCTGACTTATATTCTATTGCAAGTGTATACCACACTTTATCTATTCATCTATCAGTGGACAGTTGGGTTGCACCCACCTTTTGACGACTGTGAATAATGTTATAGGAATGTGGATATAGAAATATCTTTTGAGTCCCTGCTTTGAATTCTTTTGAGTATACACTCAGAGATGGAACTGCTGGACCATATGTTAATCCTGTGCTTAATTTTTTAAGGCATTGACATACTGTTTTCTACAGTGGCTGTACCATTCATTTTCTTTCTTTCTTTTTCTTTTTTGAAGACAGAGTCTCACTTTGTTGCCCTTGGAAAAATATGATACGTGATATCATAGCTCACAGCAACCTCAAACTCTTGGGCTGAAGCGATGCTCTTGCTTCAGCCTCCCACGTAGCTGGGACTACAGGTGCCTGCCACAATGCCCTGCTATTTTTAGAGACAGGGTCTCACTCTGGCTCAGGTTGGTCTCCAACCTGTGAGCTCAGGAAATCCACCCACGTCGGCCTCCCAGAGTGCTGGGATTATAGACGTGAACCACTGCCCGGGGCCAGCTTTGCAAAAAATTTTAAATGCAGGAAATGTGAGTCTTCCAACTTTGTTCTTTTTTTTTTTTTTTTCAAGAAAATTTTGGCTATCTGGGGTTCCTTGAGATTCCGCATGAATTTTAGGATGGATTTTTTTTCTATTTCTTCAAAAAAAAAAATACTGGGACACTGATAGAGATTGCATTGAATCTGTAGGTAGCTTTGTGTAGTACTGATATCTTGATTTAAGTCTTCCATCCATGAACACAGGCTGCCATCCATTTATTTATGGATAACATGATTTTTTAATTTTAATTTTTTAACCGTCTTTAATTTTTTTCAGCAGTGTTCAGTTTTTAGTGTATATGTTTTTCATCTCTTCAGTTTAAGCCTATTCCAAATATTTTATTCTTTTTGATGTTTTTGTAAAGAGAATTGTTTTCTTAATTTCCTTTTCAGAATTCATTGTTAGTGTTCAAAACCACAATTTTTTTGTATGCTGATTCTGTATCCTGCAACTTTGCTGAATTCTTGTATTCGTGTTGGGCTGGTAAACTGCCACTTTTACCCATCTGAGTCCCAAGTTAATCGGGGTGAGTGTGTGTGTGTGTGTGTGTGAGATCTTTAGGGTTTTCTACATATAAAATCATGTCCTCTACAAAAAGTGATAATTTTACTTGTTCCTTTCCAATTTGGATTTATTTATTTATTTTGAGACAGAGCCTCAAGCTGTCACCTGGGTAGAGTGCTATGGCATCACAGCTCACAGCAACCTCAAACTCCTGGGCTCAAGCGATTCTCCTGCCTCTGCCTCCCAAGTAACTGGGACTACAGGTGCCTGCCACAACGCCTGGCTGTTGTTGCAGCCGTCCTTGTTGTTTGGCGGGCCTGGGCTGGATTCGAACCTTCCAGCTCAGGTGTATGTGGCTGGCGACTTAGCCACTTGAGCCACAGGTGCAGAGCCAATTTGGATATTTTTCTTTCTCTTTCTTAATTGCTGTGGCTAGAATTTCCGATACTATGTTGAAAAGAAGTGGCAAACACAGGTATCTTTGTCTTATTCCTAATCTTCAAGGAAAGGCTGTCAGTCTTTCACCGCTGAGTATCATGTTTGCTGTGGGCTTTTCATAGATGGTCTTTATTATGCCAAAGTAGTTTTCTTGCTTTCCTAGTATGTTGTATATCTTTATTATGAAAAGGAGTTGGATTTTGTCAAAAGCTTTTTCTTTTTCTTTTTGAGACAGAGCCTCACTTTGTCGCCCTTGGTAGAGTGCCGTGTCATCACAGCTCACAGCAACCTCCAACTCTTGGGCTCAAATAATCCCCTTGCCTCAGCCTCCCAAGAAGCTGGGACTACAGGTGCCCGCCACAACGCCCAGCTATGTTTAGAGACAGGGGTCTCGATCTTGTTCAGGCTAGTCTGGGATGCCTGAGCTCAGGCAATCCACCCACCTGGGCCACCCGGAGTGCTAGGATAACAGGTATGAGCCACCGCGTCCAGTGCCACTTTTACCCATCAGAGCTCCAAGTTGAATGAAACAAGACCAACCCTCGGGTAGCCCCAGCCAGATGCGGAGGTGGCTCTGCTCCCCCCTGGAACTGAGGGAGGGATGGCAGCTGGGCCCCCCTTCCCCTGGTACTGCGGTCTGCTGCTCTGAGCGGGTGGGGAGACAGCAAGTGAAGACACCACGGGATTTTCTTTTTTTTTTTTTTTGTAGAGACAGAGTCTCACTTTATGGCCCTCGGTAGAGTGCTGTGGCCTCACACAGCTCACAGCAACCTCCAACTCCTGGGCTTAAGCGATTCTCTTGCCTCAGCCTCCCGAGCAGCTGGGGGATTTTCTATCATGTTGATTGTGTCTTTTCCTTGACTGGGCATTTGACTGTGGACTTTCGGCTGCTTTGTAGAGCCCCTGTGACATTTCAGCCAGTTGTTGCTGTTGTTGTTGTTGTTTTACATTTCCAGGGAGACTGAGGACCTGGCATTTCATAGTCCACTACCTTGCTGGCTCACTCCAGCTCCACTCTCTTTATGCAGTCTCCTCCAGGGGTGGGTGCAGCCCATAATATTCCTGGCTACTGCATCATCCACGGGCACCTGAAGGTGTTGCTCAACCAGTCCTTCTCCCTTGCTCACACTTGGTCCCCAAACAGGCCAGGACCACAGGTCACGTCTGGCTGCAAGTGTGGTGATGGCTAATGTTTTCTATAAAAACAGCCTTATCTGATACTCACAAGTCACCAGCATCTTCCCTCCCCTTCCGCTCAATTCTGCCTCACCCTCTTTTTCTTGCCCGTTTCCCAAGGACACATGAAGATGTCTGGATTCCTGTGCCTCCGTCTTGCTGGTCACCAATAAAGATTTTCAGTTTCAAGTAGCCCATCCAGGCACAGAATTTTCCAAAAGTCTTTAAAGCACAGTGGAAAACCAAAAGCCTGTTTGTTGTGTCTGAAAGCAAAAATGGAAACGCACAGATTGTGGAACCAGTGCCAGAGAGCAGTGGCATATCGCAGGACGCGGATACGGGAAGCCCCGCGCCTGCCTCCACAGGTGCCACTTTCGGAGCAGGGCCAGGCCAAGGACAGCGGATGTCCTTTGCACTGGAGACAGGAAATATCCAGATGCCCAGAAACACTCCACTGAGATTATTTCTAGAGGCACGAGTCTATTGACACCCCCACTATGGTGTTTTCAAGATATAACCGGGACCGTGATGATTGCTTGAATGGAACTCCCCTGTGCACAAAGATCCTAATGTCACATTCTCAAGATACAACCGTCTGCTGCCCTCTCCGGTCAGTCCTCCCACGGAGGCCTCTGCCCACCCGCTCTCCCTCCTTACCTTCCTCCTCTCTTCCACCCAATTTCCAGTGAGCACTTTGGTTGAATACCTGGTCTCAATTTTCCAGCTTGGAGTAGAGAGTGATTGTGGATTTATTGCAGTCAAAAGCATGGTAAGGAATTACCCTAAGTTTCTTTGACTTGACACTGTTTGGGAGGAGAGGTGTTAGAAAGTTGCTGAGTTTGGGGTGCCCTTTTTTCTTCCCAGCTGCTCTCCTGAGTTAGTAGCAGATGACACCCCAATGATTTCAGGGAATAAAACAGCCTTTCAGCCTCCAGAGAGAGGACTGTGGTCTTGGACTCCCCACTGTTGACTGTCTCCATGGTGACAGACTCTGGGTAAAAATAGGATCCTTAAGGGAGTAGCTGATTCTACAGAAGCCAAGTGGACCCTCCAGAAACAAACCAACAAACACCACCATACAAACAATAGCCAGAAGGACCTGGTTTCTGTGTTGTCACCCAAGACAGGCATCATCCTTGCTGCATTTTTACATGGGGGTGAGTCGAATTCTGCTGCTGTTTAATGAACACTGTCACACTTATCGTATACTAAGAAATTTATGTGCATGTGTATTCAGCCTGTTTAATCCTCACAGCAGTCCTCTGAGGCTGCCATTTTTGTACCCATTTTACACATGAGGACATTGAAACAAAGACAGATTAAGTGGCCACTTACCGTCATGTAGCTACTATGTGGAAGAGCTGGTGTTCAAATCTACTATGACTTAAGCCTAAACCACTGGGCTTCATTCACTGACCGCTACTTTGACTAAGGGGCTTCCATGAAGAATCCTGGCTCTGTGCTCACACTGATACAATAGGGTTCATTCGATCAGGCTTCATTCATTCATTCCAAGATCACTTTAAGTTAGAGAATCAGCAGGCCACTTTCAATAAAAAGTCGTAAGTTCCGAACCGAGCCCTCTGATAAAATGAAAGGCAGAGAAGCAACCAGCCAAAGCCTGCTAGAACGAGATGGCCACGAAAAACCTCAGGTTACCGCACTGCTCATCACGGCCTGCTTATGCTACACGAGCGCACAGTCATACAAAAAACTCCCACCAGCCCCATGACAGATCACCAGCGCCGCGGCAACTCCCAGAAGTTACTCTCCACGGTTTAAAAAGGGAAGGAGCCCTCAGTTCCAGGAACACCTGCACTCCCTTCCCAGAAATCTTATGAGTAATTCTCCCTGTGCTGAACACAAAATTAAATAAAAGGTATAAAATAAGAGCTTCAAAACTCACTGAGCGCTATACTCTGTTGCTCTACGACCTGCTGCTTACTTTTGACTTATGCTGTCAGCTTGCTTTAGAATGCTTTCCCATGCAAAGCCAAGAACCCACTTGGCCTTCAGGCTGGACCCCAGTTTTGGGGTCCACTTTCTTGTACCATCTTCACATTCTATGTCACGGGTGTTGAGCTGTGGCTGCCGTGTACTCATGACTAGGCCTGGGCCCCATCTCTACAGAGCTCAGTCCGGTGAGACAAAGTCTGCTCTTTCCTACTCATTAGGCAAAAATATAGATAGCCATCAACAGAGAGCTGGTTCAATAAATTGGGGTACTTTTATTATACCTATGGAACACTCTGCAACTGCTTTTTATTTATTTTTGTTTACTTATTTATTGAGACAGAGTCTTGCTCTGATGCCTTGGCTATCATCACAGCTCACTGCAACCTCAAATTCTTGAGCTTGAGAGATCCTCTTGCCTCATCCTCCCAAGTAGCTAGGAATACAGGCATGTGCCACCATGCTTGGCAAATTTTTCTACTTTTTGTAAAGATGGGGTCTTGCCTCTTGCTCAGGCTGGTCTCAAATTCCTAGGCTCAAGGGATCCTCTCGCCTTGGACTCCCAAAGTTCTGGGATTACAAGCGTGAGCCACTCTGCCCAGCCATCATAACTGTTTTAAAGGCCAATGTAGGAAGTCACCTTTGACATACAATTGAGTTAAAGAACCAAAATTACAGTAGTCTTGCTTAATGTAAAGACATTGGATGTCAGCAGGCAGAGAGACTGTGTCCAATGGCCTTTAAACAAGAATAAAGGAACTCCAGGAAACTATTTGTTCCGTCCTAAAACTAAGCATTGGGCAGGGAAGACCACATCAGATGTCCCTCAGAGGACAGTAACCACAGTCTGGGCAGTCAAAATGCAAGGAACCACATGTTCTGTATAATTCCATTTTTAAAACCTGCTGTTGGCAGATATAACAAAAACATGAAAAAGTACATTTTAAAAAATGTATAGGCCGGGCGTGGTGGCACATGCTTGTAATCCTAGCACTCTGGGAAGCCAAGACAGGTGGATTGCTTGAGCTCATGAGTTGAAGGTTGCTGTGAGCTGTGATGCTACATCTACCCAGGGCAACAGCTTGAGACTCTGGTCTCTAAATAAATAAATAAATAAATGTACGGTTGAAAGCACAGGCTAGGGCAGACATGACAGCTGGTCAGTTTAGATGATTGACTTTTACATTAGAATGTTGTTCATTGTTCATGAGTCATGGGTTCTGCCAATTCTTATTTAAGATGAGGGTTAACATGGTCTTCACTTTGAACTCAAATGTATAAAACTATAATTTTGGATAGGGAAGAACAGAACGGTCTTGGAGAGGCTATTCTCACTGTTCTCCAGAATCCGGCCTTCTAACAGACGTGGTGGACCCATCCCCATCTCTGCCTGTTAGCTGATAGTGACAGGTGGCCGGATCCTCTATGTCCAGTAACACAGATAAATGAATTATGGTAAAGCAAAACTCTACAAACCTACAGGGTCAGTTGAGCACCCCTCCCCACTCACACCCCAGGCCTCCACCACTAGACACCAACTTCCAGCTTCTACACGCCGACATCCTTGCTTTTCTTGGTATGCTTAGTGGCAAACTAGGATCTCTAGGCAATAATCTGTAGTTTTGCCCCTTTGTGGACTTGGTATGTAAATGGAATCCTCTAGTATGTATTGACTTGAGTGGGGTATCTTTTCCCCACTATAGGTGACATTTTTAAAATTCACCCAGGTTGCGTGTAAGCTGTGGTTGCCACGACTGTTTGTCCCATGGTCCAGGAGTCCTGGTACCCAGATACAGCAGCAATTCTCAAACTTTTTAATCTCAGGACATCTTTAGTCTCATATAAAGTTTGGAGGACTCAGAGGGTTTTCTCATGGGGATTCTATTGTGAGGTGCTGGAGCCGGTTGCACCAGCCCAGGAGGCCCCATTGTGACCTCTTCTCACCATCATGCCTGTTTTGTGAGGTCACATGGATGGCTCGAAATGGGTCACAGTGGGAATATTGACACCACAGAATTGGCAGACGCTACATAAGCAGGGTGTTACTTTTCCTCCCAGAGAGCCAGTTTATCAGCATACTGCTGGTTATAAATGTTCATTTTTTTTTTTTTTGAGACAGAGTCTCACTATGTCGCCCTTGGTAGAGTGCCGTACCATCATAGCTCACGGCAACCTCAAACTCTTGTGCTCAAGCGATCCTCTTGCCTCAGCCTCCCAAGTAGCTGGGACTACAGGCGCCCACCACAATGCCCAGCTATTTTTAGAGACAGGGTCTCGCTCTTGCTCAGGCTAGTCTCGAACTCCTGAGCTCAAGCCATCCACTGGCCTTGGCCTCCCAGATGACTGGGATCACAAGGATGAACTACTGCACCCAGCCTAAATTCATTAATTTAATTTCAAAACAATATACAAAAAAAATGCATGTTAACATTAATTTTGACTCCATTTTCCCAAACCAAAAATTTAGTTGGAAGAGCAGCACTATTTTACGTTTTTGCAAATATGTTTACTATGTAGACTGATAAAAAACAGTTGGATTCTCCTTGCTATCTGGAATAGGTTTTATCACTACTTTCCTCAGGCTGGTCTCAAACTTTTCCAGTGATCTTCCTGCTTCCCACTGCTTCCCAATGTGCTGGGATTACAGGCGTGAGCCACTGTGCCCGACCTATGCTCGGTTTTTAATCAGGCTGTTTGTTTTTTTGTGGTCCAATGTTATGAATTAAGTCTAGGTCAGGAGGGCTCTGTTTTGTTTCGGTTTGTTTTTGTTGAAAGCCTTTCCATGTTTGATCCACTATCTTTATTTAATTGAAAACTATTTCGGTTTTCTTTTTCCTTTTCCGGTTTTGGTTAAGTTGGGATTTTCTAGACGTTGATACATTGCGTCTAAATTTTCAAAATGTTTGACACGTGTTCCTCATAAAGTCCTTTTACTATCTTCTTAAGATCTCTGGGACACCAAATCCCCTTGTATTCCCAGTACTAACTCTTTCAAGCCTTCCCTATCTTTATTGATCTCACCAGCTTATCCATTTTATCAGTCTTTTCAAAAAACCAAAATGTGGCATTGCTGATCACCTCCACTGGGTGATTGTTTTAATTTTAGGGATTTTTGCCTTAAAGTTGCAAAAAAAAGGTAAAGTGGGTAGGATGGCTCACGCCTGCAATCCTACCGTTTCCCCGAAAATAAGACAGTGTCTTATTTTAAGGTGTGCTCCCAAAGATGCGCTAGGTCTTATTTTCAGGGGACATCTTATCTTTCCTGTAAATAGGTCTTATTTTCGGAAGATGTCTTATTTTCGGGGAAACAGGGTAGCACTCTGGGAAGCTGAGGCCAGTGGATTGCCTGAGCTCAAGATACCAGCCTGAGCAAGAGCGAGACCCTGCCTGTCTCTACTAAAAATAGAAAAACAAGCCAGGCATTGCGGGGGGTATCTGTAGTCTCAGCTACTCATGAAGCTGAGGCAGGAGGATTGCTTAAGCCCAGGAGTTTGAAGTTGCTGTGAGCTATGATGCCACAGCTCTCTACCCAGGACAACAAAGCAAGACTCTGTCTCCAAAAAAAAAAAAAAAAAAAGGGGCAGCGCCTGTGGCTCAGTGAGTAGGGCGCCGGCCCCATATACCGAGGGTGGTGGGTTCAAACCCAGCCCCAGCCAAACTGCAACAAAAAAATAGCCGGGCGTTGTGGCGGGCGCCTGTAGTCCCAGCTACTCGGGAGGCTGAGGCAAGAGAATCATGTAAGCCCAAGAGCTGGAGGTTGCTGTGAGCCGTTTGACACCATGGCACTTTACCGAGGGCGGTAAAGTGAGACTCTGTCTCTACAAAAAAAAAAAAAAAGGCTCGGAGCCTGTAGCTCAGCAGCTAGGGTGTCAGCCATTTACACCTGAGCTGGCTTGAACCCAGCCCAGGCCTGTCAAACAACAATAACAACTACAACCAAAAAATAGCCAGGCGTTGTGGCAGGTGCCTGTAGTCCCAGCTACTTGGGAGGCTGAGGCAAGAGAATCATTTAAGCCCAAGAGTTTGAGGTTGCTGTGAGCTATCATGCCACGGCACTCTACCGAGGGCAACATAATAAAACTGTGTATCAAGAAAAGAAAAGAAAAAAAGCTGTAAAAAAAATTTTTTTTAATTATACATTTAAAAGTATAAAAATTCTTTTGTAAAACTTTATCTTTTTCCTTTCCTTCCTTGTACTTTCCTTGGATTTATTTTTTTGTCATTTTTCGAGATGAAGTTTTGTTTAGTGCATTAACATTCAGTCTTTATTCCTTTCTTACGTTTACTTTTGAGACTCTAAGTTCCTTTCATTACTGTTCTGAGGGTATTCATTTACTTAATTATTATAATATTTTGCTGCCTCCCATAGAAAACTAAACTGCTTTCTATAACTTTGTTTTTTTGCTTTGGGTATTTTTATTTGTTTTGTTTTTCGAGGTTTTTTTTTGAGACAGAGTCTCACTATGTCACCCTCAGTAGAGCGCTGTGGCATCACAGCTCACAGCAACCTCAAACTTTTTTGAGCTTAAGCGATTCTCTTGCCTCAGCCTCCAAGTAGCTGGGACTACAGACGCCCACCACAACACCCGGCTATTTTTTTGGTGCAGTTGTCATTATTGTTTAGCTGCCCAGGGCTGGGTTCTAACCTACCAGCCTTGGTGCATGTGGCCAGCACCGTAACCACTGTGCTATGGGCGCTGAGCCTCATTTTGTTTTTTTTTGAGACAGAGTCTCACTCTGGCACCCTGAGTAGAGTACCATAGCATCATAGCTCACAGCAGCCTTAAACTCTCAGGCTCAAGAGATCCTCTTGCCTCAGCCTCCTGATTAGCTGGGACTATAGGCACTCCCCACAACACCTGGCTATTTTTTAGAGATGGGGTCTTGGTCTTGCTCAGGCTAGTCTTGAACCTGTGAGCTCAGGTAATCTACCTGCCTCGGCCTCCCAGAGTGCTGGGATTACAGGCGTGAGCCACTGTGCCCAGCCTTCATTGTCCATTTTTCCTAAGAATAAATCCCTTTAGCAATTCCTTTAATGCAGTCCTGCTGGTGGCAAGATGTATTTTACGGTGGTAGGACGCCGGCCACATACACTGGGGCTGGTGGGTTCAAACCCGGCCCAGGCCTGGAAAAAAAATCTTTACTTCCCTTTTTATTCTGAAGTATATTCTCAGTGAGTGTAGATACCAGTTTCGTAGTTACTTTCCCTCACATGTGCAAGAAATCATCCCATGTTTTTCTGACCGTCACTGCTGCTTCTGAGAAAACAACTATCAGTCTAACTATTAATTCTTTTAAGGTATCTGGGGTTTTTTGTTTTGTTTTGAAGATTCCTCTTTTTTTTTTTTGCCTTGACAGATTCTCACTATGTCACCCTAGGTAGAGTGCCGTGCTGTCACAGCGCACAGCAACCTCAAACCCTTGGGCTTAAGCGATTCTCTTGCTTCAGCCTCCCAAGTAGCTGGGACCACAGGCGCCCGCCACAACGCCCGGCTATTTCTTTTCTGTTGCAGTTGTCATTGTTGTTTAGCAGGCCTGGGCTGGATTCGAACCCGCCAGCCTAGGTGTATGTGGCTGGCACCGTAACCACTATGTAACAGCACCGAACCTACTTTTTTTCCTTTCTTTCAAAGGCTATAATGTCTTGGTAAAGACATTATTTTATTTTTATCTTTGGTTTTCTGCAGCTTTATTCTGGTTTATCTGGCAGTGAATTGCTTTATGCTGCTTGGGGTGCACTTCTGGGATCTATGGATAAATGTCTTTCAGTCCCTTTAGAAAACTCCCAGCTGTTATCTGCTCAAATACTCCTTCCCCTCCCTTTCTCTTTTCTCTCTTCTGGGACACCAGCTAGCTATTGTTTACACCTTATCACTGAATGCTCCATCTTCTGGTTCCCTTGTCTGTATTTTCTTTTTTTTTCTTGAGACAGAGCCTCAAGCTGTCACCCTGGGTAGAGTGCTATGGCATCACAGCTCACAGCAACCTGCAACTCCTGGGCTCAAGCGATTCTCCTGCCTCAGCCTCCCAAGTAGCTGGGGCTACAGGCGCCCGCCACAACACCTAGCTATTTTTTGGTCACAGTCGTCATTGTTGTTTGATGGGCCTGGGCTCGAACCCACCAGCTCAGGTATATGTGGCTGGCACCTTAGCTGCTTGAGTCACAGGTGCCAAGCCCTCTTATCTGTATTTTCTACCCTTTTGCCTTTTCATGCTTGATTTCAAATTGTTTCTCCTGACCTAGATTCCAGTTTACGTAACTTCTCTTCAGGTATGTTTAATGCGAAATCAAACCCATCTGTTGAATTTTTTAATTCTAGAATTTATTTGACTATAAATGCTATATCATTTTGTAAAGTTTCAATTTACCTTTTAAAAGTTTGTTTTAGGCCGGGCGTGGCAGCTCACACCTGTAATCCTGCACTCTGGGAGGCTGAGGCAGGTGGATTGCCTGAGCTCACAAGTTGAAGGCCAGCCTGAGCAAGAGTGAGACCTCGTCTCTAAAAATAGCTGACATTGTGGTGGGCACCTGTAGTCCCAGTCCCAGCTACTTGGGAGGCTGAAACAAGAGAATCACTTGAGGCCAAGAGTTTGAGGTCGCTGTGAGCTATGATACCATGGCATTCTACCGAAGGTAACAAAGTCAGACTATCTCAAATACAATAAAAAATAAATAAAAATTTGTTTTACTTCTCAAATTTTTATTTATTTATTTATTTGAGACAGAGTCTCACTATGTTGCCCTGAGTGATTGCTACTTGCCTCAGCCTCCCAAGTAGCTGGGACTACAGGCGCCTGCCACAACACCCGGCTATTTTTTTGTTGCAGTTGTCATTATTGTTTAGCTGGCACGGGCTGGGTTCAAACTCACCAGCCTCAGTGTATATGGCTGGCTCCGTTAACCACTGTGCTATGGGCGCCGAGCCTACTTCTCAAATTTTTAAATCAACACGTTCTATTTCCCCAAATTTCAAATTTAGGATTTATCTCCTTGAGCACAGCAAGAAAAGATGTATTTTACAGTCTGTGGATCTTTTCTTTTTTTCCTGTTGTTCCCGTGGCTTCTTGTTAGTGGCTCTTTTCTTGTGCCTGGTATTTTAAAAATTATTTGCAAAAAGAATTTAAGGCCAGGAATGATACTGTCTTCTTCCAGAAATGGTGGCCATTTTGTTTCTCCAGGCACCTGTGACCAGTAGACATTGGGGACCACTTTAATCCAGTTAGGACCACTTTAATCCACGTCTTCACTCACTGCAGAGTCACAATACAATACGCTGAGAGCTGTGATGAAGGAACTGGTATACCATGTAAGTGCAAAGGAGAAGTGTCTAACCCAGGCGTCCTCCAACTACGGCCCACGGGCCACGTGAAGCGGTGTGAATTGTATTTGTTCCCGTTTTGTTTTTTACTTCAAAATAAGATATGTGCAGTGTGCATGGGGATTTGTTCATTTTTTTTTTTTTTTTAACTATAGTCTGGCCCTCCAACGGTCTGAGGGACAGTGAATTGGCCCCCTGTTTAAAACGTTTGAGGACTCCTGGTCTAACCCTACTTGGAGCAAGATAGTTTTCCAAGGAAGGCAAAGTCTAAGATGAGACCTAAGGGGTGAGTAATGAACTGACCTTTCCCCTCCTGGTCCAGTGTGCCCTGTGGACACTTCTTATCGATGGCAAATCAGTTTAGGGTTGCAGAGGGAACCAAATGGTTGTAGGGTGGTGGATTTGGGATGCACACCTACTTGTGTTCAAATTCCAGTCCTGCCACTTACCAAGGAACTTTGACCAAGTTCCCTGGACTAGTCAACCTTGGTTTCCTAATCTATAAATTGGGAGTAAATATCATGTAGTTTATAACATGATGAAAATTCAATGAGTTGTCACCTATAAAGCACCTAGTAAAAATGACTGTCACACATAAAGGGTCCATAGGAGGCAGCGCCTGTGGCTCAAAGGAGTTGGGTGCCGGCCCCATATACCGAGGGTGGTGGGTTCAAACCCGGCCCCGGCCAAAAACTGCAAATAATAATAATAATAATAATTTTTAAAAGGGGCAGCTCCTGTGGCTCAGTGAGTTGGGCGCTGGCCCCATATACTGAGGGTGGCAGGTTCAAACCCAGCCCTGGCCAAATTGCAACAAAAAATAGCTGGACATTGTGGTGGGCATCTGTGGTCCCAGCTACTCAGGAGGCTGAGGCAAGAGAATCGCCTAAGCCCAAGAGCTGGAGGTTGCTGTGAGCTATGATGCCACAGCACTCTACCAAGGGCAACAAAGTGAGACTCTGTCTCTAAAAAAATAAAGGGTTCATAAAAGTCCAAGCCTTTCTTCTCTTTATGCCTAAACCAAGTTTATTTTAGTAACAAAAAAAGGGAAATTGTTTCCTTTTCCAACATTAGAAGAGTATATTTGAAAACTTCAGCAACTTGGGATTTTTATGGAAAAAATCCCAAGAGGAATAGTTCTAGACTCTCTTTGAGTAGAAAATCTCTGCATACAAGAGTAAGGTGTTAACCCCAATGGAGGCTTCCCTGAATCTGATAAACGGCAGCTCTTAGGTTGGGTCCGACCAACAGCGTGTATCTAATCACAGCTTAATGTCACATCAGCATGATTTGTATGAACAACCTCATGCTCCAGATGTGACTGTCCCCATTTCAAGGCAAGAAAACTGAGTGGTTAGCAGGTTACTTAAATGTTGGGACTCTGGTTGGCTCCAGACCACATGCTCTTCCTTACTCTGCTTCCTGGAGGAGCCTGGAGAATCATAGCCCAAAGTGTGTGTCTGCAATTGAAAATTCAAGTTATCCTGGCTTGGCACCCGAAGCTCAGTGGTAGGGCGCCGGCCACATACGCTGGGGCTGGTGGGTTGGAACCCCGCCCGGGCCTGCTAAACAACAATGACAACTAAAACAACAACAAAAAATAATAGCTGGGCATTGTGGTGGGCTCCTGAAGTCCCAGCTACTTGGGAGACTGACTGCTTAAGCCCAGGAGTTTGAGGTTGTTATGAGCTGTGATGCCATGGCACTCTACCAAGGGTGACATAGTGAGACTATCTCAAAAAAAAAAAGATGGGCAGCCTGTGGCTCAAGGAGTAGGGCACTGGCCCCATATACCAGAGGTGGTGGGTTCAAACCTGGCTCTGCCAAAAAAAAAAAAGAAAGAAAGAAAAGAAAATTAAAGTTGTCCTGAGCTTTGGCAATGATCTAGGCAGGGAGTTGTTTCATAGTCACAGAGATAGAGCCTTGAGGATTGCTCTAAGACCAGAAATGCTTTGAAACCTAAGCCTTATCTGATTCAACTTTGTGCAGCCATTTGCAAGACAGCTGGCTGCAATGTTTGGGCAGGAATGTTCTGCCCCGGGAACAAAGCAAACCACAGTACCTGTGGAAGCAGGAGCCAGTGCTCACTCCGGCAACCTTTGCTTTGTTAAACAGAGGCAGGAATATTAAAGGTAAAAACAGGCCATGCCAACTCTGTCCCACCTTACCAGTTGCTAAGCCAATCAATTCTCTTTTTGCTTTAGGCATTAGTTGCCCCAATCTGTCTACTTCCTTCCCAACTGAGAGAGACCTGCTATAAAAAGGGAATGAGAAAGGCATTTTGGTAGAATTACCAACACTTCAAATGTGCCCAGCTAATTGTTCTTCTTGAATCTATCACAGAGAATCTGACTTGCAGAAACAGGTGTGTGCAGAAACGCTGACTACAGATTTGTCACCTTGAGAAACTGGAAATAGACCAACTGTGTCCCTGGGTAGGGAATGGATAAAAACCATACTCTGGAATTCTATGCAATAGCTAAAAAGAGTACAATGGATCCATTTTTATTAGACTACATGCCTAAGATAAATTGTTGGGTTAAAAAATAAAAACTCAAGTTTCACAACAACATGTACAGAATAACATCTATTATGTAACAGTATATGGCAAAGTCAAACAACAAAATTAATACTTTATATTTCCTGTGGGTGCGTATCATTTAATGCATAGAAACAGGCTTTAAGGATTTAGAAAATCACACCCCTCCTTCAAGAAAGGTAAAAGCGGATATATGGGTATAAATGAAAGGGAAAAGATTTGGAGGGGAGGGCAGTCAAAAGGGACTTTAGCCATATCACTGATATTTTAAGGTTTTACTTCAAAGGAGAGTGTATTTGTAGATCACGTATAATTTAAAATTAATTTTTAGAAAGGGCCAGGCAGGATGGCTCATACCTGTAATCCTAGCACTCTAGGAGACCAAGACAGGTGCCTTGCTTGAGCTCACGAGTCTGAGACCAGCCTGAGCAAGAGCGAGACCTCGTCTCTAAAAAATAGCTGGGCGTTGTGGCGGGCACCTGTAGTCCCAGCTACTTGGGAGGCTGAGGCAAGAGAATCAATTAAGCCCAAGAGTTTGAGATTGCTGTGAGCTATGAAGCCACAGCACTCTACAGAGGGTGACAAAGTGAGACTCGGCCTCAAAAAAAAAAAAATAAATAAATAAAATTCATTTTTAGAAAGACAGGAAGTGGAAATATTATGATCAAGAGTGTGGTAAGCTTAAAATTGTCCAAAAACATCTGCCGCCTCTCTCTGAGGGGAATTATGTTTCTCCCTCCCATCAGC
This sequence comes from Nycticebus coucang, assembly GCF_027406575.1. Lineage (NCBI taxonomy): Eukaryota > Metazoa > Chordata > Mammalia > Primates > Lorisidae > Nycticebus > Nycticebus coucang. The sequence continues at coordinate 9,416,000 of NC_069801.1, read as the reverse complement.
ATCACGCTTGATCATGTGACTGCTCTGGCCAATGAAAGGTGTGCAGCAGCTCGGAGAGCTGGTATTATATGATTCACCATGTTCTTTTCCTCTGCCACGGGACTGGGGACATTTCCGATAAATACTGCCCCATTCATCTACTGGTCCTGGGGCAGACATAGGTGGGGCACAGCTACAGTTGACCCATGAGGACCGTGTAAAGTGTAATGTGAGCAAGAAATAGAGCTTTGCTACCATAGGCCACCAGATTGTGGGGCTATTTGTCCTTGCACCTGACCTATACTAACTAGCCCATCCTAGCCTCACGAATAAGGGGAGGGAGCAAGCGGTCACTCTGGAGCAGAGAGACAGGAGACAAAGTCTGAGGTCAGGACGCAGGGAAGTCTTGGGTGGATGAGGAGTATCTGAGGGAAGTGGGGAGAAGAGAGGCAGACAAAATTTTTGCTAATTTCTTTTTCTTTTTTTTTTTTTTTTTGAGACAGACTCTCACTCTGTCACTCAGGCTAGACTGCCATGGCATCAACCTAGTTCAGAGGAACCTCAAATTCCTGGGTTCAAGTGATCCTCTCGCCCCAGCCTCCTGAGCAGCCTGGACCCGCAGACACCTGCCACTGCTCCTGGCTGATTTTTCTTCTTCTTTTTTTTTTTCTTTTCTTTTTGTTCGAGACAGAGTCTCACTTGGTCACCCTTAGTAGAGTACCACGGTGTCTTAGCTCACAGCAACCTCAAGCTTTTGGGCTGAGGTGATCCTCTTGCCTCAGTCTCCCAAGTAGCTGGGACTGCAGATGCCTGCCACAATGCCCAGTTATTTTTGAGAGTCAGGGGTCTCACTCTGGCTCAGGCTGGTCTTGAACCTGTGAGCTCAGGCAATCCACCCACCTCAGCCTCCCAAGTGCTGGGATTACAGGCATGAGCCACCAAGCACAGCCCTTGATTTTTCTATTTTTAGTAGAAATGGGGATCTCGTTCTTGCTCAGCCTAGTCTCAAACTCCTGAGCTCAGGCAATCCACCTGCCTCCACCTCCCAGCATGCTATGATTACAGGTATGAGCCACTTGCAGGGCCCAAATTTTGCTAATATTTCAACTTTGTCTCAGACCTCATCCTTAATCACCTACTGATTATAGAAAGCGCTCTGGCCTGCAGCTCACCGTCCTTTCTTAAATGGTGCTTGCCCTGCGCTAACTGGCAGATTTTTCTGGGGAAGCTCCAGTGATTTACTGAAATACTCCCCAGTGTCTCGGCTTATAGATGTGTGGCTGCCCACCTCCCCTGCATGGTGTCACTTGAACATCTCAGCTATGCACTGACAGACAGACTCCTTGGTGACCACAAGGGGACCAATTTCAAAGCCATTCAGATAGGAAAGGAAACCACGGAGCAAAAATACTTGACTTTATCAACTTGACTCAGATCAGATAGTAGCTGACAACTTGCTGGAAAGGAAATGACTCAGCTAAGATCATGTGGCTCAGTAGTGTCTGGGAAGGAAAAGAGGTGCAATCCTGGGCTAATGGACCATAGGGCAAAGCAGTGAAGATCTTTTAGGCAGAGCAGAGTGGCAATGAGCAGGGTGGGTCCAACAACATGGCCTTGGGCAATCTACTTAACCAGCTGCTTTAGCTCACATGGAAAGAGAAAGAAAATGAATGAGGTTATTAATCTCTCTAGGCCTCAGATTTTTCATCTGTAAAGTGGGTTTAAGAACACAGACATAGGGGGCAGTGCCTGTGGCTCAGTGGGTAGGGTGCCAGCCCCATATACTGAGGGTGGTGGGTTCAAACCCAGCCGAACTTCAACAATAAAAATAGCCGGGCATTGTGGGGGGCGCCTGTAGTCCCAGCTACTCGGGAGGTTAAGGCAAGAGAATCACCTAAGCCCAGGAGTTGGAGGTTGCTGTGAGCTGTGACACCACAGCACTCTATCCAGGGTAATAAAGTGAGACTGTCTCTAAAAAAAAAGAGAGAGAGAACACAGACATAGGGCCAGGTGCAGTGGCTCATACCTGTAATCCCAGCAGTTTGGGAGGTCAAGGCAGGTGGATTGCCTAAAGTTCAGGAGTTTGAGACAAGACTAAGCAAGAGTGACACCCCATCTCTTTAAAAAAAAATACTGGGCATTGTGGTGGGCACCTGTAGTCCCAACTACTTGGGAGGCTGAGCCAAGAGGATTGCTTGAGCCCAAGAGTCCAAGGTTGCTATCAGCTATGATGATACCATAGCACTCTACTGAGGGTGACAGAGTGAGACTCTGTCTAAAAAAAAAAAAAAAAAAAAACACACAGACATACCTTAGTTTATTGTACTTTGCTTTATTGTGCTTCACAATTTGTTGTTTTTTTTTTACAAATTGGCAATTGTGGCAACCCCCAAGCCAAGCGAGTCTATCAGCACCATTTTCCTAACAGCATGAGCTCACTTCATGTCTCAGTGTCCCATTTCAGTCATCCATGCAATATTTCAAATATTTTCATTATCATTGTATCTGAAAAGGTGATCTTTGATCAGTGATTCCTTTTTTTTTTTGAAACAGAGTCTCATTATGTTACCTTCGGTAGAGCGCTATGGCAACACAGCTCACAGCACAACCTCAAACTCTTGGGCTCAAGCTATTCTCTTGCCTCAGCCTCCCGAGTAGCTGGGATTACAGGTACCCGCCACAACACCTGGCTGTTTTTTGGTTGGAGTTGACATTGGTTAGCAGGTCCCAGCCGGGCTTGAACCTGCCAGCCTTGGTGTATGTGGCTGGTGCCCTACTCATTGAGCTATGGGCTCCAAGCCTGTGATCAGTGATCCTTGATGTTACTTTTTTTTTTTTTTTGAGACAGAATCTCACTTGATCGCCCTGGGGTAGAGTGGCATAGTGTTATAGCTCACAGCAATCTCAAACTCTTGGGCTGAAGTGATTCTCTTGCCTCAGCCTCCCAAGTAACTGGGACTACGGGCGCCCACCACAACGCCCAAGTATTTTTTAGAGATAGGGTCTCACTTTTGCTCAGGCTGGTCTCCAACTCCTGAGCTCCTTTGATCCAGCCACTTCAGCTTCCCAGAGTGCTGGGATTACAGGCTTGAGCCATTGTGCCAGCCTGATGTTACTATTGTAATTGTTTTGAGGCATCAAGAGCTGTACCAATATAAGGCTGCAAACTTAGTAAGTATTGTGTGTTCAGATTGTTTCACTGACCAGCCAACCCACTCTCCCCACATCTCCTCAGCCTCCCTATTCCTAGAGACACGACAATATTGACATTAGTCCAGTTAGTACCCTACAATGCCCTCTACATCTTCAAGTTGAAAGGAAGAGTCTCACTCAAAATCAAAAGCAAAATAAGTTTAGTGAGGGAGCCGTGTCAAAAGCTGATGTAGGCCAAGAGCGAGGCTTCTTGTGCCATATAGCCAATAGTGAACACAAAAGGAAAAACTCTTGAAGGAAATTAAGAGTGCCACTCCAGTGAACACATGAGCAATCAGAAAGTGAAACAGCCTTGTTGCTGATACGTAGAATGCTTCAGTGGTCTAGATAGAAGATCAAACCAGCCACAACATCCCCTTAAGCCCAAGAAGCCTAACCCACAGCAAGACTCTTAACTCTTTTCAGTTCTACAAAGGCTGAGTGAAGTGAGGAAGCTGCAGAAGAAAAGTAAGAAGCCAGCAGAGAAGAGTTCATGAGGGTTAGGGAAACAAGTAACACGTGAGTACAACATTAAGCAGTGAGTGTAACAAGTTAGAAGCTGCAGTAAGTTATCCAGATGACGGAGGTTAAGATCACTGATGAAGGTAGATAGACCAAACAACAGCTTTTCAATGTCGATGAAACAGCCTTCCTTTGGAAGAAGATGCCGTCTAAGACTTTCATCACGAGAGAGGAGAAGTCAGTGCTTGGCTTCAAAGCTTCAACTATGACACTCTTCTTGGGGACTAATACAGCTGGTGATTTTAAGTTGAAGCCAACGTTCATTCTGAAAATCCTTAGGGCCCTTAAGAATTATGTGAAATATACTCTGCCTTTGTTCTATGAATGAAAAAAGCAAAGCCCAGATGACACATCTGTTTACAACATGGTTTACTGAATGTTTTAAGCCCACTGTTGAGATCTACTGCTCAGAAAAAAAAAAAAAAAAATTCCTTTCAATATATTACTATTATTGACAATGCACGTGATAACCCAAGAGCTTTGATGGAGATGTATAAGGAGATTAATGTTGTTATCATGCCTTCTAACACAACATCCATTCTTTTATTTTTTTGAGATAGAGTTTTACTATGTTGCCCTTAGTAGAGTGCTGTGGCATCACAGCTCATAGCAACCTCCAACTCTTGGACTTAGGCAATTCTCTTGCCTCAGCCTCTCAAGTAGCTGGGACTATAGGCACCTGTCACAACTCCCGGTTATTTTTTATGTTATAGTTGTCACATTGTTGTTTAGCTGGCCCGGGCTGGGTTTGAACCTGCCAGCCCTGGTGTATGTGGCCAGCACCCTAACCACTGAGCTACGGGTGCCGAGCCCACGATATCCATTCTATAACCCATGAGTTAAGGAGTAATTTTGACTTTCAAATCTTAATCTTTAAGAAATGTATTTCATACAGCTATATCTGCCGTAGATAGTGATTACTCTGATGGATCTGGGAAAAGTAAATTGAAAACCTTCTGGAAAGAGGCGGCACCTGTGGCTCAAAGGAGTAGGGAGCCAGCCCCCTATGCTGGAGGTGGCGGATTCAAACCTAGCCCCGGCCAAAAACTGCAAAAAAAAAAAAAACCTTCTGGAAAGGATTCACCATTCTAGATGCCATGAACAATATTCATAAGTCATGGTGCGAGATCAGATTATCACCAAAGGGGGCTGAACGTAGTGGTTCGTGCCTATAATCCCAGCACTCTGGGAGGCTGAGGTGGGTGGATTGCCTGAGCTCGCAGTTTCGGGACCAGCCTGAGCAAGAGCAAGACCTCATTTCTAAAAATAGCCAGGCCTTGTGGCAGGTGCTTATAGTCCCAGCTATTTGGGAGGCTGAGGCAAGAAAATTGCCTGGGCCCAAGAGTTTGAGGTTGCTGTGAGCTGTGACACTAGGGCACTCTACTGAGGGCGACAAAACAAGACTCTGTCTAAAACACACACACAAAATCACCATTCACAGGAGTTTCGAAGTTGCTTTTGACCCTCATGGGTGACTTTGAGGGGTTCAAGACTCCAGTGGAGGAGGAGGTAACTGCAGGTGCGGTGGGAACAGCAAGAGAGCCAGGAAGCAGGGCCTGAAGACAGAACTGAATTGCTGCAATCTCATGATAAAACTTGAATGAACGAGGAGTTTGCTTCTTATGGGGGAGCAAAGAAAGTGGTTTCCTGATATGGAATCTACTCCTGGGGAAGATGCCATGAATATTGTTGTCATTACAATGAAGGATTAGAATGTTACAAAACTTAATTGATAAAGCAGTGGCAGGTTTGAGAGGATTGACTCCAATTTTTTTTTTTTTTTTTTGAGCAGAGTCTCACTATGTCGCCCTTGGTAGAGTGCTGTAGCATCACAGCTCACAGCAACTTCAAACTCTCGGACTTAAGCAATTCTCTTGCCTCCGCCTCCCAAGTAGCTGGGACTACAGGCACCCACCACAACACCCGGCTATTTTTTGTTGCAGTTGTCATTGTCGTTTAGCTGGCCAGGGCCAGGTTTGAACCCTCCAGCCTCAGTGTATGTGGCTGGCACCATAACCACTGTGCTAAGAGCGCCGAGCCTTCAATTCTGAAAGAAGTTCTGCTGCGGGTAAAATGCTGTCAAACAGCATCACGTGCTACAGAGAAATCTTTCATGAAAGGAAGAATCAAGCAATATGGCAAACTTCATTGTTATCTTATTAAAAAAAAATTGCCACTTTGATCAATCAGTAGCCATCAGCAGGGTGACTCTGATTGCCTCACCCCCCGCCCATCAGCAAAAAGACTCCCACTCCCTGAAGACTCAGATGATCTTTAACATTTTGTTGTTGTTTTGTTTTGCAGTTTGGCCGGGGCTGGGTCCGAACTCACCACCCTCGGTATATGGGGCCAGCACCCCACTCACTGAGCCACAGGCACCACCTGATCTTTAGCATTTTTTTGGCAATAAAGTGTTTTTAGATTAAGATATGTACACTATTGTGTTAGACATAATTCTGTTACACACTTAATAGACTACAGTATAATATAAAATATTATATGCACTGAGAAACCAGAATATTTATGTGACTTGCTCTATTTAGGGGGTCTGCCATTGAACCTGCAATGTCCCATAGATGTGCTTGTTCTTACTTTGTAGGGTTCACGTGAGGAACACACAAGGGGGCAGATTTAAACAGCCCAATACTGTGCCCATCACCAGTGAACGTTCATTTCTCCCCTTTTCCACTGTCTGAGCCTCATGAGGGGATTGCAGGAAGGATAGCGATGACATGACAAAGGAGCAGAGTGGAGCCTTAGTCCCTAAATTTATTATCTAGTCATTGAGTGAAAGTGCTTTATTTCTCCCATGATCTACAGAAAGAAGCCACTGTAGAAATTAGTTCCCCCAGGGACACACCCAGCCTCTCAAAGTGTAATCCATTCATCACCACTGGGAATGGTCCTCCGGTGGCTCACCAACTCCTCACCACCCCTTCTCTCCAGAGGACAGCTCATGTTCTTCCACCCACCTCCAGGACCAGGGATGAAACAAGAAAAGCCAAATTACCAGCCTCCCCGCAGAGGCCTGTCTCAGAAAGGACCATGCTCCTTGGTTGCCAATGCTCTCCAACCCCTGAATGGCCACCACAGGATGCGTTTTCGGGAGGTGGCTCCTGTTTCTCCAACAAGCCCACCTGCTGGTCAGCTGTGATCAAGAAGCCACCCCCTAAAAAAACAAAACCACACCAAATTGAAAATATATACATATATAGCAAAAGAAAGCACCCGCTGAGATTCCTTCCTCTCCCTGATTTCAGCACAGTAGTTCAACTGAAAACAAGTTAAGGGCATGCACAGAGTTCTATGTGCAATCAGCTTAAATCTTGGCCTAGAAAGTCCACTGATCAACCAGGAGCAGAGCCTCCTAAAGACCAGCTGGGGCCAGCATGGGCTCCTGAACATCCCTTTCTTTCCCCCCCCCTTTCTTTTTCTTTTTAAGGATACTGCAATAGAAATATATTAACAATGGCTTCAAATATCCAATATTTTTCTATCTTACATTTTAAACTAAAGTTCTAGGAGCCTATTAATCTTTATAAAGAACTCTCTTCACAGCACAGCTGTAGTTAACTTTAAACACAAAAATGTTCCCTTTGCGTTATACCCTTACAAATAAACATAATATATAGGTAAACGGGAAGTTCAGATTCTGCATCAAGCATTATTCAGTCTTACCTTTCTGCTATATACCTGGATATAGTCAAATCTACAAAGCTGAACATCCCTTTCAAAGGAATTTTTATTTGGTCAGCTTGCCCTGTGGTCCTGGACATCTCTTATCATTTCTAAGTACCTTAACTCAGAATCCAATTTAGCTTCTGTAGCAGAGCAAGAGTTGATGTCCACCCCACAATCAGAAGGAACCATTCACTCCCCCATGTTCAGTCCAAGCACCAGGTGGAACTGGAGGGCATAGGACCTGGACCTGGTCAGTCAGAATAGTCCATTCCCTTGGTTGTAGCAACTGGACACACTGCTCAGAAAGCCAACAGAACCATCCAGTTACAAAGAGTTTTTGCTGGGATTGCTGAGAATGAGAAAAGTCCATAATAATGAACTTAACTCGGGGAGAATGTAAGCAGGAAGCTGTCAGTGCCACCACATGGAGGGCCAAAGGGGAAGTTGATGCAGAGGACAGAGGAGCAGAGAAAAGAGAAGACAGCTGATGGCAGATGTGGGCTCCTGGATCAAATCTTGCCTGATAGAGGCCTAGAATTAATCGTGACCAAAGCCAATATATTCTCTCTCTGATTGAGGCCAACTTGAGTTGGCTCCATGTCTTGAAATAGAGGTAGTTCTCACTAACACATCTTCTGTCCCTTTGACTGTCTCTCTTTTTTTTTTTTTTTTTTGTTGCAGTTTGGCCAGGCCTGGGTTTGAACCCACCACCCTCGGCATATGGGGCCGGTGCCCTACTCACTGAGCCACAGGCGCCGCCCTTGACTGTCTCTTGATTTCCCTCCAGGGACCAGGTTGAGTTGGTTAGGCTCAGCCTTCATGGGTCTCTGGCTCAAGATTCAGCCTGCCTCCCAATTCCTCTCTTTGAAGGCATAACATTGCTTTTGGGCCCTTGATTAGAAGCTGAACTTTAACCCAGGAGCTCCAGAACTCCCCCAGTTCCAGCTCCCAGCTGTCTTCATCTGCCACTAGGTGCCCACCACTATGGAAAATCTATCCATCGTACTAACCAGCCATCAAAAAAAAAAAAAGATAGAGAATTTACATTTTTGTATTAACCTGGATGAAGTTGAAGCACCTTCTTTTTAGTAATGTATTACAAGACTGGAAAATCGAGTATTCAATGTACTAATATGAAACCAATAGAAAAACAAGTACACACCCATGAGAGAAAAACAAGTGTCTTTAAGAGGGAGAGGACAGAGTGGGGAAAGGGGAGGGGACAGGGGGATTGGTGAGCTCTTACCTAACAGGCACAATGTCAGGGTATACAGCATACGCCCTGGATGAAGGACTCAACTGCAACTCGAACTTTACCTTAGAAACACAAACTATGTAACCTAATCATTTGTACCCTCGTATTAATCTGAAATTTAAAAACAAAGAAAATCTATCCATTCTGTCTTAATTCTTCCAGCCCAGGCAGTTGAGACTCTAAGCGGAGAAGCTGGGAAACAGCGGGAAAAGTGTCTTTGTGCCTCCCCCCCCAAAGGAGGAAGGTGAGCCCAGTTTCTCTGCCACCACCACCACCCAGCAGCCCAGAATATCAGAGCCCCCACCTCTGAGCCACATTGGAGAAGCCTCAGGAGATGGTGTGTGATGTACCTGTGTTATTCTAAGGCCCAGCTGCCAGACACTTCTGTCACACACAGTCTGGATTGACCTGGGCAGTCTGAACTCTACCACGGTGAGCAACCCTCATTATAGGCCAATCCAGCTCAGGCTTCCCCAACAGGGAGCATGCACAGAGACCCCCACCCCCAGCCCCCAAACCTGTCTCTTCAACTGCCTTCCTCCTGACATTAGGAGCATGCACCGTGTGGTTCTAGAACTCAGACCTGGAGGAAGCCAAGAGCAACCTCTACCCCACCCCCATCCCTACTCAGAACCACCTAAACCAGGGGTCCTCAAACTACGGCCCGCGGGCCACATGCGGCGGTGTGATTGTATTTGTTCCCGTTTTTTTTTTTACTTCAAAATAAGATATGTGCAGTGTGTATAGGAATTTGTTCATAGTTGTTTTTTTTGTTTGTTTGTTTTTTGTAGAGACAGTCTCACTGTACCGCCCTCGGGTAGAGTGCCATGGCGTCACATGGCTCACAGCAACCTCTAACTCTTGGGCTTAGGCGATTCTCTTGCCTCAGCCTCCCGAGCAGCTGGGACTACAGGCGCCCGCCACAACGCCCGGCTATTATATAGTTGTTTTTTTTTTTAATTATAGTCCAGCCCTCCAGCGGTCTGAGGGACAGTGAACTGGCTCCCTGTTTAAAAAGTTTGAGGACCCCTGAGAGTCCCACAGGAGGCTGGTTGACAGTGGAAAGCGCCCTTGGGGGCCAGCAGGAAAGAAAGTCGGTCACAACCCCTTTATAAAATGGACTAGCACATTCATAATCCTCATGGAGCTGGGGAAATACAACCAGCCCAAGTCAATGGTGTTGAGCACTCCGTGAAAACCATCCTCCAGGTGGCACCAGGTCACAGGCACACCCAGGTCTTCCAGCCTCTTCTTGTACAACAGCGAATGGTCACGGATGGCGTCATATTCACAGCTCACGATGCAAGCTTCTGGGAGCCGGGATATGATGTGATCTTCTGCAATCAGGGGCGAGCACTTTGAATCCAGAATAATATTGGTCTCCAGGTAAGCATCTTCATTGAGGGGTGCGGGGGGCACTGCCCTGTATCCTGTCTTCTTAAACCGCTCTGGAATGTTTTCTGGTCCCAACCACTTGCGATATTTTTCCCAGACACTGGCAGGCAAATGAGCATTTTTCCTGATGGTATCTTCCCAGGAAGGGCTGAAATCCAGGAAACAAGAAATGCAGTAGAAGAGAGTATTCCATTGGAGGAGCGGGACCTCAGAGTTCTGCTGGCAGGAAGGGAGCTGGAAGTCTATGGATTGGAGGAAAGCACAGATCAGAATCTGGGCACGAATCCGGGGCAGCTCTGGATGGTCCACGAGTTGCTGACAAATCACCGCTGCCACTCCGCCTCCCACACTGTCGCCACAGACCACAACACGCGCTGGATCCACCCCATACGCCTTCAGGGACTTCAGGAAGTGGATAGTGGCCACGGTGCAGTCTCTTAGAGGCACTGGGAACTTGAACTTGGGTAACAGGCGGTATCTAAAAAGGAACCAAGGGACTCCATTTACATTCACTAGCCTGGCAGAGCTAAAAATACCTGCGCCTAGCATCTCTGAGCCCAGATTTCTTCCATTAACTTCCCTTTCTGAAAACCAGCAGGTGAAGTTGGGTGGGAGGCATCAATGAGATGACAGATGTCAAGCCCTCATGCCTGGCACTCATGCTCAGTAAGTGGGGTCTCAGTGCTCTGTCAGGGGACCGGCTGTGACACATCTACCTGCTGGCCAATGACTTAAACATCACCGACACCAGTCCCGTCTGATGTTGCCTCTCCCCTCTCCCTGCTCCTGGCTTCCTCTTTCATAATTCTTTTATGAGCAACTTCCAGGCTTGCATGGACTTTGATTGTAATCTAATCCTGCCATGGCCACAGATCTGTGGGGAGATCCTGTAGACTTAAATACAGCAGGTCCTCAAATAATATTGTTTTTGTTCAACATTGTTTCATCGTAAGAGAAAAAAAAAAATCGATCCCCAGCCAGGGCCACTGTGTGTGCAGAGTCTGATCGTGTCTGTGTGGGTTTTCTCTGGCTATGCCGGTTCCCTCCCATACCCTGACGATCTGCAAGTTATATTCCCTGGCCTGTCTAAATTGTCCTCATCTGAGAGAGTGTGGGTGTGACTGTGCCCTGCGAGGAGACGGCGTCTGGCCCAGGGTTGGCTTCTGCCTTGTGCTCTGAGCTGCCAGGCAAAGTTCCAGCCACCCATGACTCTGAAGTGGAATAAGTGGGCTGGAAGACGCATAAATGAAGGAATATGAAAAAAATGACTATAAAGGGGGTGGCGCCTGTGGCTCAAAGGAGTAGGGCGCTGGCCCCATATGCCTGAGTTGGCGGGTTCAAACCCAGCCCCAGCCAGAAACTGTAAAAAAAGAAAAAATGACTGTAAAATAAAAATGCATAAAGTATACATAATCATACATGACTATAAACAATACAATATGAAGGTGTCCACAGAGCCCACCTCATTAGTGGTGGTTTGTTTTTGAACTCCGTGGGAATGGGAAGGGCTCAATTTTCCCTTTGCAAACATTTATTCCCTGATTGAACCTACCACTACTACCACCACCAGCAGTCACCGATTCACCAAAAGGGGGGTAAATAACTATCTCGCTTTGATTAATCTTTTTTTTTTTTGAGATAGAGTCTCACTTTATTGCCCTCGGCAGAGTGCCATGGCCTTCATAACCCACAGCACCCTCAAACTCCTGGGCTCAAGCGATTCTCTTGCCTCAGCCTCCCAAGTAGCCGGGACTACAGGCGCCCACCTCTATTTTTAGAGATGGGGTCTTGCTCTTACTTAGGCTGGTCTCGAACCCATGAGCTCAGGCAATCCACCCACCTCGGCCTCCCAGAGTGCTGGGATTACAGACGTGAGCCACTGCACCCGGGCCTGATTAATCTTTCTTAATTGTATGTACAGCTCACGTTTATTTCAATGTTTAATACAGTATTACAAATCTTTGGTCTTCATTTAAAAGTTTAGTAATTTTTTTTTTTTTTTTGTAGTTTTTGGCTGGGGCCAGGTTTGAACCCACCACCTCCAGTATATGGGGCTAGTGGCCTACTCCTTGAGCCACAGGTGCTGCCCAAAAGTTTAGTAATGTTTTGGTGACCAGAAATATGCTATAGGAACTTAACTCTTTACAAATTTGTCACCTCACCTATGGTAAAATTGGTTTCATTTAAATTCCAAACACCTGCCAATGACATTAAGCAAGGACCACTGAAGAAAGATAGCACTCTTCCAAATAAGCTGTGCCAACTCGAGGCCACTGCTGCCAGGCCGGTCTGGCATTGCTATAGACCTTCCCATTTTCTCAAGAGATTCCAGAAATCCAGATTTTGTGAAAAATGTCATCTTTTTTTTTTTTTTGAGACAGAGTCTCACTCAATCACCTGCAACAGAGTGCCACGGCATCCTACCTCATAGCAACCTCAAACTCCTGATGGCTCAAGCCATCCTCTTGCCTCAGCCCTGAGTAGCTGGGACTACAGGTGCCCACCACAACACCCAGCTATTTTTAGAGATGGCATCTTGCTCTTGCTCAGGCTGTTCTCAAGCTCATAAGGTCAAGCAATCCACCCACCCCAGGCTCCCAGAGTGCTAGGATTACAGGCGTGCACCATTGCATCCAGCCAAAATGTCATCATTTTTAAATGCTGGCTACAACATTTGTTTTTAAAGGAAACACTCTATGAGACCGACAGGGAAATTTTCTCCCAGCCATTTCCATTCTGGCACCTTCCAGGCCACCCTGGAATAGTCAATGCTGGGACAGCAAATGCTTTTTGGCTCCAAAATCCTATCTACCTTGGATTCAGAAAATAACCTTCTGGCAGAGATTTTCTTGCCTGTTCTACAGATGTTCTCATGATTTGGCACAACTGGAAGGGTAAGGTGTGCAGCGCCAGCGACTGGGTGGAGATGTCCATCCCACTGCAGAGATCACACTGAGCCCAGAACTGTAAAGGGAAGGGTGTGTCTAGTTCCCAACCCTCTCATCGTTACTTACATCTTTATTTTTTATTCTCCTCAACTAAGAAAGCTGGGAAATGTATCCCCACCAAGACATTGGCAACTGGTATTTCTTTCCTACATGTGTATTTTTTAATTTATTTTTTATTTTTACTGAGACAGAGTCTCACTCTGTCACCCTAGGTAGAGTGCCATGGTGTCATCACAGCTCACAGCAACCTCAAACTCCTAGGCTCAAGCCATCCTCTTGCCTCAGCCTCCCAAGTGGCTGGAACTACAGGCGCTCACCACAAAACCCAGCTCATTTTTTTTAGTTTTAGTAGAGATGGGGGTCTTGCTCTTGCTCAGGCTGGTCTTGAACTCTGAAGCTCAAGCAATCCACCTGCCTCAGCCTCCCAGAGTGCTAGGATGACAGGTGTGCACCACAGCACCAGGCCACTGTATGTGTATTTAAAAGAAACTGAAGGAAGAGCTTAATCAGGAGGATCACCCGTGTGATGAGGTGTCAGCAAGACAGGAGACCCAGGGAGGACCCAGCCCAGGACTCCCTCTATTCAGTGCCCACCACGCCCTCTCTGAGGCTCTAAGCACTTAGAAATAGATAGGGGCAGAGTTTGCAGTTGTCCTAGGGATGAACCCGGGCACCGCAGGCATTTAGCAGAGGGAGATGCTAAGTGTCTGGAATGTGTAGGGCTGTTTTGTCCAAAGAAGAGCTATTCCACCCCAAAGAGTCCACATGGTGAAGCTCTGCACCTTATCTGCTTAAACAAGACCTCTTCCCACCCAGCTTCCAAATGGGAGGCTGCACAAAATGACTCTATGTAACACCCCCAAGGGTCCTGGCGCGAAGGAAGCAGTCCCTCCTTCTTCACCTCTCCGTCCCTCCTCCCCCTCCCCTCCTTTCTAGCCCCTGCTCCTCGTCTTCCTTCAGCTGCCACCTGCCCTCCATTCCCACCCCACATCTCTCCAAATCAGAGCCTGGCCCCCTGCCACCTCCCCACCCCTCTCCCCTTTACTCACCCCACTGCCAAAACCACAGAGTCACTCTTCTTGGACAAAAGACAGCATATGCCATGGTGGGTTTCTGGAAAATAAAGTTTTTTAGCATTCACTAGGAGGTTTGCTTTGCCAGCGGGGTGTCCTGCAGACAGGGCACCAGGGTGCACCCTGACTAGATTTTCCTCTCTGCCTTCTCGTTGATTCATCTCCGTGGTGCTAACAGAACAGCTCTCCCTAAGATACACAGCCCACCCCAACAAATTCTACAATTCACCAAAAATATCTCAGAAACTTTGTAGAACAGTGGTTTAGGGTGTAAACTCTGGATTCAGATAGACTGGAGTTCAAATCCTGGCTTTACCTCTCTTTATTTGGTTCAGACAGAGTCTCACTATGCTGCCCTCAGTAGAGTGCTGTGGCATCACAGCTCACAGCAACTTCCAACTCTTGGGCCTAAGCAATTCTCCTGCCTCCGCCTCCCAAGTAGCTGGGACTACAAGCCCCCGCCACAGCGCCCGGCTATTTTTTATTGCAGTTGCCGTTGTCATTTAGTTGGCCCGGGCCAGATTCAAACCTGCCACCCTTGGTGTATGTGGCTGGCACCGTAGCCACTGTGCTACAGGCCCTGAGCCTTTACCTCCTGTTAGTTGGAGCTAAAATAATGCCCAGCAAGTCACTGAACCTCTCTAAGGCTTGATTTCCTTGTCTGCAAGGTGAGGATAATGACAATATTTACCTTGTTGGGCTGTTTGGGGCTTAAATGAGATAATTTGTATCGTGCCTGCCATGTAAGTATTAATATTGATAAATATCAATTAATAAATAGTGATAATTAATAAATAGTGTCATATAGACTGAACCAAAACCACCATTGTATTAAACCCCTTATTCTCAAAGTCAGCTACACTGGGACCTTGACTTTGGACAGATTAGAAAGCACTATTAAAACCAAATGAAGGTGTTTCCCCCTGTAAGTTGCAGAGAAGCAAATTAAGGTAATAAAATTGTCTCGAGTTTTTCTTCTCATTAATTTTTTGCAAATATTCCTGTTAGTCTGTACTAGAATTTGTCTCATAAAATTCCTGATATGGAACAAAGTATTTTGATTATTTTCATTTATATATCCTAGGCTGGGTGGCTCACATCTGTCGTCCCAGCACTTTGGGAGGCCAAGGCAGGAGGATCGCTTGAGGCCAGGAGTTAAAAACCAGCCTAGACAACACAGTGAGACCCCATCTCTAAAAAAAAAAAAAAGTTTCTAATTAGCTGGGTATGGTGGTACATACCTATAGTCCCATTTACTCAGGAGGCTGAGGCAGGAGGATCATAGGAGCCCAGGAGTTTAAGGCTACAGTGAGTTATGATGTGAGTTCTGATGATGTCACCACACTGCTGTCTGAGTGACCAGGCAACACCTGATCTCAAAAAATAAAATAAAATACTTTATTTCCCACTAAATAGAGGTATCTGTTGTACAACATGCATTAAGTGCCACTGGTGCTATCTTTTTATTTTTATTTATTTATTTATTTTGATAGAATCACACTTTGTCACACTGGGTAGAGCACCGTAGCATGTGGACTCAAGGGATCCTCTTGCCTCCGCCTCCCAAGTACCTGGAACTACAGGTCCCCTGACGCCATACCCAGCTAGTTTTAGAGAGTGGTGTCAAACTCCTGAGCTCAGGTGATCCACCCACCAATACTATTCTAAAATGATGCATTTGATGTTATGTGTATTTCATAATACATATATAATAATACTTATATGCATATGTATATGCATGCATGAAGGACTACATTTACAGTATCATTACATGACAGCACCCTTAATTACACTGAAGTAAAGACTATGTCCATATGATGGTACACATTTCATATTTTTGCCTCTTGAATGATCTGGAAACCATTAGCTGCACTGGTGCTCCCTAGTTATAGTAGGGGCACGTAAGCCCCAGGAAGATGACCACTCTTTTAGGTTAAGAGGCAACCTGCACCCTCCCGGAGGTCAGAGGAAAGGCGCTCTTACTCAGGCTCCCCATCATGGTCCCGCCCCCGTGGAAGTAAATAATGCCAGGCCTGGGGGTGCAGATGGAGGACTTGGGCTGGTACAGCTTCACGGGGATGGTCCCAAAGCGGAGATCTGTGACCACGACATCCGGGTCCTTCTTCAGTGGCCTCAGATTGTGTATGAAACGGACAAACTGGGGCATGGAACAGATTCGCAGCTTCTCAAATATTTGCCCCTATCGGAGAGAGGACAGGAAAAGAGTCGAGAAGGATTTCCACCTGGGCCGGAGTCCTCTGCCACATCCACCCTCCGCAGGTGGAGAGAGGAGTCTTGGGAAGTTGCAGCCCGGCGGGACCAGCCCTGGCCAACCCCTCAGGGCCCCCACCCAAGCCCTCTCCCTGATGTCTTACCCCCCAGCTGCAACGAGCCAGCCTCCTGGCCACCTGTGACAGTGCCTCTACCTACCTGGAACCTCTCTGCCAGGGCCTGCTCCTCCTGGACCTCAACCCCCCTACTTTCAGGGGGGCCTTCCTGAGCCCAGCCAACCTGGCCACCCCGAAACATCTATAGCTAACTGTATGGTAGTTTTTTTTTAATAAAGGCCAAAAGGGGAGTTCATATCTTTTGAAGATACCTACTGAAGTATTTTTTAACAAAATAATACAAGGTCCTAGATTACTTCTTTTAACTATTTTATTTTATGTTATTTATTTAGAAAGAGTCTCACCATGTCGCCCTCAGTAGAGGGCTGTGGCGTCACAGCTCACAGCAATCTCTACCTCTTGGGCTTAAGCGATTCTCCTGCCTCAGCCTCCCAAGTAGCTGGGACCACAGCCACAACACCCAGCCATTTCCTGTTGCTGTTGTCATTATTGTTTTAGCTGGCCAGGTGGGTTCAAACCTGCCGCCTCAGTGTATGTGGCTGGCACTGTAACCACTGTGCTATGGGTGCCGAGCCCTAGATTTACTTCTTAAGAAAAGAAGAACGAGGGGAAAGGTGGTGGTACAGATGAAAGAAGCCTCACCAGGAATAGGTGACATCAATGCCCCAGGGCAGGCACACAGGCTTTCCTTACACCCTTGGATCTTCTTTGGCATACCTCTAAAGTTTGCACAATAAAAAATAAATAGGCTTGGCACCTGTAGCTCAAGCGGCTAGGGCACTAGCCACATACACCAGAGCTGGTGGGTTCAAAGCCAGCCCGGGGCCTGTCAAACAACAACTCTACCCAGAGTGACAGCTTGAAGCTCTGTCTCAAAAAAAAAAAAAAAAAAAAAAGAATAAATAAGTAGGTGAAATCAATATATGTGTTCCCCTTTTACACACACTCACTCACATACACACACCTCCAACTGTGTGCGTGCACATGGCCGCAGCAAGTTCAGGTTCTACTCGATTGTGTTGCTTTATGACTTCTTACACTTTCTTTCTGACCTCAGGTCCCAGGATTTGCTTCTCTCTCATAAAAAAAATTTTTTTAAATAAATAAACAAACAAAGTGAGCTCTCCCTCTCTGGCCAGAGGGTTCTGGCCATTGGTGAAACCTGTGGGCCTCATCTCAGGACATTTTCTTTTTTTTTTTGAGTCTCACTTTGTTACCCTCAGTAGAACCCCGTGGCATCATAGCTCACAGCAACCTCAAACTCCTGGGCTCCAGTGTTCCTCTTGCCCCGGCCTCCAGAGTAGCTGGGAGTACAGGCACCTGGCTCTATTTTTAGTTTTCTATTTTTAGTAGACATGGGGTCTTGCTCTTGCTCAAGCTGGTCTCAAACTCCTGAGCTCAGCCAATCCTCCCACCTTGGCCTCCCAGAATGCTAGCTCAGAACATTTTGAATACACAAACTACATGGGATTACAAGGGAAGGCAATTTTATTTAGTTATCAAAATATTGAAATAGTATATGATGTAATAATAAATGTGCTTCCTTATTAGCACAGCAGGTAAGAAGATCTAGCTGCCAGTCTGATGCCACCCTAGTTTCAAAGATTCCTAGGAGAATACGAGATTTTCCTTGATATCTATAACAGATTTACTATGTTGGGCAAATATCCCTGACTCCTCTTGACGACAAAGTCACACTCCTGCTGTCCGGTTACAGTGTCTTGACTTCATTCCTAATGGAAGGAAATGCTACTTTTCCATTTGAGGTCAGTCATGAATAATGGGGTCATTTTGATGCCCCCATCCAAATTCCCGGATCCTTTGCATTCTGTCACCTCCGGGGCTCCGGGAACCCCAGGTGAGAAGCCTCGCTCTGCCCCACCGCCCGGTTTTGTCTTCCTTGTTGTGTTGGCCAAAGCTGCTTATTTGTAGCTTATCTATTTGTGGGTTTCTTGGCCGCCTCTCCGCCCCACCCCACCCCCACTGCCGTGAGACTTCCTGAAGGCAGACACCTGTCTGGGACTTTGATTCTGCCACCTGCCATCGTGGACCCTAAGAGTCCAGCGAGGGTGCATGACACCTAGCAGGCACCTAACACATCCTTGAGTAGAAAAATAAATGCATCAACAAATAGCAACAACGGTTTATATTGCTGGAAGACTCACTCCATAAATACTCCAGTATTCGTTTAACTAGAAGCCAGGCATTGTAATATACCCTCCAGATAACTTCATTTGTAGAGTCCCCACCAAATGCCCCTTGGGAACCCAGACTGTAGACTGTGAGAATCAAGGCCAAGACAACCTCAGGACCCAACCCTCACGCCTTGTAAAAGCAGACCTGGAGGGGAGCCCCCCTCAGGCCCCCATCCACACTTTCTCATGAGAAGAGGTGTTTGCCATCACTCCTCATTATGTAAGAAACATAGGAAAAGCATTTTCTATATTCAATTTCTGACAACCCTCTGGAAAAGCGCAATGAGTCCATACCAGCAACAGTGACACAGTTCTTACCAGGAGTTATTTACATGTATTTTAATAAATCGCACGCGCCAGGAACAAGAAGCAGAGTCCAACTATATTACCTAAACAGTTTTCCATTTCTCAAAAGCAACCAAATTTTTTCTTGAAACCAAATTCTGTTTTTTTCTCACTAATTTACTACTTGTTTCTTTATGTGTGTGTGGGGGGCGGGTTCTGGCTCTAGCTAGCAGGTAGATAGAAATTGGGGCCCACGGCTCAGCACCTATGCTCAGTGGTTAGGGCGCCGGCCACATGCAGTGGGACTGGTGGGTTCAAACCTGGCCTGGGCCTGCTAAACAACAATGACAAAAACATAGCCAGGCATTGTGACGGGCGCCTATAGTCCCAACTACAGGGAGGCTGAAGCAAGAGAATGGCTTGAGCCCAAGAGTTTGAGGTTGCTGTGAGCTGTGACGCCCACAGTACTCTACCGAGGGCAACAGAGTGAGACTCTGTCTCAACAAAAAAAAAAAAAGAAGAAGAAGAAAAGAAAAGAAATTGGGCCCAAAGATTCATAAAAATTCATTCCTATCTTCCCAGCCTCACAGATGGTAAGCATTGTGAAGAATGTAAGTGTATGTGTCACCAATGAACTGTACACTTAAACATGGTAAAGATGGCAAATGTCATATATATTTTTTACCTCAATAAAAAAAAAAAAAAATGGACACAGTGGCTGACACCTGTAATCTCAGCACTCCGGGAGGCCGAGGCAGGTGGATTATGAGCTCACGAGTTTGAGACCAGCCTGAGCAAGAGCAAGACCCATGTTTACTAAAATAGAAAAACCGAGGCAAGAGGATCGCTTGAGCCTGAGTTGGAGGTTGCTGTGAGCTATGACACCATAGCACTCTACCCAGGGTGACAGCTTGAGATTCTGTCTCAAAAAAAAATGGATGGGGCTGGAACATATTCTTCTTAGCAAAGTATCTCAAGGATGTTTTCAGCCCTACTAGGAAACTAATTCATATGAAAACTATAACCCAATTATAGCCTAAGAATATGGGGAAAGGGGAAAGAAAGAGGAACAGGAAGAGGGGAGGACGGGTGGAGGGAGGGTGATTGGTGGGACCACACCTACGGTGCATCTTACAAGGATACGTGTGAAATTTACTAAATGTAGAATATAAATGTCTTAACACAATAATTAAGAAAATGCCAGGAAGGCTATGTTAACCAGTTTGATGAAAATATTTCAAACTGTATACAAAACCAGTGCATGGTACCCCATGATTGCATTAATGTACACAGCTATGATTTAATTAAAAAAATTAATAAAATGAAATGAAAGATATATTCCACCCACCAAAAAAAAAAAAAAAAAATAGGTGGGTTAAAGTGGCTCATACATGTAATCCTAGCACTCTGGGAGACCATGGTAGGAGGATCGCTTGAGGCCAAGAATTTGAGACCAGCCTGAATAACATAGAAGACCTGTTCTCTACAACAGATAGAAAAATTAGTACAGGCGTGGTGGCTCACACCTGTAATCCTAGCACTCTGGGAGGCCAAGGTGAGTGGATTGCTTGAGCTCCCAAGTTCAAGACCAGCCTGAGCAAAAGCGAGACCCCCACCCCCCCATCTCTAAAATAGAAAAACTGAGACAAGAGAATTGCTTGAACCCAAGTTGGAGGTTGCTGTTAGCTATGACGCCATGGCACTCTACCCAAAGTGACAACTTGAAACTCTGTCTCAAAAAAAAAAAAAAAAAAATATATATATATATAGAAAAATTAGCCAGGCACTGGGGCAGGTGCCTATAGTCCCAGCTACTCAGGAGGCTGAGGCAGGAGAATTGCTTGAGCCCAGGAATTTGAAGTTGCCATGAACTATGTTGACACCAGGGCACTCTAACCTGGGTGAAAGAGAAAGACTCTGACTCAAAAACAAATACATAATAAAACATTAGCCCAGAACCTGGGCTGGAGTAAACAAACAAAACAAAAAAATTCAAACAGGAGACAGGTAGGGGAGAGAACTGGTCTTTTTTTTTCCATCTGTTAAACAAGAAAACAAGCTCTTCCTTGTGTTTTGCAGGTATCAGCCCCGTCCAGCTTCAGAAACACTGTGAGAGGCTGCAAACCACCTAACAGGGATTATTCAGGATTGAGAACATGCTATCAGCCCTACTGCAGGCCTCATGACACCAGTATTAATTCAATAGAAGCTTCTGGTATGTGATTTTCCCCAACCCAAGCCCCAAACTCACCCATGTCACCAACAGCAGAAAAATACAGTGGAGGACCCGCAGTTTCACAGGGTGGCTGATAGCTGCAGGGATGTTTGCAGTGAGAAAATGGGTGCAGATTACCCACAGCCCGACCCCCAATGAGAAAATGCAGGCCGCAGCGGAGAGGAGAGCCAGGCCCAGGATTACCATGCTGTTTCTAACTCAGAGGAGGCCGAGAGGAAGCTGTGCTCCTCAGAGGCTCGTGAGCACATGGTTTGCAGCCAGTAGTTTCTTCCACTTATGTGTCGCCACCTGCCCTCCCACCTCTCCATATCCGACAAACATTGGCCAGCCCAGGTGAGTCATAGCCTCAGGTGAGAATGTCTTTCTAGGACAGGGCCCTTGCAGAAGAGATAGTGGCCCATCTGGCCTGATCCAGCTGGTAAACTAAGTTCTAGAGTTCCGCTTTAAATCTTGGCACTGCTGCTAGAAATGGCCTTGGAGAGGTCACCATGTCCCAGTGGATATTGCAAAAATGATTCCCTCCACTTGCCCTCAGTCCTCATCACTCACCCCCCAATTCTGCTTCAGCAAGTCTTGCTGTCCTTCAGTCACCGTGGGGGCCCCAGGGCCTTTGCATCTGCTGTCCTCTGTGCACCATGCCTCCCCAGATGGGGACTGGGGCCAGACTCCCTCCCTCATCTCCCACCAGTCTCAGCTCAAATGTCACCTTACCTGGGAGGTGGTCCCTGGACACTTAGTTTAAAATTTAAACCCTCACCAGCATTCCTTGGCCCCATTCCCCACCACTGACTCTGTCTGGCCTTTAGTATTACCACATTCTTTACCCGTTTGTTTATTGTCTGTAGAAAGTCACTTCTGGGAGGACAAGGATTTTCACTGTGTACTGTTTCAGCCCCAGAAGCTGGATGGATCCCGGTTTGCCACTTGGTAGGTGCTTAGCAAACATCTGTTGAATGAACGAACAAACACCCAGGCTCAGTCCTCTTTATCGTAAAGCAGGAACCACTGAGCTCACTTACCTTTCCAGGTTGCTGTCACTGTTCAAAATCTCCCCTAATGGTAAATTCTGACATCATTAGTAACCATGACTGTATCTGGTGTGTCTCCTGCCTCCCTCAGGGGTGGGAGGTTCTCAAACAGGTGGTTCTCAAACAGGGGAGATTTTTACCTTCCAGAAGATATCCTGGCAAAGTCTGGAAACATTTTTGGTTGTTGCAGCTCAGGGAAGGGGCAGTGGCCCTGGCATCTCATGGCTAGAAGCCAGGGGTTGCTAAACGTCCCACAGGGCACAGGCCAGTCCCACGACTAAGTTACCCAGGCCGATGATTTCAGCAGTGACAAGGTTGAGAAACCTGCATTAGCAATACTTGGCTTTGAATCCTGGCTCTGGCAAATGCCAGCATTCTGATCCTGAGCGAGTTATTTACACTCTCTAAGCCTCAGTTTCCAAACCTGTAAAATAAGGATGATAATGATAGGACTCCCCCTGGGATGGCGGCTGCATCAGAGGTGTGGCACGCACACATGTGCTTACATGGGATCATATGTGACACGTTCTCTGTAACTTGCTCTTGGCATTATCCACGTCAATCCATTTGACCCTTCACGTAACTTTCAGTGATTACAAAATGCAGGCGTATCTCAGAGATATTGCAGGTGTAGTTTCAAATTACCTCAAGAAAGTAAATACCACAATTAAGCAAATCACACAATTTTTTTTGTTTCTCAGTGCATATAGGGTTAGACTGGGCACCGTGGCTGACACTTGTAAGAAGGAAGAATCAATCAATGTGGCAAACTTCATTGTCTTATTTTAAGAAATTGCCACAATCACCCCAATCAATATGGAGTACCAGCCCCATATACCAAGGGTGGCAGGTTCAAACCCAGCCCTTCTCTGGGAGGCCAAGGAATGAGTATCCCCTGAACTCCAGAGTTTGAGACCAGCCTAAGCAAAATCGAGACCCTGTCTCTACTAAAAATAGAAAACTTAGCCAGTGTCATGGTGGGCACCTGTAGTCTGAGCTACTCAGGAGGCTGAGGCAGGCAGATCGCTTGAGCTCAGGAGTTTGAGACCAGCCTGAGGAGGAGAAAGACCCTGTCTCTACTAAAAATAGAAAACCTAGGTCCGGCGCAGTAGCTCACACCTGTAATCCTAGCACTCTGAGAAGCTGAGGTGGGAGGAGTGCTTGAGCTTGGGAGTTTGCAACCAGCCTGAGCAACAGCAAGACTCTGTCTCTACTGAAATTAGAAAAATTAGCCAGTGTTATGGCGGGCGCCTGTACTCTCAGCTACTCGCGAGGCTGAGGCAGGAGGATCACTTGAGCCCAGGAGTTGGAGGTTGCTGTGAGCTAGGCTGAGGCCACTGCATTCTAGCCTGAGAACAGAGTGAGACTCTATCTCCAAAACAACAACAACAAAAAGTTATAATGCCACACTGTAGTCTATTAAGTGTATAATATCATTGTGTCTACAAATGCACATCCCTTACTTTATTTATTTATTTTGAGAGTCTCCTTTTGTCACCCTCGGTAGAGTGCTATGGAGACATAGCTCACACAGCACTTGAGACTCTTGGGCTCAAGTGATCCCCTTGCCTCAGCCTCCCAAGTAGCTGGAACTATCAGCGCCCGCCACAATGCCTGGCTATTTTTACAGGTGGGGAATCGCTTTGGCTCAGACTGGTCTCCAACCTGTGAGCTCAGGCAATCCACTCGCCTCAGCCTCCCAGAGTGCTAGGATTACAGGTGTGAGCCACCACACCCAGCCACATCCCTTACTTCAAAAATACTTTATTGTAGGCAATGCCTGTGGCTCAGTGACTAGGGCGCCAGCCTCATATACCAAGGGTGGCGGGTTCGAACCAGACCCCAGACAAACTGCAAGAACAACAAAAAAATAGTCAGCCATTGTGGCAGGTGCCTGTAGTCCGAGCTACTCAGGAGGCTGAGGCAAGAGAATCGCCTAAGCCCAAGAGCTGGAGGTTGCTGTGATGCCATGGCACTCTACCGAAGGCAACAAAGTGAGACTCTGTCCCTGAAAAAAAAAAAAAAATACTTTATTGCTAAAAATGATAATGATCATGTCTGTCTTCAGTGACTTGTAGTCTTTCTGGGGGTGAAGAATCCTGCTTCAATGTTGGCAGATGCCGTCTGATCAGAGTGGTGGCCACGGAAGGCAGGGTGATTGTGGCAATTTCCTCTCTCTCTTTTTTTTTTTTTTTCAGACGGAGCCTCAAGCTGTTGCCCCAGGTAGAGTGCCATGGCATCACAGCTCACAGCAACCTCCAACTCCTGGGTTCAAGCGATTCTCCTGCCTCTGCCTCCCAAGTACCTGGGACTACAGGCACCTGCCACAACGCCCGGGTATTGTTTGGTCATAGCCGTCATTGTTGTTTGGCAGGCTGGGCTGGATTTGAACTCATCAGCTCAGGTGTATGTGGCTGGCGCCTTAGCCGCTTGAGCCACAGGTGCCGAGCCAGCAATATCTTAAAATAAAACAACAATGAAGTTTGCCACATTCATTGATTCTTCCTTTCATGAAAGATTTCTCTATAGCCCGTGATGCTGTTTGATAGATGTTTTTTTAATTTATTTATTTTTATTGTTAAATCATAGCTGTGTACATTAGTGCAATCAAGGGGTACAATGTGCGGGATTCATATACAATCTGAAATAGTCTCATGCTGTTTGATAGATTTTATCCACAATTGAACTTCTTTCAAAATTGGGGTCAGTCCTCCCAAACCCTGCCACTGCTTTGTCAATTAAGTTTATGTAACATTCTAAACCCTTTGTCATCATTTCCAGCAGTGTTCCTGGCACCTTTCCCAGGAGTAGATTCCAACTCAAGAAATCACTTTCTTTGCTCATCCATAAAAAGCAACTCATCTAGGGCAGTGCCTGTGGCTCAAAGGAGTAGGGCGCCAGCCCCATATGCCGGAGGTGGTGGGTTTAAACCCAGCCCTGGCCAAAAACTGCAAAAAAAAAAGCAACTAATCTGTTCAAGTTTTATCATGAGATTACAGCAACTCCGTCATGTTTTTAGGCTCCACTACGAATTCTAGTTCCCTTGCTCTTTCTACCACACCTGCAGTTACCTCCTTCACTGGTGCCTTGAACCCCTCAAAGTCACCCATGAGAGCTGGAACCAATTTCTTCCAAATTTCTGTTAATGAAGGGGGTTCTCTAACTTGGGGTGATCATCCCTTTTTCCAAGAGTCAGGGAGAATCCTGATCCATGAAGTTTCTACCTCCAAGTCCTGGGTGAGAATTAGTTCCTGATATCATGGAGGGAACTTTATGAAATCCCACACATTTTCATACTATCCCATATCACGAAGCATCTTTTATGCTCATCATCACTTCAAAATGTGGTCGTTAGTACAGTTACCGCTAGATCTTAATGCTCTTCTTTAAAAAGCACGCATATTACTGCATCAGAAATTAAAAAAAATATTTCAACAACTGCATTGCAATAGAATTGCTGTCTTGGTAAACCTATGTCCGTTTTGTAGTTGTTTAAAAACATTATCCATATAAAAAAAGCATTAAAAAATATTCTGAGAAGACGTCTGTAGCACAAAAAGATTAAGAATCTTTGTGAATTAACTAAGAATCTTTTCTTGAGACAGAGTCTCATTATGTCACCCTCGGTAGAGTGCTGTGGCATCACAGCTCACAGCAACCTCCAACTCCTGGGTTCAAGCGATTCTCCTGCCTCCACCTCACAAGTAGCTGGGACTACAGGTGCCTGCCACAATGCCCAGCTATTTTTTTGGTTGCAGCCATCATTGTTGTTTGGGAGGCCTGGGCTGGATTCGAACCCACCAGCTCAGGTGTATGTGGCTAGCACCTTAGCCGCTTGAGCCACAGGCACCAAGCCCTAACTAAGAATCTTAATTAAGATTAAGTCAACTATCAGTCTGGAGCATTGAGTGTTCGGGAAGGAGTGGAAGATGTCAAACCATTCCTGTCTGTCTGTAGGACTAGTTCATGCTGTCCAACAGTCAGCTATTATGACCTTTATATGGATTAACAAAGCTATTGTGAGGATTACTCCCTCCATGGGCTCCATCTAACACAGATGTTGTGTTAGAAGGCATGAAAATGTTAATCTCCTTGTATATCTCCCATCAATGCTCTTGAGTGATTAAATGCATTGTCAGTGAGCAGTAATATTCTGACAAGAATCTTTTTTCTGAACAGTAGGTCTCAATGGTGGTCTTAAAATATTCAGTAAACCATGCTGTCAATAGATGTGTTGTCAAGAGCACAGAGTAGATTTAACTAACATAAACTTGGGCCCTAGGATTTTCAGAATGGTAAATGAGCATTGGCTTCAACTTAGAGTCACCAGCTGTATTAGCCCCTAGCAAGAGAGTCAGCCTATTTTTTGACACTTGAAGCCAGGCACTGACTTCTCCTCTCCAGTTAGGGAAGGGCTAGATGGCATCTTCTTCCAATGGAAGGCTGTTTCATCCACACTGAAAACAGTTGTTTAGCATATCCACCTTTATCAGTGGTCTTAGCTAGATCTTCTAAATAACTTGCTGCAGCTTCTGCATCAGCACTTGCTATTCTACCTTGGGCTTTTATGGTAATGGCTTCTTTCCTTAAACCTCATGAAACTACCTCTGCTGGCTTTCAGCTATTCTCCTGCAGCTTCCTCTCCTCTCTCAGCCTGTACAGAATTGAAGAGAGTGCAGGCCTTGCTCTGGGTTAGGCTTTGATTTAAGAAAATGTTGTGGCTGGTTTGATCTTCTGTCCAGACCACTCACACTTTCTCCATAAAAACCATAAGGTTGGGCGGCGCCTGTGGCTCAATGGGTAGTGTGCCCACTCCATATACCGAGGGTGGTGGGTTCGAACCTGACCCTGGCCAAAGTGCAACAATAAATAGCTGGGCATTGTGGCTGGCACCTGTAGTCCCAGCTACTTGGGAGGCTGAGATAAGAGAATCGCCTAGGCCCAGGAGTTGAAGGTTGCTGTGAGCTGTGACGTCACAGCACTCTACCAAGGGTGATAAACTGGGCACCAAGCCAGTTTTTCTCTTTCTCTAAAAAAAAAAAATAATAATAATAAGGTTGTTTCACTTTCTGATAATAGTACGTTCACTAGAGTGGCACTTTAATTTCCTTTAAGAACTTTTCCTTTGCATTCACTGTTGGCTATTTGGCCTGAGAGGGCTAGCTTTTGGTCTGTGTCAGTTTTTGATACCGCTTCTTCACTAAGCTCAATTTCTGGCTTTGATTTCAAGTGATGCAAGAGAGTCTAAGTGACAACCCACAGGCCCCAGCAAGCAGAGGGTCCACTAATTTGACCAAAGTCCACCAATGCTTGGGGTGTGCTTAGAAGTCAAGGTCAGATCCTCTTCCAGACAATGCCAAAAACTAGAACTACAAATGCCAGTGGATCCAGAGCTAGAAAAACATGCCTCTGCCTGTGTGTAACTTTCCTCGTTTACAGCATCAGAAGTGACATTATTCATTCATTCATTCACTGATATTTAGAACACTTACCCTCAAAAAAAAAAGGGTGGCGCCTATGGCTCAAAGGAGTAGGTCGCCGGCCCCATATACCGGAGGTGGCGGGTTCAAACCTGGCCCTGTCCAAAAAAAAAAAAGAAATAGGCTTAGCTAAAATAATTATAATAATCAGCCACTGTCCCCTTGTTTGGTTGGTAATAGTCACTGTCCCCTTGTTTGCTTCTCTATAATTGCTACTCTAGAGGGCACGGCTGGTAGCTGTAAAGATTCTTAGCTTTTCTCCATAGAAAATGTCACCTGCTCAGAACCTAGGGGTAGTTTTTGAGATATGTTCCAGGTTCTATGTTCCAGTGGATCACCTGACCCAGCTACACAAGGAACTGACTATAACTGGTGTTGGACCCACACCCAAGGAACTGCATTTCAGCAGATCAGCTGACCCACCCAGCCAGTAGGCTCACACCAGAGGATGGATGGTTCCACCCTGAAACTAGCCCATGACCAGTCCCTGACTGCCTTCTGCCTGCCAAACTCTCTTTAAAAGCACTATGTCCTCAATTCTCAGGGATGTGGATTTGAGAAATTCCTCCTATCTCCCCACTTAGTGCTATGCGGAATAAACGCTTTTATCTGCTGTAAACTCCACTGTCTCTGGATATCAGGATTCAGCGGACACCAGCCGCCTCCACCATGCTGCCTAAGTTCGACCCCAACAAGATCAAAGTCGTGTATCCGAGGTGCACCAGTGGCAAAGTCGGTGCCACATCTGCCTTTGTTCCCAAGATCGGCCCCCTGGGTTTGTCTCCAAAAAAGGTTGGTAATGGCATTATCAAGGCAACTGGTGACAAGAAGGGTCTGAGGGTTACAGAGAAACTGACTGTCCAGAACACACAGGCCCAGGCTGACGTGGAACCTTCTACCCTCTGCCCTCATCATCAAAGCCTTCAAGGAACCACCGAGAGACAGAAAGAAACAGAGAAACCTTAAACACAACAGAAATATCACTTTCTTTTTTTTTTTTTTTTGAGACAGAGTCTCACTTTATCACCCTCAGTAGAGTGCTGTGATATCACAGCTCAAAGCAACCTACAACTCCTGGGCTTAAGTGATTCTCTTGTCTCAGCCTCCCTAGTAGCTGGGATTACAGGTGCCCGCCACAACACCCAGCTATTTTTTTTTGTTGCAGTTTGGCCAGAGCTGGGTTCGAACCTGCCACCCTCGGTATATGGGGCTGTGCCCTATCTACTGCGCCAGAGGTGCCGCCCTACAAATATCACTTTTGATAAAATTTTCAGCACTGCCAGACAGATGCAGCATCGCTCTTTAGCCAGAACTCTCTGGAACCATTAAAGAGATTCTGGGGATGGCCCAGTCGGTGATCTGCAATGATGACATCAATGATGACATCAACGATGACATCAACAGTGGTGCCGTGGAACGCCCACCTAGTTAAAAAGTACAAAGGAAAGGTTTCAATAAGGATCATTTGACACCCTCCCCAAAAAAGAAAACTGAAAACCTGTCATCTTTTTTTTGGGGGGGGGGCCTTAAATCTGTAGAAAATCTGCATTAATATAGCCAGTTACATCTGACACCAGCTACCTCCACCATCTTACCTGTTCTAGGAAAGATTAACTGAGAGTCTAACACACTTAAAAGTCTGAAAAGAAACATTTACATCTGTTTCTTGAGGGGGGCTACCTGAAGGCCTAAAGGGAACCAATGGAAAAAAACTTTTTTTTTTTGAGTCACAGTCTTACTCTGTAGCTCTTGGTGGAGTGCCGTGGCATTATACCTCAGAGCAACCTCAAATTCTTGTGCTCAAGGGACCGTCTTGCCCCCTGAGTAGCTGGGACTGCAGGCTCCCACCACAACGCCTGGTTATTTTTAGAGACGAGGTCTTGCTCTGGCTCAGACTGGTCTCCAACCCGTGAGCTCAGGCAGTCCACCTGCCTTGGCCTTCCAGAGTTCAAGATTACAGGCATGAGCCACCGTGCCCAGCCCATTGAGATGACCATTAACGTGGCTGGGAGCCAGTGCTCAGCCACTCTCCAGTATCCAAGGCAGAGGGATGGGGAATCTGTCAACTTAAATAATAAATGACATAAAAACAAACAATCCCACTCAGTTGAGGTTTATTAAGCCACAATTTTGAGTACGCACCTTGGAAAACCAGACAAGTTGTGGCTGTTTACCCCAGGGAGAAGTTGGAACCTTCCTTGTTATAAAGTCTTGCTCTGGCTCAAGCTGGTCTCGAACCCGTGAGCTCAGGCAATTCACCCACCTTGACCTCCCAGAGTGCTAGGATTACAGGCGTGAGCCACGGCACCTGGCCTGGCAAGGAATTTCCTTAATGAATGATCTGTGGGGCCTGTTCTTCACAGATCCTCAGGTTTCACCTTCTCTCTCTTTTTTTTTTTTTTTCTTTTTTTGTGTGTGGTTTTTGGCCAGGGCTGGGTTTGAACCCGCCATCTCTGGCATATGGGACCGGCGCCCTACTCCTTGAGCCACAGGCGCCACCCTCACCTTCTCTTTTTGCGTAAGTATTTAGGAAAGGGTGGCCCTGAGACTTGGGTTTTCTTTTTACAAATCAAGCACCAATTATAAACATCCTAAGCAATGCGCTCAGCCGCTTGGAACCATTTTTATCCTCCAGTGGAAGAGGGAAAATTCACACAACTGCTGATCTCCATATATGTGCCAGGCACAGAAATGATTCATTCCCTCCTCACAGCGACATCTACGGTGGGCATTCCTTATACAGAAGCACGAGGAGGACTCATCAGTCAGTTAGAATCGAAAGGCCTCGTGCTGATTATTCAGCTTGAAGATGGGAGACTTATGGAGAGACTCTGAGTCCACTTCCTCGCCCACTCACCTGTGCGAGTGAGAGAGGACATCCGGGAAGGGTGAGGTCCAGGAGAACAGGTCTTCTCAAGGAGACTCCAAGGATGCACCTGCAGGGTCCTCTCCATGGTGACTCAGCTCTTGAGAATTTGTAGACTTAACTTCCTGGGACCTGGAAATTCCCGCTTCTGTGAAATCCCGTAGTTCTGTGGGGGCTGGAACAGCATCTCCCGCTTGATTCAAACTGACCAATGAGAGGGCAGCACCTGTGGCTCAGTGAGCAGGGGGCCAGCCCCATATACTGAGGGTGGTGGGTTCAAACCCGGCCCCGGCCAAACTGCAAACTGACCAATGAGAAACGTACCTGTGGGTTTGGAACTTTTTGACTGGAGATAAAAAGGGAAAGACCAAGCCAGTCTGGGAGCGTGGCCATTTTTAATTTTTCTATGCCGTTTGCTCCTGGCCTGGCAAGGAATTTCCTTAATGAATGATCTGTGGGACCTGCTCGGCTGAATGAATAAAAGCCTTTTTCCTCTTAAATACGGTGTTTGGGTGCTCTTTCTCTCCATTGGGCCTCATCTTCCTGCAACAGTAGAACTAGGGGTACCTAGCTCCAGCCCAGATTATAGGAGGTTGAATTTGCTCTTTGCTCTAAACTATCCGTTTGTAATTAAACTGTGTGTACATTTTGCACTTTATGGATTTCTTGAAGGAAATTAAGGTTATCTTCACATGATGTGTAAAACCTTTAATTTTTGCATATGGCCTAAGGCCAGAAGATTCCAGCCCAAGTCCTATTTGTTGGTCTTCTAATGCAGGCACTTTCAGGGCATAAAACTATTTTTCCTTCTCTTCTTCCTCCTCCGTCTTCCTTCCAAATGTTGGGCTTTGGCATAGCTCTTAGAACACCTTCCCTCCTTGTCCTTCACTCTCTACTCCAACAGTACGGCCCATAGATATTTATTTCTTCAGCTCTGAGCTATTTCCAGACTTTCAGACTCAAAATTCCAACTGCCCTCTGGGTGTTACCAAAATCAGAAGGTAGATTCATACTAGATCCAGTTGCTTGTTTTTTTTTTTTTTTTTTTTTTGTAGAGACAGAGTCTCACCTTATTGCCCTCGGTAGAGTGCCGTGGCGTCACACAGCTCAGAGCAATCTCCAAATCCTTGGGCTTAGGCGATTCTCTTGACTCAGCCTCCCAAGTAGCTGGGACTACAGGCGCCCGCCACAACGCCTGGCTATTTTTTTTTGTTGTTGCAGTTTGGCCGGGGCTGGTTTTGAACCCGCCACCCTCGGCATATGGGGCCGGCGCCCTACCCACTGAGCCACAGGCGCCGCCCTCAGTTGCTTGTTTTTTTTTATTATTATTATTATTTTGAGACAAAGACTCACTATGTTGCCAGGGCTAGAGTGCCGTAGAGTCATCATAGCTCACAGCAACCTCAAAGTCTTGGGCTCAAGCTATCCTCTTACTTCACCCTCCCAAGTAGCTGGAACTACAGGCCTGCACCACCACACCTATCTAGTTTTTTCTATTTTTAGTAGAGATGGGGTCTCACTCTTGCTCAGGCTGGTCTTGAACTCCTGAGCTCAAAGGATCTACCCGCTTCAGCCTCCCAGAGTGCTGAGATTACAGGGTGGGCGACCTGTTTATTATTCCTGATTACAGTGCCCTGCTCCTCATCTTCTGATCACTTAGAATTAGGAATTACATTTATTGGTGCTTCTTATTTTCTATTTCCCCAGTGAAACAACCTTCCAGCAAGGGCAGGAACAGCTGTTTCCTTCTCTGTGGTAACCCCAATGTCTAGCACACATGGTGAGCTATTCAATAGTTATATTGCTGATGACATGGTGACCAGGGGCAAGGTGACCCTCTTGCCCTTCTGATTATTTTGCTATAGGATATAGGCAATGGTGGAAATGAGAGGGGGCAGAATCTTGAAAAGCCTGGAGAAAAATCTACCAAAAACCTACCATTTATGTTCAAAATTTATTTTTCTTGAAATCATCCTTGGCTCAGCTCTCCTCAGCATCTACAGAGTCTGTCTCCTCTGTGTTATCCCAGGACCCAAAGGCTCGTGACTGCTGGAGAGGGAGAGTTCCAGGACCACTGTTAGTTCCCTGTTTACAGATAAGGAAATAGAAGCTGCATTTAACCCAGCAATTTGTTCCTGTTCAGCCAGCTGGTAAGAGGCCAGCAGAGCTGGGATTCCAAATCCAATTCAATTCAAAGCCAATGTGATTGAAATCCAGTTCAAGTCAAACCTAATTCCAAGGCCAAGTTCTTTGCTTTTCAGCCTCCCCAGTCTACATATCACAAAGCTTACAGCAACCACCGAACCCTCCCCAGAGTTTGTTTCTCTGACTCACTCACATTGTAGTGATGTCCTGAGCTACAGTTCTCAAAAGGACCTAGAAGCGCATTTCTGTGAGACAGATCAGGCAAAAATTCTTACTCGTTATAGTGGTGGAGAAAGCAGAAGCCGAGCATAATGGGTGTATACCTTATTATTTAAGACTATCCAATTCTTTTCTTTTTTTTGAAACAGAGTTTCACTATGTTGCCCTCACCCTTGGTAGAGTACTGTGGCGTCATAGCTCACAGCAACCTCAAACTCTTGGAATTAAACAATTCTCTTGCCTCAGCCTCCCAACTAGCTGGGACTACCGGCACCCGCCATAAATGCCCAGCTATTTTTTATTGCAGTTTTTGTTGTTTTAGTTGGCCCGGATCGGGTTTGAACCTGCCAGCCTCGGTGTATATGGTTGATGCTGTAACCATTGTGCTTGTAATGCTAGCACTCTGGGAGGCTGAGCCAGAAGTTGGAGACCAATGTGAGCAAAGCCAGACCCCCATCTTTACTAAAACTAGGAAAATTAGCCGGGCATTGTAATATGTAGTCCCAGCCACTCAGGAGGCTGAGGCAGGAGGATCACTTGAACTCAGGAATTTGAAGGTGCTGTGAACTAGGCTGCGGCCATGGCACTCTAGCCTGGGCAATAGAATGAGACTCTGTCTTCGAAAAACTAAACAAAGAAAGAACAAAAAAGAAAAAGAAAAAGAAAGAGGGTGGCACCTGTGACTCAAAGGTGTAGGGTGCCGGCCCCATATACCGGAGGTGGTGGGTTCAAACCCAGCCCCAGCCAAAAACTGCAAAAAAAAAAAAAAAAAAGACAGAAAGAAAACCAAAAGAGTCCGTGTGCATGTCCTTTCGATGGATGTTATTGGTTCCTTCACTCATATTCCATAGCGAATTAGCCCATCTCCCCGTTACCAGCTATCCTTCCCAGCAGACACAGATGATTAGCTCTGTGGCTGATTGTTCCATCATCCTTAAAAACGTGAATGCCTGAAACTATAAAAATACTAGAAAAGAGTGCAGGGAAAACTCTTGAAGAAATCAGTCTGGGTGAATATTTTATGAGGCGGACCCCCCCGGGCAATTGAAGCAGCTTCAAAAATACACTATTGGGACCTGATCAAACTAAAAAGCTTCTGCACAGCCAAGAACACAGTAAGTAAAGCACACAGACAGCCCTCAGAATGGGAGAAGATATTTGCAGGTTATGTCTCTGACAAAGGTTTAATAACCAGAATCCACAGAGAATTCAAATGTATAAGCAAGAAAAGAACAAGTGATCCCATCTCAGGCTGGGCAAGGGACTTGAAGAGAAACTTCTCTGAAGAAGATAGGTGCACAGCCTACAGACATATGAAAAAATGCTCATCATCCTTAATCATCAGAGAAATGCAAGTCAAAACTACTTTGAGATATCATCTAACTCCAGTAAGATTAGCACATATCACAAAATTCCAAGACCAGAGATGTTGGTGTGGACATGGAGAAAAGGGAACACTTCTACACTGCTGGTGGGAATGCAAATTAATACATTCCTTTTGGAAAGATGTTCGGAGAACACTTAGAGATCTAAAAATAGATCTGCCATTCAATCCTATAATTCCTCTACTAGATATATACCCAGAAGATCAAAAATCACATTATAACAAAGATACTTGTACCAGAATGTTTATTGCAGCCCAATTCATAATTGCTAAGTCATGGAAAAAGCCCACATGCCCATCGATCCATGAATGGATTAATAAATTGTGGTATATGTACACCATGGAATATTATGCAGCCTTAAAGAAAGATGGAGACTTTACCTCTTTCATGTTTACATGGATGGAGCTGGAACATATTCTTCTTAGTAAAGTATCTCAAGAATGGAAGAAAAAGTATCCAATGTACTCAGCCCTACTATGAAACTAATTTATGGCTTTCATATGAAAGCTATAACCCAGTTATAACCTAAGAATATGGGGAAGGGGGAGAGGGAGGGGTGGGAGGAGGGAGGATGGGCGGAGGGAGGGTGATGGGTGGGATTACACCTGCGGTGCATCTTACAAGGGTACATGTGAAACTTAGTGAATGTAGAATATAAATGTCTTAACACAATAACTAAGAAAATGCCAGGAAGGCTATGTTAAACAGTGTGATGAAAATGTGTCAAATGGTCTATAAAACCAGTGTATGGTGCCCCATGATCACATTAATGTACACAGCTATGATTTAATAAAAAAGAAAGAAAGAAAGAAAGAAAGAAAGAAAGAAAGAAAGAAAGAAAGAAAGAAAGAAAGAAAGAAAGAAAGAAAGAAAGAAAGAAAGAAACATGGATGCCCTGTTACCTCCGACTCCGTGAAAGCACCACCTCGTGGTCAAAGAGATGAAGTACAGAAGGAAACGCCTCTGAGGGAGGACCAGAGGAGGTGGCCTCTGGCCCTGCCTTTGCCGCTATAGGCTCAAATTCCTTAGCTCACCTGCTCACTGCAATCCTTCCTTGGAAAGGGAGGATTTGGAGCATATGATTTCTGCAAACACAGAATTAATCCCTCTCCAGGTTCTCGTCCAAGTCTGGGGGTCCTGCTTGGAGACCTGTGCCCTCCACTGACATCAGCTTCCTACTCACTAAGACTAAT
Source organism: Nycticebus coucang (assembly GCF_027406575.1). Lineage (NCBI taxonomy): Eukaryota > Metazoa > Chordata > Mammalia > Primates > Lorisidae > Nycticebus > Nycticebus coucang. Next base: position 9,380,575 of record NC_069801.1, on the reverse strand, counting down.
GAATGTTTTAAATCAGAATTCACATTCACAGCAAACCAGTCTGTCCTTAACATGGTCTCGCTCCTGTTTTGCTTACTTATTCCTTTTCATCCTTTTCATCATTTCTCTTCATTCTCTCCTAGGCACCCACCCAAGGATGTTTGCTATACAAAGTTGGACAATTAAGTTTGCAAACTCATCCTAGAAAAAGTTCTACCTACCTCATTGCTGACTATCACTACAGACATCTTCAGAGTCCTCCCCTCGGGAAGGACTGGCACCTGGTCCACTCTTCTGGGGCCTGATAGGAAGTTTGGTGTGCAAAAGTCTAGGCAATTGCGTCTGCTAATTGGCTGGGTTCAGGGCAGAATCGTAAGGGTGTAGAAATTGTCTTCTCTACGGAGTTGGTTCTTGGGGTGGGGATCACAAGACAGACTGAGTCAGTTCCTCACTGTGGGCCACTGGTCTGGGTAGGTCAGCCTATAAAACTGACACAGCAGAAAGATCCCTAAAGGCCCCTAACTGTCTCAACCTGAGTCCCCACACATCTCAACCACCTCCCCCCACCCCGGGCAAAATCTGGAAACAGGTTTCAGAATAGGATAAGGAAGTTCCCTGAGTTCTCAAAAACTCCTAGCCACAGGTAAAACAATAGTGAAAACTTACTCAAGCAGGGTTTCCCAAGCTACTGAGTCTCCTAAGTTTGTCCCCATGCCAACTGCCACTATGTAACCCCCTGACCGCCATGTTCTACTTCTGTGCTCACTTGCTTGCCAACACCGCACAAAAATGGTATAAAAATCAGCCTGCTCCTCATTTCGGGGCCATTTGCCCTTTGGGGCAGCAACCCGCCTGCGCAGGTATAATAAATCACCATCTGATTTATACCTGAAGTGGGGTCCGAGTTTTTCTTACAGGTAGCAAATGAGTACAACAAGCCATTCCACTGAGATGCAGGACCTGGAAGAGTTCTCAGAAACTACTTTTAGGTTTCAAAAAGGTGACGTTATCTACAGAGAAAGTTAAGAATCATGACCACCAGCTTACCTGACTCCAGAGTAGCAATTATGGGGAACAAACTGGGGGATGGTGGCTGGTTATTATCAAGCCAATGGAGGGGAGAGGGGCTGATTATTATCATTCTTTTTTACTAGGCCTGTGCCTTTGCATAGTTTTAGTCCCTTACCACAGTTCCTGCCTTACACCCCTATATTGACATGTAAAGGGCAATTTCACTATCACTACAGCGGAAACTCTGTATGTTGACCATCCAAGGGACTGTAACAAACTGGCCAACACACAGAAGTGGTCAACATAAGGAACATTCACTGAGTATATTTGGTGCTTGTCTGCTCTATGAAAATTGGGTCAAGGCTTGGCGCCTGTATCTCAGCAGCTAGGGCGTCGGCCACATACATCAGAGCTGGCAGGTTCGAACCCGGTCCAGGCTTGCCAAACAACAATGACAACTGCAACAAAAAAAATAGCTGGGTATTGTGGTGGGCGCCTGTAGTCCAAGCTACTTGGGAGGCTGAGGCAAGCGAATCGCTTAAGCCCAAGAGTTTGAGGTTGCTGTGAGCTGTGACACTACGGCACTCTACCGAGGACAACATAGTGAGACTCTGTCTCAAAAAAAAAAAGAAAGAAAAGAAAATTAGGTCAACTGAAGGAGGTGGTCAAGATAAGGAACAAGGCCTCCTGTACTGATATGTACACATGGTGCATGTCCAGTCTATGAACATTAGGTCAATTTAGGCCAGGCATGGTGGCTCACATCTGTAATCCTAGGATTCTGGGAGGCCAGCCTGAACCAGAGCGAGACCTCGTCTTTAAAAAAAATAGCCAGCTTGGCTCAGTGCCTGTAGCTCAAGCGGCTAAGGCACCAGTCACATACACCAGAGCTGGTGGGTTCGACTCCAGCCCAGGCCTGCCAAACAACAATGACAACTACAAACAAAAAATAGCCAGGCGTTCTGGTGGGTGCCTGTAGTCCCAGCTACTTGGGAGGCTGAGGCAAGAGAATTGCCTAAGCCCAGGAGTTGGAGGTTGCTGTGAGCTGTGATGCTATGGCACTCTACCCAAGCTAGGGCTTGAGGCTCTGTCTCAAAAAAAAAATAGCCAGCTGTTGTGGCAGGCATCTGTAGTCCCAGCTACTTGGGAGGCTGAGGCAAGAGAATCACTTGAGCCCAAAAGTTTGAGGTTGCTGTGAGCTGTGACACCATGGCACTCTACTGAGGGCAACAAAGTAAGACTCTATCTCAAAAAAAAAAAAAAAAAAAGGAAAAAAAAGAAAATTAGGTCAATTGGAGGAGGTGGTCAACATAAGGAACGAGGCCTACTATATTGATATGTACATATGGTACATGTCCGGTCTATGAAAATTAGATCAATTGAAGGAGGTGGTCAATGTAGGAAGGCAGTCAACTATGGAAGTTCTACCACATTTTTTATTTTAGCCGTCCTGATCACAGTGCTATCTCGTTGTGATTCCTCTGTGGTTTTGATTGTTTAATAGCTATGAAACAATAATGGGGTGCATAAACTATTTAGTGCACATCACCCCATCAGGACACTTGGAAGTATTCTATGATTGCACACACTAACAGTTCTGTAACAAATTTATGAACATTCACATAAGTGGAATAAATGAAGGCAAAGAGAGAGGAATAAATAAATACCATACCTTCATTCCAATGTATTTTATTTTATTTTATTTTTTGTAGAAACAGAGTCTCACTTCGTCGCCCTTGGTAGAGTGCTGTGGCATCACACGGCTCACAGCAACCTCTAACTCCTGGGCTTAGGCAATTCTCTTGCCTCAGCCTCCCAAGTAGCTGGGACTACAGGCGCCCGCCACAACGCCTGGCTATTTTTTTGTTGCAGTTTGGCCGGGCTGGGTTTGAACCCCCCACTCTCAGTATATGGGGCTGGCGCTCTACCCGCTGAGCCACAGGCACTGCCCACTTCATTCCAATTTAAATCTGAATGAGCCCACATATGAACTCAAGTCAGATTTGGCAGCCAAACAAGTTATGAAAGAATTCTTCATTTTCCCAGCCATCTGGATATCGAAATTGCAGGTGAGGAATTTTGCACCTGACAATGAACAATTCTAGATGGCCTGGTTCCATGAAGTCATGACTGAAATTTACTCCCTGGACAGTAGAGAGGATAGCCTGGGAGAAGACCCAGTTCATTCATTTGCTTAGTCATGTGTCTGACAAATGCTGTCCAGTGTCCACCACATGCCGGCAAAGGAGGGCCATCTTTTAGGAAGCCACAAGGAAGCCCCTTACCCGGGCTCCCAAACACCCCCACCTTCTCCCTGGTTGAAAATGATGCCCTGGGGGTTGCAGAACACTGCCTTGGGCTGGAACAGCCTGACACCTGTTGTCCCAAAACATAAAGTCGATCACCACAAGCTTAGGGTCTTTCTTTATTTTCATCTGTCATGTAAAATACAAACAAACCTGAGCAGGGAGCAAACTCCCTGCTTCTCAAAAACATGACACGTCTGAAAAATGGAAGGAGACAGAGAAAAGAATGGATTGATTGCTGGTTTCACAACTGAGCAAGTCTTTTCCCCCAGCCTGCAGCGCCCAGACTTGCCGCCTAGGGCGGGTGAGGATTTTACACAAACTCCAAGGTGGTTTTCCTCTGTAGCAGGGGATTATCAGAAGTTTCCGACAAAGCTCTAAGAGAAAGTGATTCCTTCTCATGGGACAGAATTTCTTCTCGGCCTCTGTGCAAAACATGCCTGGCCCAGTTAGTTTTGAGTCTATGGTGGCTCTTGACTCTGACCAGCCAGTAGCTCACTTGCAAGGTATTTTATCTGGTGTCTTCTTTTATTCCTCTACCCATTCTTTCAACAAACATTTGCAGAAAGCCACTATTTGGAGAGCCAGGATCACAGTCTGAGTTCACGGACCCCTTCCCTCCTCCTTAGTCCACAGCAAAGCTGAAAGGCTGGCCCAGAACTTGCCCCAGCCTTGGGCCCCTTCCTCTAATCAACGCCCACTTTTGCCTAAAGCTGTGTGGCTTTAGGTAACTGGCTCACACCCCTCCTCCCCTGTTCACCTCTCCCCTCAGTTATTTTGCCAATAAAGTGGGAATAATGAAATGTACCCCAAGGGGTTTCTAGGTAAATTAAAGAAAGTTGTTTATGGAAATTACCATACAATGTGGTCTGCAAAGCCTAGGCATCCTTTACCCTGGTTTCTTGATCTGGGCTATGAGCTTGGCAGGGACACAGCAGGGCAGTCTCTAAATGTGACAAAGGCCAGCAGAGGCCACAGGTAAGCCCATAGCAGTGCTAGATTCCTGAGGATGGAAAAGGTAAAACTGGAATCTGGCAGCCAGGAACTTCCCTCAAAAATTAATGTATCAGCTATGTTACCCCCCAGGGCTGGGCCTGAATTAGTAAGTTCAGTTCGGTATTGTACAAACAGATTCCTCCATGCAAAGGCAAGGCCTGGGAAGTGACCTCCCAGCTCACTTGAACAAAGCCCAAAGACCTTAGAACATTCTCAAGTTCCCCACCCCATGGCCTCTCTGATGCCATCTGCTCCCCGCCCCCACCTGCCCCCCCCCACTCTCCCTGTCCCAGCCACACTGGCCTCCTCGCTCTAAACACACAAACGCTCCAGACCACTCTTCCTCTAAGATGTTTGAGTACCACACAGACTCGCTTCCTTCAGCATTTGCCTCAAGTGTGACCAGGTGAGGCAGGGTCCTCATGACCCATCCTAGGCAGGCATTCTTTTTTTTTTTTTTTTTTTTTAATTGAGACAGAGTCTCACTTTGCCACCCTTGGCAGAGTGCCGTGGCGTAATAGCTCACAGCAACCTCAAACTCTTGGGCTCAAGAAATTCTCTTGCCTCAGCCTCCTCCAGTAGCTGGGACTACAGGCACCCACCACAAAGCCTGGCTATTTTTTGGTTGCAGCCATCATTGCTGTTTGGTGGGCCCGGGCTGGATTTGAACCCGCCAGCTCAGGTGTATGTGGCTGGCGCCTTAGCTGCTTGAGCCACAGGTGCCGAGCCCAGATCCTTTTTATTATTTCTGGTTGACAATATCATGATCTTTGTTTGTTGTTGAGTTTTCTGTAGATTCTAATTATCAACCCTTTGTCAGATTCATAACAGGCAATATCCTGCTTTTTTGGACCAAAGAGACATCCTGTCTTCCACATATTGATTTACAACTTTACATATAATTTCTATCTCCCCGAAATGTATAAACCAAAGTGTAACCCAACCATGGTGGGACCGCTCACTCAAGGCTTCTTGGGCACGGCTCTCCCGGTCCTGGTCGCATGTGCTTAGATCAGAATAAACCTGCTTAAATTAATTGATAAGAGTTTGTGACCCTCCTCTCTTTGCTCAAGGAGTCACTGTGGAATCCTGCCAGTTTCTGAGTATGTCTATTTCAATATACATCAGGCACTGGGGATATGACAAACAACTTTCTGTGGACCAGTTCGGCTCAAGGCACCTGCCAAGTCAGTGGCACAATGTCATCTGTCACCTGACCACGGTAAGTGCCTGGTTTGAGGGGGGAAGCCACAGTAGCATTGTTGGCCCTCAGGATTAGTGTCAATTCATAGCTGATTCTGTGTCCACAATTTCTTATCAGTGTCTCAGGATATATGTTTTAGCTAGATCTTTGGAAGCAGAAAATGTCTTATGAAGATTTGATTATACTTAGAGACCGATAAAGACTTTCAAGAGAAAAAAGGAGACTTCTGGTGTGGCTTTCTTCTTTTTTTGAGACAGAGTCTCACTCTGTCACCACAGGTAGAGTGCCCTGGAGTCACAGCTCACAGCAACCTCAACTCTTGGGTTCAAGAGATCCTCTTGCCTCAGCCTCCCAAGTAGCTGGGACTACAGGTGCTCGAATGGGATCTCGCTCTTGCTGAAGCTGATCTTAAACTCCCGAGCTCAGGCAATACACCACCTCCGCTTCCCAGAGTGCTGGGATTACGGGTGTGAGCTGCCGCCCTAGGTGTACTTTTCTTTTCCCTGATTGGACCCTGACTAATATGAGGTCAGAAGAGTAGGCTAGGAAGAGACCAGAGGAAGACCCAGACTACTCCACCATGGGGACACCACATGGGATTGATGTGGCTGGGAGAAAGGAGAGCTAGAACTGGGGAGAGATGAGGGAACTCTTCCAGGAGAACCGTCTGTTACTAGCTCCAGGTCATGCCAATGGTTGCAGACCATCTTGTGTTTTTTAGGCTGAGAAGTTGGGGAGACTGTTCTTCACGGCACCTCTGGTGAGGCCTCCTGTGAAGGACAGACTCTGAGGTAGCCCTGTGATCTCCACTCCTTAGTGTTCTCATCCTTCTGTGACCGCCTTATGTAAACAAGGCCTGTGACATGCTTCTAGCCAATAGCATATGGCAGAGGTGACGGCGTGGATGTGAGTATGTGTTTGTGATCACATTACATTACGTTCTAGTGGCCCCCTTGCTGGAGTCTTGTCTCTCCCTCCCTGGTTTCAAGGAAACAAATATACATTTGGGGAATTTCACATATCCAGACACTGTGAGTGACCTCTAGAAGCCAAGGCTGGCCTCTGACCAACAGCTTGCAAGAAACTAAAGTCCTAGGCTAAGCGCTGTGGCTCATGCCTGTAATCTTAGCACTCTGGAAGGCAGAGGCAGGTGGATTGCTTGAGCTCAGGAGTTTGAGACCTACCTGAGCAAGAGCAAGACCCTATCTCTAAAAATTGCCAGGAGACAAACTTGAGCAAGAACAAGACCCTAGGGCGGCGCCTGTGGCTCAGTGAGCAGGGCACCGGCCCCATATACCGAGGGTGGTGGGTTCAAACCAGGCCCCGGCCAAACTGCAACCAAAAAATAGCCGGGCGTTGTGGCAGGCACCTGTAGTCCCAGCTACTCGGGAGGCTGAGGCAGGAGAATTGCCTAAGCCCAGGAGTTGGAGGTTGCTGTGAGCAGTGTGACGCCACGGCACTCTACCGAGGGCAATAAAGTGAAACTCTGTCTCTACAAAAAAAAAAAGAACAAGACCCTATCTCTAAAAATTGCCAGGAGTTGTGACAGGTACCTGTAGTCCTAGGTGCTTGGAGGCTAAGGCAAGAGGGTCTCCTGAGCCCAAGAGTTTGAGGTTGCTGCGAGCTATGACACCACAGAACTCTACCAAGGGTAAGGTAAGACTTTGTCAAGAAAGAAAGAAAAAGAAAGAAAGAAAGAGAGAGAGAGAGAAAGACGAAAGAAAGAAAGAAAGAAAGAAAGAAAGAAAGAAAGAAAGAAAGAAAGAAAGAAAGAAAGAAAGAAAGAAAGAAAGAAAGAAAGAAAGAAAGAAAGAAAGAAAGAAAGAAAGAAAGAAAGAAAGAAAGAAAGAAAGAAAGAAAGAAAGAAAGAAAGAAAGAAAGAAAGAAAGAAAGAAAGAAAGAAAGAAAGAAACTGAAGTCCTCAGTCTATAACCATAAGGAACTGAATTCTGCCAAAAACCTGACTGAGCTTGAGAACAGATCTTTCCCCAGTGGAGCCCCTGATAAGACTACAGCCCCAACACCTTGATTATAGCCCTGGAGACCATTAGGGTCCATAAGAGGACCCGGCTAAGCTGTACCCAGACTTACAGTTTCAAGCTATTCTGTTTGTGGTGATGTTGCTACACATCCCTCAAAGCTGCTTACATGTAATCCACAAGTCACAACATCTGCTCATGCCCCCAGAACCCCAATTCAAACTGCCTGTGTGTATACTCACTCTCTTTGCAAAGACCTAAGACATTGGCTGGGCACCTGTGGCTCAAGCAGCTAAGGCGCCAGCCACATACACCTGAGCTGGCGGGTTCAAATCCAGCCCGGGCCCACCAAACAACCATTACGGCTGCAACCAAAAAATAGCCAGGTGTTGTGGCAGGTGCCTGTAGTCCTAGCTACTTGGGAGGCAGAGGCAGGAGAATCACTTGAGCCCATGAGTTGGAGGTTGCTGTGAGCTGTGATGCCACAGCACTCTACCCAGGGTGACAGCTTGAGGCTCTGTCTCAAAAAAAAAAAAAAAAAAATAGCCGGGCATTGTGGTGGGTGCCTATAGTCCCAGCTACTTGGGAGGCTGAGGCAAGAGAATAGCTTAAACCCAGGAGTTGGAGGTTGCTGTGATCTGTGATGCCACGGCACTCTACCCAGGGTGACAGCTTGAGGCTCTGTTTCAAAAAAAAAAAAATGTTAAAGACCTAAGACATCCACAGGACTCCCTCCTCCATTAGTCATAGGTGAGGTTGTTGGTACCCAGAGAGCCTATGGTTGCCTAGAATGGAGAGCCTCCAGCTTCTGCCCTTGGATGAGACTAGACAGCATTGAGGCACAGAGCTATCACAGGTGTATCCAACAAACATGGGCTCAAAGCAAAAATGAATGAGAGCCATATCCAACATGCAGCACAAAGATCTTTCCTGTCAGTGTGAGCAGAGACAGTGGCACTGACTAAGCAAGAGCAAGGTTCTTTGTAAAAATGTGAACAATACAGACACTAATCAAAAGAAGGAAGCTAGCACCTTACTCCCTCAGAGAATGCAGCTTCCACATCCCAGATGATACCTGGAGGTTTCTAAGACATTCCTGATCTGGAGAACGTATCTCTTGGAAGCCAGTGATCTACTTTTGGAATTCAGATTAAAGACTTGAGCCCAGGCAAAGCTCATGGCTCCCCAGAGCACGCCCGTTTCTTCCCTAACTCATCTCTTGCCTCCCTGTCTCTCTTTCTCACAATCTCCTCTGAGGTCTTCCTTTAGTCCAGCCCAAGGGTGGCTGTGTTGAGGCTAGAGGTTCATTGCAACAGCATTTTCAGGCCAGCTGGAGTCAGTCAAAGTTGGAAATGTGACCAGTGACCTTTGATCCTCCACTAGGGGCCATGGCCCCCAGCACTGCTTTCTCATCATGGGTAAAGAGTCACCATCAACAGTGTGACCAGTTGTTGGCATTTGTTTTGCACAGAACTTAAATGTTAGGGCATCAATAATTTTTTTTTTTTAATAGAATCTCACTCTCTCACCCTGGGTAGAGTACTGTGGCATCATAGCTCACAGCAACCTCAAACTCTTGGGCTCAAGAGATTCTCTTACCTCAGTCTCCCAAGTAGCTGTGACTACAGGCACCTGCCACAACGCCTTGCTATTTTTCTATTTCAGTAGACATGGGGTCTCACTCTTACTCAGGCTGGTCTCGAACTCCTGAGCTCTGGAGATCCACCCACCTTGGCCTCCCAGAGTACCAGGATTTTGTTGTTGTTGTTATAAAGGTTTTGGTTTTGGTTTTCTTTTTGAGACAGAGTCTCAAGCTGTCGTCCTGGGTAGAGGGCTGTGGTGTCACAGCTCCCAGAGTACTAGGATTATAAGCATGAGCCACCATGTCTGACCTAGCTTTGAGAAATTTTTAAAGACATTTTTTTTTCACCCCTCAATATTTCTTTCAGTCAAGTGAGCATGTTAGAGGATATTGCTAGATCCAGAATTGGACATTGTTAGTAGTGGAAGAAAACAGACATAGTCTTGATTTTCTGGAATCTTAAGCAAGATTGTTCTTAGCTTACTTTTCATCCTCCCCAGCCAAGCCAACCATTGATTTAGCATCTCTTTAATCAGTAAAACAGAACTAAGCAAAGTACCCAGCTTGTGGCAGAGTCCATACTTGCCATCCCCTACTCAGGGCCCAGGGTTACTATCAGGTACTCTTTATAGAATTGACTATAGCATTCACAATTTCCACAGAGCATGGGAAAGAGAAAAACTTCTTATCAAATAAGATAAGGGATCCGTGAAAGCCATCCTCCACGTGATACCATGTCACACGGACTCCCAGGTCCTCCAAGCGCTTCTTATAGAGCAAGCTGTCATCCCGGAAGAAGTCATATTCACAGGTCACTAAGAAGGCCTCGGGAAGCTGAGCCATGGTCTCGTCATCTGCCATGAGGGGTGAATGTTCTTTATTGAATAGATGTTTGGTTTCTAGATATGCAGCCTCATTATAGGGGGCAGGAAACCTGGATGGGGGGCCTCTGCTCTTGAATCTCTTGGGGATGTTGTCAGAACTAAACCACTTCTTGTACTTCCTCCAGGTGTCTGGGGGGATAAATGCACCCGTCAAGATGGCCTCCTTCCAGGAGGTGTCAATGGCCAGATAGTTGCAGATGGCAGTCATTACGAAATCCTGGCTGAGGAATGGGACGAACCGGTTCTGCTCAGTGGATGGTAAGTGCAAATTAATGACCTGGACAACCGGATAAATCAGAACCTGAGCCCGAATTCTGGGAAGATCTGATATGCCCACCAGGGTTTGGGCGATGAAGGCCACAGCCCCTCCTCCAACGCTTTCTCCGCAGAGCACGACCCGGGAAGGGTCCACCCCATAGGTGTCCAGACACCTCAGGAAGTGGATGGAAGCATTCAGACAGTCTTGGGAAACGATGGGGGTATGGTGGTCAGGGAACTTGCGGTACCTGAGGAGAGAACAGGGAACAATCGCCCGCCACTGTGGACAAGGGCTGCCAGGGTGCTCTCTCAGCAGCATTTTCAACCACACTTCTGAGACTGTCTCTGATTATATCCTCAATATAATCCTAAGAAGTAAAGACTTTTATCACTGCCCCCCACCCTTTTTTTTTTCTATGAAGATGTGAAGACCCTGCCCAGAGTCACACAGGCTGGTATTCTGACTCCAAACCTATGCTCTGTCTGCTTTCCATGGAGGTAGAAACTCCGTACAAGATTGTGCAACATCAGGTACCCCGTGATTGCATTAATGTACACAGCTATGATTTAATAAAGGAATAAATAAAAGAAAAAAATTAAAAAATAAAAGAGTGTGCAACATCAAAACCTTTTGTTTTTGGAAACAAAACATTCAGTAATAACCAGAAGAAAAAAAAAAAAAAAAAAAGACAAATGAAGCTACTACTGGTCCCAGGGCCTGTTAGTAAAGAAAGGAGGGGTAACTAAAATGAAAGTCAAGGGGAAATTTCTTTCAGGCAGAATTTTAAAAAAAAATCAAAAATCTAATGACCAAGGATGGTTCTTTCCCAATGACTCAAAGAGGGGCCTTTCCTTCTGGGGTTGGCGGGGCAGATGGGGCTGGGAGGTGTTCTGAGGGAAAGATCTAGAAACATGAAGCCGGGCGGGAAACAGACACAACTCAAGCTGCAGAAGACCAGGGTACCAGGGCTGGTGAGAAACGTCCTGAGGGTTGGGCTAAGCATCCTGAGATTGGGTGCCCATAGTGTATGTGTCCTCCAGGGAATTCAAGGGCAAGGAAAAGGAAATTTAAAATGAAACTGTAAAAAACAGTAAAGCACAAGCTGCCTAACACAGGAATCAAGTTTGGGATCGAGGAATGAAATTAAGAAATAGAAACAGGGCCAGGGATAGTGGCTCACGCCTATTATCCTAGCACCCTGGGAGACCATGGCAGGTGGATTGCCAGAGCTCCCAGGTTCAAGACCAGCCTGAGCCAGAGCAAGACCTGGTCTCTAAAAATAGACCGGCATTGTGGCAGGTGCCTGTAGTCCCAGCTACTTGGGAAGCTGAGCCAAGAGGATCACTTGGGCCTAAGAGGTTGCTGTGAGCTATGACACCACCACACTCTACCGAGGGTGACCAAGTGAGACTCTGTCTCAAAAAATAATAATAGTAATAAATAAATGAAAACAGTTTGGGTTAACCGCTTGGATTTGAGAGCTGATGTAAACAATTATATTTGTCTTAAATTTTTTAGTGGAAGGTTGTTGCTAATCATCTTTTCTGTTCTCACAATCTATCATTCAAAACATCAAGAAATATTATTATTAGCAATGTTGACTTTTCCTGTACAAATAAAAAATAAATAATTTTTTTTTTTGAGACAGAGTGTCACTATGTCGCCCTGGGTAAAGTGATGTGTCGCAGCTCACAGCAACCTCCAACTCCTGGGCTTAGGCGATTCTCTTGCCTCAGCTTCCCAAGTAGCTAGGACTACAGGTGCCCACCACAACGCCCGGCTATTTTTTGGTTGGAGTTGTCATTGTTGTTTAGCAGGCCCAGGTCAGGCTTGAACCCGCCAGCCTTGGTGTATGTGGCTGGCGCCCTACTCACTGAGCCACAGGCACCAAGCCTGCATATTTTTTATTTTTTAATAATCTTTCCTGTATAAATAATAATGTTGCTAATGTTATTATTAGCAATGTTGACTTTTCCTGTACAAATAAAAAATAACAAAGGGAGAGTGAGCCTGTGGCTCAAAGGAGTAGGGCTCTGGGCTCATATACCAGAGGTGGCGGGTTCAAACCCAGCCCTGGCCAAAAACTGCAAAACAAACAAGGGAAAAGAAAAGGGCGAAACGATTCCTTGGGAAAATATTCCTGCTGCTCTCCAAAATTGCTGGCTTTTCGCTCGGCGCCTGTGGCTCAAGCGGCTAAAGCACCAGCCACATACACCTGAGCTGACGGTTCGAATCCAGCCCGGGCTCGCCAAACAACAATGATGGCTGCAACCAAAATTGCTAACTTTTCCATAAATAAAAATAAAACTGTCCATCGCTCATCTACTTCTTGGGTGACAGACAGACAGATGCCTTCATCCTCCAGCACCCGTAGCCACTGGAAAGGCACTTCCATCTCCTTTTTGTGTTGAAAGCATCAGTTACACACGTAACTTAAGACATTCTCAACATTGGTCCCTATCTAACCAGCAGTTGGTTAAAGCATGAACTGCCAGCCAGACAGTTGGTCAGTTACTTTTAACAATTCAATAAGCACTAGCAGAACCGTCACCCCACACATCCCAGCCCTGGACCATGATCCTCAGCCCGCCCTCCAGTGACTGCCACCCCCATCATCCTAGCTCTTCCTTTCCTTTTTTTTTTCTTCTTTCTTCCTTTCCTTTCTACATTGTTTTATTGTGTTTATGTGTATTCCTTTTTTTTGTTTTTTTTGTTTTTTTTTTTTTTGTAGAGACAGAGTCTCACTTTATGGCCCTCAGTAGAGTGCCGTGGCCTCACACAGCTCACAGCAACCTCCAACTCCTGGGCTTAAGCGATTCTCTTGCCTCAGCCTCCCGAGTAGCTGGGACTACAGGCGCCCGCCACAACGCCCGGCTATTTTTTGGTTGCAGTTTGGCCGGGGCTGGGTTTGAACCCGTCACCCTCGGTATATGGGGCCGGCGCCTTACCGACTGAGCCACAGGCGCTGCCCGTTCATGTGTACTCCTAAAGAGTAGTATTTTTTTCTTTTTTTTTTTTTGAGACAGAGTCTCAAGCTGTAGCCCTGGGTAGAGTGCTGTGGCATCACAGCTCGCAGCAACCTCCCACTCCTGGGCTCAAGCAATACTCCTGCCTCCGCCTCCCAAGAAGCTGGGACTACAGGTGCCTGCCACAAGGCCCAGCTATTTTTTTGGTTGCAGCCGTCATTGTTGTTTGGTGGACCCAGGCTGGATTCGAACCCGCCAGCTCAGGTGTATGTGGCTGGCACCTTAGCCGCTTGAGCCACAAGCGCCGAGCCAAGAGTAGTATTTTGATTCAAATTGTTTTTAACTTTACACAAAGAAAGTGAAAATGAGTCACTTAATTTTTTAAGATTCATTGGCATTATGGTGCACTGAACTTTTCAGCTTGTTTATTTAAATGGCTACCTAACATTCTATGGAGTATAATACCTTCATGGCGACATAATCGATCATTCCACCACGGTTTATTCATGCATTTCACTGTTAATGGGCATGTGGGTTGTTTCCAGGTTTTTTCCATTTTGAACCGTGCTGCACCTGGCTCTGTGGGTGTGTGCACAAGAGTGCCTCTTGAGGGGTTAGACCTCTCTCTCTGATCTACAGATCATCCAGGAACTCACTCACTTTACCTTCTCCCAACCACATAAAAGCCACCGACTGTCTCCAGCAACTCACCCAATCATCAGCAGCACAGAGTCGGTCTCCTGGGCCAGAAAGAAGCATAGGTTGTGGTAAGAGTCTGCAAGAAAAACTAGTTACAGGAAGGGCTCCTAAGCAGGGCCCACAGTCCCCGGCAGCTGGCATGGGATGTGACCTTTTCTCTTCCTTCTGATTCTTGCCTCATCTGGCCTGACTTTTGCTGGCTAAGTCAGACATCCCCTGAATGTCAGGGCTGGAACGCACCTTAGGGCTCACCTCCTCACCTTCTGAGACATTTCTTTCACAGGGGGGGAAATTGAGGACTTGGAAGACTTGGTGATTGATTGGAAATAGACAAGGCCAAAACATGAGAAGTGAGACATGCTTTCCTGGGAATATTAATGATAATGTTATACATTTACATAAATTATAAAATAAATCACGGTTGGATGAGATGTTTCCACTAGTAGAATGGTGCAGGGGAAGTTCTCAGAAGGCAGGTTCATTAACATGATGATGTAGAACGTCCAGGCACACAATCGGTGCCAAAGACACTTCTGTCTAACTCGGTAGTTCACAACTTTGGCCACACCTAGAGGTACCAGAGTTTCCACAAGTCAAGCCCAAGCTGAACCCTGAACCAAGTGGATTAGAATCCCTGGGGTGGGGAGCTCCAGCATCGGGATTTTTCTAAATCATGGCAGATAATTCTGGCGTTCAGGGGAGATTGCTGAGGTGGGTGCACACTTCATTAATGCTGGTCCAGGGAGGTGACAACGTTCAGAAATGGAATGAGAAACATTGATGGGGGGTGGTCTACAAGGTCTGACAGTTAAGTTTGCAAACTCATGCTAGAAAAAGGGCTGCAAACCTCATTGCTGACTATCACTACAGTCACCTTCAAAGCACCCTCCTTAGGAAGCTATGCACTGAGGCCAGCACCTGGTCCACCCTTCAAAGCAATTTTGGAGCCCTTCTTCTGGAATGACCATCAGAGCTGTGGTCGTACAAGGTTGACAATTAAGTTTGAGAACTTGCCACTGTGTGCTTATGCTGGTAGCACTGTAAAAACAGCTCGGGGGCGGCGCCTGTGGCTCAAGGAGTGGGGCGCTGGTCCCATATGCCGGAGGTGGTGGGTTCAAACCCAGCCCCAGCCAAAAACCACAAAAAAAAAAAAAAAATAGCTCAAAGAGAGGGGCGGCGCCTGTGGCTCACCTAGTAGGACCCTGGCCCCATATACCAAGGGTAGCAGGTTCAAACCCGACCCTGGCCAAACTGCAACAAAAATATAGCCAGGCATTGTGGCCTGTAGTCCCAGCTACTCGGGAGGCTGAAGCAAGAGAATCGCCTAAGCCCAAGAGCTGGAGGTTGCTGTGAGCCGTGTGACACCACGGCCCTCGGGTGACAGAGTGAAACTCTGTCTCTAAAAAAAACAGCTCAGAGAGGTTTCCTACCTTTGCTGCGTTCATTTCAACATGTGGTGGGACAGCGTTATGTGCTGTATGATGACAATGCTGATGGTCATTCCAGAAAGAGTTCCAAAATTGCTTTGAAACATGGACTAGGCGCTGGCCTCAGTTTATAGCTTCCCCAAGGGGAGAGCACTTTTTCTAGGATGAGTTCAAGAACTTAATTGTCAGACCTTGTAAATTGAAGCAGAGTACTCAGCTCCTAAGTCTAAGGCTCTATACCAGTAAGTAGGTCTCAGCTCTGGCGGCATATTGAAGTCAGTTGGGGAGATTTTTCTTTTCCTTTGAGAAAGAGTCTCACTATGTTGCTCTTGGTAGAGTGCTGTGATGTCACAGCTCACAGCAACCTCAAACTCTTGGGCTTAGGAAATTCTCTTGCCTCAGCCTCCCAAGTAGCTTGGACTACAGGTGCCTACCACACCCGGCTAATTTTTTTTGTTGCAGATGTCATTGTTGTTTAGCAGGCCCGGGCTAAGATCGAACCCACCAGCACCAAGCCAGCTGAGGAGTTTTTTTAAAATACTGATGACTATGCTCAATGCAGGTATAAGTGGAAGAAAAAAAAAAATACTGATGCTTGGACCTATTAAGAGACAAACTTAGGCAGCCTGACATAGGACCCAGGTATGAGTATGACATTAAAGTTCTCAAATGATTTTAAAGCCCAGCCCAGGTGGAGACTGCTGCCAGCCATGATCTCAGCCCTGCCCACCGTGCAACTTCACCTCCCCGTCTCTCACAGACATCCTTCTTTCCTAGTGCACTTCTGGTCATGTCTGTTTCAGAGCTTTGCACTTGCTCTCCCTTCTGCTTAGATTTAATAGGTCTGAGGATCAGGGAGATACGAGTGGGGCAGCCACCTGGGGAACAAAATCAAAGCAGCACCAGATAGCCATCCAGATAAAAACATTCTGATGTGATATTTTAAGAAATCATGGCAGGGCATGGTGGTTCACACCTCTAATCCCAATGCTTTGGGAGAGCAAGGAGGGAGGATTGTTTTAGATTAGGAGTTTGAGACCAGCCTGGGCAACTTAGGGCAAGACCCCATCTCTAAAAAATAAATTAGCCAGGTGTGGTGGCATGCACCTGTAGTCCCAGCTAGCTAGGAGGCTGAAGCAGGAGGATGGCTTGAGTCCAGAAATTTAAGGCTGTGGTGAACTACAATGACATCACTGCATTGCAGCCTGGGTGACAGAGACCCTGTCTCCCCCCAAAAAACAAAAGAAGAAAATCAAAATTAAGTCAAAAAAATAAATAAATAGACAGGCTTCTACTTTGCCCTTGCACAGTTCACTCAGTCCTATTTTGTTCATTATGGATTTTTGCTTTAATATTGGGTTTTCATTACATGTTCATTAAGATATTTTTTGTCTTGATAAATGAGGTTTGGGCATCCCTTAGGAGCCTCAAGCAAGTGCCTGACTCACCTCACTCAAGTCCCAGCCCTGGTTTCAAATGTTCTTCCCCTCTCTGCAGACCCACTCCTCCTCCCCCAGTGAGCCTGAGCTCAGATTTGACCTCCTCACATTAGAAGAACCAAATTCGAAAGACCCTCTGGCTCATTCCTGACTCCATCACCCTGTGTTACCTTGACCTACAGTTATCCTACTGATTCGTTTTGTCCTTCAATGTCCAGTTCCCTCCAGTCCACAAGGGCAGAGGCTGAGGCTTTCTTGTCTCCTCCTCCTATCATCCCCTGTGCCTGGGAAAGGTCTGAAACAAAGTAGGTGCTCAATAAATACTTGCTGAATGGTCCCTAGTTTTACCTTTGGAAATGACATTATCCCTCGACAGAGGAAGACTAACAGTCTCAGACAACTCACAGGGGACCCCGGGGGCTTCTGATAGGAAAGAGTGGTCTTAGACAAAGTAGGGACATAGGGTAGGAGATATTTACCGTTAACTGCTGGAAGAGAGCAAGCAGAAAGACGATATTCACATACAGCATGGCCTTCGTCACTTCCACCACCAGGGGGGCAGTACGCTCTAATCTCAGGGGAGTTTTATCAGAAAGCAGCCTATCCACATCAGCAAATTTTCCCACCTGTGTTCTTACCCTCATCCATCCATCCCCGTGGTCATTCACAAACCTGCCCTTGCACCCAATTATTCCCCCACCCATCCAACCATTTATTCACACATGCATGAATGCGTTCATTCATTCCAAAAACAAAATCAGAGTGGGCATGGCAGCTCACACCTATAATCCCAGCATTTGGGGAGGCCAAGATGGAAGAATCATTCGATACCAGAAGTTTCAGACCAGGCTTGGCAACATAGGCAGAACCTGGTCTCTACATCAAAGAAAATTTTAATAATTAAAAAAATAAAACAACAGGCCAGACACTGGAGATCCAGCAGCAAACAAAAAACAGGTCGCATCCCTGCACTCTCAGAGTTCCCATTTTTAGTAGGGGTAAAAAAGCAGTGAACAAGGAAACACAGGGAGGAAGAAGATGAGTTCAGATTGTGACAAGCACCTTAAAGAATATGACCAGAGATGATGCCGAGGATAGAGATAGGACCTGGGGCAGGGCGGCAGCACAGGTGGGGAGAGTCTTTAGATGAGCTGTCCAGGGAGGTCACTCTCAGGAGGGACATTGAGATTAAGACTGGAAGAAGAAAGGGGGCGCAGCTATGCAGCCAGGGCGGGGGCATCTTTTGAGGTGCCTCAAATGTCAAGTGCAGAAGACCCGAGATGGGAAGGAGCCAGTGTGTCTGCAGCTGAGTGCACAGAGGAGGGGGCCACAGGTCACAGGTGGCAGGGCAGGACAGCAGGGCCAGCCAGGCTCGGTCAGTGCCTCCCAGGCTTAATGGGAGGGACAGGACAGTGAAGATTGTGAGCAGATTACGAAAAGAAGGTCAACACCCAGTACCCAAACGACCAGCCACCAGCCCTGCTGGGACGCCGCTGCTCCTACCTTGACCAAGATGATCACGTGACAGAAAAAAGGCTGCCACATCATCTGCTGACTTGTGCCCTGAGCCCTTTGTCTGGGCTCCCTGTAACCCCCCCTACCCACGACTCCTTTGAGTTCCTCTGGAAAGGTTCTGGGGGGAGGCGTGAGCAGCACTTCGCAGAGGACAAGGCCCTTCCTTTACCAAGCCCAAAGCTGCAGGGAGGCCTCTTACCCAGGCTCCCGAACATCGCACCCCCTCCATGGTAGAAGATGATACCCCTCCGAGGTCTAGAGGATGCTGCCTTGGGCTGGAACAGCCTCACAGGTATGGTCCCAAAGTGCAGATTGGTGACTACAAGCGCAGGGTCCTTCTTTACTCTCATTATGTCATGTGCCAAGCAGAAAAATTTGGGCATGGAGCAAATCCCCAGCTTCTCAAATATATACCCCTGTTGAAGGTAAAAGAAAGTAAACCACACTTCAGCAGAGGTGAACACCTGGCTGGTGGGTGTTCCCAACACTCAACAGTACCGGAAGGGTTCCGCTGTCTCCTCCCCGCCTCCTGTGTGCCCAGGGGCCCATCCAGATGCAATGGGTTCTGACTTTGTGTCTAGGCAGGGTTTTCATCCCACAGTTCTTGGCTGGACAATGGTGTGAATTTGCCAAAGGGCAGCCCAGTTTAGCCCAGGGGGCTAAGTAGGAGGAAGGCATTGACGTGAGCAAAGCCCATTTTCCATGGCATCTGGCTGAGGGCCCTCTCTTGCTGGCTCTGTGCTGGACACTGCCTGCCTGAGATGGCAGAGTCCCTGTGTCAAGACACCACTCTGGGTTGGGAAGGTGCCTAGGCCTCGTTCCTACTCAACAGAAAGGAATGATGTGATCAGTTAGGGACGTCTGCCATGAGCTCAGGCCATGGGAGCAGTGGGCTCCAGGTCCACACATCTGCCACGTGTGTTTTTACACCACTGTGCTCACCCTAATCACAAGCTGAATAGGCCCCCGGATGACAGTTTCGCAAAGCCATACTCCACATACTGAGTACATTTCAGCCGCTTGGAATGCTCTCTCCCACAAACTTCATGTAAGGAGTGTGTTTTTGTCATGAGGAAAACAAGCTGGGATGATGATGATGAAAATAACAAGAATGGCTGATCCTTATTAGACACCTACAATGTTCCAGAGCTGGCCCCTGGTTTGGATTATAAGCTTACTTAAACTTCTCAACAACCCTTATTAAGTCAAGCGCAATTATCAGCTCCAATTTACAGAAGGGCAACAGGGCCATGCCAAGGTCAAGTTCCTTGTTTAGGGCACAAGACGCAGCACTTGTGTTCTCAAACACTAAACTAGAAAAGGCTTAGGTTTTGGAGTCACGCAGAGCTGAGCTCAAGCCTTGAGCCCTCCCACCAACTAACTAAAAAGCCATAGGCATGGGCGGTGCCTGTGGCTCAGTGAGTAGGGCACCGGCCCCATATGCCGAGGGTGGCGGGTTCAAACCCAGCCCCAGCCAAACTGCAACAAAAAATAAAAAAGCTGGGCGTTGTGGCGGGCGCCTGTAGTCCCAGCTGCTTGGGAGGCTGAGGCAAGAGAATCGCGTAAGCCCAAGAGTTAGAGGTTGCTGTGAGCCGTGTGACGCCACGGCACTCTACCCGAGGGCGGTACAGTGAGACTCTGTCTCTACAAAAAAAAAAAAAAAAGCCATAGGCATTAACTGTCCCTGAGCTTCAATTTCAGATGCTTTATAAACTGAGTAAAATGCTGAGGCTGGTCTGAGAACGACCAGCCTCAGCATGAGGATTGCTTGAGGCATGAGGATTGCTTGTGGCCACCCACCTGGAGGGTCTCCCTGGAGGGTCCTGGCAAAGTGTCAGCCCCACCCCTTTCTCTTGCTTGTGCCCACTGGGTCTTCTCCCAGATCTGATGTGTCCCCTCCATGGAGAGATTCCCCCCAAAACAAAGAACTCCAAACAACACAATTATTTTCCTGCTTGAGCTGCAGGAGGGTGAGGTGACCTGCTTTTCCCACCACCAGACTTACATCTGAAAATCCCAGGCCTTCATGCCTGAGGTACAGAGAGGTGAGGTAAATGGTGCAAGATCACACGGGAGGTGGCGGCAGAGCTGGGGTGCACACTGGGCGGCAGTGTGGCTGCACTCCCTGATCCTTTTCCCTCTGCCCTGGTGTCCAAACTAAGTGTGGCTTCCTCAGCCTGAGCCTGTTTGGTCTCCATAAGGTCTCTGCTCCAGGGTTGGGACACTGGAATTAACTCAAGTTGCCTGCCTCCTACAAGGTATTAAACCATTGTTTCCAAACGTGCTGTAACTCTGATTGGATCCCCCCGCCTTTCCTTAACAAGCAGTAAGTGCCTACAGGAGCCAACCCTGTCCTTGGGCGGCTAGGTTTACAGAGGCCAATAAAGCAATCCCAGCCTTCAACGTGCTTATAATCCATGCAGAAAAAAACACCAAGGTGAAAGATTCCCCCCAGGATGAAGGAGATCAGGCCGTAAGCCCTTGGAGGCAAGGGCTAGATCTGAAATTGTTTTTGAAATTGCCGATATTGGCACTTGGCAAGTGTTTGATGCAGAAAGAAGAAAAGGAGGGAGTTAGGGAGGGTGGGAGAGAGGAAAGGAAGGGAACAGAATAGCAGAGGCAGAGAGAGGGGGAAGGGAAGCGGGAAAAAAAGAGCAGACCAGGCAATGAGATGAGAGAAAGAGGGGAAGAAAGGGGAGCCCCAGGGATGGCGCGTGCTGAGTAGACTCACCAAAGTCATCACATACAGGAACATACAATGCAGAAATCTCAACTTGGCAGGATGCTGTAAGGCAGAGGGGATATGTGCAGTGCGGAAGTGTTCACAGACAGCCCAGACAAAGACCCCCAGGAAAAAGGCAGGCAGTGCCAGAAACAGCACCAGCCCCAGGAAGGCCATGTTCCCAGGGCCGTGAGGAGCCGCTGCCAGAGGAACCGTCTGGAAGCTTGTGTGAGGAGGACGGGGTGTATTATACACTGCCTCCTCCTCATGCTGACACAGTGGCCTAACCTGACTTCTTAGATGCAAGGACCAGCTGCCCAATGGTAGCCAGAGGAACCTGTTTCCCAGAGGAACACAGGGACTGGGAAAACCAATCCTGCCCACCAAGCCCTGGGAGGTGGGCTTCCCAAAGAGTGCAGATTGGAGGGAACCAGGCTCAAAGGGCATCTCAGTTTCTGGGGGTCCAGGGGAGAGGTCTTCCAGGGTTGCACAGGCCTCCGTGGCCTGATCCTTGGATTGTTGGGTGGGAACTGCAGCCAGCCTTCCTCAGCAGGCTCTGGTTATGGTGGGCAAGGAGCATCTTTGTCCCGACTCCTTACTTAGCTGCCCCAACCCTATTAATAAATCCAGGCCACAGCAGGAAAGGCAGAGTAGCCAAGTAGTTAAGAGGATCAACTCAGACCCCAGCCCAGCTGGGTTTACATTCTTCCTTTTCCTTTTGTTTTTGTTTTGTTTGTTTAAGACAGAGTCTCACTCCATGCCCTGGTTAGAGTGTCACGGCATCATAGCTCACAGTAACCTCAAACTCTTGGGCTCAAGTGATCCCCCTCCCATAGGCACCCACCACCACACTCAGCTAGTTTTTCTATTTTTAGCAGAGACAAGGTCTCCCTCTTGCTCAGGCTAGTCTCAAATTCCTGAGCTCAAGCAATCCACCCACCTTGGCCTCCCAGAGTTCTAGGATTACAGGTGTAAGTCACTATGCTTGGCCAAATCCTGCATATTGGTTTGAATATTGGTTCCTGGCCTGAGATAAGTTCTCTGAACCTCACCTCCCTCATCTGCAAGGAAGAAACTAGTATAGTACCTAACTGAGGGGTAAGTACTTACAAATACTTACTTTTGAGTAAATACTTCTAAAGAACTGGCACATAGTAAGTACAAGTGTTTGTTAAAATACATAAAATTCTTAAGCTTGATGTCTATTTTCCAAAATTATTTTGATCATTTCTTTCTCTCCTGGAAGACAGAACTGTGGACCAAAAAATGTCCCCCAACTGGCTATTGGCACCATTTTTGAAGGAGCTGAGCCTGGATGAAGTCCAGGTCTGCTTGTGATGGTACCCCTCCCTCCTGGTCCAGGACCCCAGAGGATCATTACTAGCAGAAAATGTCCAAATCTTCTCCAGGGGACTTCTGAGTTGTCTGGCCAAACCCTGGTCTGGCCAGAGGCCCAGAGCGTGCAGAGGCAGTGGGAAGCAGGGCAGGCTCCAGCAGATGGATTTTATGTGAGCTACATATTCAGAGTCGAGCTGAAGTTTGATAGGAAGAAAGTGCAGACTGTTCCTCTTGTTCCGTTTACTTATTCGTTTGTTCAACTGCGGTTAGAAAGTACATAATATCAAATTTACCATCTTAACTGCTTTAAGTGTACAGCATGGTAGGGTTAACTAGATGTACCTTCTTGTACGACAGATCTCTAAATATTTTCTTTTCTTTTTTTTTTTTCTTTGAGACAGAGTCTCACTCTGTCACCCTGGATAGAGTGCCCTGGAGTCCCAGTTCACAGCAACATCAAACTCCTGGGTTCCAGCCATCCTCTTGTCTCAGCCTCCTGAGTAGCTGGGACCACAGGCACCCCACCACAATGTGCAGCTAGTTTTTCCTATTTTTAGTAGAGACTCTTGCTCAGGCTGGTCTTGAACTTCTGAACGTAAGCGATCCAGCCACCTTGGTCTCCCAGAGTGCTAGAATTACAGGTGTGAGCCACTGTACCTGGCCTCTTTTTTTTTTTTCTTTAGAAAGAGTCTCACTCTGTTACCCAGGTAGAGTGCAATGATATCATAGCTCACAGCAACCTCAAACGCCTGGGCTTATCAATCCTCCTGTCTCAGTCCCCTGAGTAGCTGGGACTATAGGCACCTTCCACAATGCCCAGATAATTTTTCTGTTTTTAGTACACACAGCATCTTGCTCTTGCTCAAACTGGTCTCAAACTTGTGAGCTCAAGCAATCCATCTGCCTTGGCCTCCCAAAGCACTAGGATTACAAGAGTGACTCACCACACCTAGCCCATCCTCTCATTTTTTTAAAATTATTTTTTATTAAATCATAACTTTGTACATTGATGCACTTATGGGGTTCAGGGTACTGCTTCAATATACAATGTGAAATGCTTACATTGAACTAAGTAACGC
The DNA here is from genome assembly GCF_027406575.1 of Nycticebus coucang. Taxonomy (NCBI): domain Eukaryota; kingdom Metazoa; phylum Chordata; class Mammalia; order Primates; family Lorisidae; genus Nycticebus; species Nycticebus coucang. The sequence goes on along the minus strand of NC_069801.1, from coordinate 9,357,190 downwards.
ATCCATCACAATTATACTCATTTCTTAATAGTTTTGAAATGTACCATTGCATCAAGCACATTAGGTGAGGTTCCCCCAAATACCCTCCCTCCTTCCATATCCCCCCTCCCCTCCTCGCTCTCTCCTCTTCCCTTCTACTTTCTGGACTGTAGTTATGTTTTGCCATTCATATAAGTATGTAGGTGATTATATATTGATTTCATAGTAGTATTGAGTACATTGGATACTTTTTTCCCATTCTTGAGGTACTTTACTAAGAAGAATATGTTCCAGCTCCATCCAGGTAAACATAAAAGATGTGAAGTCTCCATTTTTTTATGGCTACATAGTATTCCATGGTGTACATATACCACAATTTGTTAATCCACTCATGGGTTGATGGGCACTTGGGCTGTTTCCATGTTTTGGCTATTACGAATTGGGCTGCAATAAACATTCTGGTGCAAATGTCTTTGTTGTAAAATGGTGTTTGATCATCTGGGTATATACCTAGTAGAGGAAATGCAGGATTGAATGGTAGGTGTACTTTTAGTTCCTTGAGTATTCTCCAAACTTCTTTCCAAAAGGGGTATATTAGTTTGCATTCCCATCAGCAGTATAGAAGTGTTCCCTTCTCTCTGCATCCATGCCAACATCTGTAGTTTTGGGATTTTGTGATGTGGGCTAATCTTAGTGGAGTTAGATGATATCTCAAAGTGGTTTTGATTTGCATTTCTCTGATGGTTTAGGATGATGAGCATTTTTTCATGTGTTTGTAGGCAATGTGCCTATCTTCATCAGAGAAGTTTCTGTTCAAGTTTCTTGCCCACATAGAAATGGGGTTATTTGTTCTTTTTTTATTGATTAGTTTGAGTTCTCTGAGTTCCTTGGTCACTTCTGAGAGTTCTGAAGTTGAGTCCCTGGGATTTTCCAGATATAGGATCATATCATCAGTGAAGAGTGAGAGTTTGATCTTATCTGACCCTATATGGATACCCTTGATCACCTTCTCTTGCTTGATTGTGATGGCTAAGACTTCCATTACTATGTTGAATAGCAGTGGAGAACACTGGCATCCTTGCCTCGTTCCTGATCTGAGTGGAAATTTTTTCAATTTCATACCATTTAGTATGATATTGGCTGTGGGTTTGCTGTAGATGGCCTCTATTAGTTTAAGAAATGTGCCTTCTATGCTTATTTTCTTAAGAATTTGGAACATGAAAGGATGCTGGATATTATCGAAGGCTTTTTTCTGGGTCAATTGAGAGAATCATATGGTCTTTGTTTTTTATTTTATTGATGTGGTGTATTATGTTGATAGATTTGCATATGTTGAACCAACCCTGTAACCCTGGAATAAAACCAACTTGATCATGGTGTATAATTTTTTGACGTGTTGTTGAATTCTGTTTGCTAAGATCTTATTGAATATTTTTACATTGATATTCATTAATGATATTAGTCTATAATTTTCTTTCTTTCTTGGATCCTTTCCTGATTTGGGTATCAGCATGATATTTGCTTCATAAAATGTGTTAGGAAGTATTCCTTCTTTTTCTATGCTTTGAAAAATGTTGTGTAATATAGGTACTAGTTTCTCTTGAAAGGTTTGATAGAATTCGGATGTGAAGCCATCTGGTCCTGGACTTTTCTTTTTAGGGAGATTTTGTATTGTTGATACTATTTCAGTGGTTGATATAGGTCTATTCAAGATTTCTAATTCTTTCTGGTTGAGTCTAGGAAGGTGGCGTGCTTCCAGGTATTGGTTCATTTCCTTCAGATTTTCATATTTCTGGGAATAGAGATTTTTGTAGTAATCACTGAGGATTTTTTGAATTTCTGAAGTGACTGTTGTTATTTCTCCTTTATTGTTTCTGATAGACAATATTAGAGATTTTACTTTTCTATTTCTGGTTAGGTTGGCCAAAGGTTTATCAATTTTGTTAATCTTTTCAAAAAACCAACTTTTTGTTTCGTTGATCTTCTGAATTATTCTTTTGTTTTCAATTTAATTTAATTCTGCCCTAATTTTGGTTATTTCTTTTCTTCTGCTGGGTTTGGGGTTGCAATTTCTTCCTTTTCCAGTTGCTTGAGATGATCCATTAAGTTGTTGGCATCCTCTCTTTCTGTTTTCTTGATGAAGGCTTCCAGTGCTATAAATTTCCCTCTTAGGACTGCTTTTGCCATATCCCACATGTTTTGATAATTTGTGTCTTCATTATCATTTTGTTCCAAAAATTTGGTGATTTCTTTCTTAATCTCATCTTTGACCCAGCTATCATTCAGCCTAAGATTATTTAGTTTCCATGACTTTGTTTGAGTATGAAGATTTCCGTTGCTGTTGAGTTCAACTTTTATTCCATAGTGGTCCAAGAAGATACAAGGAATAATTTCTACACTTTTAAATTTGCTAAGGTTAGACTTGTGTCCTAGGATATGATCTATTTTGGAAGATGACCCGTGAGCTGATGAGAAGAATGTATATTCAGTTTTATTAGGGTGAAATGTTCTGTAGACGTCTGTAAAGTCCATTTGTTCTAGGGTCAGGTTTATGTCTAATATTTCTTTGTTTAGTTTCTGCATGGAGGATCTATCCAAAACTGTCAAAGGGGTGTTAAAATCCCCAACTATTATAGTGCAGGAAGATATCAAGTTGTTCATATCCATTAGGGTCTTATGAATTGAGGAGCATGCTCATAGGATGCATAAATGTTAATTATCTAAATCTCTTCATGTCGGGTGTTTCCCTTGAGAAATATGTAGTGAGCTTCCTTATCTTTCTTTATGTTTGTTGGTTTAAAGCCAATTGTATCTGCTACTAAAATTGCAACCCCTGCTTTTTTCTGGTTTCCACTTGTCTGCATTATACAAGTCCATCCCTTCACCCTGAGTCTATTTTTATCCTTTAAGGTAAGGTGAGATTCTTGTATTACAGCAGATATCCAGTCTGAGTTTATGTATCCAGTCAGCCAGCCTGTGCCTCTTTAGAGGACAATTTAAACCATTCACATTAATTGAGAGAACTGATAAGCCTGGTTGTGTTTTGGGTGTCATGATTTTGGGATGTCCAGTGGACATTTTTAATCCTTTCACCACTGTGGAAGTTGGGTTTTGTTCAAAAATTTCTAGGTGAGTTTACTTTGGAGGTAGAGCATTGCGCTGGTCATTGTGGAGGATGGGTCTGAGAATAACCAGGAGAGCTGGTTTAGTTATGGCAAATTCTTCAACATGTCTATGTCATTAAAGTATTTGATTTCTCCATCACAAATGAAACTCAGTTTAGCTGGATAGAGGATCCTGGGCTGGAAGTTGTTTTGTTTTAGGAGACTAAAGGTCGATGACCATCTTCTTCTGGCTTGAAACATTTCAGCTGAGAGATCTGCAATCATCTGATATTTTCCCCTTTGTAGATGATGCTTTTCTTACATCTGGCTGCTTACAGAATCTTCTCCTTCATCTTAACTTTTGCAATGTTAATCACAATGTGTCTAAGAGATGCTTTATTTGGATTGAGTCTTCCTGGGGTTCTGAAACTGTCTGCTATCTGAAGTTCTGTATCTCTTGCAATGCTTGGGAAATTCTCCAAAATCTCGTGGAATAGAGCACCTGTACCTTTAGGACCATCCTCTTCTCCTATGGGAATTCCTGTAAGAAGAATGTTTGATCTTTTGGAGTGATTCCACAACTCTCTCAAGGAATGATCAGTTTTTGCTCTCCATTTGTCTGTCTCTTTGAGTGTTTGGATATGTTCAAAAGCTTTGTCTTCAGTTTCAGAGATCTTTTCTTCCGTCTGGTCAACTCTATTATTGAGGGATTCTACTGTATTTCAGAGCTCCTCAACTAACTTTTTCAATTTCTTGAGCTCTGCTATCTCTTTTCTCGTTATGTCCATATCTTTGGTGACTTGGGCTTTGAATTCATTAATTTCTTGAGACACCGTTAGAAGTACTCTTTGGAATTCAGTTTCTATCTTTTCTTCCATTCAATTTATCTTATTTGCAATCCATATTCTGAATTCAGTTTCTGACATGGCTGCCATGTGTCTTTGCATGGCATCTTCAGTTGTGTCTCCTTTATCATTTCTGGGCGGGGGGGTGATCTACTCTGGTTATTCATGTTGCCAGAGTTGTTCTGTTGGGTCCACACCATGTTTATTTTCTACCACTTTGTTATTAGAACTGGTAGGGTGAGATTGAACTGGGGTTCCCAGGTAGTAGAGATAGCCCCTTACCAAAGTGCTAGGCTTTGTAATTGTGGCTTATCTCCTACAACCTTACAAAGGCCCCTTTCAGAGTTTTAGCCAGAGACTGAGGACCTACTTGGTGAGAAAGAGCACCCTAGCTCTGTTTTGATATCAGCCAACATCTACCCTATCCTAAGAAACAACAGTATTAGGTCTAAATATTAACTGTGAAGAGATACAAATGGCTGTGGTGCCTAGCTCCCACCCTTCAGTTCTTTTCCACTACAGAACTTCAAAGGTCAACCTCAGAATGTCCCTGAGTGGACAGCCCCAGACATGGGTTCCAACCAAATTGTCTCAGGCAGTGCAAACCCTCCCCAACAGAGAGGGATTCAAGGGTCTCCAACAGTACAATTGGAGCCAGGAATCCACATTCCTTCCCGCCATACTGTTGTCTGCTTCTCTGCTCACAGGCCCAGCTAGAGCCAGGGGCCACACCCCCAACCACCAGTCTCAGTACACACACAGCTAGCCTCTGCTTGCCAGACCAGTTGGAGTCGGGGGTCACGTCCCCTCCTGCCAGGCTCAGTCCACTGCCTGGAAAGCCTCTGTTCGCAGGCTCTGTTAGATTCGGAGCACTGCACTCTACCTATAGGTCTCAGTCCTCCCCTGGTAAGCCTCTGCTCACCAGCCCCACTGGAGACAGTGGACCACGCCCTAGCCCTCAGGTCTTGGTTCACAACCAGTAAGCCACTGCTCGAGGGTTCTGTTGGAATCAGAGGACCATGCCCTTGCTCTCAGATCACACATGCCTATCAAGCCTCTGCTCACAGGCCCAGCAGGGGCTGAGGACCAGCCCTGTCTGCCAAACTCAGTCCACACAGGGCAACCACTCTCCTACTGTGGGTGCTATCAGTGCCAGGGATTCTGCACCCTGTCCTGCCAGACACAGCCTGAACCAAGGGTCGATTCTACCACTGGCTGGGCATAGTCACAACCAGGGGACTGCTCCTCCTCCTACCACGTGTCCCTTTCTTCCCACACCCTCTTTCTTCCCCATTAGTCTCAGATTCCATCCTGATGGTTGGTGGTCCACACTATGCCCAGTTCTCTCAGGACAAGACCAAACACTCTGTGCTCTGCAAGGCACAGAACTTCAGGCCGCCATGCGAGGGGGAAAGGGTGGACTGGGAGTTTGACTTGTGGGGGGAAATATGTGTTCAATTTTATGCCAGGCAGGGTGGTGTCTAGGTTCATAAGTGGGATCTCTCTGGAAAAAGAGACCTGGAGTTTAGTGGCTCTCTCCAGTGAGGTAAAATGAGAGGTCTTTTGTTCCCTGCTTGTTCAAAGATAGCCTGCGGCAGACCCCTTGCTTGGGGGAGGGGGTCTTCTGTCCTCTAGTTGATAGGCTTTGTACCTGTGATTTGTTTTCTTGAATGCTCTTCCTTGGAGTTACAGCTTGCCGAACTTCTTTCTTGGCTCAGCTCCCCATCTTTGGCTTCATAGAGTCCGATTCCATCCAGTTTTTCTTCCTCTGCTCAGGAGCCTCTACCGAGGGTTGCTACCAGTCGGCCATCTTCCCAGAATTCTCATCCTCTCATTTTTTAAAGTAAATTTTTACTTGGCTCTAATAAACTCATATGTATATATGCATATATTAAACTGTGTAAATCATAAGCATACGGCAATTTTGACAAAATAAATACACACAAGTAACCAATACCTGAATGAGAATAAGGAACAAACATCTCCAGCACCTGCATGTTCCCTTCTCCCCATCACCACCCAGCAAAGGTAGCAATTCTCCTCCTTCTAGCAGCCAAGACTCATACAGATGATTTCTTTTTTTTTTTTTTTGTAGAGACAGAGTCTCACTTTATGGCCCTGGGTAGAGTGCCGTGGCATCACACAGCTCACAGCAACCTCCAACTCCTGGGCTCAAGTGATTCTTTTACCTCAGTCTCCCGAGTAGCTGGGACTACAGGCCACAACGCCCAGCTATTTTTTTGGTTGCAATTCAGCCGGCGCCGGGTTTGAACCCACCACCCTCAGTATATGGGGCCGGCGCCTTACCGACTGAGCCACAGGCGCCGCCCCATACAGATGATTTCTGAATTGTACACAAATGGAATCATGCAGATTTTTATGTCTGGCTTCTTTCACTTAGCACTGTGTTTGTGAGCTTCCTCTAGATGATGTGTATCTGTCTGTCCATTCTCGTCTGTATGTTCCATTCCACTGCGTGATGACACCACAATATTCCCCCTTTCTACTGTTGACAGATGCATGAGTTTTTGCCAATTATCAATTTATTACCTCCCAGTCCCAAATTTACAATTTGTGCCTGCCCTATGCAAATGGAGCTGGAACCTTTAAATATTCAGCCTTGCCTATTGGCACCTATACTTTGTCAGTAAAAGGCACTGGGGTGACATCACAGAAGAGGCAGCTCTGGGTGAAGCATCATCAACACCTGCCTTCTGCAGGGTATTAGGAAACATTTCATATAAGGAATTATGAACTATACTAGGGTTTGGAATAACAAGGGCTTGGCTAGCAAGAAATAAAGGGAGCTCAAAAGAATATAGGAATTACACATATAAGACAAGAACCGCTATCCTTATGGCTGAGATTGAGCACCCCAAAAGACCCCACTCCACACCCCATAGGGCTCAGCTCCAGATCTTGTTGGAAGGGCAATGTGACTCACTGGATTGACAAAGAAGCTGCTCTGCTGAGTGGGATTTGCTGGCATCTACCCCCACACATCCCAAAAATCTGCTGAAAATCTGCCTTCTTGTGTGTTAGGAAAAACCACTCATTCACAGGGCAGGGTTTTGCTGGAGGCATTTGGAAATGCCACTGCCCAGGGGAACTATAAGGGAAAAAGTTACTGACCTCCCTATACAACAAAAGCTTGGAACTAGAAAAGCCACACCCACTGCAGAATCTGGGCCTGGAGAAGCCAACAGAGCAATTATTGCCCAAGAGCTTTGTTGGAAAGGGTAGAGCAGCGGATCTCAACCTGTGGATTGTGACCCACAGGAACTATATTAAAGGGCTGCAGCATTAGAAAGATTGAGAACCACTGGGCTAGAGCAATTAGCCTGCCGTCAGTGGAGGCTCACAGCTAAGGATGATACCAACAGACAGGTACAGCTTAACAGAGATCAGGGAGGGAGGAAGCCAAAAAGAGCCCTGCTGAACACACTGTCATCTCTTGAGACTGGGACTGTACCACCTGAGTGGTACCATCAGAAGCTACACACTACAAGAGAAATACACTTTACTGAAATAGTCCATACAAGGCACTAAACAAATAAGCAAGCAACATAAACAACAAACCCAGGGAGGAGTGGGGAAAGGAATTAGTATTCAGAGTTGTTATAGTGTAATATCTAAAATCTCCAATTTTCAGCAAAAATAATTATAAGACATGCCAAGAAGCAACAGGAAAGTAAAATCCATATAAAGAAAAAAATCAGCAAAAGAATCTACCATAAGAAGGCACATTTGTCAGCCTTAACAAAGACATCAAAGACATGATTATAAATATATTCAAGAACTAAAGAAAATAATGCTTAAAGACATAAAAGAAGCCCTGAGATTGCATCAGAAGAACAAGTGGCTGAGAAAAAGGAAAGAGGTGTTTATGAATTTGCCAGCAAATGAGAAGAGTGACAGACTCCCATCTTAAAATACCACCGTAAACTCTGCATAAGCGGAAATACAGAGCTTTTAAAGGGAGGGTTTTCAGGTCCAGGGTATTGTCATCTAACTACAGCTGATAGGTTTGATCACCCATCTCTGGTGAGGACAATCTCCTGACCTCCAACCCACAAAAGCCTTTGGAACCTCTTCCAAGGCCTCTACCAGGACAACTCTATTGAGCCATCTCCTGTGATAGAAAACAAAAGATACTCTCCTCCCCTTCCCAGCAATTGGCCTGAGGCAAGAATGCAGGTTCAAGTTCTCAGAAAGGGTGAGGGGGTGAGAGACAGAAAATATTTTTGCCCTTTTTCAGGCTGTTCTCTCTATCACAGATTCCCCACTGTCAATTTTACACTGCCATATCTATGGGAGGAGGGGCGACATAGTCATCAGGCTACTTCCTGCCAAACTGGAGTGATATTTTAATTGGAAGGTTTATACTCATTCATGTCATCGCAAAACTTTGGTGGTAAATTTACAAAAATAAAGAATGCAACAGGTTACCAGTTTAAAAGTCCTCTTAAATGAGGCTCCCCCAAAGCCATTAAGCAATCATGTCACAATGTGCGTGTTCAGGTAGGTGTCTCAGGTAAAAGAATGAATGTGTGGGAGTTCTGTCTCCACCTGGCTGTGTCATCCATCCCAGGTGGTAGAGCTCCAATCTTCAGCTCTTTTTTTCGTCTTCATCAGCCTAGAGGGGGTTGATTGATCTAAATCCAACTAGGGTATCAAGCTCTGAAAAACATATCATTTGGGGGGCAGTGCCTGTGGCTCAGTGAATAGGGTGCTGGCCCGGTATACCGAGGGTGGCAGGTTGGAACCAAACCCCAGCCAGCTAAAACAGCAGTGACACCTGCAACAACAACAACAAAAAGCCGGTGGTTGTGGCAAGTGCCTGTGGTCCCAGCCACGCGGGAGGCTGAGGCAACAGAATCGCTTAAGCCCAAGAGTTGGAGGTTGCTGTGAGCTGTGACGCCAGGGCACTCTACCAAAGGCAATAAAGTAAGACTCTGTCTCAAAAAAAAAAGATCATATCAGTTTTTAGAGGCCATCTTAGTGGCCCTTGTCAGTGACCTGATTCCCTTTTGCAACATAAGTGTCCCCCTGACCTTTATTTATTTATTTATTTTAAGACAGAGTCTCACTTTGTCAATCTCGGTAGAGTGCTGTGGTGTCAGTTCACAGAACCTCAAACTCTTGGGCTCCAGTGATTCTCTTGCCTCAGCCTCCCAAGTAGCTGCGACTATAGGTGCCTGCTACAGCACCCGGCTATTTTTTTAGAGGCAAGGTCTCATTCTGGCTCAGGCTCTTCACGAACCCGTGAGCTCAGGCAATCCACCCACTCAGTCTCCCAAGTGCTGGGATTACAGGTGTGAGCCACCATGCCCAGCCCATAAGTGTCCCTGGTTTTGATGACCAGGACAATATACGATGGCCACCTGCTTGGGCTCAGCCGTGGCCTGTATTGGGCCCTTAATTCAGTGCCGTACTTAATACATTTATTTCCTGCCAGCAGGAGCCCCCTTTCCTTTCCGGGTGGCACTGTGAGCCTGCAGGACCACAAGAGCATATTTAGAGTCTGTATAAATTACCCTTTCTTCTCTGGATAACTGAAAAGCTCTGGTTAAAGCAAGCAACTCAGCTTTCTGGGCTGACACCCCAGTGGCCATTGCTCCCGCGACCACTGCCTATTCAGCCCTTCTTTGTCCATTGTCCATAAAACCACTCCCATCGGTGAAAAGGTCCTGATCTGGCTCTGGCGTTGGCTGACCTGACAGATCCATGCTGTTGAATAGGCAGCCCCCAGGCCTCTAAAGAGCCATGCTGCCAGAGCTCATTCTCTTCAGCTGGTAACAGGGTGGCAGGACTGAGAGTCGACATGGGCATTAATTTAATGTTGGGATTATCCAAAAGGATGGCCTGGTATTTTCCTAGCCTTCCTGCGGTCAGCCAATAACCCTCCTTCTGTTCTAATGAAGTCAAAACCTGGTGGGGGCCATGTTCTACAATAGGCTGCCCTGACTTGAAGTTTTCAGCCTCCAGCACCAAGTCACACTAGCTGCCACTGCCTGGAGGCAGGGAGGACGTCCTCTCCCAGTACCATCCAGATGCTTTGACAAGTGTGCCGCTGATCGTCGGATGTCTCCCAGCAACTGTACTAAAACTCCCTGCTCATGCCTTGAATGTTTAAATTCTTTCTGCCAATCAGGCAACCCCAAAGCAGTGGCAGTCATCAGACTCTGCCTCAGTCTCTCAAAGGCATTTTGACATTTTGTGGTCCAGAAGAGGGGCTCCCCGTCTGTCCCTTGAAGAGCCTTGTTCAAGGGCTTTGCTATTCAGGCCACAGTTTTTGATCCAAATGTGAAAGAACCTGCCTTTCCTAGGAACCCATACAGCTGCCTTTTATTTCTGGGCACCTTAAGATTCAAGATGACTTGTTTTCCGTCTGACATTAGGCTGAATGTCAGAATTGTGAATCTGTTGTTCACAAATCTGTTCCTTACCGGGTGAGATTTCATAGCCACCTGAGCCAGATGATGTATCATAGACACCATATTTGCAAGACAATATAATCGGGGCCAGCTATAAGTAAATCATCCACATAGTGTAACAGAATCCCTTGATCGCATTTCAGATGCTGTAAGTCTCTTGCCAAGTTCTCACTGAACAGGGTAGGAGAATTTTAAACCCCTCAGACAAAGGTGGTCTATACTGTGATGTCACCTTAGTCTCAGAATCCTTCCGTTCAAATGCAAAAGGGGGCTTGGTGCCCGTAACATAGTGGTTACTATGCCAGTCACATACACCAAAGGTGGCGGGTTCGAACACTGCCCGGGCCAGCTAAACAACAATGACAACTGCAACAAAAAATAGCAGGCTGTTGTGGCAGGCGTCTGTAGTCCCAGCTACTCGGGAGGCTGAGGCAAGAGAATCGCTTTAGCCCAAGAGTTTGAGGTTGCTGTGAGCTGTGATGCCACGGCACTCTACCGAGGGCAACATAGTGAGACTCTGTCTCCAAAAAAAAAAAAAATGCAAAAGGAGTTGTGTTTCCTCTTCCAAAGGAATGCAAAAGACAGCTTCATTTAAATCCAGCACAAAATACCATTCACAGTAACCTGGTGTTGCTATCTACAGGGCATATGGGTTTGGCACTGTAGAGTGTGTGTCTTGTACAGTATCATTAACATCATGTGGACCCTGCACGAATCTATACTCATTTGTACGGGGCTTCTTGGCAGGTAAAATAGGCATATAACAGGGAGACCAATAGCTATGAATTAGTCCATGCTCCAGAAATCTGTTCAATATAGGTTGGATTCTTTCTAAGGAGGTATTGTTTCCTATGAGGGCCTGCGGTCCTTTCTTTTAACAAAACAGTCATTTGTACGTCTATCATCGCCCATCCTGGGGTCCCACTGGGTCACATAGCCTTACGTTTTGGTAGATCTGCGGGGAAGGGAGGCGGAATTGACTTCCTCAGCAGACTTTGAAACTGGAGCGCACTTCCAGAAGGCACCTGTAGGTGGAGCTGCTGCCTCACTGGTGAGGAGGTTATTTGCACATAAAGCTTGGGTAACTGATCCCGGACTGGGCGAGGTATATGGAACCCAGGCAGATGTGAGAAGCTGTGTCCCAGTTTCTGTTCTCCCAGCTGGCACTCTAGAGGTCGAAGCCTGGGGCATTGCTGGGTCTTTCCAGTCACCCCAGCCACCGGCTCTTCACTAATGGAAGTCACTTTAGTGTTTAGGACAGAAAAGTTAACTCCAGTGTCCATTTAAAAATCCTAATTTTTAAATCCTAATCAAGTCTCCAATGGCAATTTTACCTGGGGCTCCTGTGAGATATTTGGATTGGAGCCCTTAGTGAGACATGGAGCCTCAGGTTCCCTCATTCGTCATCTGAGTCCTGAACTGTAAAGACCATTTTCTCCCGGGGTTTACCTGGAGCCCTTTGCAACTTTGGACAATTATCTTTGCAATGTCCTTCTTCCTACAGAAAAGCACACTGACCATCCCCCACCCTTGGGAGGGCTCTCCTGCCCTTTATTTTTGACTATCTCAAGAGACCCTTGGATGGCACAGCTAACAGAACACACATGGCTTTCTGTCTCCGTTCTTCCCTGGCATTACATACCTTAAAGGCAGTGTCAACCAGCTGTGAGGGCCTCATGCCACACCCTGCAGCTCCTGCAGCTTTCTCCTTACATCTGGAGCTCTCTGCATTCTTAAAGTCTTTTTTTTTTTTTTTTTGAGATAGAGTCACTATGTTGCCCTTGGTAGAGTGCTGTGGCGTCATAGCTCACAACAACCTCAAACTCTTAGGCTCAGTCAATCCTCTTGCTTCAGCCTCCCAAGTAGCTGGGACTACACATGCCCATCACAATGCTCTGCTATATTTTAGAGATGGAGTCTCACTCTTGCTCAGACTGGTCTGGAACTCCCGAGCTCAAGCAATCCACCCACCTCAGCCTCTCAGAGTGCTGGGATTATAGGTGTGAGCCACCATGCCCGGCCTTATAAAAGCCATATTAACCACATGCATGTTTTCAGAGTTCCTGGATTCATATCTGTATATTTCCAACATGCCTGATAGATGTTTTCCAAAAATTCAGAGGGATCTTCATTAGCTTTCTTCTGTAACTCTTGAACCCCGTTTTTTTTTTTTTGTTTTTTTTTTTGACCACAGGTGCCTGCCACACGCCCAGCTATTTTTTGGTTGTAGTTGTCATTGTTGTTTGGCAGGCCTGGGCTGGATTCAACCCACCAGCTCTGGTGTATGTGGCTGGCGCCTTAGTCGCTTGAGCTACAAGCACCAAGCCAACTCTTGGACCCTTTTAAGCTTCTCTGTCTATGCACGCCCCTCCAAAGGCCTGACGGAACACATTTTCAGTAATGATTTATTCTCGCACTGTCTCTGTCAACATTAGGATCCAAATTTGGTTTGCCATAGGCATGGCAGCTTTGGGGGTCTGGGGTTTGGTTAGGCTCCTGGCCATGAAGATGCTGGCTGTAACTATCTGCAGAAAGTAATATATTCAGTAAGGTCTGTAACATCTGCCCAAGTGGGACAGTGTGTCACAAAGATGGTTGTAAACAACTCTGTCACTCTCTGAGGGTCCTCTCCATGGGTTGGGTTTGAGTTTTTCCAGTTCAATAAATCTGAGGTAGAAAATGGGGTTTCTACCAATGGGTTCACCAATTTAAGTTCCACCAACTTAAATTGGGTTTAAGTCCGATGATACTCTGCCAGCCGTACCCAAGCCTCCTGTAAGGACAGCCGCAGTGGAAATTGCCCTGTTCTGGCTGTGGGCACCCTCTGGCCATATTAAGTACCTTGCCAGGTCTTGGAAGGGGAGATCATTCCTATCCCTGAGTCATAACCCAAGGTGGAGGCTAGGACTGAAGAATCGGTCCCAGCCCCACCTTCCTCAACCATGAGAACTTCCACCAATGGTGGTAGGTAGGGGGGACCCGAATGAAAGTGTTTGGAATGAAAGTGTTTGTGAGGTCTAATCTGACTCCTGCTCAATCATATCATCTGGTGTCTGGCTCCCCTCCTTGACTACAAGTGGAGGTTTTCTTCATGCCATTAACTTTTTCCCAAGTCTTTCACCCTTTTTGTTATGCAATTGCAGAAAAGACCATATATATGAGATCTCATCCTATGATCTGATATTGGACAAAATTCCGGTTGTGAGATAGTATAATAATTTAAGTTTCCATTCAATGGCCACTTCTTCTCACACCCTAGCACCTATGCTGTCCAACCCGTATTACAATAATACACCATTCTATCCTTAGACATAGGTTCACAACTGTAAGTTGACCATTCAACCACAATTCTTCTCAAGAGACTTTCAGATGGAGCAGAAATGGAACCTCCCATGTAAAAAAAAATAAAATCCACAAATAACAAACACAGGCATTACAGGAATTCCTGACACATGATTGCCAAGTCCCTACCAAAGGGGACTAAATTCTCTCAAATGAGAACCAACATCTATCTCCTAATCCAAAGGGGACAAATGTGAATTTCCTCCTCTCCACCCAAGGTTTCCTGGGAACCACAAATGAACACCAAATCAGAGCAGGTTCCCTAGTTCCACTCAACCCTGTGACTTCTGCCCCAAATGAGGCCTTCAAACAACCAGGCGGAATGCCCTGCCACGGAGGGGGAAGGTCTGAAGCTCTCCCAAATTCGTGGAATGGGGGTCTCAGCGTACACACTGGGAAACTCTCTCAAATGGCCAAGGCTGTTGGGACACTTTCCAGATCTGCTTCCTTTTCCCCAACAAATTTCAGGTTGGTTGGAGCTGCGTCTAATCCAAGGATAAAGAGATGGGAGTTCTCCAGAGCTAAAACAGGCTTCATAATAAATTCTACTGAGCACTTACTATCATGACGAGAACCATGCTAAGCACTGTGCATGTATTTTTTTTTTTTCATTTAATCCTCATAATAACCCACACTGCTACTAAGACAGAATAGAGCCACTCAGGATAACCTGTGGTTTTAAGAATTGGAGCTCTGGGGCGGCACCTGTGGCTCAAAGGAGTAGGGCGCCGGCTCCATATACCAGAGGTGGCAGGTTCAAACCCAGCCCTGGCCAAAAACTGCAAAAAAAAATAGGAGCTCTGGAGACAGACCACTGCGGGTTGTGTCCTCCGCTTCCACTGACTGAATTTGAGACCTTGATGGATATGATGACACACACCTGTAGTCCCAGCTAATCTGGAGGCTGAGACAGGAGGATCACTTGAGTCCAGGAGTTCTGGGCTGTAGGGCGCTCTGCTGATCAGGTGTCCACCCTAAGCTCAGCATCAAGATGTTGACCTCCTGGGAGTGGGAGGCCACCAGGTTGCCTAAGAAGGGGTGAACTGGCCAGGGTCAGAAGTGGGGCAGGTCAAAACTCCCTTGCTGATCAGTAGTGGGATTGCGCCTATGAATAGTCACTGCACTCCAGCCTGGACAACATAGCAAGACCCCATCTCAAAAAATAAATTAATAAATAAATTTGAGACCTTGATGAAGCTTGATCCCTCTATGCTTTCATCCCACATCTGTAGAGAAGGGATAAAGATGCCTGGTTTCGTTAAATAAGACACATAGTGGTAGACATTGAGCTTATACATCCTGTTCTACTTTTTTATTTTATTTTTGAGACACAGTCTCACTCTATTGCCCAGTCTCACTCTATTGCCCAATGATACCCATTGCAGTGGTATCATCACAGCTCACGGCACCTTCAAACACCTTGGCTCAAGCAATCCTCCCACCTCAGCCCCCAGGTAGCTGGGACTACAGGTACACAGCACCATGCCAGGTTAACTTTGTTTATTTTTTGGAGATGGGGTTTTGCTATGCTGCCCAGGCTGGTCTCAAACTCCAGGCCTCAAGAAATCCTCCTGCCTTACTCTCCCAAAGTGCTGAGATTACAAGTATGAGTCACTATGCCCAGCCTATATCTTGATTTTTCTGAGCACCTCTATCAGGTAGGTTTAGATGTAAATAGTCAAATGGGTCAAATGGGTCAGTAAATTCCAGTTGGTAAGCAGAGACATCTAGTACATGATATAGGTGGGGAGAGGCATGAAAATAGAGTCCGGTTGTAGAAACATGAGTGCCTGATGTGGTTCCCATGTACCAAGCTCCCTCTCGGTGTTCAGGACACAGCAGGGCTCCCTCCCAGGGCAGATCTGCCAGGCCATGGATTGTGGAGCAGGGAAGGAGCTAAATCCAAGAAGGCCAGCAGACAGAGAGTGAACCCTCTGCTGTTCTGGGTTCCACAGAGGACAGGAAAGAACTGAACCTACTGGAGAATAACCTTTACTGAGCACCTACTCCGTACCAGATATTGAGCTGTACTTTAGGGATATTATCTCATTTACTCTCTGGAGTCCATAGGGTATGTTTTATCATTGTGCCCATTTGACAGATGAGGAAACTGAGGCTCAAAAAAAAGAGGACCTCCTTTTCGAGTCAAGATTCAACAGCTAATAAACAGTGGAGCAGTTGCCTCCTGAGCCCACTGTCATCACCAGTATTCCCTCTCCCTCCCAACTTAGGGTCTCTAGGGGACATGGAGGACAAGGAGAGCTCAGAGCTCTAGGGCATTCACTCTCAGACCCTCCTCTTCTCATGACCTCCACCATGTATGGCTCAGGTGGGGGACGTCAGCCTCAAGGATCTACAAGGACAGAAATGCGGGTATGTGGCTTTGTCCTGATACTTCCTAAAGCCAGACAAGGTAAGGTTGCATGAGCTACTTGGCCCATCCGATGAGGTTACTTGTGGCTTGAACTCTTAAGTGCTCAAGGCAGTAACTCACCTGTACTGGATACCACCTGTGTGTACTAAGAATGTGGGGGTGCTAATACTCCCTACAAGATTGCATCTTTCCCAAGGCCACCACCAGAGGTGAAGGCGCCCCTGCCAAGTGTGTGAGGCTGTGTGTTTATTTTGTGCAGGCTCCCACCGCAACACAACAGCAATGAAACAATAACAACACAACAGCAACACTAATAAATAAGGCCCAACACTGGGCAGATCTTAGTCCCCCAGGCACTGCTGTGAGGGGCCTTACCTGTATGAATTGGTTCAGTGTCCACGACACCCCTCAGAGGTGGGTCCTGGCAGTATCCCCGCTTTGCAGATGAGGACACCAACCCCCAAATTGCTGAACTCCCTTGACTGGGTTTGCAAAGCCAGGAGGGGGACGGGGTCTGCCCAGAGCCCAAGTACCTGCCCTGTCTCCTCTTTGGTCAAACAGATGGGTGGATGGACAGATAGACAAAGGCTCACCATCTGGGCTGCCCCCACCTCCTGAGGCCAGTCCTCCACACAGAGATGTTCTATGGGCTGGCTGGAACCTGTGAGCTTACCGGGGGCAGTGCCTTTCTGAAACTAAACCCTGGAGACACAGTGAGCGCCACTGATCACAGTGGGGTTTTGAGCCAATGTTCCAAACACCAAATCCAGAGAAGGAAAACAATACAGGGTGCTTCGGGTGGCCAGCCCCAGCCTCAGCCACCACCTAAGGACACACCTGTCATTCACAGTAAAAACCCATCTTGACTCATGATCTCAGAAGGAGCAGTAGGGAGCAAGAAGAGAGAGCCAGAGAGCCAGCACTTCCCAGCATGTTCGTCATCCCCAGGGGGCCCAAGCTCCAGCAGAACACCCTGGCCTCACCAGAAAGTCAAAAATCTTTGTCCCTGTGCCTTCTGCCCTCCCCATCCCACTCCCTGGGCCACAGGCAGTGCTCCCCAGGCTGTAAATTCAGCCCAGCTGACCCTGACCTGGGAGCAGATCCTTTGGGGACACTCCCACTAGCAGAGAATTCCAAGAATTCAGGAGGGCAGCCCTGGAGAAAGCAGGCCACATGATTTGATATTTGGGCTGAAGCAGCAGTTCTATCCCTGACCTGGGAGGATTCACACCCTGCTGGCTGGGTTTGGCCCCAAAGGGGAAACCCAGGCATGTGGGGGCAAAGGCCAAGATGTTCGTCCATTTTACCCCAGCCTACCAAAGTGCTGGCTGGAAAACTCCTGAGCAATGTCCAGCCGCAGAACCTTCCAGGGGTATGTGTGAGCCTCCCTTTTGGAGGCAGGGTGGGGGCAGGCAGTGAACTTTTTTTTTTTTGGTTTCAAGCAGAAACTTTGTGTTTCCACTGCAAAGGAATGTCCTCGGTAGGGAGTCTTGATGGTTCTTTCGGGACCATGAAGCATTTTCTAGCACTGATCTAAGCCTTTACAGCCTCTAAGGGGTAAGAGCTTAGTGGATATTGTGCCCATTTTACAGCTCACGAAACCAAGATACAAAGAAGTAATTTGCCCAAGGGCGCACAGCAAGTGAGTCCAGAGCTGGGATTTAGGTGCAGAGAGCCTGCCCCACATGTGTGTCTGACCACTACGGGAATTTGCCTTCCCTTTAACCAACAGTGTTAAAAAATGATACCACGGGGGTGGAAGTCCTCAGCACCCTTTCCTACACTACAGCTTGGATACCTCTGTGCACCTGGGCCCTGTCTTAGGTGTGACAAATCATACCTTGAGCCTGGGGCTTCTATTGCCCCTTTGGCCCCGCAGAGGAAACAAACTAGTCAGGGCCAAAACTCTGTAGTGAGACCACTTTAAGAGCTCACCACTGGCCAGACACGGTGGCTCACATCTGTAATCCTAGCACTTTGGGAGGCCAAGGAAGAAGGATCGCTTGAGGGCAGGAATTGAAGATCACCCTGAGCTGAACATAGGGAGACCTGTCTAAGCTCTCTATAGAAAGTGAGCCGGGTATGATGGTGAGCACCTGCAGTCCCAACTACTCAGGAGGCTGAGGCAAGAGGATCACTCGAGCCCAAGACTTGGAGGCTGCAGTGAGCTATGACAACACCATTGCACTCTGGTCCTGGCAATACAGCGAGACTCTCCCCTCCTCAACAACAAAAGCTTACTACCAAGCAAAGGGCACTCACTACTCAGGGAGTGCCAGGCTTTTCTCTGACAGCATTACCCCCACATAAAGCCCTCACACACAGCCCAGTGTAGGCCTTCCAGGTGTTACTGTTTCAGAGCTGTGGAAGCCAAGCCCAGGGGCATTAAGAAATATGTTACAGGCAGGGCATCCAGTCGGTGAAGGAAGAGGTATGTTTGTATCTTATTGCTGTGTTGCAAATTACCAAACTTGGTGGCTTAAAACAACAGAAATAGAGTCTCTCACAATTCTGGAGGCCAGAAGGGCAAAATCAAGGCGTGAGCAGGGTCCCAGTCCCTACCAAGGCTCCCTCCTTGCTCTCCCAGCTCCTGGTGGCTCTGAGGTTCCTTGGCTTACGGCTGCATCGCACCAGTCTCTGCCTGTGTCTTCATGTGGCCTTCTCATCTCCTCTCTTATACTGACCCTGTCTTTGGATTTGGAATTCATCTGGATATTCCAAAATGACCTCGCCTTGAGATTCTTAACCACATCTGCAAAGACCCTTTTTCCAAAGTAGATCACATCTGAACACTCCACACGTTGGGTCACGGATATATCTTTTGGGGGACCACCTTTCCACGTGCTGCAGTAGGATTTGAACCAGGTCGGCTGCCATCCAGCCTTTTAAAACTGCATGAGAAGCTGGGCATGGTGGCTCACGCTTGTCACCCCAACACTTTGGGAAGCTGGGGCAGGAGGATTGCCTGTGAACAGAAGTTCAAGACCAGCCCAGGCAACACAGGGAGACCTCATGTCTGTAAAAAATAAAATTAAAATAAAAAATAAAAGAAAACAAAGCAATAAAGGAAAATTAAAAATAATATAACATTAAATTAAATTAAACAAAATTAAATTAAAATGCTGTATGAGACATCCTAGCCAGTGTCCAGAGCACCTCCTGCCTACCAGGAGTGGAGCTTACGGACCAGAAAGCCCATTTCTTCGGGATGCCTGGTCATGTGGGGAGGTTCCAGTGTTTAGGACAGAGAAACCTGAGCAGTCTTCTTACCTCCACCCTCTCCTCCAGTAAAACTTCTTCAACCCCCCACTCTGCCCTGGGAAGGCCCCCCAGTTACCTGCCACTCACACTCTTCCCTCTCCTCCGGGACTCCCCACGAGTGCGACCTACCCCCATGAGTGCGATTTCTCTACTAAGTGTCTATAGCTACTAGTATGGACGTCTTGGCCCTACTCTACTGTGGGCGCCTGTGGGGGCTGTCCCTGTAGTACAGCTTTATCGTGATGTAATTCACATATCATATAAGTCACCTAAAGTGTACAATTCAATGGCTTTTCAGGAGTTTATGGAGTTGTGCAACTGTCACCAAAATTCATTTCAGAATGTTTTCATCACCTCCCCCACAAATCCTATACCCATTAGCAGTCAGTCCCAGTTGTCCTCTCCCTCCAGTCCCTGAAAGCCACTAATCTACTTTTTTTCTTTTTTCTTTCTTTCTTTTTTTTTTTTTTTTTTGGCCGGGGCTGGGTTTGAACCCGCCACCTCCGGCATATGGGACCGGCGCCCTACCCACTGAGCCACAGGCGCCGCCCTCTTTTTTTTTTTTTTTGAGACAGATTTTCCCTCTGTTGCCCTGGGAATAATGCCATGGTGTCTTAGCTTACAGCAACTTCAAACTCTTGGGCTCAAGCGATCCTCCTGCCTCAGCCTCCTGAGTAGCTGGGACTACAGGTGCCGGCCAGCACACCTGGCTTATTTTTCTTTTTTTAATAGAGACAGGGTCTGGCTCTACCTCAGGCTGGTCTCACACTCCTAAGCTCGGGCAATCTACCCACCTCAGCCTCCTACTAATATTCCTTTTGTGTCCATGGATTTTTTTTTTTTTTTTTTTTTTTTTGGTAGAGACAGAGTCTCACTTTATGGCCCTTGGTAGAGTGCCGTGGCCTCACACAGCTCACAGCAACCTCCAACTCCTGGGCTTAAGCAACTCTCTTGCCTCAGCCTCCCGAGTAGCTGGGACTACAGGCGCCCGCCACAACGCCCGGCTATTTTTTTTTTTGGTTGCAGTTAGGCCGGGGCCGGGTTTGAACCCGCCACCCTCGGTATATGGGGCCGGCGCCCTACCGACTGAGCCACAGGCGCCGCCCTGTCCATGGATTTTTGCCTATTCTGGGTATTTCATCTGAATGGGATCGTACAATCTATGGTCTTTTGTAACTGGCTTCGCTCACCTATAATGTTTTCAAGGTTCATCCGGGTCTCAGCGTGTGTAGTATTTCATTCCTTTTTATTGCCAAATAATACTGCATGGCAAGGATATGCCGCATTTTACTTTTCCATTCATCATTTAGTTTCTACTTTTTGGCTATTATGAATAATGTAGCTATTAAAGCAGAATTTGTATGCAAGTTTTTGTAGGAGCACGTGTTTTCCTCTCCCAGGTATATACCTAAGTATGGAATTTCTGGGTCATATGGAAACACCAGGTTGAACCTAAATGACCCTCACCAGCTGCATGACCTTGACCTGAAGGCTTGACTTTCCCAAGCCTTAGTTTCCTCACCTGTGTAATGGAAGTGGCTTCGCCCAACACATATTTATTGAATATCCTGTTCTAGATGCTGGGACAAAGTCCTGCCCTTGGGGAGCTGACTTCTAATGAGGACCTCTGGACAATAAACAGACGATAGTTTAAATCTAATAAGTTGATGAAAAATACTACTGAGAAAAGGCAGAAAAGAAGATGGGGCATGCAGATGGTGGGGTATGATGGTGTGAATGGAGGTCTTACCAAGGAGGTGACATGCAGCAGAGTCGTGGAGGAGATGAGGGAAGAAGCATTGTAGATATGTAGGGGGTGGCTGGATTACAAGTGCCCCTAATAGCCAAATCTTTTTGCCAGAATTGAATGTAGCCACATCGATTATTTGTGTCCCCACCATCCTGGGAAACCATTCTTGTAAAGGTAATCCAAAACCCTCACTGTGAATATATTAGAAGCACAGGTGGTGAATGTTGCAGGGTGGAGTGAACCACTCTGCCTTGGGGAAATCAGGGAGGGCTCTGTGAGGAGACGGACAGGGGCTTGAAGGGTGAGTAGAAATGAGGTGGGATTGGTTAACGCCCCAGCACCCTCTTCACTCAGGAGTTTTCTGGGTGACCTTTGCAACCTTTTGAAAGGAGCTAAAGGGGAAGTTCAGTCAACCAGGGCAGAAAGTCCACAGGAGTCCAGCCAGGATGCAGCCCCAGGCTTCCCAAGCCAGGTGAGAGGAGGATGGCTCCTGTTTCCACACAAAGCAGTGGGCAGGTGCTTTCCCTGCTCCATACCCACCCCCTCCATAACAGAAGTCTTTGTTTCCTTCTGGGATGACCTTCTCTGCTAGCACCTTCCCCCTGCCCTCTTCCCTAACCTTCCAAGGCCACCAACAAGAAGTTAACTAGAGGCTCAGCACCTGAGGCTCAAGCGGCTAAGGTGCCAGCCACATACACCTGAGCTGGTGGGTTCGAATCCAGCCCAGGCCTGCCAAACAACAATGACGGCTGCAACCAAAAAACAGCTGGGCATTGTGACAGGCGCCTGTAGTCCCAGCTACTTGGGAGGCAGAGGCAGGAGAATCGCTTGAGCCCAGGAGTTGGAGGTTGCTGTAAGCTGTGATACTACAGCACTCTACCCAGGGCGACAGCTTAAGGCTCTGTCTCAAAAAAAAAAAAAAAAAAGTAGAAAAAGTACATTTGGGAGCAAGAGAGAGGCAGAACATGGCATGTGTCTCTGTTCCCAGGCCAGCCTCCCGGCCTCCATCTGTGGGCACCTGGCCCTTGTTGGTCTTGTGTGAATCAACAGTCCATTCATTCACCAATTGGTTCAACACACATTCCCTGCACATCTCTTCTGTGCTGCCCTCTAGTGGTCCCCAAGCTGGTGTGGAGACCCACGTGTAAATGACCATGTAATAAAACATTTCTGGTCCAGAGAGCCCTCTTCACCGGTTGCAGACCTCTACTAGTTCAAGGTCGTCGGGGAGAGGGCTGATGCAGGACTGGCTACATAATTTGCAGGTGCAAATGAAGAAAATGCAAGCCCTTGGTTCAAAAATAATTAAGAATTTCAAGATGGCAACAGCAGATTATTAAAACAAGTGTGCGGCTCATGTGATGGCCAATGTGATGTGCCCACAAAGCCAATCTGGCCCCCTCCCATCAAAAAGTTCCCAGTCAGACACAAGATTTGGACAGATCATTTCACTTCTCTGTCTTCAGTTTCTCGATCTAGAAAATTGAGATTGTATCTGCCACTTACATTGAGTTGTGAGCATTAAATGAGTCACAAAGCTGGATCTCTGTACCCGTGGGCTCAGCATCTGGGGATTCAACAAATCTTGGATCGAAAATATTATGGCAGCTGGGCATGGTGGCTCACGCCTGTAATCCCAGCACTCTGGGAGGCCAAGGCAGGTGGATTGCTTGAGCTCAGGTGTTGGAGATCAGCCTGAGCAAGAGGGAGACCCCCCACCATCGCTACTAAAAATAGAAAAACTAGCCAGGCATTGTGGCAGATGCCTTATAGGGCCAGCTACTCATGTCTGAGACAAGAGGATAACTTGAACCCAGGAGTTTGAAGTTGCTGTGAGCTATGACGCCATGGCACTCTACCCAGAGCAATAAAGTGAAACTCTGTTTAAAAAAAAATTATGAGGGCAGCGCCTGTGGCTCAAAGGAGTAGGGCACTGGCCCCATATGCCAGAGGTGGCGGGTTCAAATTCAGCCTTGGCTAAAATTGCAAAAATAAATAAATAAATAAATAAATAAACCGTAAAAAAAATTATGAGAAAAAAACCAGCATCTGTATTGGACACATACAGGCTGTTTTCCCTTGTTACTCTGTAAATAGCACGATGTAATAAGTATTTACAAAGCATTGAATTGCATTAAATATCATAAGACAGCTAGAGGTGATTTGAAGTGTTACAGAGGATATACTTAGGTTCTGCACAAATGCTACACCATTTTTTTTTAAAACATTTTGCTCACCAAATTATATTTTACTCAATTGTTATAAGGTATAAATAGCTCAAAAGGGGAAAAAACAGTTTTCTTGACTTTGGAAAACAAAGCAGAAAAAGAATCAGTAATTTTTTTTTGGTTCATAGGTTTTTTTTGGTTTTTTTTTTTTTATTGTTGGGGATTCATTGAGGGTACAATCAGCCAGGTTACACTGATTGCAATTGTTAGGTAAAGTCCCTCTTGCAATCATGTCTTGCCCCCATAAAGTGTGACACACACCAAGGCCCCACCCCACTCCCTCCATCCCTCTTTCTGTTCCCCCCCCATAACCTTAATTGTCATTAATTGTCCTCATATCAAAATTGAGTACATAGGATTCATGCTTCTCCATTCTTGTGATGCTTTACTAAGAATAATGTCTTCCACGTCCATCCAGGTTAATACGAAGAATGTGAAGTCTCCATTTTTTTTTAATGGCTGAATAGTATTCCATGGTATACATATACCACAGCTTGTTAATCCATTCCTGGGTTGGTGGGCATTTAGGCTGTTTCCACATTTTGGCAATTGTAAATTGAGCTGCAATAAACAGTCTAGTACAAGTGTCCTTATGATAAAAGGATTTTTTTCCTTCTGGGTAGATGCCCAGTAATGGGATTGCAGGATCAAATGGGAGGTCTAGCTTGAGTGCTTTGAAGGAATCAGTAATGTTTTAAAGAAATAGCATTCAAAAATGATTTTAGTTGGCGGCGCCCGTGGCTCAAGGAGTAGGGCGCCAGCCCCATATACCGGGGGTGGTGGGTTCAAGCCCGGCCCCGGCCAAAACTGCAAAAAAAGATTTCAGTCATTTATCAGTTCAGTATCATGTTAATTAATTCTTCTTCCACTTGATACTGGCTTGGCAATCCTCGTGAATGCGTCAGCTTCTAAATGAGAGTCCTGGGAGTTTTTAACCTCATACAGTGGTGTGATGTCCAAAGTTATCGGAAACTTCAGTCTTCCCCAATTGTCCCTGGGCCTGGAGAGAGGATTGTTTGTATAGTTTTAGCAGCGGGGCGTTAGCTATGAAGAACGGGTTGGGTGGCCCAGCGGGATTGAATCGTTTTTAAATTCTGGAGCTGTCAGATGAACTCTGTAATTTGCTTAATATTTGTCTTGATTTAGTTCCACTCAAGGAGAAGCTTGGAGTCAAGGGGACCCCCCTTGTGGGGACTTAGTTACACCATTATTTTTTTTTTTTTTTTTTTTTTGCAGTTTGGCCGGGGCTGGGTTTGAACCCGCCACCCTCGGCATATGGGGCCAGCGCCCTACTCACTGAGCCACAGGCGCCGCCCTACACCATTATTTTTAAAGCAGAATTTGAGCATCTTCGGATTCTGGTATCAGAGGGAGGTTCTGGAACCAATACCCCAGGGTATTTGTAAATCCGGTAGGATGGAAAGGAGCTTACTAGCAAACTCCCAATAAAAGTCATAGCCATTGTTATTCCAACAG
Organism: Nycticebus coucang; assembly: GCF_027406575.1. Lineage (NCBI taxonomy): Eukaryota > Metazoa > Chordata > Mammalia > Primates > Lorisidae > Nycticebus > Nycticebus coucang. Next base: position 9,332,394 of record NC_069801.1, on the reverse strand, counting down.
GTTCAAAAATAGGAAGAAGGACGCACTTGGGCAGGCAGGAGGGAGCAGTTCCAAGAACAGCTTTTGGAATTGGCACTGAATGACCTGAGCCCTGAAATGCAGATCTGTCCCCACATACCAGGACAGCTGCGCAGCGTCCACACGTGACTTATAGCACTGTGATGGCAGCAGATTCATCTCCCTGTGGTCCTTTTTCTTTTTTGTTTTGAGGCAGAGTCTCACTTTGTCACCCTCAGTAGAGCTCTGTGACGTCATAGCTCACAGCAACCTCAAACTCTTGGGCTCAAGCGATCCTCTTGGCTCAGCCTCCTGAATAGCTAGGACTACAGGCGCCCCCCCACAACGCCCAGCTTCCCTGTGGTCATTTGTTTATGTGATCGTTCAAATTAGTTTACTTTTCCTGAAAATGAACATCCTCTGGCCTACTAAAGGGGTAGTATTTGTACAGAACCTTTGTTTGTTTTGAGACAGGCTCCTCTGTCACCTGGGCTGTGCAACCATAATCCAAAGGTCCTCAGCCTGTGGGTTGCCACCCACAGGACCTGTATTAAAGGGCCGTGGCATTAGGAAAGTTGAGAACCACTGCCTTAATCCGTCCATCAGCTCAGTTTTCCTCATCTGTAAAATGGACATAATCATAATAATATTACATTGATGGAAGGATCATAAAAGCCCTTGGCACAGCCTGGCACATAAGGACAGCTGATGATTTTATTTAGAGGAACCATCTAGGTGCAAAATATTGGGTAGCAAGAACAGCAGACTAATAACGAGCCAGAGCCCAGTTGAGGAGCAAACCAGGTGTTTTACTGCAAAGGCCGCCATCATCCATGGCTACAGACCAGGCAGTTTAAACAAGAGAAATTGATTTTTCTCATGGTTCTGGAGTCTGGAAATCTTAAATCATGCTGTCACCAGGCTTGGTTTCCCCTGAGGCCTCTGTGCTTGGCTCATAGAGGGCCACCCTCTCGCTGCGTCCTCATGTGGTCCTTCCTCTGCGCACGCACATTCCTCATGTCTCTTTGTGTGTCTAAATTTCCACTTCTCATGAGGACACCAGTCACACTGGCCTAGGATCCTCCCTAACAGCCTCATTCTAACATAATCACTTCTCTAAAGGAAGGCCCTATCTCCACATGCATCACATATTTGAGTACATTCTGAGGTTAGGGTTTCAACATACGCATTTGGAGGGACACTATTCAGCCCCTAACTATGAAACTTCTCAAAAAACGTCAAGGTCACGGAAGACAAAGAAAGATAAAAGACCAGATTGAAGGAGTCAGGAGGGGCCCGACAGCTAAGTGCCACGTGTAGGCCTGGACTGGATCCCAGAACAGGAAAAGAAAAAAAAATTGTTTTGCTCTGGTTATAAAGGATGTTAGTGACACAACTGGCAAAATCTGAATAAGGTCAGTGAATTACATGATAGGATTGTATCAATGTCCATTTCCTGATTTTCATAAAAGTACTGTGGTTTTTGTCATAGGAAGGTTTTAGGAAATGCACACTGGACTCTTTGGGACTAGTAGGCAGTCATGTCTGCTGTGTACTCTCAGAAAAAAAGGTTTATATAGATGATGGATGGACGGATGAATGGATGGGTAAGTAAAGCAAATGTAAAAATGTCAATTAACATCAGAGGGAAGGGTATACAGGAATTGGTTCTATTTTAGCAGCTTTTCTGTCCTTTCAGACTTATAGTTTAAGAACTTTTTGTTTGTTTGTTTTGAGACAGAGTCTCACTCTATTGCTCTGGATAGAGTGCTGCAGCATCATCATAGCTCATAGCAACCTCCAACTCTTGGGCTCAAGAGATCCTCTTGCCTCAGTCTCCCGAGTAGCTGAGACTACAGGTACCCACCACAACATCCAGCTAGTTTTAGAGATGGAGTCTCGCTCTGGCTCAGGCTGGTCTGCAATTTCTGAGCTCAATCAATCCACCCACCTCGCCCAGCATGCTAGGATTACAGCCATGAGCCACAAAGTCCAGCTTCAGTTTAAGAACTTTTAAATGCTGAACTATGGGCTGGGCGAGGTGGCTCAAATCTGTAATCCTAACACTCTGGGAGGCCGAGCCGGGTAGATTGCCTGAGCTCACAGGTTGGGGACCAGCCTGAGCCAGAGCGAGACTCTGTCTCTAAACAGTAGCTGGGCGTTGTGGGGGAACCTATAGTTCCAGCTACTTGAGAGGCTGAGGCAAGAGAATTGCTTGAGCTCAAGAGTTGGAGGTTGCTGTGAGCTATGACGCCACAGCACTCTACCAAGGGCAACAAAAGGAGACTCTGTCCCTTGCCCCCCCCCCCCAAAATACTGAACTATGAGGTACAAGGCAGTAGGTCACCATTTAGGAGCAATATGACAGGGGCAGGGGAGGAAGGGAAGGGTAACTATTGAACGCCCATGCACAGGAGGCCTCCATGGTCTTAGCACAGCCCTGCAAGGTAGTTAAAACAACCTTCATTTTAGATTTGAGAGAGAGTTTAGCTCTCTTGCTCAAAGTCATTCCAGGTTTTGTTGTGGGCGGCACCCACTTCCAGGTTCACTGCCAGGTGGGGCAGCCAGCACTCACACTCACTCTGTCCCACTTTTTGAGGGTGATGTCACCTTCATCATGAGAAACAGCCTCAGTAAAGGTCCTGCCCCACAGTGAGGCAACAGGGAGGAGACAGGTAATCATTCCTGGCACAACAAACCCGCTGTTTTCTCTGAGGCCCAAAACTTGAGAGCAGGCCCCAGCCCCTTCCAGCCCCACAGACGTTCAGTGTTCCGCTAAGATGAAATAAAGACCAAACATGATCTGAACAAAGTGTTTTTATAAACTCATGAAAAGAGTCCTTATTAGAGAGGGCTTAGGCAGGAGGCAGGCATGGGGGTTGCAACATGTCTGATCATTTTCTGCAGGCTCTTGGCAAGCAGTGATCATTAGCAGATTTTGTTCTGGGTAGGCTCAGTGTCGGCTCCACATTATGGGATTTTATGGGATTTATGCACAGAACTTTCCTACAAAGCAAGGTATTATAGGACGGATTAGGCAGTTCCAAGAAGCAAAGGTCCTGGCTCCCCTCTCTGTCTTATTTTTTTTAGCAGAGATTTTTAAGAGGCCTGTGGTCAGGGGCTCTGTGGCCTCCTACCAGGACGCTCATATCCTGCTGACTCTGAAACAAGCTTACCTTGACGAACAAAATCATGCAGTGGATTTTTCTTCACAGAAGCTCATCGTAAAACATCGGGAATATCTAAAAAGACATTTTAAAAAGGTGAACATCGTGGGTACTGATCTCATCCACCAACAGAGACTGTTCACCTTCTGGGTTTCCTTCCTGTCTTTTTTCTGTGCGTAAGTGGACGGTGCTCACGTAGAGAGAGACAGAGAAAACTTCAGAGCAGGGAGCAGAAACACAGAGGCAGATGGGATGAGCTTTGTCGTAAAACGGAGCTAAATTCTAATCACACATCTGCCACCTTGGCCAAGTCCTTTAACCTCCATTTCCATAAAACGGGGCTGTCCATCCTATGTCCAGGGAGTTGTTTTGATTACGTGAGATTAAATTAAATGAATCTAAAGCATTTACTGTACCGCTTGACACACAGTAAATCCCAACCAAATGGCAACTAAATAAATACAGACATAGACTTGAGGCTTTTCCTCTCTGAACACGGGATCATACTGGTGACTTAATTTTGTATCCTGCTAGGATGTATATAAGGGTTTCACTTCTATAAATATGAGAAAATGGACTTTTACACTCAGGCCGCTTAAAAAAAAGTACAAAACTCCCAATTACACCCTGCTTTCTAGACTAAAATTTTAACGACTTAGCGTGTTGTATCAACCGTGGTCATGTCTTTGGGGTCTTGCTGTCCTTTGCGACTGAGCACTCCAGCAGAAGTCCAACGAGCACCGGCCTGAGGCTGCAGATTCACCAGATCTGGAGGATCTGATTGTCCCATCCGTGTCCTAGCAACTGCCTGAGTTGGACAAATTACCCCTCCTCTCCGGGGCTCAGTTTCCTCATCTGTTAAGTGGGGACTGCAACAGTGCCCCCCGGCTAAGTGAGCTAATCCATGTGACAACATCCCAGACCTCATAACCCAGTAGTAAGCACTCGGTACAGGATAAAATAATCATAATGATTAAGTTTCTCAACTGCGAGGCACACCCTTCCTATATATGCACTTCCATTCCTCTCTTTTCTACTATTTAAAAAACCGACTAGGGCAACGTGTAATCAGACGTTAAAATAATTGGCCGAATATAGCTTTGCAACGACCAAGTGGCTGCCCCGGCTGGCAGGCAGCGCGCCTGTGTTCTCTGCCCACAACAGGCAGGCCACATGCAGGAAGGCAACAAGTGGCTGAGTGCCAGGACGCATGTGCAAAGCCAGAGAGACTCATGCCTGTCTTCCCACCAGAAGGCAGGGACTGGGCTTTGTTTATCATCTTCTAGAGCCCTGGTGAAAAATGACAGAGATGTCATAAACCCTGGGTGGGGCCTCCTGACCATAGGCAATAAGACCAGGTTACAAGCAGTGGCCTGGGCTGAGTTATTGAACACTGGGTGGGTGGAGTGTCTCTGTCCTTATCTAAGATACCACCTTTCAGGACAAGTACCCACCGTGTGGTAAACACTCTGTAAATGTCAGCTGGTTGGATGACTTAAAACCAGCATGACTTTTTTTTAAACCTCTCAGTGAAACCCACTAAATGATCCCTTTACTTCACATAGTGGGTATTAGGGTGAGTCTTTGTGAACAGATTTCCAGAAAGAGCACAGGAAGGCAGACTCTGCTTTTCCGAGACTGCCTCACTGATTTTTTTAGGACTTGAGAGATGGGGAGTTTGTTTGCTAGCTCCATGGGGGTGGAGGGGAGACGCGGGCGAACTCCAGCGCACTGGCCCAAGCTGGCTGCTGCCTTCTTTGGTAGAGTCTGCACGTCTAAGAGTGGTTTTTAAATTTTTAAGTGGTTGGAGAATTATCAGAATGAGAATGACATTATACACTTTGAGCATCAGCCTCCGTAAAACTTTACTGGAACACAACCATGCTTGTTGGTGTGGGAATTGTTTGCTGGTGCTTGGCTGGAACAGCAAAGGTAAATTGTTTCGACAGAGACCATGTGGCCCTTTATAGAAAAGGTTTGCTCTTTGACAGATGACTGAATAAAGAATTTGTGAAATATATAAAAAAAAAAAAGAAGAAGAAAAGGTTTGCTGACTCCTGGTTTAGCATAAGCATTTGGTATTCCCAAGGCCCCAGCTCCGTCCCCTGCCACCCAGACTCCCCTAACCCCCAACCCCACCCCAGAGAGCATGTTCCTTGAAGGCTTGAAGCCAAGGGAAGGAAACAAACACCCAGGGGACATCTTCTCCGTGCCAAACCCTGCACCAGGCCTTTCAGAGATATCAGTCACCTCAGTGTTGCCAAAATTCCCATGTTAGGGATGAGAAAACTGAGGCTCAGAGGCAAATAACCTGCCCAAGCGAACAAGCAGCAAAGCCCGGATTCCAACCCAGCTTTGCCAAGCTCAAGATAATACTCTATAACCAGTGTAGAATTATTTCCCTAATCCAGAGGCAGAAGGCAGGTGAGGACCACTGGGTGCCCTCTGGCCTCAGCCCAGGCTTTCTCAGGAAAGAGTCCCCTGTATGGAGGCAACGCTTGGGCACCAAGGTATCCAGGAGAGCAAGTCTGCGGAGGTTTCAATTCTTCATATGTCACCTCCCCTACCCAATATAGCATGTTACACCCTGGGGCCTGTTCCCTTGCTCGAAACCCTCCAGCCTGTGTTCCTGCCACGTTCCCAGCCTTGGCTCCGGCCTGTGTTTTCACCCGACCCTGGCAGCCAGAATAAACACAGCCTGTCCAGCATCTGCTCACACAGAGCCAACAGAACCCACCTCCCTGCTGCCGCAGCCTGCGATTCCAAAACAATGATGAAAAGAAAACCCAAGCTAGTGCCTGGGAGAGGACTGGGAGACGTCATTCCATGGAAAACACTCACCTGCGGGGAAGGGAGGGAGCATTCTGTGCACTGAAAATGGCCATTGGACCGGCTTTTATGTGTCCAGTCCTATTAGCCAGGCCTCGCCAAGGAGAAAAGCGGCCCTCTCGGCAAACGTGCTGTATTGGGAAGGAGAGGTGACATATGAAGGATTGAAACCTCCGCAGACTTGTTCTCCTGGATCCCTTGGTGCCCAAGCGTCCCCTCCATACAGGGGTTTTTCCACCCATCTGTTTTTCCCCTCTCTGTTTCCTCTGGCTGGGCAAGCCACCCAGCAGGAATCTGTCTCCACAAAGACCCTCCAGGGTAGCTGATCTTAAACTTCATGGAACACTTTTTTCCACTACACCAGGAGGTTTTCTAAACCCAACCCCCTCAGTTCAACACTGCTGGCTTGTACTGCTCAGGGGAAAATAGCCAATTGTCAAAGCCATGTACGTGTGTGTTCACATGTGTCTGTGTGTGCAATCACGTGTGTGTTGATCACATCAAGTTGTTGGTATTAAGATCCTGCACCAGAGCTGCCAGAGAGTGGGGGCAGCAGGGGGTGGGCCCTGACCTGCTAGGATTTGGCCCTGTGAGTGTAGTCCCTTGGGAGGTCCCTGAGCTTGGTGCTCCCAGCAGCAGGGCCTCGAGGTGTCACTGTCCACTCCTCATTAACCAGTAGCATTCCTACATTCCATCCCTGACCTGAACACCCACTTGGCCTTCTCACTGTTCTCCGCACGTCCACCTGAGTTCCCAGATGCTGTCCTGGACCCAGCCACCAGAGCAGGCCTGCAGTACTGACTTCACCTTCTCTAACCCCAGTGAACAAAGGGGCACCTGGGATCTTGTTCAGTAAAGAGCAGAGTCCCATCCAGGACATCTGGGTGGTGCCTGGGAGTCTGCACATCTTACCCCTGATTTGCTGGTGTGGGGACCACACTGTGAGCTGGAGACCTACGCTCGGGACAGCAAGGCATCTGAGCCATGGCAAATGTCAGTTCTTCAGGCTGCAGTTCCTTTCTTCCCTGAAGCCCATAAAGACTCCTTTCTCCTTTTCAGGGGCAGGCCTGGCATGTGAAATTTCAAAGTTTGCCCTGGAGTTGAATTCCAGGAGGGGGTACAAGAACAGAGCATGAAGGAGAGGGGCGGGAGGGAAGGCAGGGGAGGATGTGCCCATGCTGCTCCCACTAAGCCAGGCCACAGGGCCCTCAGGGCTGGCCTGCTGACCTGTGCACCCCAGCCCAAGGCACGGTGCCTGCTGACCCCCTTCTTCCAGGGAACTGGGAGGACGGTGATAGAGGAGGGAAGAGTTCCCGTGGGCAGCTGATGCTGGCTGGGAGAAGCCCCTGGCTCTCTAGGATGCCAGGCCCACGAAACCCACATCCTGAAGGTGGACCAGGTAGACAGAGGCCCCAGTACTCCTCTGGCCAGCTTCTCGCCCTGCCAACCCCTTTTGGGATTGCCTGACTTGTCCTTTTTTTCCCTCTGACTTCAGCCCTCTCCTACTGAAGAGCATGTGGCCCGTGTCCTCCTGAATAAAATGAGCAATGACATTAAGCTCCTCGGCCGTTAAGGGAGGAGCTTTACATGAAATGGGAACTCATGTAAAGGGCTAGATGTAAATGCACTAGAGGTCAGTTTGGGTTCCCAATCTCCTTCCCACACACCCTCTGCCCAACATCCCAAACACACACCCACTGGAGTGGTAGGTGGGATCTCGTGGTCACCAGGCTGGTCTGGCGTCTGACCAGGGTGAGAGAGCTGGTTGGTGAATGTGAGTCTCTGTATATGAGTTGCACAATATCTTTTCTTCCCCAGCCATAAAAGAGTGGGGGGTGTCTTTACAAGCCCTTTTAGACTCAGGGTGTTAACCTTATGTGGAGAGAAAGGCCTGAAGAAAAACAGGAACATGCGAGGCTGGAGGCTGGGCAGCCTGCAGGTGCAGTGTTTGTCTGGCGCCGCTAGGCGGCTCCAAGGATAATAAATAAATGAGCACAGGCTGCATTTGCATCGTGGCTTGGTCCTCAGACTTTTCCAGTTTTCTTCACAGGCCTGGCACCAACACTAGACGCTGCTGGGTGGGAAGGGCCTCCTGTCCCCAGGCTGGGATTTCTTTCCCATCTTCACAGCCATCAAAGATGGGAAGAGGCGGTCGCATGATGGAGTCCTGCCCTGGGAATTGCATGGAAGTCACCTTCTGCCCTCCAGCCATACTTTTGAAGGATGGGAAAGAGGCTTTGGGGAGTCTCTGGTCTTCAGTCCTAGACCCAGCAACCTCCTCCAGCTCTCCTCCTGCCAGAGTGGGGTGGGGCGAGAAGTCTGGATTTGGAATCCTCCCTCCTGCTCTTCCTGGCTGGGTAACCTGGAAAATGGGATATAATACCCCCTCTACAAGATCAGTGAGAGCATGAACTGTCAGCAGGCAGGCTCTCCGTGTAAGGTAGTTTCTCTTCCCAACCCTTTCCTGCCTTTTTTCCTCCCAGCAGCTCACCCAAGTCAACTGGAAGGAAGATCCTCTCCTGCGGAACTTCGCTCCAGAACTAGAGAGGGTGGAGCTAGAGAGGTCTTTGCAGGTGAAGAGGTGATCTCCAGTCATATCTCACCCAATTATCATTGCTCAAAGTGTCTTTCTCACCCCACAGAGCATTAGAAATACTGATTCCAGTGCACCCAGGGTTGCTGAATCAGAATTTCTGGGGGTGAGGCCCTGGAATCCCCATCTGAACAAGTTGCCTGCTGGAAACGGCTGCCCCAGATTACAGAGCAGCTTCCTGGCTCCCTCTCCATCCTCTGGCCTGGGGATGTTCAGGGGCGGACAGAGGCAAGTCTCACCAGCACTTTGAACTGGGGCTGCTTTTTAGTGACTCACCTCCCAGACTTCCTGCAACAGACAACTCTAAATAGCTGGGTCCCACCCTCCAGCAGGGAGACATTCCTGCTGCGGAGGGCGGGAAGTTGCAAGGTGGGTGCCCCACCAGGGCAGGTCAGGGAGACCCAAAGAGAGACCATGCTGCCTCCGTGGCCCAGGGTACAGGTATAGGACCCTCTCTAGTTCTGGAGCGAAGTTCCGCAGGAGAGGATCTTCCTTCCAGTTGACTTGGGTGAGCTTAATAACAAAGTTTCCTTTGTTATTAAGGAAGTTGCTGTCACTCAAGTTAATTCTAGCCCAGATGAGCAATAAATATGCTCCAAGCTAATCTTATGGGGATTTTATTGGCACCTGGGGCAGAGGTTCCTTTACCCTGCCCACCCTCTCCCCTCAAAGCAAAACCTTGCTCCCCAGCAGCGGTTGCCCCAGCTATGTGGGGGACTTGAGTCAGACTTAGAAAGTGCAATCCAAGAGAAGGCTGAAGACGTCCGGGCAGAGGTGGGGCGTAGCTTCCTGGTCCTACCTACCTGAAGGCAGGGGATGACCAAATGACCTAAAATAAAACCCTGGGGGACTTGGTTCGGTCAAGGCATGCGCGAGCTCCCTCGGGGCAGCCTGGCACGCAGGGGTGGTCACCTGGCCGGCAAGGAGGAAGGTCTCGGGGAGGGAGCCGGCTCGCAGGAGTCGGTTCCAGCGTGTTCGAGTTACAGCTGCGAGCCCTCAGGGACACCGGCGGCAAGTCCAGGCTTGCGGAGAGGGGAGCCAGTCCCGGGAGAGCGCAAGTCGCAGCGAGCCCGTGTGCGCGCCTGTGCGCGCGCCCCGCGACGGCGCAGGGGGAGGGGAGGCCGCAGCAGCCACTCAGAGGAACCGTAGTGAAGCCTCCCAACAACTTTAACTGTCAATCAGACTTAATAGGGTATTAAAAAAAAAAAAATGGGGGGAAAAGGGCCGCCCTCTAGCTCAACGCCGCGGCTGCCCCGGGAGTGAATGAATAAGGCCGCGCAGACCAGGGCGTCCGATCCACGCGCCCTCCGCACCCGGGCCCTCTCGAAGTTGGAAAGGACAAAAAGAAGGCAATAAACGCGAAAAAGGGAGAGAGAGAGGCAGCCGGATCGAGAGGCAACTCCCAGCGTGTGCTGGGAGAGAGAGGGAGGGAGGGAGCCGGGGAGAACGAGCGCGCGCGAGGGCGAGCCCTGCGCGTAAAGAAACTGACACCCGGGCCCCCCACTTCTGCTGCACGTTGCTGGCAATCAGATCGCGTTTAAGCAATTTCCTGAGCCCAAGAATAGCAATGAGTCGGGAGACTTTCGCGGGCTGAAATTGGGAGCTCCAAGCAATCCCCCCACCCCACTTTTTTTTTTTTCTCCTGGAGAAGGGGTGGGGGCGCGCTACAATTTGGAAACAGCTTTTTTTTTTTTTTTTAAATCTTGCACTTTGAAACCGCGGGACCGTAGCAGGGTGCGCGCGTGCGGTTGGTGCCTTTTTTTTCTTCGCCTGCCTAAACTCCTCTGTCAGTCTGTAAACATTACCTGAGAATTCCCCAGCCGAAACGGCTGCTGGGGCAAGAAACTTCTTGTTAGAACTTTCCACCTCCGGCTTCGCCTCCACCTCCCGTACCGTCCCAACCTTCTGAGACGCTTTTTCTCCTCCCGGGGAGGATTGATTTTTTTTTTTTTTTCTCACCCTGTGCTTTGCATTTGGGAAGAGGTGATTTGATTCAAGAGTGGCCAGGTGGGACGCCTCTCTCCTTCTTATTCGGTTTATTTATTATTGTTTGGGTGTTTTCTTTTTTAATTCCTGTTTTGTTCGGTCTGGGGAGTTTTCCGCCCCCTGCCCGGCTCCGCGGCGCGGAGGATGGTGTGGAAATGGCTGGGCGCCTTGGTGGTGTTCCCTCTACAGATGATCTATCTGGTGGCGAAAGCAGCCGTCGGACTGGTGCTGCCCGCCAAGCTGCGGGACCTGTCGCGGGAGAACGTCCTCATCACCGGCGGCGGGAGAGGAATCGGCCGTCAGCTCGCTCGCGAGTTCGCAGAGCGCGGCGCCAGAAAGGTACCCGAGCACCGCGACTCCTGGTGGTTGGGGCCACGGGGGCGGGGGGTGCGCCCACCTGCTGCCGCTGCAGGACCGCGCGCCCGGGAGCCGAAATTCGCCAGCACCCCACTTCCCTGCGCCACCCGCGAGCTCTGAGCTAGTTGGTTTCACCTTGTAAATTTCCCGGGCACCCGACTGTCTCTTTTGGCAGGTCCAGAGCTGATCCGCTCCTTTGGGGATAGGTGGCTGGCTGTCTGGCTGTTTGCCCCCACCTCGAAACTTAGGAGGCCCACCCATTTCCCACATTCCTACCACCCAAAGGACGGTGTTGTTCCCCCCACCTCACCCCCCTGCCCCGCCGTCGCCTCCCCCTTTTTGCCGCCACCCTGGAGTGCACAGTGTGCGCGCTCCTTGCTAGGGCTGGGAGCCGCCTGCTAGCTGGCGCTTCGTGTTTTCCTGGGCAACCCGCTTCCCAGCCCCAACCTGGGCGGCTGCAGCTCTGAACACACGTCGACAGCGGGGTACTCGGTTTGGATTTGAATAAGGATGGGAGCAGCCTCGGATGGATAGCCTAGCCGGACAGGCACTGGGAGGCCCAGGTGTTTGGAAATCAGTGAAGGGGAGGACGGGATAACCAGCAATAGATAAAGAGCCCTTGTTCTCACCTTCAACCCTGTCCCCTCCCCCATACAGCCCTGGAGGGGATCCCTCCCCTTTAAGTGGGGGGATGGTGCTGTGGGGAGGGTCCTCCCAACCTTGTTCTGCCTTTAATTTTTCGGTGGTCCCAGCACCCCTTGCTCCAGATTTCTGAGACCTAGGGCTGGAAAGTGGGGGGTGGGGGGTAAACCGGCTGTCACCCAACTCCCAACTCAGGCCAGGCTGACTCACCCAGTGACCAGAGCGCCAGGGAGAGAGGGAGGCAGGCCGGAGCTGTCTCCAGTCAGCCCAGTGAAAAAGAAGAGCGAAAATAGGGAATTAGTTTGAAACTTAAACTGTTGTGAACCAGGGGGGGTGAAAGGGCCCGCAAAGCCAGCTGATCTGACATGGAGCCACATACCTTGGGGATTAAGTAAATATGTACTGTAGAAAACCAAACCTGCATGTAATTCCAGGTTGCTTTTGTTTTGTTAAATACTGCCCTGAGATTTACAATTCCTCCGGGGTGGCTCTGACGGGGACTGAACTTTGGAGCCTGAACTATCAGCCAAAGCTGATCCGATTAACTCTTCCCTAGCCGGGCTGGCAGGAGGCTGTCATGGCCACACTGGTAGGGGTCCAGCTGTCCAGGACTCCCTCTTCTCCTTGGGTGGTTTGGACAGCTGCTTGACCTCACAGTGGAAGGGGAGTTCGGAAGTGTTTTTAACCAGAAGAAGGGGAACTAAGCACTTGTTCTCAGCAGTTTCGTTTTCTTGAGGTGATTGCTCCCAACGCCCTTTGCAGAGGGGCATCAGGAGGGCAGATGTGGGTGTCCTCGGGGAGAGAATGTGGGTTTGGGACCATTGTGTGTGATTGTTATTCCTTGGCTGTCTGCATCCCACGGAGACTTTCTTCTGTGTCTTCCAGCTGGCCCGGTCCTGGGTCTCTTGCACTGTTCTCGGAGCTGACAGCAGTAGGCAGATGAGGAACTCTTAGTCAATCTGGAAAAACTTGACTGACTATAAACAACCCTAAATGGAAAGAAGTACATGGCATGGGGGGGTGGGTGGGTCTGATAGTGGCCGAGTGGAGCCTTCAAGTTCATGTACTGGGAATCACAGCCCCACCTACGTTGCAGTGGACATCCTCTTCCAGGGGATAACCCCATTGCCAGTTAGAAATGTCTTAAATCAGTGTCAGGGTCACTGAAAACAGGATCCCTGGGGATTTGTGAGACTTCAGTGCCAATCACGCTAGGTCTAGTCATCAGACCAAACCAGGATGACCAGAAGTACTCCCTGTCGCTCATCATTATCCGTCCAATTACTGGAGCTACTTTTATTGAGACTTCTGCTGGCTGTCACGGTGGGGAATTTGGAATCATGGCTTCTTCTTTTTTTTATTTATTTATTTTTTTTTTTTTTTAAGGAATCATGGCTTCTTGCCTGAGTCTATCTGGGGCCAGTGAGTGGATTTTGGGACACCCTCCCCTCAACCTTCAGCAAAGAGAGTTTTGGGGTCTGGTTGGGTGTGGGGACAAAGAGCCAAGTGCTATTTGGTTGGAGAATTTATGGGAGATGGCTATGTAGGTTGGGGACAGGTATGAATGGTGGGCTTAGGGGTGGCCCAGGAGCATCAGAGAGAGCTGGAGAGGGCTGGGGGCACCTCTAGCCTGTAGTGACAGGCGGCAGTGTAGAACCACAGATGACTCCTCTCTCCCTTTGCTGGAAGCAGAGACTGCTTTTGAGTGCCTTCCTAGCCTGGTGGGATTGGATCTGTGGGGAGAAAGGATGCCCAAAAGAAGGGGAAAAAAGAGCACCAGAGTCTCTCTACGAACAGCCAACCTGTCTAGGAGATAGCTTTTTACTTGGGGTGGGGAAGTTGACAACCCAGTTGTTTCATGTAATGACCTCGAGTTAAATAAGATTTGGCAGTATTTGTGGGTGGTAGGGAGTTGAGGCTGCAAAGGTGGATCAAATACAGATTTTTCTTAAAGGGACATAAAGATGGGGAGTTTGGAATCTCCTAATCAGGAGATACCTCACCTTGCCCACAGTGTACTGAGGTTCATGGAGACAGGATCTGTGGTGGCTAGGGCTCCAGGGGCAAGGCTCCTGCCAAGTTTTTCCCCACTACATTCCTTTTTTTAATTTCCTATTCTCTCCTGAAATTCCTCCCATGAAGACATTCACAAAGCTCAGGGCCATTCTTGGCCACCCCCCAGGAAACTAACTTGAACAGTAGGGAGCTCAGAGTTTGACATGGTTGTGGCAGGAGTGCCTGGGAGAAGTGGACTGTTTGTTTGGCCTTGTAGTGGCTGTTCCAGTCTTTGGTTCAGTATTGGGCATGTGACTGGACTAGAGGCCCGAGCCGTGACTGCAGGCCGGGGGAGGCAGGGCCAGGGGACATGGGCCTTCTTCCCTCCTCTAAAGGACTCAAGGACCATTTCAGGAAAGTAGGATGTGAGCTGGCTCAGAGTTCCATGTGTCTTGCTATTACCACATATTAGAGTATGTGGGTACAGAACCCTGTTCCTAAAGCAACTAACCAAGAACCAGCCCTGTGAGTGGGTTTGTGAATCCTGTTTCCTATCACTTCCAGCCAGCAAGTCCTGTATCCTTCCAGTCTAGCACTGGGGTGGGCCCAGGTCCACCATTCATTTCCTTGTCAGGCATCTCTGAGAGTCCTAGTCCAGCAAATACACCTGTCTGTTAAGTGTTTGGCATAGCTCTAAGCCCATGGGAGAACATAGCAAAGATGAATGAAGGTCCAGAGACAGGGCCGGGTGCTTACTGTGGAGGCACAAATCACCATGCACGTTAGCTTCCTTGTGGTAGCTGCAACAGATTACGATAAACTGGGTGGCTTACTATAAAAGAAATGTCTCCCCTCACTGCTCTGGAGGCTGGAAGACTGAAATCAAGGGGGTGGCAGGGCCAGCTCCATCTGAACACTCTGGAGGTGGAAGCTTCCTTGTGTCTTCCAGCTCCTGGTGGCTCCTGGCGTCCCCGGCGTGTGGCAGCCTCACTCCAATCTCTACCTCTGTCTTCAGATGGCCTCCCTCTCTTTGTTCCCCTCTTGTCCTGTCCTTTTCTTATAAGGACACTAGTCACTGGATTTAGGGCACACACTAAATCTGGGGTGATTGCATCTTAACTAGTCATATCTCCAAAGACTGGATCTTTGGAATTTCCTTTGGTGTCAGAGTCACTGAAAACAGGATCCCTGGGCATCTGTGACACTTCAGTGCCAGTCACACCAGGTCTAGTCATCAGACCAAACCAGGATGACCAGAAGTACTCCCTGTCACTCATCATTATCTGTCCAATTATTGAGAGCTACTTATATTGAGACTTCTGCATGCTGTCACGGTGGGGAATTTGGAATCATGGCTTCTTGCCTGAGTCTGTCTGGGGCCACTGAGTGGACTTCGGGACACCCTCCCCCCAACCTTCAGCAAAGAGTGTTTGGGGCCTCGTTGAGCTTGGGGACAAAGGACCAAGTGCTGTGTGGATGGAGAATTTACTATGGGAGATGGCTATGTGGGTTGGGGGACAGTTGTGAATGGTGGGCTTAGGGGTGATCCAGGAACATCAGAGACAGCTGGAGAGGGCTGGGGGCGCCTCCAATTTCCAAATAAGGTCAGATTCTGATGTTCCAGGTAGACATGAATGGGGGGGGGTGGCATTACACAGGGAGGCACAGAGGAGCAGTTCAGGTATAACAAGGGCTCGTGGAAAGCTTCATGAAGGAAGCAGCATTTGAGTGAGCCTCTCAGAAGATCAAGAATTTCAGCCAGGAGAGATGTGAGAAGGGCAATCTGGGAACCACCCCATCAAAGACTAAACCTGGCTGGAATTGCAGAAGGAGGGGAAAAGAAACACAAGAAAATGTTGAATGATGGGAAGGGGAGGTAAGCGGGGAGTTCCCCTCTTGGCCTTTGAGTTGGATCAGTTCTGGTGAGAGTGGAAAAAGGGAGAAAGAGAGGAAAGGGTCCAGATAGGTTATCTCATGGGACCCGGAGTCATCAGGCCCAAATAGCTGCATAAAAAACTGCAGTGGGAGAGAGCAGTTGCCCAGACCCTCCATCCTCACCCTGCTTACAGCCTGGAAGCGGGAAAGCCGGCCACCTGTCCTGCCAGTGGCATCCCAGAGAAGTCTTTCAGCTTGGAGCATCTGGTCCTTGAGTTTCAAACAGTGCACCTTGCAAAGTGAGCCCTCTTCAGAATAAACAAACAGCTCTCTCTCCCTCCTCCAGCCCCTTCCCTTGGAGAACAAAGGTGTGTCTGCCTTTAGGACCACACCCCCTGCTTCCTTGCTCTTCTGGGCAGAGGCCAGACAGCCACTGGGTTCTTGATCCTGGAAAAGGCATTGTCTTTTCTGGGTTGCAGCTAAGAAACACATCTATAGAATGAGAAGGGACAGGGTGATCCCTAAGATCCTGGTGTGCTCAAAAATTCTCATATTATGGTCCCATCACCCCAGGAAAGCAATGGATGTCTAAACACCCTGGGTTATGAGGAGGAGACTTTCAGGGGGGAAAAAGGCATTTGTCCTCATCCCTGCCACTGATGATCTCAACCTTTTTTGCCAGTCATCAGATCCCACCCAATGAAAAAGAAGCAAAACGGAGTTGGAAAATGTGCTGCCTCCCTCCACGGGAGGCCCTGCACCCACCCTAACTCCCTCAGCAGCCACAGTGGATTTATTTCAACTTTCACAGAAGATGTTGATGTTTTCAAGCTGTAGCTTTCAAGGGAGTAAGGGGCCCAAGTTCCTTAACTAGCATGTCAAGCAAAATTTTCTGTTTTTTACCCTCAAATCACCAAACTGGCTATCTGGACTTTAGAGAATGCTCCCTCTAAGTAGTAATTGTGACCCTTTAGCAGCAAATCCATTTCCAGTCTGCTTAGCCCCTCTGCTAATTCTTATTTAGACTTCAAACTCTTCTACGTTTTTATCTCTCCAGGCCTAGCGCATTTGTTTATGACCGTTCAGAACCCTTCTGCTCTCTTTATCGTTGTGATTACCTTCTCTGGTTCGTTTCTATCTTGGTATTTTTGGAAGCTATCTACTTTGAGAAAATGATCTCAGCTATGTTTGTGAGACAGCGTCACTTCTACCCAGGAAATGTATCTGCTTGTCACAAGCACTGTAATTCATCCTGGAAAGTCTTGTCCCCACCTGCCACCACCATCAATGATCCTGATCATTTTGAGTATCAGCGCAGGAAAGGTTCCAGACCCAACATTTTCTCCCTTCTGGTTGGACAAAAGCATGGCCACCCCTAGAGGACAATGAGATGGTTCTCCTTGCTGCCTTCAGGAGACACAATGTAAAAACACACAAGTCTTTGAGATACTTATGGAAACATTTCAAACATATCATTCAGATGAACTGTGGTGCTCAGGAAACAGTTGAAGCCGAATGGAAATGTGAGAAGTCAATCTATTTAGACCTTGGCACAGTCAGATGGTTGGTGGGAACTCATTCATTCATTCATTCACTTATTTATACATTCAGCACAGTTATTGAACACTTCCTACATTTCAGGCACTGTTCTAGGAGGTGGCAAGGAGCAAAGCAGATGACAATCCCCACCCATGTAGAACTGACATTTTACGGAGGGAGACAGACAGATAATAAGCAGATCAGATAGGTAGCACATCAGATCATAGAAAATGCTAAGGGAAAAAAAAACCAAATGAAGCCAGGACAGGACTAAGAGGAGGCTGAAATTCTAGATGGGGCATCCGGAAGGCCACCTGAGCAGGGGAAGAGGAAAGACCTGAAGGAAGCCAGGACTTGGTGGAAAGGGCAGCAGTATTACAGACACAGGGAGAGTGAGGGCTGTGAGGAGAGAAAGTGCCTGGGCGTTTGGGGGACAAGAGGTGACCAGTGCGGCTGGAGCAGTGAACAAGGTGGGAAGAGGAGAAACTGAGGCCAGCAGCTTCCAGCACAGACAGGTGGGCCCAGCTGACTCTGAGGGAAGCTGGGGCTGTCCAGTGTCATGCTCCAGCCCAGTGGTTCTCAACCTTCCTGATGCCGTGGCCCTTTAATACAGTTCCCGTGGGTTGCAACCCACAGCAGTTGAGAACTGCTGCTCTAACCTACTTAGCAGGATCACTGGCTACTGTGCTGGGGAGCACAGCCAGGGGATGGGGGAGAGTGTCAGGCCAGGGGCAGGAGACCAGTTAGGAGGCCACTGGGTTCCCGTGGCTCCCCTGAGAGCATCACCCCAGACTTGCTTCACTATCTTCTCTGAGAGTTTCCCAAAACTCAGGGCATGCTTGTCGCATTCCAGTGGAGTTTTAGAAGTTGCTGAGGGCCCCCCAGTAGCCTTATCATCCAGATGGAAGCATGTCGGCTGAGGGCCATCAGGCATCCAGGCAGGCCTATGTGTCGCTGTAGGGGTGGGTGGGAGTCATCCAGCTAGGGGGCTTCCAGGGGGTTGGGGTATCTACTGGGCAGCCCTGCTCGTGGCTGCGTGCTGAGCTGTTTTTATAGGTGACTCAGGTTAGGAGTAAGGACCAGCTCAAGGTCAACACAGCTCCAAGGAATTGTGACCATGTCTACTCCACTGATTGATTCAGCAAGCTAGGCCCTGGAGATGACTTGAGGGCCCCATAAACAAGATTCTCTCCTGTGGCACTGAGTGTTCCTGGTCGTCTCCTGAGTGAAAAAGCCCCTGATGCTTTGGAAGGGTGCGTTGACTCCAGCAAGCTGACTTTTAATGGTGATAATGCTTCATTCCCCCTAATAATAAGATCAACTGTGTTGGTGCCCAGAACGAAGGCAGCGTTTTTCTGTTCTACTTTGTGGTAGAACTTCTGGAGCGTTGTGATCAGAATGAGTCAGTTGACACCTAGAGAGGGTCTTTGAGTATCTGGAGGATGTACAAGGAATGGGCTCAGGATGGCAGAAAGAAGCCATGACTTCTGGCAAGTTTGAGAGTTTAGTTGACTGCTTAAGAGGCAGGAAGATTGTACCAGCTGCCTTCCAATATGACAAGCACCTGGGATCTGTTCCAGATGGTTCTGGAAGGCTGCGCCAGGCCTGTAGAGAGGACTCGGGAAGCAGATCTGGATCCTGCTGCAGGAACACTTTCCTGCCCTTTGGAGCTTTCTGCAAATGAACAGGCTGTGTTTTAAGCAAACGTGATGTAAGGTTCCTGCATCCTGGGAGGTTAGGTTCTGGACAACCTCCTGGGTCTCTTCCACCGCTTGGATTTTATGAGTCATCATCACCAGAGTGACATCAGTGAGGACAGTGATCTAGGCAGGGCTGGGGGACAGGAGGAAGGGATTGACAGCATCAATCATCCCACACTTAAAAAAAGACAACCCTGGCTTGGCCCCTGTAGCACACTGGTTATGGTGCTGGCCACATGCACCAAGGCTGCCGGGTTTAAACCTAGCCCGGGCCAGGGCAGCACCTGTGGCTCAGTCGGTAGGGTGCCGCGAGGTTGGCGGGTTCAAACCTGGCCCCGGCCAAACTGCAACCAAAAAATAGCCAGGCGTTGTGGCAGACGCCTGTAGTCCCAGCTACTCGGGAGGCTGAGGCAAGAGAATCGCTTAAGCCCAGAAGTTGGAGGTTGCTGTCAGCTGTGTGAAGCCACGGCACTCTATTGAGGGCCATAAAGTGAGACTCTGTCTCTACAAAAAAAAAAAAAAAATCTAACCCGGGCCAGCTAAACAACAATGACAACTGCAACAAAAAAATAGCCGGGCCTTGTGGTGGGAGCCTGTAGTCTGCAGGCTGAGGCAAGAGAATCGCTTAAGCCCAACAGTTTGAGGTTGCTGTGAGTTGTGATACCACCGCACTCTACTGAGGGTGACATAGTGAGACTCTGTCTCAAAAAAAAAAAAGGACTACCCTTCTCAGCGTAACCTTACCAGGGTCCTTGGGCAGTTATGTCATTCCTTTGCCCAGTGCAGGGGGTGGTGGGGGGAGCTGGGAGGGGCAGGCCCATGTTCACATCCTTCATCCTGAATCCTAACTCAGACTCTGGTGGCTCCCGAACCAGACACTGATGGCTTCTTCCGGCTCCTAGTAATATACATGTTAGTGGTACACTATATGACCATGGTAATATGCAAGGGGACTTCAAAAAGTTTGTGGAGAAATGGTATTAAAAGATAAAAAGAAAAGATATAAACTTTATTTCTCAACATAAGCTCCATCAAATTCAAGACACTTTTTAAAGCAATGGTACCAGCCATTTAGTCCTTCCCTAAAGAACGGAGGGACCTGGGGACTTAACCATGTCAATGCAGTCTTGTTTATATTATTATTATTTTTTTATTGTTAAATTATAGCTGTGTACATTAGTGCAATCGCCTGTACCCATTCTAAGTTGTTTATATTATTAACTGAAGGCAAATGCCGTTTAAAGATTGTTTTTTGAGATTAGGAAACAAAAACAATCAGAACTATAAAGTGATGCCTAATGATTTCCCATCGAAACTCTTGCAAAATTGCACTTGATTGATGAGAGGAACAACCAAGAATATTGTTGTGGTGGAGAAGGCCTCTCTCAGGAAGCTTTTCTGGGTATTTTTCTGCTTAGGCTTTGGCTAACTTTTTCAAAGCATGCTTTAATATACAGATGGGTTTGGCCCTTCAGGAAGTGAATAAGCAAAGTGCTTTTTTTTTTTTTTAGGACACATTAAAATTTGCTTTAATACTTCTTTGGGGGGGAAAAAAAACACACTTGTAGTGAATGAACGAGAAACATTTTTATGCTATTATTTGTATCTACCATGCCATGAATTCATAGGGGAAGAGGTTCCAGCAGCTCAGGGAGGCACCTTGCCATTTAATGTGACAAAGTGTTGAATGACTTTTGAATTCGTGGGAAATAGGTCCCAGCACCTTGTATCACTGTTACATGGGGACTATTGGTTATCTTGTGTGCCCCTGCTGTACACATATTATGCCATGAGCTCATGGGGAATAAATAGGTTCTTGCGCCTAAAAACATGGGTCCACTAGTACTCCTGTGAGCTATGTTACATGCTTATCATGCCATGAATTCATAGGGAATGGGTTCCAGGAGCTCAGGCTCCTTTCCGTTAGTTCTCACAAAGTGGGCTTCTCTGGGTGGCGCAGGCTGGCGCTTCAGTTGAACCCAGGTACCTTTCTCTTTGGCTTCCTTCTTTTTCTGATCATTTTCCTTCACACGTTTCAGGAAGCTATCTCGGCTCTTAGAGTGCTTAATATGCTCAATACGAACATTAATCCTCTTCGCGAGGATCTTGCCCTTAACTTGTTTGTTTACAACAATGCCAACAGCATGCTGGGTAGCATTGTAAACTCTTCCAGTTTTGCCAGGGTGACATCTGTGTGGCATGCCTTTTTGAACAGTACCCATTCCCTTGATGTCTACAATATCACCTTTCTTGTAGATTCGCATATATGTGGCCAAAGGAACAACCCCATGTTTTCTAAAAGGCCTAGAGAACATGTATCGGGGGCCTCTCCTCTTTCCCTTTGTGTTTGTCATTTTGATGAATTACGGGAAGATGGCGTCTCCCAAGCAAAGTGCTTTGAGCATCCCCCAAAACTGTGGTCATGACCTTTGCTCTCAACCCGTCCACTGTTGCTCTGACGGGACCACATCCATGTCTTGGTAGCTGTGGCTTTCACTGCGTTTGTCTTCAGGATCATACTGGTAAATCCATGTTTCAGCTCCTGTTACGATTCTTCAAGGAAGTGTTTTAGGATCTTGATCCTACTTGTTTGAAATTTCCACTGAAAGCTCCGCTCCTGTCTGCCGCTGATCTGGGCACAAGTTTGGGTGCCCGTAAGTTTGCACAACTTTAATTTTTCAGTCCGATTGTGTTAGCTGAACCATCTCTGTGGTGTTGGCTGTTGTTTTGCTGTTAATCTCAATCCCCTTCAATTAGGGTACAAATGAGATTGATTCCCCCCACCAAAATTGATGTGGACCATCTGCTGCCTCTGACTTCATCTTCAATATCATCTCATACCTTTTTTTTTTTAGAGACAGAGTCTCCCTTTGTTGCCCTCGGTAGAGTGCTATGGCATCACAGCTCACAGCAACCTCCAACTCCTGGGCCTAGGCGATTCTCTTGCCTCAGCCTCCCAAGTAGCTGGGACTACAGGCGCCCGCCACAATGCCCAGCTATTTTTTGTTGCAGTTTGGCCGGGGCCGGGTTCGAACCTGCCACCCTCTGTATATGGGGCTGGCGCCCTACCCACTGAGCCACAGGTGCCGCCCATCTCATACCTTCTTAAAACAAGTTATCTGCATGTAAACTGCTGATTTCTTTGGGGTGTTGTCCCCATCCATCATTTCATCCTTCATCCTCCCCTCCCCTCAAGCTTCACCATAAATCTTATGTTCGTTCTTGTTTAAATTTTAGCAGAATTCACTATGCTCTGATAGGGGCTCCTTTCAAAGGGAGGTCTTATGCCTTCTCGGTGCCTCAAACCATATCCTTCAGACGCCTTATAACAAGTTAGTACAAGTTTATTTTGTTGCAAAAAAATTTGGTATCCATGCATAGTTTTTTCATAATCTTCATTTTCTATTAAATTTTTGAAGTAGCACTGTACGTGCTGGTGGCCATATAGGTGACTGGTCGCATACATGACTGAGTACTCTGGGTGACAGTGCAGTCCTTTTGCACATTTATTCTCTCGCCTGCAGGTGTGATCTGCCCATTTCTGAGGTGTGGGTGAAGTAAGGTGCCCTGGGGTGCAGAGCTGCAGGAAGACTTCATAGCCGGGATTCCTGCCTTCAAAACTAGAGCTTTCCCCTCTGGGACAGATAATCTCAGCCTGGCCTGGCCTCCCTCACTTGGGGTTATGGAGAGGTCAGGAGACAAGCTGTTAAATAATGGGGCCTGTACATAGAGGGTTCTGGAGAGAAGTTTGATAAGCGGTGAGTCACCCGGATGCAGGCAGGGATATCTTTAAATCCACATTTAGACAAACACGCTTTAGAGCACCTAGTGGCAGTATTTGCATACAATGAGTGGGATCCTTGCCAAAGGATTAAAGTAGTCATGGGTAATCGGTTTATTTTAAAGAGTTAAGTGAATGAAAGGCAGGAGAGTGGCACAGTTGAATTTCTTTCATCTGACAGCTAGTGCAGCGCCTGACTGTGCCAGGACCCCGCTGCTGAGGACCGAGTAAACCTCCAGCCCACTCTGGGGCCACTAAAGCTGGATCCTCCCAAGTGACCTGGGTGCTTGAATCGGACAGAGAAGAGAAAGATCACTGTAAACTTTTTTTTTTTTTTGAGACAGAGTCTCACTGTGTTGCCCTGGGTAGAGTGCCATGGTGTCACTGCTCACAGCAACCTCAAGCTCTGGCGCTCAAGCGATCCTCCTGCCTCAGCCTCCCAAGTAGCTGGGACTACAGGTGCCTGTCACAACACCTGGCTAGTTTTTCTGTTTTAAGTAGAGATGGAATGTTGCTCTTGCTCAGGCTGGTCTCCAACTCCTGACCTCAAGCAATCCACCTGCCTTGACCTCCCAGAGTGTTAGGATTACAGGTGTGAGCCACGGCCGCTGGCTGAAATCACTGTAAATTAAGGGAAACTTAGAAGGCTTCCTGAAGGAGGTTGCAACTAAGGGGCTTACGGTAAGTCAGTCTGTTGCTCATCAAGGATCTGGAGAAAGTATGAATGTTGTCCCAAGAAGAATGAGCAACAATGTACATTTTTACACTTTTGAGGGGTCCAGCACCTACGCCCCACAGGCCCAGTGCAGACTTCAGCACCAATGGAGGTTCTAGAACAAGTTTTCAAAGTGGCTCCAGAGCACCTTAGAGCAGCAGTTCTCACCCTGTGGGTCGCGACCCACAGGAACTGTATTAAAGGGTTACAGCATTAGGAAGGTTGAGAACCACTGCCTTAGAGGCTCCAAAAAGGTGGGGCCGGGTGGGAGGTGGAACAGGTAGGGTTCTGAGGGACCTTGACCTCCATTTGACTAGATCAGCGTCACTTCTGTTTTGTAGCTTAAAATTCCACATAGGATTTCCAGTGCGTTTTGAAAGAATGCCATTGCTTTGAAGTGAAGAAAAAAAATAAAGCTTGAAAATAACTGTTCTAGGAAATTACTCAGCACGCTCCCTCTCCCCAAGTGACCCTTACTTGGATTTGCTGAATGTCACCTCTTTGGTTCCTCAATCTTTGGTGCTTACTCCGGGGCGATGTAGCTTGTGGGCTGAAATGCCCTCCACTTACTTGTGCCTTTGCCCCTCAGGAGAGGGCTCCCCACTCCCACCCCAGATGGGGGGAGCCTTGGGTCCTGTGGAGGCCTCGGCCAGAGCCCCTCCTTCACCCCTGGGGAGTCCACAAGCTGGTACCCCTGAATACTCAACTTCAGGCTGAGACAGCCTCTCCCAAACACATCTTCCAGAAAGGATTCAAAAACTTCTGTCCATCCTTCTCCACTTCTAAAGCAGCCAGCCCTGGGAGAGCGTCACTTGGCAACCCCAGCCCCAAAGCCTCACCGTTGGTGAGAAGGTCACTGACACAGCCCCTTTCTTTCTCAGCAGGTGTTGGTCCACTGCAGACCATCCTGCGGCTGAAGGGTGGAGGCTGGCGAGGGGGCCCAGCCACCGCTCTGGTCTCAGCTGCCCACGCGTGACAATCCCCCATTTCCCCTACACAGGGAATGGGTCACTTTCATCTTCTGGTCCGGGCTGGGCTGAGGCCAAAGTCAGGGGTTGCCATAGCAACTGAGGGTGCTTGTGGCGCTTGTGGCTATCTGGGAGGACAGAGGGTTTGTCTTTCTCGCTCGTCTCTTTGGCGCCTGGCACGGCATCTGGCACAGAGTAGGCACTTAATGAATGCGTTGCCTGGGTGAATGCATGGCCTACTCATCATAGCTAGTCAGAGCCAGTGATTGCTGCGTACCTACTATGCGCCAGGGACTGATCTAAGCACTTCACACGTAACAAGGTCACTTTCCTCTCACCTTCTGCATGGGTGCTGTTATCTTCTTACTGACTAGACTCTGAGAGTCAGTAACTTACTCACACAGCTGGTAAGCAACAGAGCAGGCTCTGAACCCGTGGTCTCTGCTCGTGGAAGAGATCATGTCGACGGCCCCTGGCGGAGTCTGTAGTGTGTGCTGTTGGCAACCACAGTGTCTGAATGGGTCACACAGCATCAACTCCCACTCACCTGTCAGGGGGTCTGGAAGGGGCCATCCAACAGGTTTATGGACTCGTGAGACCAGAAGGTCCTTGGGTAGGCCTGACCTCGGCCATGGCTGGACCAGAACATCCTTGGGTAGGGCTGACCTCGGCCATGGCTGGACCAGAAGGTCCTTGGGTAGGCCTGACCTCGGCCATGGCTGGACCAGAATGTCCTTGGGTAGGTCTGACCTCAGCCATGGCTGGACCAGAATGTCCTTGGGTAGGCCTGACCTCGGCCATGGCTGGACCAGAACGTCCCTGGGTAGGCCTGACCTCAGCCATGGCTGGACCAGAATGTCCTTGGGTAGGTCTGACCTCAGCCATGGCTGGACCAGAATGTCCTTGGGTAGGCCTGACCTCGGCCATGGCTGGACCAGAACGTCCTTGGGTAGGGCTGACCTCGGCCATGGCTGGACCAGAAGGTCCTTGGGTAGGCCTGACCTCGGCCATGGCTGGACCAGAATGTCCTTGGGTAGGTCTGACCTCAGCCATGGCTGCAGGGGCTCTGAGCTGTCAAGGCTTAGTCTCTCTGCTGCCTTCGCCTCCTATCACCTTCAGGCAGAACTCCCTCTCTGCCCCAGAGCTGCTCACCCCTGCACGCATCCTTTTCCCAGCAGTTCCGGAAGTGTCCAGTAATTGAGTTTTCCTGGCAGTGAGTGGGGTTAGTCAGAAGCCATCACTGGAGATGGTGTTCTAATTGGCCAGCTGTGGCCAACCTCTGAGCCAACCTCTGAGCCAGGGGTATACCAGCCCCAGTCATGCCGCAAGATTCCAGAGTGTAGAGGTGGCTCCTACAGGGGAAATTGGGGTGCTCTGACCAGGAGCAAGGGGGTCAGGTGCAGACATCCAGGATACCTCCTTGTGGAAGGACATCATCTCGTTTTCAGTTATCCTAAGTGGGAACTATCAAAAGTCCCAGGCCTGCCTGTATCAGGCAGTCCTCATCTACTCCTGCAGACCTTATCAGGTCATTTACTGACACCCCTGGGTAAAAAGAATGCAATAAACTTCTGTCTGCTGAGCTGAAACCTCTCTGCCTTCAGGGACTTTGTAGTTCAAAGAGGCAAAATGCGCCATCCCCATGCGCAGCAGGCTGTCAACTTCGGAAACTTTTCTAGAAGATTTACCAGCACTTGATATTAAAGTAAAGGAAGCCCCTTGCTAGGGCATGGTTCCCAGCTCTGTTTGCATGGGTGTGAGAGGTGGACCTCCCTCCCCTCCAGCCACATGCAGGTGAGCAGAACAGAGCTGATACCCGCACCCTTCCAAGGTGGGGAGAGGTCCTCTGGGCTCCTTTAAGGGCACCCAGGTCCCAGAATGCCCTGGCGTTTCTCACAGGCACAGTAGCAGTCACTATGGGGAGCTGGGGCCAGTGTGACCACAGAGAGCAGTGTGACCTTCATGTTGCCTGACACACCCACATGGAGCCCATGTGGGCTCCTCCCATGTCCTCATTTAGCATCAGCCAAAAAAGAGGAGTCTGCTGGCTTCTCCAGGCCACTTCCCCATGATCACAGAGCAGGGGCCCGGGGTCCTTCAGGGATGGCAGGGCACAGGGTCAGTGTGCCCTGTGAAGGCTCACACCACCTCAGCTGGCAGATCCATTGCCTCGGGACTGGGGACGTCTCTGGAGCATTTGTGTCAGTGTGTGATAGTGTGTGTGTGCATGTGTGTTTTTTTCTCTCCCAAGGAGCCCATACAGCACAGCAACTCAGGTTTTGAGATCAGGAGTCAAGCATGCCAAAGTTCACTTGCTGGCTCTTTTACTTGCTGTGTGACCCAGAGCAAGTTACTAGACCTCTCTGAGCCTCAGTGTCCTCATCTGTCAAACAAGGATTAAAAGCAATAATGTATCTTAAGTCCCCAGTGCAAAATGAGTGCTGGGGAATGTTGGCCAGCAGGGTAAGGCTGCGGATCATGTGTGACTGCACTCTCTACAAAAGTCCCCAGGGTGTTTCCTTAAGATGGGAATGGTTGCTTCATTTGTTATAAGTGATGATGGTAGGTTAGCACGGGGAAAGGATGCTATACCTTTGGGAGACCACAGACTTGAAGGTAGACAGACTCGGGTTTTAATCACAGCTCTTCTGGCTGAAGGTCTTGAACCAGGCCCTTCACCCCACTGTATGAGCTTCTGCTGTAACTAATTACCATAAACTCAGAGGCTTAAAACAGCACTCATTTATTTTCTGGGGGTCAGAAGTCTGACCTGGGCCTCCCAGGGCTAACAAGAAGGGCTGTGCTCCTCCATGAGCATTTCTGGGACAGCCCATTTGCTTGCCCTTTCCAGCTCCTAAAGGCCTTCTGGCTTCCTTGGTGTGTGGTCTCTTCCTCCAATCTCAAAGTCAACCAAGTTCCATCTGACCCTTCCTCCACAGTCACCTCTCCACCTGACCTGTCCACTGTAAAAGGCCCCTGGGATTACACTGGGCCCACTGGGATAGTCCGGGATGATCTCTTAGGCAGCTTATTCACAAATTTTTTTTCCATCTGTCACTTTGCCACCCCTTTCCCGCGGAAGCAACGTAATCACAGGTTCTGGGGGTTAGGACATGAGCACCTTGTGGGGGCCGTGCTTCTGCCAGCCACACTCTCTGAGCCTCAGTTTTCTCACCTATAAAGTGGCAGTGCTTGTCCTTACCTCCCAGGGACGCTGGGGACATTCCAGGAGATTGTTGAGCGTGCTGGGCAGGGGATCAGAAGATGTGGGTTGGGTCTGCCCTGAGCACCTGCTGAATACAAAACTCTGTCCCAGGAGCCACGTGGATTCACCAGGAATGAACAATGTCATGGTCCTGCTGTGACTAGAATGCCACTGGTCATCAGGGAGGGTTTGCCCTTGGAGAATAGAACAGAAAACGAGGGACGTGGTGCCCCCACAGGAGAGAAAACTCTGGACCATCCCAGAAGGCTTCCTACAGGGCTAGATTTGACAAGAGTGAAGGGCATTCGGGGGTCTCTCCTATGTCACAGGGACATGTAGGCACTATAGCCTGCAGCTGTCGTGGGATGGGTGCTTTGATGGGGCACACCATGGTGAGAGGCAGCTATGAGCACAGACAGAGGCTTCCAATCAGTCTTTACACCACTGTTAATAAAGTGCTTCCCACGTGCTAAATAATGTACATGGACAATCTGATCTGCTCCTCTGAGCAATGCTATGATATAGGAACCATTTCTGGTCCCACTTTAAAGATTATAAAAAACCTAAGGCTCGGAGAGTTTAAATGCTTGCTGTAGGTAACACAGCACAGGCAGCCATGGGAGTCCGGGCAGTCTGGCTTCTAGGAGGTGAGAAGGGTCTGAGGTGAGACATTAAGGATGAGGTAGAGGCAGCTAAAGGAAAATACCCCAGGCAGGGGGAACCCAATAGACTTTGGCCTGGTCGGAACAAAAATGTGAGTGGGGAGAGATGGGCAAGACTGCACATCACAGGCATGGTGATTGGAGGTGGTCTAGACGTGTTCAGGAGAGCACTAGGGAGCCATTGAAGGCTCTCTACAGGAGGCATGACCAGACCAGATTAATGGAAGATGAGGGGAGCCTTGTGTTCCCCAACAGAATTCTCTGATGTTAGAGGGATGCTCTCCAAGGACCACTAAAAATCATTTTCTTCCAGGCTGGTGCTGAGGAAAAACCTTGCCTTACCCAGCACACAGGGCCAAGGTCTGGGTTTGCTCCCCGCATCCTGGCCTTTGCAGGAGGTGCTGACCCAGTTATTTCCCGTTGCAATGTCCCACTTCCCCTGAATCCTCCAGCCCCCTGGGCCAGATCCCTAGCCTGATAGCTTGAGGCCAGTCAGCCAGAAGGGTCAACTCCAAGGCAGTTGACCTTGGTCCTAGCAAAGATTAAACTGATTCCTAATTAATAGCCTATAGTTACCCTGGCACAGCTTGCAAGTAATTTAAGGCTTGTCCTTGGAGGCTGGTCCATAAATTATGTTTAATTAGCGGGAGATCTCCCTGGACACACCAGTTCAGCAACCTCTGAATTTCACTTTGGGTATGAAGGAGATGCTTAAAGAGCCATTCCAGTAAAAAGTTTACCTTTCCTTTTCTAAAACAATGATTGAATTTTCACCTCTGTAGCAGCTCTGAGAGGTACTGCCCAGCAGGGTTGGGGTCTCCACTCAGCAATTTCCTGGCTGTCCTCTTGACTAATTACTTGCCCTTCCAGAGCCTCAGTGCCCCCATCTCTAAAATGGGCTAATAGCTCAGATCCACAGCCTCCTACCTGAAACCCTCGGGGCCAGTTGTGTTTCATAGTTCAGATGTTTTAGACATTAGAAGTGGAACACAACACACAGGCCGGGTACACTTAGTGATGATCAGTGCAGGGGCCGGGGGCCACCCCCCACAATTAAACACAGCGACAAGAGCCGGGCGTGGTGGCACTCTGGGAGGCTGAGGCAGCTGGATTGCCTGAGCTCACAGGTTGGAGACCAGTCTGAGCCAGAGCGAGACCTCATCTCTAAAAATAGCTGGGCGTTGTGGTGGGCACCTGTAGTCCTAGCTACTCGGGAGGCTAAGGCAAGAGAATCGCTTACGCCCAAGAGTTTGAGGTTGCTGTGAACTATGATGCCATGGCACTAGACTGAAGGGGACAAAGTAAGACTCTGTCTCCAAAAAACAAACAAAAAGTGAGAATCACAGCAGTGGGGTAAAGAGACTGGAAGTTTCATGATTGTTCTAATTAGGGCTTGCCTCTATAAGTATGGGTCATAATTAAGGAAAATGTGGGATTTTAGAGCTTTTTGGATTCTAGAATAAGGGTCTTTGAACCTCACTGTTGAACTCAGAGAAGCTCCCAAATAAATGCTAACTTTGATGAGCTCTGTTGTTATTACTCTTGACCCTGTATCTCCTATGCCTCTGCCGCCCTGTGTGTGTGCAAACCTGGGGTGTGTTGCACGTTTTGCATCATGGGACTGCTGTGCTGGAGCTGTGCTTCCTGCCGCCCTGGGAAGGGTGGAAGGCTCGTGACTTGGCATCAGTTCCCACTGGGTGTTGCTGTTGAGTGCCTCTGTGTGACAACCAGCCTTCCCACTGGGCCCTGCCCTCAGAAAGGCCCTGCACTTGGTTTAAGGCTTTGCTGTCACCATCTTGAAATTCTTTATAATTTTTGAACCCGGGGCCCCACAAATTACGTGGCTAGTCCTAATGACTTGCCAAAGCACACGGGCCATCAACGTCATCCCTCCTGAGGTCCCCTCAAAGGCAGGTTACTGCTGCCATTTCACGAGGAATGCAAAATTATGTCATTCATTCATTCACACTCCTCCGGCACCTGTTTACCAAACCAGATTCAGGAATTATCAGGAGAGCCTATATTCTAGACAGTGCATGTGTTTGGGAAGGGAGGAGATACTCAAAAACAAGTGAACGACTCTTACAATTTCAGATAGTGACAAAGTGCTGTCAAGAAGAGAAAACGGGGTGAAGTGAGGGAGAAGGAGAAACTGGGATTGGCTAGCCTGTGCCTTGCTGTGCTCCACAGGAGTTTAGAGCAGAGCAGAGTAAGTCGGGTCCAGATAGGGAAATCAGTATGGGGACTCCTTGGGCCCTGGAGGAATAATCACTCTCAAAACCCTATAGCTCCAGCTGCCCACAGAAACCCCAGAGGACAAACTGAGGGGACAGGTGAGGAGAAGGCTGCCTGAGTTTCTCTGAGCAAGACCCCATTCTCCATGCCAGGCCTCAGCACCCGAGGTTTCTGACCAAGCCTTGCCGCTGGGTGAGCATTTTCTTGCACTTTTGACCTTCCTCACACTAGCACAGGGAGGCCAGTTTCAATTTTCTCCACTTCCCCAGATGGAAATGGTGAAGCCCAGAGATGCCAAGTGACTCATCTAAAAGTCACACAGCAAATCAACTCCAGAGCAGATTCCTTGAGGCCCCAGCCAGGCTGCTTTCCATTCCAAAGGTAGTTCAGGCGCTGCGCTGAGCACTGCCAAGGGTTTGTGCAGTCCAGGGCTGCTCTGGGAGCTTGGGGAATAAACCGCCCCTGCTTCCCAAGGCAGGCCGTGGGCAGCCATCAGGGTCTTTATACCTGGAGGCTACTCCACAGCCCCGGGCTGCCAAGGGGAAGGGCTTGAGCTTCCCAGAAAGCCTGGAGCCAAGAAAGCCACTTCCCTAATCTGTTCCCAAGAAAACCCAGAGTTGACCCCAGAGGCCCAGCCCTTGGATTGGGAGGCCCCCTGGGCAGGGGAGACAGGGTCCCTAGAGGAGCAGTCCCCAGATGGGTGGGTGCTGCCAGCCTCCAGGGGAGCTCCGGAGGAGGGAGGCGCTCCAGCTGGGCCGGTGCCTGCATGGGGGCGGCGGAGGGCTGTCGGGACGGTTCACGCGGCGGCCAGCAGACTGGCTGCGTGTTGCAATGTCTGGTGGCGTTTGCAGCATCCTGTCCGCGTGTGCAGCTGGGGTAACCTCGGGCCGGCGCGGAGGAGCGTGTGTGGCTGGAGGCTGCTGGCACCTTGCGTCTCATTTACAGCTCCGGGTTCAGCCACAGGTCAGCGGCGCCGTGACATCACGGCGTCTGTTTACCACCCGGTCCGGCTAGAGCGGGCGGTCCCGGGGCGGGGCCAGAGGGGACCCGGAGCCGCGCCCGGCCCCCCTCCTCACCACCTCCACTTAGTCCCTGCCCCATCTGTGCCCGGGACCCCACGTCGGCGCGTTCCAAGCCATCTAACTGTCCCCTCCCCATCTCATTCGGCCTCCCTCCGAACCCCAGTCGCCTCCCCATCTTCGCGCCACGTCCTCCTCGGCAGCCCTACTACCCGGGACTCCAGCCGGGTATCCCTCACTTTCCCCCAAGCCCTCCGCATCTGTCACCAGGACCCCCCTCGCCCCTCTACCTGCTTCCCAGCCGGCTCCTCCCGTCTGCGCCCCGCCCCCGGGCACGCCCCCTCCTAGTCGCTTCCCGCCCCCGTCCCCACCCGGGACTGCAGCCGCGCTCCACCCCCTCCCCCCGGGACCCCGCGGGTCCCCACCCTCCGCCCGCGCCTGGGCCCACGTTCAGGAAGACTTCCCGGAGCCTCCAGCCACCCCCTCCCCGCACCGCGCACCCTCCGGCTGCAGCTTGTTAGCTTGTCGGGGTAGGGTTGGGACCCGGCTACTTTGTTATTGGAAACCGTTCACCGCAGAGCTAGGTGGGTTGCTGGCCTGCTTGGCCGTGGGCAGCCTCTTCCTGGGGAGCTGCCCCTGCCACCTGGAACTGTTTCCTCACTCACGTCTCCCTTCCCCCTGCCCTCTGCTTAAGCCGAGTGTTCTGGAAGCTGAAGGAACCTGGGGTTCTCTTCTTTCCCACCTGGGACTTCCTGAAGGCAACCTTTCCAAGAGAAGGAGGCGCTGAGGCTCCGTGAATAGCAACCCTCACTTCCCCCCTCACTTCTTCTATTTTCTCACGCCAAGCCCTTTGGGGTCCCCGTGGACTCTGTAGGCAGCGCCCAGCCCCCTCTGGCTAGCACATCTGTGGCCTCTATGTACAGCAGCTACTAAATGGCCCCCACCCACCGGCCTGGTTCCCACCCCTGTTCCAAACTCCCAGCAGCCACAATTTGTTCCAAAAGCCAAGTCAGAGGCTGTCATTTCTCTTCTCACAACCCTCCCAAGCTGCTCCCATCTCTCTCCTGGAATAGCAAAGCTGTGCTGTAGCTGGTCTCATCCCACTCCTTGCTGTGGAAGCTCATTCCTACCCCAGGGCCTTTGCACTTGCTTTTCCTGCTGCCTGGAATGCCCTTCCCCCAGACATCTGCATCATTCCCTCCTTCATTCCTCCCAGGCCTTAGATAAGGTGATAAATTGTCTAAGGTGATAAATTGATAGGAGGCCTTCCTTGCTTCCTATCTAAAACCACTTCTGCTCATTATCACCAACCCCCTCAAAGCTGTGTGTTCCTACTGGGCGCTTTTGGCCACCTCTGTAGATCATATAGTCATGTGTTCATGTGTGTAGTCTCCCCCAACTTACCACACAAACGCCACAAAAATGGGATGCTGTATTTCAGGGCCTCTAACACTGCCCGGCCTAAAGCCATGATCTGAGCAATACTCCTTTAATGAATTAATGAATGAGGCAGAATGGGGGTATTAAAAGAGGTTGGCTTTGGAGTCCAAAGTCAAGTGTTGCTTTGAAGCTTCTGGGAGTGCAGCCTGCCTGAGCGACAGACTCTATTTTGCAGGATGGTTTCACTGAAGGTGGTATGCACAGTGCTTCAAAGGTGGGCTGCAAATTCTGATTCCTCCCTTCCTTTCTTGGCACCCCCACCCCAAGATCACCTGACAGTCTCCACCAGGAGAACCAGCCTTTAGACCTGGTGCAAAGTTCATGGGGCTTCAGCCAGTGACTCTAGCTGGAGTTTCTCCACCCATGTGTTTTGCCAAGAGTGTGGTGGCAGGAGGAGTTGCAGCCCTTGGGCCAGTCTTGTAGGCTCTGAGTGTTTATAAAAAGAAACTTCAACCCTTGGGTTTCTGGCTGGAAGTGAGCAGTTGTTCTCACCTGGCTTAGAGTCAACCTTCATGATTATTTCCCTGGAGGGTCCCAGTGGCCCCAGAACCAAAGGTTTGCAGGAATCTCACCCAGGGATGAGGTTTTTGAGCAGCTACGGATACTGGCTCTTGGCAGAGTGGTTTAAAGGCTTGAGGGGGTGCTGTCTATCCTCAGGAACATGAGATACCCATCCCAGGGGAGACACGCATGTCTCAGCAACTGGAAAAGAACTAGGAAATATAATAAAAGGCGAGCAAGGGCTGGAGAGCTGGCGTTGGTGGGGTCAAGGACATTTTACATGAAGACCTCTCAGGTAAAGAGACCCTTGAGTAGAAACTATAAGAAAAGAGGTGCCCTGTGAAAAGGTTGGGGGGGGGAGAGAACAGAGAGCAGCCAGTGCAAAGGTCCTGAGGAGAAGTGTGAGCCCTAGGAGGGGAGGACAGAGAGAAGGGGACAGATTGGGAAGGAAAGGGCCTGTAGTCACAGTAAATGCTAGCTACCACTCAGTGAGGTGAGCCATCAGGAGTCATGAGCAGAGTGACAAGGTCTGACTCGTTCTAGAACAGTGTTTTTC
The DNA here is from genome assembly GCF_027406575.1 of Nycticebus coucang. NCBI lineage: Eukaryota > Metazoa > Chordata > Mammalia > Primates > Lorisidae > Nycticebus > Nycticebus coucang. The sequence continues at coordinate 9,298,632 of NC_069801.1, read as the reverse complement.
AACCTTTTTTATCTCACAGCATACTTGAACCTACAGCTAAACTTCTGCAGTACATTTAAATTATGTTGATTAAAAAAAGGTAAGAAAAAGAATATACTTAGTGTGCTTTGAGCTTCTTTCAAAAGTAATTTAATTATGATGTTTAAACTTTTTCGAGGCACACCTAAGATCCTCTCATAGCACACCGGTTGAAAATCAGTCTTCTAGAAGGATCTCTGCTGCCTTGAGAATAGACTGAGACAGGAGCCCTAGAGCAAGGGAAGAAGCAAGGACAGTTGCTGAGGTCCAGTCGCTGAGGTCCAGGGGAAGGGCGGTGGGGCAAGGCCCAGGTGGCAGTCGTGGAGGAGATGAGAAGTAGTGAGAAGCTTCTGGATCTCAGAGATCAGACTGGCAGGGTTTGTTGGTGGAGTCAGTGCAAGGTCAGAGAATGCACGGAATGTGGGACAGTGACTCCGTGGTGGAAGAGACAGCAGGCTCCCTTGCTTAGTGGCCTCAGGAACCTGGGTCCTCTCTGGCCCTCATCCTTTGAATTAAGGTCGTGACCCACCTGTGTTTGTTCCCTGGGGCTATCACAATAAATGGCCACAAGCTGGGTGGCACAAAACAACAGATTTATTCTCTCTCCTTGCTGGGGCTGAAGTCCAAATCAAGGTGGTGGCAGGGCCGATCCCTGCACAGGGGCAGCCCCTTCCTGGGCTCTTCCTGGCAGCTCTCAGCATTGCCTGGCTTCGTGGCTGCATCACCGCACTCTCTGCCTCGGTCTGCATGTGGCCTGGCCCTGCTCTGTATGTCTCTCTTCTGACTCTCACAAATGGGACGGCAGTCATTGGATTTAGGGCCCATCCTAATCCTGGGTGATCTCACCTTAACACCCTTCATTACAACTGCAAAGACCCTTTTTCCAAATAAGGTCACATTCACAGGTGCCAAGGGTTAGACTTAGACACAACTTATTGAGGGACACAAATCAGCCCACTGTCCACCCCCTGAATAATAGTGAGGACTAAACCTAAGTGCCCAGAGCAGAGCCCGGCACACAGTGAGGGCCCCAGAATCTGTTAGCTGTGGTGGCGGTAGTACGGGCTTGTCCCTCCATGCCCACTTGGAGACCAAGGACTCTCCTGGCATGTCCTACACCCCTCTCCATAGCCAACTGTCCCAGGCACCGTGCTGACCTGTGCGTAGAATAACATCACTTGTCCTCACCTGTCTTCCCACATAAGTCACATGAGGCTTCCAGTATTCTTACAGAGGGGCAAGGAGCATCCCTGTCACCTATGTCATAACCACTTGGTCATTAGGACCATGTGCCAAGCCTAGGCAGGATGGCATCTGCCTGGGAGAAGGGTGTCTCTCCACCCAGCACATGGCATCTGTGCCACAATCCATAGATATGTCATTTCATATCAAAGGCGTCCCTTTGCGCCTGCAGGTGAAATCAGTGGCCGAGGGTAAAGGTTTGGGAATCAGACTGTGTAGGATGAGGTCCAGCTCCACCACTTGCCAGTTAAGCAACTCGGAGTCAGTGGTATAGTCCCTCGGCGCCTGTGGTTCTTGCTGATGAGACTGGCATGGTGCACCCTCCTGGAGCTGTCAGGGGACTGGAGGGCAGACTGCACTGGCACTGTGCCTGGCGCGGCCAGCTAGTGAGTCCTGCACACGAGTGAGAGCTCGCCGTCATTCCTGGGCCTCCCAAGGAGCCGGATCTAGGCTGGATGTCCGCCTGGAGGAAGTCCCTGCTCTGCTCTACAATGTGATCAGAGGCTTGAAGGGCGACACCACTGACCGATCTAATTTGAGGAGCTTCATAGCAATCTTCAGCAGCTGAGCCAGCGGTAGCCAAAACATTCTCAGCGGGGCCAACATGGGAAGTCGTGAGAGCATTTTTCACAGGGCTACGTGGTCTGCCTGGTGTTTCAGTGCTTAGCGACTCGGGCACAGGACAGGAAGGACATCTGAGGGTCTAGCTTCAGTCCCTCACGGAGAAGCCCAGCAGCTTTGTCCCCTCTGACCTCCTGGGATCGGCCGCGGGATACCTGCGATAAACCCAAGGCTGCACAAATATGCCAGCTGTTGTTATTGTTAACACAGCAACAGATCTTGCTAATAGACGATCCCCATATCTTGTTGGGGTGATAGTTGCCTGGGAAACCCCATTGGGGATCTATGTCTTGCCTCCCCTAGACACAGCCTTGACTGGGGCAGAGCCACCAAATCTAGTGATCTGTGCCGTCCCTGTCCTTCCACCCGACAGGGCCTGGACACAGAGGGTGAGGGGGGTGGAAGGACATGTCTGGAGGCAGTACCCAGTCACTACAGATCCAGATTGAAAGGTTGTCTTTGGAAGAAGAAGGGCCGGAAGGCTTGTTGGGTGTGCCCTGGTGACAGGCCAGCACTTCTGGTGGGTGACAGCTAGAGGGATCCCACTGGGGCTCATTCCTAGAAAGAAAGGTTCCTAGGAATGGAAGGGGGCAGGCTGCAGCCCCAGAATAGGAGCATCGAACTGCTCTAATTTTTAGCAACAGAGTCTTTGTAGAGATGGCTGTTCTAGAAGCCTTACTAAAGTGCAGCTGCTCTGGTGACTGGGCAGGGGGTGGAGAGACCTGGGACAATGTCCACCAACCCCCTCACCCCTCACCAGCCCCAGAGGCTCCTCACTGGAACCCCTGAGGTTCCCCAGGGCTCAGCTTGAAAAGCTCTCCTTGCTGAACTGATGAACCATAGCTCACCTTGCAGGTGGGCGGTTTTGACAGCCCGTCTCTAGGTCTCTACAGAAGGGGACCGAGAGATCCATAGATCCTGTGGCTCTGCCGAAGTCAAGGCTGTGTCTAAGGCAGACAAGACATAGATCCTCCTAAAAGGCCTTCCAGGCAACTGTCACCCCAGGGACTCCGTTTTTGTGGGGTGGAGGGATTTCCCTTGAGCAAGGGGCATCTATTTCTGTTTCTGTCCTGCTACTACTAATTTAATAATAGAAGGTGGCATTTATTCTGCTCTGTTTTAATCCTCCCGACTACCCTTCAAAGTGGATGTTATTATTTTTTGTTGTTTTTGGTTTTTTTGAGACAAGAGTCTCACTTTATTGCCCTGGATAGAGCCCATGGCATAATAGCTCACAGCCACCTCAAACTCCTGAGCTGAAGTGATTCTCTTGCCTCAGCCTCCAGAGTAGCTGGAACCATAGGGGCTTGCCACAATGCCCAGCTATTTTTAAAGACCGGGTCTCGCTCTTGCTCACGCTGGTCTCAAACTCCTGAACTGAGGCAATCCACCCACCTTGGCCTCCCTGAGTGCTAGGATTACAGGTGTGAGCAGCCCAAAGTGGATGTTTTAAACCTTAATTCATAGAAGCTTAAATTCATGTATCTCTTAAGTGGTAGATCAAAGAATTGAACCCCAGGGCGGTGCCTGTGGCTCAGTGAGTAAGGCGCCGGCCCCATATACGGAGGGTGGCAGGTTCAAACCCAGCCCCGGCCAAACTGCAACAAAAAAATAGCTGGTTGTTGTGGCGGGCACCTGTAGTCCCAGCTACTTGGGAGGCTGAGGCAAGAGAATCACCTAAGCCCAGGAATTGGAGGTTGCTGTGAGCTGTGATGCCACAGCACTCTACTGAGGGCAATAAAGTGAAACTTTGTCTCTAAAAAAAAAAGAATTGAACCCTAGCAGTCTAGCTCCAGAGCCCATGTTCTGGGCCATGTTACTAAAGACATGGCGTATATCTGGAAACAGACAGGGATGTGAAAGGGGGGAAGGTTCAGATTTGAACCTGGGCTGCACAGAAACTCACCCGCTTCTATTCAGCACCACACTTTAACAGCGGGTGCATTACAGACTAAATTTTGTTTGCTCATCTTCATTTGGCCACAAGGATGGATTTTTGTTAATATCCTCCTGCCAGAGGACCTAGGAGCAGAGAGCTGAGTACCCTCCAAACTGTGACCTTCCCACCCCACCACCCAGCCTGCTGTGGTTTGGAGTCTCTGTTGGGTATTTTCTTTCTGTCTGAAAAGCCAGCTCAGCACCAATCCAGTTACAAAACAGGGCCTGTGGGACATGAGCTGGCCTACCAAAGACCTGCCTGGGGACTTGGATCTTTCTGAGGCTGCCAATTATAAACAGATGCTTCTCCTGGGACCCATCAGAGACCACCCGGCTCATATCACTGGTGGGACGGTGCTCCACAGCTGAACTTGAGGAATGAAAGCCAAGTCCAGGCATTAGCACAACCCCTCTGGGCTAGGAAGGCAAGACTGGGTAAAGATGAGGCACTCAGCTTTCCCTGGTCAGTAGAGTTTTCTAGAGGCCTCCTGGGGCAGTGCTGCGTGACCTTAGGTGAGCTCCTATTCGGTGCGTGGCAGGAGGTGGATGCTGGGTTACAAGATGAACACGATTCCCTGGAGGACCTTGAAAGCTCATGGAAAATGCAGGGCTGTTCACAAATAGGTCGGCTTGCTCACCTCTGTGTGCTGGTGGGGGAACAAACAATGGCTAATGTCCGCAGTGAGGATCAGGGGTTCTGAGTCACACAGCCCTATGTGTGACCCTGGACAAGTCACTTTATCATCTGAGGCTCACTTATAAAATGGGGAAGATAAGGGTACCCACCTCATGGGGTGTGAGGATGAAAGGAAAAAACATTCAGATGTATTCGGCATAGGGCCTGGCCCATGGCAAGTGGTCAGCAGATGCCAGCCATTGAGAGTACTTCTGCTGTTGTTGTAGGGAGAATGAAAGGAGCAGCCAGGAGGCTTCAGAACTAAGGGGGTATTCATGCAGGGTTTTGCAGAATGAATAGGAGTCCACCAGTAGCCTGGGCATTTAAAACAGCAAAAACAGTCTATGCTAGATGCTAGGCAGCGACACAGAGAGCCCAGAATGGAGGGGATTTAGTTCCCAACTCCAAGGGACAGGTGGACTCCAACGCAGTGACAGCATGCACACAGTGACGTGCATCATATAATGAGAAATATAGACTGGGAACTCTGGATACCCCATAGGCTCCCTCCTCAGTGGTGGGGAGAGAGATGCTAATAGACAGTCACCTCACAGTGGACAGGAGCCCTAAAGGGCACCACTAGGGCACTGGGGGACAAGCCAGGGTGGGGCCTGCAGTGCTGAGTTACCCGTGTCTGGGGAAGCTTCTGTTCTGCTTTCTGTATTAAAGGTCACAGACAGGCTGGGCGTGGTGGCTCACACCTGTAATCCTAGCACTCTGGGAGGCCTAGTTGAGTGATTCACCTGAGTTCAGGGGTTTGAGACCAGCCTGAGCAAGAGAGAAACTCTGTCTCTACTAAAAATAGAAAAACTAGCCAGGTGTGGTGGCTCACACCTGTAATCCTAGCACTCTGGAAGGCCGAGGCAGGTGGATTGCCTGAGCTCACCAGTTTGAGACCATCCTGAGCCAGTGAGAACCTGTCTCTAAAACTAGCTGGATGTTGTAGTGGGCACCTGTATTCCCAGCCACTTGAGAGGCTGAGGCAAGAGAATCACTTGAGCCTAAGAGTTTAAGGTTGCTGTGAACTATGATGGCATAGCACTTTACTGAGGGTGACAATACGAGACTCTGTCTCAAAACAAAACAAAACAAAAAATAGAAAAACCAGCCAGGCAAGGTGGTAGGTACCTGTAATCCCAGATACTCAGGAGGCTGAGGCAGGAGGATCACTCAAACCCAGGAGTTTGAGGTTGCTGTGAGCTATGATGCCATGGCACACTACCCAGGATGACAGAGTAAGACTCTGTCTCAGAAGAAAAAGAAAAAAGTCACAGATAGCAGTGCTGGATCTTTAGAGACATTTTGCATATAAAGAAACAAACAAAAGTCAGCTGTGACCCTGCCATGAGATGCTCCTCTCCCTCTCTAGCCTGCTGGCTGTCATTCATCTGTTAGGTTTTCAGAGCTGAGATTATCCTGCATGGATAAGGCTGCACCGCTCCTGTCTGAACGTGAGGCCCCTGAGCATTTCCCCTGTGGTGACCCTTACGAGAGAGTGTATCCCCACACAGTGCTGAGATTTTCTCAGGTTTTCCTGCTCCTGGGAGGCACCAGTAGAGAGCAAACTGAACACTCAGCGGGTACCAGCTTCTGCAGGCTTAATCTCCACAGCACCCCTTGAAGAGAGGAGACGCATTTTCTCCTATAGGAGAATGATTGGTGGTGCTGTAGCTGGCAGCCTATAGAGCCAGACAAGACTTTGGTTCAAAATCCAAGACTTTGGTCATTCAGTTCCTGTGTGACCTCAGAAAAGGTATTTAGCGTCTCTGAGCTGTAGTTTGCTTTTCTGTAAAATGGGCATAATATGACTGCCTCTTAAGTCCCCCAATTTAAGCAAAGCTCCTCATTGGTTCTTTTTTGTTTTGGAGACAGGGTTTCACTCTGTCACCCCTGCTAGAGTACAGTGTTGTGATCACAGCTTGCAGCAACGTCAAACTCTCTCAGACTCCTGGGCTCAAGCGATCCTCCCGCTTCAGCTTCCTGAGTAGCTGGGACTACAGGCATACGCCACCATCCCTGGCTATTTTTGGTAGAGACGGGGGTCTTGCTCTTGCCCAGGCTGGTCTTGAACTCTTGTCCGCAAGCGTTCTTTCCACTTCAGCCTCCCAAAGTGCTAGGATTACAGGTGTGAGCCACTGTGCCTGGCCCCTTGTTGATTCTTTACCCTACTTGCCATAATTTGTGACTGGTTGTTTTCTGTCCTCTCCTGTTGGAATTGGACTCCCTGAGGCAGAACCACATTTGTTTCCATCTCTGTTGGATTCCCCAGCACTGGGCACAGCGTTCATCCCATATCGGGCTCCCCATGAAGTCCTGGCAGGTGGATGGGCAGGGCTGTTATGGGTGTGAAGAGGGTATGAGAAGGGCCCGCTGGGCACGAGTGAGTGCCACGTGCCCCATGTCATGGGACGGGAGTAACATTCTCAAATCTCAGGCTGTCCGCTGTGCCTGGGGTTCAGGGATGTTTGTGAAGGGCCCCCGGCCCTGGGATCAAATCCTGCCACCACCACACACTGAGGGGGACGTTGGGTGAGTTGCTTGATTCCTTTGCGCCATGGTTTCCTGAGCTATGAAAGTAGATAATAACCGCCTTCGGGGCATGGGGCCGCTGAGGGGTTCAGGCCAGCTCTGGGTGAGGCGGGAAAGGGCTACACCTCTAACACGAGGCCAGGGTCTCCCCCTGCCCCGCGCCCCCTGCCTGGTCACAGGGTGAAGAAGGGGGACATTGGCCCACTATGTGCCCCTGAGGGGAGAAGCGGCTATGAAGTGTCCAGCCGCTCCAGCCTAATTTTGTAAACTCTCTTTCTTTCTTTTTTTGTGATTTTTGGCTGGGGCTGGGTTTGAACCTGCCTCCTCCGGCATATGGGGGAGGCGCCCTACTCCTTTGAGCCACAGGCACCGCCCCTTTGTAAACTCTATTAAGAGTAAATTCCGGGCCCCTGACCCTCCCCAGCTCCCTGTCCTGAGAGTTCACAAAGAGGACGCCAGGTTGGGTTTCCAGGGCTCATATTATAAATCTGTATCTCCGCAGGCTTCCCACCCCACACACCTTCAGACACCCACCTGCCAGGGCTGGGCCGGACTCCCGTCCTGCCCGCCGTCTGGGTCACCCCCAGGTGACCCTGGCAGAAGCCACCTGGGCAGGCCTGCTGAACTACGCCTGCCAGTTTCCTGGTCAGTGACTCAGATTCCCCAGAGGGCTCGGGGCAAGGGACTGAGGGGAGGAGGGGCCAGGAAGGATCAGTAGCCGGGGTGGCTCCCGGGCAACAGCTACCAGGAAAGGGCCGTGTCCTCCACTTGGCTCTCTCACCCTGGCCACCCCTTCACCTTGGACAAAGCTGGTCGCCCAGCCCAGCTCCCTGGGGACCCTGAGCAAACCCTGAGCAGCCACCAAAGGACCTGAGGAAACACAACAGTGCACAGACGCCCAGGACACACACTCGGGGACACGCAGAGACACAGACACAGAGATAGAGACGCCCAGGACACACAGTCGGGGACACGCAGAGACGCAGACACAGAGACAGTCAGAGACGCACAGGACACAGACGGGGACACGCAGAGACACAGACACAGAGACAGTCAGAGACGCCCAGGACACACATGGGGACACGCAGAGACACAGACATAGGCAGAGACAGTCCCTGAGAGGTACGCAGACACACACTCAGAGACACACTCACAGAGCTGCCCACAGAAGCGCCTGGCAGGGCACCCACATGGCAGCCCGCCGGGCGCCGGCTCCTCGCCTCTCAGCCCCACCCGGAGTGGTTTCCATGCTCTGGGGAAACCCGGCCTCCCGGCTGTCCTCTCACTTGTGGCAACTTCCATTCGTTCATTCAACAAAGAGCACATGCTGTGACAATGGACAAGACAGAAGGGCTCCCAGGCCAGCAGGATGGGGGCTGAGCAGGGAGAGAGACAAAGCTATCTCGGTGCTGGGGAGAGGGGGCCATGCCCCTAGCCCAGCGGAGCGTCCTCCAGCCCTAGGGCCCTGCCATGTGGTGGGGGTAGGCAGGGTGGCCAGCCCTGCCGTCCGACACGACGGGGCACAAGCCTTCATCCCGGCGCCTCACCCACTAGCTTCCTCTCCAGGGGGTCTCCCCACCCAGGAAACGATGCTGGTCTCCCTGGTTCCCTGACTGCAGGTTTCTCAGTCAGACCACAGGAAGCTTCAGACCCCAGCCTCCTTGCCTTACCCAGGAATCAGGGGCCCAGAAAGAGTGCCGTTATCTGGGGCCAGGAAGCCCCAGGCCCACCTGCCTGTGCCAAGAAGCAAGCCCAGGCTTCCTGGAGCGGAAGGTACCCCATGGGGACCACTGCTGCGGACCCCTCTGGGGCAATCGCTTGCCCTCCCAGGCGTCTGAGCCCTGTACCTCCCAGCAAGCCTCCCAGCTATAAGCTTTCCCTCTCTCCCTGCCTTAGGCCCTCAGGAATTGTGCAAGCCCTGTGGTCCGGTTACCCACATGAGCCAGGGATGTGATGGGGTTAGGCAGGAAATAACAGGAGAAGGAAGACCAAGGATTAGCATCCCCTTGGGCTCACACTCTCAGAAACAGGATGGAGGGGGAGGGTAGAAGGCAGGAAGGGTAGGTGGACAGATAGAGGGGTAGAGGGATGGGTGGATAGTGTGTGGCTGAATAGGTAGATGGGTGAGTGGACAGGCAGCCAGATGGACAGACAGATGGATGGGTAGAGGTGGGATGGGCAGATGGTTGGTAGACGAACAGGTAGATGGATGGGTGGGCAGGCAGCCGCGTGAACTGATGGATGGAAGGGCAGATGGATGGACAGGTGGATGGAGTACCAGGAGGATAGACAAGGAAACCTGGATGACAGTGGCTGCAAGGTGAGGGTGGGGTCCCATGGAGTGGGGATGCCTTCACCAAATTGCTTTCCTGGAGCTACACACACAGGGAACAAATGCCCCCTTCCTTCTCTGTGAACTAACCTCTCGGGCTCTCCTGGACAAACAAATGCTCAGTCTGTTTTTAGTTCAACAGACAAGTGTCCCTTGGAGCCTTTTTAATTGCAGTCCATTTGTCCCTGATGGACTACTATGGTCATGGAGAGCAACTGGTAGACTCCTTCCTGGTGAAGCCCTTCTTGCATTTAAAGACTTCAGTTAAAATAAGGTGGTTGGACTAAATGGGATCTTTAAATTGGGCTTTCCCAGAGCTGTTTTAGGGGTTGACAGAACGCTTTCATTTTTTTTAATGAAATGTTTAAGTTTTTAAAACTCTTAATTAAAAAATCAAATCCATGGCTTGGCACCCATAGCACAGTGGTTACAGCGCCAGCCACATGCACTGAGGTTGGCAGGTTCGAACCCAGCCCCGGCCAGTTAAACAACAATGACAGCTGCAACAACAACAAAAATAGCCAGGCATGGTGGTGGGTACCTGTAGCCCGAGCCACTTGGGAAGCTAAGGCAAGAGAATCGCTTAAGCCCAAGAGTTTGAGGTTGCTGTGAGCTGTGACGCCACTGCACTATACTGAGGGTGGCATAGTGAGACTATCTCAAAAAAAAAAAAAAAAAATCCAGTGGAGGGCATCCGAATATTTGTGTGTCCCCTGCTCAGCCCATCTTGTGCCCTTTCTGTTTAACTGACAGTTCTGAGGTGCATGTTTAGCAGCTGCTAAATGTTAAACCCAGCAGTCCCCCATCTGTAGGACTTTTCGCTGTACCATGTGACATAGCAAAGCAGAGAAATCAATTGGTTTCCATCTGTAACCCCCAGTTTCAAATACCTGCCTTCCCATAGCAGCCTTTTTGTTCTCACTAGTAGCTTTTAGGGTAAGAAAATACGATGGAATTAGATGTAACATTTATCCCTTTTATTGCTTTCAAATATTGGGGTTTCTATACGAGGGTTTTTTGCTTTGTTTTTGAGGCAGAGTCTTACCTTGTCACCCGGGGGACCGTGCTGTGGCATCATAGCTCACAATCCTCTTGCCTCGGCCTCCTGCGTAGCTGGGACTATAGGTGCCTGCCACAATGCCCAGCTAGTTTTTATGTTTTTAGTAGAGACAGGGTCTCACTCCTGTTCAGGCTGGTCTCGAACTCCTGAGCTCAAGCAGTCTCCCCACCTTGGCCTCCCAGAGTGCTAGGATTATAGGTATGAGCTACCACGCCCAGCCTGATAATTTTTTAAAGAAGGGAAAGAAACAAAAATAGAAACCCATTGGTGCTTTCCGTTTCTCTGCCATTGTCCTGAGCAGGGTCCAGCCCTAGCCCTCCCCTCTCAGTGCTGGTTGGGCTGATTCTTAGTTAGGGTTTCCAGTCAGTCTCCCCTGTCGTCCAATCCAGGGCCCTTCTGCCAGGGAAGGCCTCCCTGTCCACCCCCCACTCCCCACATGTCAAGAGGACATGTGCTGTGCTCCTGTAGGTCAAGGTTGGGAATTAGCGGGCCTCTCTTCTGAGCCTTTTATGAGCCGGCCATTCATAAAGTTGTCCAAACCTTTATTGGTCCTGCTAAGGTCACCTCCTGGCGTAATGAGCCCACATTTATTACCTGCTGGGTGAGGCCTCAGTTTCTGCTATTCAGGAGACTCCCCGCTGCTTTTCTGGAGGGCTGCAGCTAGGGGGACGTTCTCCTGGCCTCTGTGCACTGCCCGGTCTACCCTAATAGCTGGCTCTGAAGCTAACTGGTGAGAAGGCCACTGGTTCCTAACCAAGGGTGTGAGGGGCTGCTGCACACAAACAGCTCTGGGGGTCACCAGAGTTGGGCCAGCAGAAGGTGGCCTGCTAGAAGGAATATGCAAGAAAGACCTGCAAATGGGCAGCATCTGTAGTTCAGTGGGGAGGGTTATTCATCTCTCTGAGCCTCAGATTTTTTCATCTGTAAAGTGGATTTAAGAACACAGACATAGGGGGCGGCGCTTGTGGCTCAGTGAGTAGGCCGCCGGCCCCACATACCGAGGGTGGCCGGTTTGAACCTAGCCCTGACCAAACTGCAACCAAAAAATAGCTGGGCATTGTGACGGGCACCTGTAGTCACAGCTACTTAGGAAGCTGAGACAAGAGAATCGCTTTAGCCTAGGAGTTAGAGGTTGCTGTGAGCTGTGACACTCTACCAAGGGCGATAAAGTGAGACTCTATCTCTAAAAAAAAAAGAAAGACAGACTTATAAATAACATATCCACTGATCCTAAGTGGGCTGAGAAACTACTGGTTTACTAAAGAGTAGGCCATGTCCCTTTAAAAATGCATATTGTTATTTTTGCTTGGTGTACTTTATATTTGGGTAAGGTCAGGGAGGCCAGTAATTTAAAGACAAATTATTTTATTTTATTTTTTGAGACAGACTCTCATTCTAATCACCCTGGGTAGAGTGTCATGGCATCACAGCTCAGAGCAACTTTAAACTCTTGGGCTCAACCATCCTTCTTCCTCAGCCTCCCAAGTAGCTAGGACTACCAGCACTTGCTGCAATGCCCAGCAATTTTTTACAGCCAGGTTCTTGCTCTGGCTCGGGCTGGTCTCAAGCTCCTGAGCTCAGGCAATCCACCTGCCTCAGCCTCCCAGAATTCTAGGATTACAGGCGTGAGCCACTGTACCTGGCCTCAAGACAAATTATTTAAATACGGAATTTCTGACAGCAGTCATTGAATCCCTATGGCTTGCTTAGTGGCCACTGCCTCATTCAGTGCTGTTATTCTCTCCTTCCAGATTGTTCTCTGGGGCCGTACTGAGAAATGCCTGAAGGAGACAACGGAGGAGATTCAGCAGATGGGCACGGAGTGCCACTATTTCATCTGTGATGTGGGCAACCGGGAGGAAGTGTACCAGACGGCCAAGGCTGTCCGGGAGAGGGTGAGCAGCCTGGAAGGGTCTGTCCTCAGTGCAGCCAACCACAGGCCAATGCCAGCCAGTGAGAACATCCTCATGTGACCCAGGAGAGAGCCTTGTGACGGTAGAATGGCTGTGCGCAGGGCACCTTTGGGGACTCTCCCGTGAAGCCGGACCAAGTGGACAGGGTTAGGGCTGATTACGTAACAGGATTAGTAACCTATAGTCCTCCTGGACGTGTAGACTTTGTGGGTTTCTTCCTAAGATCCTGCTGAATGTTCTATTGCCCTCTGGGTATATCCCTCTTCTGACTCCAGGCAGCCATTTGCGCTGAGTATATGTGTCAGTGAACTCCAGCAAAAGCCACCCTGTTACATGTCTGGCACGTGGTGATGTCAACTATTTTTATGTAACAATAACCCCATTTATTATAAATATGCTGTGTGCCAAGGACGTTTTGTGGCAAAAATTATTTCCACTCCTCAGAACAGCCCTGCTGTGGCACTGTCCCCATCTCACAAATCAAGACTGGCACTCAGAGAGGTGATGTGGTTTCCCAAGGCCCCATGGCTAGTGGGGTGGCAGGGGGACAAGTCCACATACCTACATAGGCAGACCCCTTGGGGCTGGCTACCCTCATGGCCCCCCCACAGCCTCTTGTCCCCCGCAGGTGGGTGACATCACCATCCTGGTGAACAATGCTGCTGTGGTCCACGGGAAGAGCCTGATGGACAGTGACGATGACGCCCTCCTCAAGTCCCAGCACATCAACACGTTGGGACAGTTTTGGGTAAGAGCCATCTCGAGCCAGAGCCAGCCCTGGGCATGACAGGGAGCCTGGGGGGCGGAGGGGCTAGAAGGAGAGGCACACCAGGGCTTGGACTCTGGCCAGCAGGGTTGTCCAAGGACAAGGTGGCCAGCTAAAAGGAATGTGCACCCCCAGGAGGCATCAGACCTAGAACATGAGCTCAGTGTTCTGCAGGGGAGCCCTCGGCCCCCCGCCCCAGCGAATGTGTCTGGGGTGGGCTGTTCTCCCGAGTGAGGGGGAGTGGCGGGGATGTTGGAAGCTGCGGCCGCTCCGCACTGATGCCCCCTCCACCCTCAGACCACCAAGGCCTTCTTGCCGCGCATGCTGGAGCTGCGGAACGGCCACATCGTGTGCCTCAACTCCGTACTGGCGCTGTCTGCCATCCCCGGGGCCATCGACTACTGCACGTCCAAAGCGTCGGCCTTCGCCTTCATGGAGAGCCTGACCCTGGGGCTGCTGGACTGTCCGGGCGTCAGTGCCACCACGGTGCTGCCCTTCCACACCAGCACCGAGATGTTCCAGGGCATGAGGGTCAGGTCAGTGAGCAGGGCACCAGCCTCGGGGACCGGCCATTGGTAGCAAGAGAGCCCTGATAGCACATAATCCAGAAGCCCTTTGCCTTTGGCTTGAGCTCAACAACACCCCTCCCAATTTGCCATCTACAAGACAGTGGGATGCCACGGCAGGCGAGGGCCCTGCTTCTTGGTTCAGGGAGCTGGTACAGGGAGCCAGGCCTGGACTCTGCCCAGCGAGAGAAAGCGGATGGGGCATTGACACAGGTTCAGCGTGAGTGGAGGGAGCTAGAGACAAAAGAATACGTCTGCACGATTCCATTTGTATGAGGTTCTAAAACAGGCAAAACCAGGTTATGGTGATGGAGATCAGACTACTGGCTGCCCTGGGGAACCCAAGGGAACCGTCTACAAATGTGCTCTGTTCTCACTCTAGGTGGGTGGTGGTTAAATAGGTAAAACTTAATCAAGCCATATGCTTAAGATGTAGGCCTTCTATTGTGTGCACATTATAGCTCAATTTAAAGAAACATGAGGCCCAGCCACTCCTTCTCCAGACCAGTTAAGGCCAGGGGGATGGAGACCTCAGTGAGCTCACATTCAGTGACCTCCCCCCAACAGCTGTGATGCATGGTGTGTATTGGGTCTGATCCGTCCTGCTCTGGCCTTTACAGCAAATCTGTGAAGTGGGGTGATGAGAATGTCTCGGTTCTGCAGAGAGAATACAGTGGGATCAGGCTTGGAACCCCACCAGGCATGTTGCCTACAGTCTACAGCTGTATCATCCTGCGGTTGTGGGGGGCCGTGTGGTTATGGATCAGTGAAAAATGAGAATTACCCACAAACTATTTTCTCTGGGCTTTTTTATAATCCAGCATATGATAATCTGCCTTCACATAGTAATATGCTTCCCCTGTGTCCAAAAGTAAGGGTGATGGGGAAGAGCCATTGTGAGGATTACAAGAGACAGTTCAGCATGGTGCTGCCCTGGAGGGTCACTCCCCACAGCTTAGTTATTGTTGATAGGGATTATAGGTGTGAGCCACTGCGCCTGGCTATCTTGGGGTGATGACAATGTCTCGATTTATAGCTCAATTTAAAGTGTGGCTCTGGTCATCAAAAATCAAAAATGCAGGCCAGGTGCAGTAGCTCACGCCTATAATCCCAGCACTCTGGGAGGCCAAGGCTGGTGGATTGCCTGAGCTCACAGGTTCAAGACCAGCCTGAGCAAGAGCAATACCTCATCTCTAATAAAAACAGCTGGGCATTGTGGCGGGCGCCTGTAGTCCCAGCTACTCGGGAGGCTGAGGCAAGACAATCGCTTGAGCGTACGAGTTTGAGGTTGCTGTGAGCTGTGACACCATGGCACTCTACCGAGGGTGACATAGTGAGACTCTGTCTCAAAAAAAAAAAAAAAACAAGAAAGCCAGGCGCAGTGGCTCACACCTGTAATCCCAGCATTGTGGGAGGCTGAGACGGGAGGATTGCTTGAGCTCAGGAGTTCGAGGCTTGTCTGAGTGAGAGTGAGACCCCGACTCATGAAAAAATTGAAAAACCCAGCCAGGCACCACGACGAGCACCTGTAATCCCAGCAGCTTCGGAGGCTGAGGCAGCAGGAGGCCCACAGCCTGAGTCTGAGGTTGCAGTGAGCTGTGACGCCATTGCACTCTGCTCAGGGCATAGGGTAGAACTCTGTCTAGACAAAAAAAAAAAAAAAACAAGGGAAAAAAAAAGAATCAAAAATGCCTGATTTGAATTATGTACTCTTCAGCTGGGAAACTTTGGGCTAGTTGTGTTACCTCTCCGAGTGTTACTTTGGTCATCTGTAAAACAGTGGAAATAATATTTGCTTGTAGGATTATCAGGAGAATTAGGAATAATACATCTAGCACAGCTAGTGCAAGGCCAGAACACACTAGATAGTTAAGAAAGAACTACTGCTCTCCTTATTTTTACTGACAATAAACATCTTCATAAATTCATGTTATTAATTTTCCTCGCAGACCGTATCTTCAGAGTTTGTCACAGAAGTACATACTTCCCCCTGGCTTGTGTGCAAATTATAAGTTGAGAGGAGACTAGACCACTATTAATGTACCACGTTGGCTTTTTTTCTCCCGTGACAACTTGGTTTGGTTTCTCTTTTTCTGAGTATACAGTTGGTGCTCAATAAATACATATGGGATAGAAGTACATCAGTGGCAATCTGCTGTTTTAATTGGGTGCCCTGAGCACAGTAGCAGAAGGACATTCACTGATATTGAGTCTGTGTATCTCTTTCATGTTTTAATATAATTCCTTCTCTCCCACTTGAGAGAGAAATTCCAGGTTTTCCAAGGCATTTTTCCATAGTGGTTCAGAGTGGAGATCAAACTCCCTGGGGTCAAATCCCAGCCCTGGGTGGCCTCAAGCAAGTTACTTAACTTTTCTGTGCCTCAGTTTCCTTCTCTGTAAAAAGGGATTAATAATAGTACCTCCTACTGCCTGGGTAGATGAGCTCCTATGTGTGAATCAACTAGTCATGCCTGGCAAGCCGTGAAGCCCCAGGTGAATTACCGCAGGTACTCAGTTACCTGTGGCTGTGCAGGTGAACCCCAAGGGCTTGGCCAGGAGGGTAGAGTAAGGAAGATGGTACTTAACCAACTCCCATTTCCTGAAAGGATAGAAAAAAAATGAATAAAAGCATTGGTTCTTCCTACAACCATGCTTAGCAGCTTCACGGGGTTAAACATGGGGGACATGTTTAGGACAAAATCGGTGTGTTTCCCAGCAATGTTGGCCATGTCCGTGGGTGCTGCTGTTTATAAATCTATTTACTGGGCCTCACCCACACCACTCTTCACAAACACTGCTGCATTCGGCCTTCACAGTAACCCGGCCAGAGAACCATCTCCCCATTTTACAGATGGGGGAACTGAGTCTCAAAGAAGCAAAATTACTTGCCCAAGGCTGCACAGCTTGAAATTGGCTTGCCCACGGTGTTCTTTTCACAGATCTGTGCTGCCTCCGTGGGAGTTAACAGTTCCCATCCCACCCAGCACAGAGAAGGAGAAAATCCACCCCTGCAGACATGCTTGAGGTCTCCTCTGTGAGGTCCTTCCAGGGGTCTCACGGGAAGGGTAGAAAGGGTCCCCCTGGACCAAGGAACTTGGTCTGTCTCTCCTGTCTTTCCTTCCCCAAGAAAGAGGATAGGCCGCAGGTGGAGGCTGGAGAGTCTCAACTGTCCGCCGAGTCTGCAGGATTCCAATGTCAGTGAACTGCCTCTGCACAGCCATCTTTGCAGAACCCGGAGCCTGGCCCGTCTAGACTGCAAGGCTGTGGGCCTCTTAGATGGCAAAGGAAGTACAGTGGGTGAGATCTACATGCCCTCGGAGGCCAAGCCCAAGCCAGGGGCCCATGGACTGCCTGTTGCTCAAGAATGACATCAGAGGAGGGTGACTCATCACCCCTAATCTTCCTGGTGCCAGAACAGATCATAAGGCCTTTGTAGGATCAGGGTCAAAGCCAGCAGCATTAGCCCTGCACCTACAGGCCCAGGAGGGGCAGAAGAGCAGAGAGAAGGTGTTGGAGCCTTGATCTGATGTGACTCCCTAGTGTCCCACTGACCCACTGAACCCTCAGTTTTCTTATCTGTAAATTGGGAGAATGATTTGTGCATGGGCTGGCACTTAAGGAATATCATCACCGTATGGGTCTGAGGTCAGACCCCTCTAAACAGGCATGAGACGCCCCTAATGTTTGCTTATTCAATCATTCATTCATTTTGAAATCTCATGGAAAGCACTTTGCAAAGATGTGAATGAATCAGTGAATCAATCAGTAAGTTAGTGAGTGACAAGCTAGGCAGAAGGCGTCCCCAGCAGAGCCTGCCTCCAGACAGGGTAAGCAGAACAGGAGGTGGGGCAGTGTTCACCCTTTCAGCAAGTGTCATTTGGCACCTTCTGTGTGCCAGGTTCTACGCTAGGTGCTGGGGACATAAGAAGGAGCAAGACCGACCAGGCCTCCACCTTTGTGGAACTCCTAGTCTGAGCAGGGAGACAGGCCTCACGAGCAAGGCCATTCTAGATGGGGGAAATACAGCCAAGAAAATTAGCAGGAACAAGATCAGAGACCACTCTGGGGAGGTTGAGCTGAGACGTCTCTCACGAGAGAGCCAGGCCACGCGGACAGCTGGCCCCAACAAGAGAAAGCATAGCGTGACAAGAACAGAGAGACTGGGCTCAGCGCCTGTGGCTCAAGCGGCTAAGGCACCAGCCATGTACACCTGAGCTGGCGGGTTCGAATCCAGCCTGGGCCCACCAAACAACGATGGCTGCAACCAAAAAATAGCCAGGCTAGCCAGTAGCGGGTGCCTATAGTCCCAGCTACTTGGGAGACGGAGGCAGGAGAATCGCTTGAGCCCAGTAGTTGGAGGTTGCTGTGAGCTGTGACAGCTTGAGGCTCTGTCTTAAAAAGAACAGAGAGACTGGGCCAGTCCTGCTGATTGGCAGGGCCCAGAAGGCTCAGAGAGCATGGGACAGAGTCCAGGTGCTCTGGGAGCTCCTGGAGGAGCTTGGAGAAGGGATCCCAGGTGGCTGGGGTGGAAGTCTATGACCCTAGGGGAGACCCCTGTGCATTGCGGGGATGAGGGAATGTGGAACTCCCAACAAGTCTGAGGCTGGGGGAGTATCCCAACAGTCTTTGAGTCTCCCCAACAGGAAAGGGGGAGGGGTGTCCCTGGTGTGTCAGCCACGTACAGGCTTCTGGCACAAGCAGGTGCCTCCCAGGAGAAAGCCACTGTATCTCTCTCCCTGCATTCAGGTTTCCCAACCTCTTCCCCCCGCTGAAGCCGGAGACGGTGGCCCGGAGGACTGTGGAAGCCGTGCAGCTCAATCAGGCCCTCCTGCTGCTCCCATGGACCATGCACGCCCTCATCATCTTGAAAAGGTATTGGTGGTGGGGGCGGGCCACCCTGGGCTCCATCAACAACTGTTGATGTGCTGTCCTCACCCAGGGCAGCAGTTCTCAAACTTGTTAGTCCCAGGAGCCCCTAGGCCTTAAAAAGTATTAAGGAACCCAAGACCTTTTATTGATTTGAATTGTATTTTTTTTTTTTTTGAGACAGATTCTCAATCTGTGTCCTGGTAGAGTGCTGTGGCATCATAGCTCACAGCACTCTCAAACTCCTGGGCTCAAGTGATCTTCCCGCCTCAGCCTCCCAAGTAGCTGGTCCTACAGGTGCCTGCCACAAGGCCCAGCTAATTTTTCTATTTTTAGTAGAAACAGAGTCTCACTCCTGCTCAGGCTGGTCTCCAACTCCTGAGCTCAAGCAATCCACCCACCTCAGCCTCCCAGAGTGCTGGGATTACAGATGTGAGCTACTGAACCCAGCCTAAGTTATATCTTATCACTATTTACTATATTAGAAATTAAAACAGAAAAATTATATAAGATCTATACCTGTTTATATTTACATTTTTATATATAAATAACAACAAACTCATTGCCTTAACATAAATATATTTTTACAGCAGGTAAATATATATTATATATATATATATCTTTAGTGACCACTACAAACACTTCCTGTAATCATATTTTCTAAAACAAAACAAATGTAGGAAGGAGTGTCATTGTTTTACATTTTTGCAAATCTCTTTGTTGTCTGCTTTATTTGAAGACAACTGGATTCTTTTTTTTTTTTTTTTTTTTGGTAGAGACAGAGTTTCACTTTATGGCCCTTGGTAGAGTGCCATGGCATCATACAGCTCACAGCAACCTCCAACTCCTGGGCTTAAGCGATTCTCCTGCCTCAGCCTCCCGAGTAGCTGGGACTACAGGCGCCCGCCACAACGCCCAGCTATTTTTTGGTTGCAGTTCAGCTGGGGCCGGGTTTGAACCCGCCACCCTCGGTATATGGGGCCGGCGCCTTACCGACTGAGCCACAGGCGCCGCCCGACAACTGGATTCTTATATCTGCGTCTGATTTGAACTTCTTGTGACATAAGCCATGTCATACAGCCTCTGGAAAGCTCCACTGTACACTGAAGGAAAGAGAGTGGAAATGCAATTAACATCTTAGTGTGTTACGAACCCCCTCCAAGGGTTCCTGGTCCCCACACTTTGAGAACCACTATTCTAGTGACTGAGAGACACAGCCCCAACCTCTAGGAAGTTTACTCTAATGGGCAGTACAGGGGCCTTGATGCCAAAGGCTCAGAATGCACAGAAATGTCATGGTACTTGTCAGGCAGGGTATACTTGGGTAACCACTTTGGGTTCCAGAGTAATCCCCCAGTCTACATTTCCTGCCCCCTTCCCCGACTACTTTTCAACAAGGAAATATTCCCTGCCCTGCATCCTGCTCCATCTTCCCCAAGAGAAATCTTTAAAGGCTCAACTCTAGTGCCACCACCCCCAGGAAACCTTCCAGATTGCTCCAGCTGAAAGTGAACCTTTCGCATCTCATACTAGAGTGAACCGGGGCCCTTCAGTCTCATTCAACAACAGACCAAGGCCCCCCTCCCTGTACCAGGCCCGTGCTAGGGGCGGGGCCAGGCAGAGGTGAAACGCTGCCACATAGGCACCCACGGGCTGGCCACGTAAACAGGAGGACAACCAGGGCCTGCAGGGGACTCACAGGGGCTCTGGGTTGTACCAAGGAGAGGCTTGAGGGCGAGGCTAGGACAGTCCTCTGGAGGGCGTACTCCCCAAATCGTACCTGAATTCTGAGACTCATGTAGCAAATCTTAGTTGAATAAATGGCAGTTGGAGCTGATTGATCTCTTAGGCATGTACAGGTGCTGAAGTGCTAAGGCTATGACTTTGAAAGTTTCTTCTACCCCACCCCGGTCTGGTCAACAGCTGCTTATCTAGTTCCTTGAAAGCCCTTCCCTGCAGGGGCCTGGTGGGCGCAGCTGGCGTGT
Organism: Nycticebus coucang; assembly: GCF_027406575.1. Classification (NCBI taxonomy): domain Eukaryota; kingdom Metazoa; phylum Chordata; class Mammalia; order Primates; family Lorisidae; genus Nycticebus; species Nycticebus coucang. Next base: position 9,278,120 of record NC_069801.1, on the reverse strand, counting down.
GGCTGGGAGATGGGTGGCATGATTCTGCCATCTGGTGTGGCCCCCCGTGACCCAGCCTCAGGCCCACACCCCTGATAACCGTCTTCTCTTCTTCCTCCCACTCCGCCAGCATCCTCCCACAGGCTGCACTCGAGGAAATCCACAAATTCTCAGGGACCTACACCTGCATGAACACTTTCAAAGGGCGGACATAGAGGCGAAACCCAGAGACACGCTCAAGGAGCCAGAGCCGGAGGGGGCCACGCACCCGGGCACTCGCCTTGCGCCTGTCCGTCGGCACAGTTCTGCTGGGTGAGCAGGACACCTCCTCTCCCCCAGGAAGAATCTGGCTGCCCCCCCCCACTGGCCAGCCCCAGGACCTTTGCACAGGACTGATGGGGATAACTCTGACCCCCATGGGGAGGCGAGAAACCAGCCAGCAGCCGTCTTGACACTTTTGTGCATTTCTAATTCTGTAGAGTTTATTGTTCAATCGCTTCTCCAGTCTAACCAACCTCAGCCATGTGCATAGACTATTTCCAGAAGGGTCTGTCCCCAGATGCTCTGCCTCCCCCTCCAAAACCTCCTTATCCTTGGCTTGCACAAACTGGTTGAACAGCAGGAATGAAAAATAAAGAGAGATGGCTTTTGTGACTTACTTTGTTCAAATCCTCAGTGGGCAGTTGGCAGGGGGCCAATCCCAGCCACAGAACTCCATCCTTTGAGAGAGGATTGGTCTGTTCAGAGTTCCCAGCTGCTGGGAGTAGAGAAGAGGGCAAAGAATAGGAGAGAAAGTGGAGCCCAGGCCTGGGGGCAGAGGAAAGCGCCAGGCCCTTTACCAACAGCCAGGGGTCAGGGGCCATTTTGCTTCCCTGGTGTGACCTTCATGAACTAGTCTGCAGAGAGCTGGCCACAGGTAGAGCTGCTCTGTCATGCCACGGCACTGCCAGCCACCAGGAGAGCAGAACCTGTCTTTAATGAGCACCTGCTGGACAAAAGGCCAGTAATCTGGTTGAGAAAGAATTGTGAGTCACCAATTGTAGTGACAATTCATCACAATGAAGCCAGCCCTACAGACCCAGACCCCCATGTCCCATTTGATTGCAGGGGAAGGGGAAACCTGGGGTAGCAGAGGGACTGGCACAGTCTTCCTCTTTGGGGGGAATTTACAGTCAAAAAGACCTGGGTAGAGATGCCCCATGGTTCCCCTGGTGTGTACTCTCTCTGCTGCTTCAAGCTTAATAAACTTGACCTTGGGCCACAGGGGGAGAGGTGGATAATGCCATCTCTTATTAACTAGCCACCATCTGCACAGGTCTTGCAGGTGGGGGAAGGGGAGAAAATGGGGCTCCCAGGAGGTGTCGGAGGTCACCAGCCTCTGACTCAATGGAGGAGCTTCCCAAGAAGCCTCAGGCTGAACCTTCCTGCCTTCCCTTAGAGGGAAGGGAACTTAGACTAAACACACAGCTCAGGTCTGCGTGCACAACGCCTAGTCAAAATTGCATATCCACTCTTGACTGAGTACCTATAGAGCGACCACGGGTCTCAAGACATCATGTTATAGCTCTGTTATCCATGCTACCTCACAGGACCTGAAGACCAAAACTTACAGCTCTCAGAGAAAACTTTAAAGACTTCCAGCAGCCGTGCCATTATCAACCAGGCTGTCACCCCCAAATCTCAATGGCTTCCAAAAGGGAAGGCTTCCATCTTACTGTTGCTACCTGTCCTTCAAGGGTGGCTACAGCTCTGCTCCGGGTCATCTTGCTCTGTTGCTCAGGCTAACTGAGCGGCCTCTGTCTGGGAGGATCACCTATGGTGAAGGCAAACGCACCTGGTGAACCACATGGCAGCTGCCAAACTTTTCTGCCTGGAAACAACGTGTGTCATGTCTCCCCACATTTCATTGGCCCGAGCAGGTCATGTGGTCAAACCTGCCACTGATGCTGCAGGAAATAACAATTCCCTCCTTGGGGAAGCAGTCAGTGGTTTAGAACTAGAATGGGATCTGCCACTCCATGGAAGAAAATGTCATGAGGAAAATTAAAATTTAGGCAGAAGATGGAGGGAGGCCTGAGGTCAGACACAGTAGATGCTGAGCAGAGGGCTACAGAATCACTGGTCAGCCCGCACCTCTCAGTAGCCTTTGGAAAGCAGTGCTATGACACCCATTTTGTAGATGAGAAAAAGGGCTCAGAGCAGGGCAACCCCTGCCCAGGTTTCAAGGGCACTAGAGCCGGAATCTGAACGCAGCTCTCCCAGGACCGCAAGTCCCCTTGCTCACTGTGCAGCAATCAAATAGCAAGCGATGTGGTACCAAGCCGTGACCCATCCCTCCCCTCCCTTTTGGTCCTTGACCACATGCATTACCAAAATGCTTTGGTGCTTTGCTAAATGCAAAGGGATTGGGGAAGAGGATGAGGGTGGGTCCTGCCTGCTGAGCCCTGATTTTTCTCTCCAGGCTTGAGCAGCAGATGAATTTCTGTGCTCACAGCCTGGCTCCAGCCCAACCTTTTGGAGATGATTTGACTCCTGAGGTTTCCATGAAGTTGCACTTGGCCTGCAGGCCAGAGATGCTTTGGGGATCCCTGAGGTCTGACCAGACGCTGGGACTGAGTGAAGCCCAGCGAGGGTGCGATGACCGTCCTGGCTAGAGGGAGCGCGGGCTTCCCAGAGCCCCAGTGGCTTCTCCTGGTGACAGGGCCCAGCCTGCTCCTGCCCTGCCCCCTCCTGCCAGCCGGGAAGCTTTCAGTCTTTTTCTGGATCTTTTCCCAGAGGAACCAGAAGAAAAAGCCTTGGGCAGATTCCCAGGAGGCCCCATTCTTGTCCCTCTCCCAGATGGTTTGGCCGCTTGGAAAGGCTGGAGAATGAGAGAAGAGAGCTAATTCTGTCCCTTAGCTTGGCCATGGGAAGGACAGTGGCAGGTGCCAAGCCCCTGAGGGGCAGGACAAGATGTGCCAACCCTGCGAAGGAGCCTTGGGCCCTGGGAAATGACCCAGTTGCCATGCCTAGGGTTCCTCCCCATCCCCAAAGAGAACCAGATTAGGGGTGGGCACCGAGCCCAGGGAGGCACCAGACCCAAGCCCTGTCCTGGCACCGTCCCAGGGGCCCAGGCTGTCCGGCCTGGCAAGTGCTCAGGAATTGAGTCCTATGACCACCACTCTGCTCCCAGGGGCCAGAATGCTTTGAGAAAGGGACTCTCATCTTTTCAGACCAAATGGATATTTAAGAAGGACCAGGGTGACGGAAAGCTCCTAGACTGACCCCAGGGCTCAGCATTATGTCACAAGCCCTGTCTGATGAGGGAGACAGCCCTTGCCCTGAAGATGTCCTAGTCTGACTGGGGCCAAAAATGGAGCGCCAGTTTGCAAAGGCATTTGGCTGCCCACATGTTGACAAGCACAGAGCGGGGAGGGCAGGTGTCAGGGTGCCATCTCAGGAGAGAAGAGATGCCCATCCTCCCACAGCACACCTGGGACTTCTGTCTCTGAGGGGTCTTCTCCCATATTCAGGGGGGTCCTTCCAGAGGACGTGGGTTGTTAAGAGGTCCACATTTGTGAAGGGGTCTCTATGCACAGCCACCCATCACTTCTTCGTCCCTGGACCCAGAAGGGAGGTCTAGAGCAGCTCTCAGGTACTTTGGGCACCCAGGTCTTCCTTAAAGTGGAACTGTCACACCAGGATTTGTTTAGACATTCATCCACACAGCGCTCTTCATAAACTGAAGACCGACCACTATGGACTAGTGTTGGTTCAGCCTGGGCCTGAGGGTCTAGCTCCCTGCCCTACCTCTCACAGCCCCCAGAGGCCCTCAGCTCCCAGCCCCCCAGTAGCCTTGTGCTCAGAAGTTCATCCCGGAGTGCCCGGACCTACCATGAGGTTAAGGAGCTCCCCAAGAGCTGGGAGGGCCCAGTATTTGAAGGGGGATCCAGACTGCAGGTCCATTAGCCTGGTTCAAATCCCAGCTCTGCAACCTCCTGTGTGACATTGACTTTCCTCTCCTGCAGAGCACAGGTGACATTAGTGTTCTCCTACCCCAGGAGGCTGGGGTGAGTATGCAGTGGGAATGGGACCTAAACAGTGTCTGTGATCTCATCGGGGCTTGGTGTGATGCTGGCAGCTCCTGTAGCATCCAGCCAAGACCATACTGCCCCTCAGAACACCTGGGGTCACTGCCTTGGCCTGGCTGGTGGCCATGGTATCCTACAAGACCTGGCTGGCATCCCTGTGGTTGGGCGGGATGATGCTGCAGCTCAGAAGATCCCAACATGTTGGTGGGGTGAGGCCCCTATGGAGGGCAAAGCAAAGGGCCCCGGGAAGACAGGAGGTGCTGCATGAGGACAGGTTGCTGTCCCCCAGTGCAGGCAGGTGGGACATTTGCAGGACATTTCTCTGGCACCTCCCAACACCGCTGGCTCTGGGCAGCCCCTTGGCATCTAAATCTCTCCACGGCTCAGGATGGGAATAAATGCAGAAGCTTCTCCGGAAGGTACTACTGAGAGTGGCAGCCTCGTCCCTACCCTGCTGGGAAGCTGCTCTTGAACCCAGATGCCCCAGTTAGGCAGCAGAGCCACCACCTCAAACTAGCCAGAAGAGAAGCCCAGCACAGGGGGACCAGGCCTGACTCAGGAGGCTGGCTGACCAGGGCCCAGTTTGTGACCCAAGAGGGTCTCTGACTTCTCTGCATTGAATTATTAGGAGCCCCTTGGCACCCCACCTTTTGCCCACCGTTCTGGGGATTTTCAGGACACTCAGGAGAAGAGTAAAAAAAAAAAGCACTCTGCAAATAAGTCTGCCTTTTCATTGAAACCAGGCTATCCCTCCAGGAGCTGAGCAGCTGGGAAGGAATATTTCTGCAGCGTCCTGAGCACAGTGGCCGTGTAACTAAGGTCAGCAGGTCCCACCCGTGTGATCAGGTTCACCCTGCAAGGCACGGCTGTCTCTCCCTTCTGAGGAGCCCCTGGGACTCTCTGCACACACCGTCCTGTCCCCTCCTCATTGCACGTGGACCTGTGCTGTGTCCATCTCCCCCTATCCCAACCTGCAAAGCAGGCCTCAGACATGGCCTCCCAGGTGGTCACCGTGGCTGGGTTACTCCATCTCAACCGTCTGTTCATTTTATTCATCAACCACCTAACCACTTACCATTGTAATTATTTTTTATGTAACAGCCTTATTGGATACAATTGACATACCACACAATCACCCACTGAAGTGTGTAATTCAGTGGTGTTTATTCAGAGTCACGCAACCATTTCAAAAAGAAACCTTGTACTCATTGGTGGTCCCTCTCCATTACCCCTTCCCTGACTCTCAGCCACGGCAAACGCTTGCAGAGTTCTGTCTCTACGGATTTGCTGTTCCAGATATTTCACGTAGGTGGAATCCCACACAAAGTGGGCTTTAGTGGTGTCTTTCCCTGAGCTTGCTGTTTTCAAGGCGCATGCATGGTGTAGATGGCCTCCGTGCTTCAGGCCTCTTCTTTACCAAATGATCATTGCATGGATTTACCGAATTTGTTAATTTGGGGCTCCAGGGGTTGATCTTGAGGAATATTCTGGGCTATTGTTATTTATTTGGTCTGTCCCAGTCTTTCTCCCACTCTGGGCCAGACTCCACATGAGGGCGGGAGTGGCCACTTCCACTCAGTAATTACTGCCTTTGCCACAGGCAGCAAAAAGCAGGGTTCTGCCTTCTTCTCAATACACCCAGAACCGCCATCCTATCCCAACCCTGACTCTAACCTGATCCCAACCCTAACCCTAACCACAGACCTATTCCATCTTTTGAATGGAATCATTCTCTGTGCTGGGGCTGTCCTGTGCACTAGGGGTTTCTCTACTCATCAACTGCCAGGAGCACCTTCTCCAGTTTTGACAACCAGAAAAGAGTCTCCCAATATGGTCAAAAGTCCCCTAAGGAGCTAACTCACCCCTGTGGGGATCCCCTGGTCTACAGCGTTTTCTCACGTCTTCCTAACAGCCCAGAGCAGCAAGAGCTGCATTATGGGCCTTGAGTAGCAGGAGACTGAGCCCCAAAGAGCTTTCATGGCCTGACCTCCAAGAGGCTGGCACAGCACCGGGAAGTGAACCGCTGGCACAGGCTGGGCCCTGAGCCTCCCATGGGGAGCCAGGAAACTTCCTTCCATGTTACCACTTGAGTCTCTCTTTCTTTGGACTTGGTTTGAAAGCCCCTTCTTGCCTCTGCTCTCTTGGTGAGTTACGCCAGCACTGCAGAATTTCCCCGGCTGCCTTTCCCCTCAAATCCTTATCATTCCTTTCCTTTTTCAAAGCTCCCAAGACAAAGGAAATAAATAAGCACTTGGAGGAAGACACAAGCTGTGCTTGTTCCTTTGAGCTGCTGCTGTGATGTAACTGGATCCCGCTTGGGAAGGTCACATGGGGACCTGGGCAGAGCCCCAGCCTGGGGCCTGGCCACGAGCACACAAACTTCCACAGCTCCGGCTTGTTGAGTGTGAGATGAGGCTAAACATCCCCTGATGCTTGAAGAAGAGACTGGAGTTTGGAGCCGCCATATCTGGCTGAGATTCCGAATCCTGGCTCTGTGTGACCTTGTGTTTAACCTTAACCTCCCCCCAAGCCTTAGTTTCTCCATCTATAGAATGGGACAAATAACCCTGCCCCGGTAGAGTTGCTTCTAAAAATCAAAGGAATAGGCCAGGCATGGGGCTCATGCCTGTAATCTCAGCACTCTGGGAGTCTGAGGCAGGTGTTTTGCGTGAGCTCAGAGTTCGAGACCACCCTGAGCAAGAGTGAGAACTTGTCTCTACTAAAAATAGAAAAACTAGCCAGGCACAGTGGCACATACCTGTATTCCCAGCAGCTCAGGAGGCTGAGGCAAGAGAATGGCTTGAACCCAGGAGTTTGAGGTTGCTGTGAGCTGTGACACCACAGCACTCTACCCAAGGGGACAGAATGAGACTCAGTCTCAAAAAATAAAAAGGAATTAAAAATTAAGAGTAATATGCATAATAAATTCATGCATTTGTGCTTGGTATTAATGCCAAGTAATAAATTAATAAATTTATATGATATTATATGGAAAGTAATAAATCATTGCATGCTTGGTATGTGACAGATCCTAAGTTATATGCATTTAATAATTAAAATCTCCCAACATTTTATAGGAAACTGAGATAGAGAGAAAGATGAAGTAATCTTCCTGATGCTTATTCACAGCTAGTAACTGGTAGAGCTGAGATTTGAACCCCAGAGACTGATTGGAAAACCCTGATTCTTAATCCCTGGATGCTGTGATGCTGTGATTTCTCTTTTTCTTTCTTTCTCTCTTTCTTTCTTTTTCTTTCTTTCTTTCTTTCTCTCTTTATTTATTTCTTTTTTGAGGCAGAATCTTAAGCTGTCACCCTGGGTAGAGTGCCATGGCATCATCATAGCTCACAGCAACCTCCAACCCTTGGGCTCAAGTGATCCTCTTGCCTCAGTTTTTTCTATATTTCTAGTAGAGACAGGGTCTCACTCTTGCTCAGGCTGGTTTCCACCCCGTCAGCTCTAGCAATCCACCTGCCTCAAACTTCCAGAGGATTACAAGTGTGAGCCACAGTGCCCAGCCTGATGCTGTGATTTCTTTCTTTCTTTTTTTTTTTTGAGACACAGTCTCAAGCTGTCACCCTGGGTAGAGTGCCGTGGTCTCACAGCTCACAGTAACCTCAAACTCTTGGGCTTAAGTGATTCTCTTGCCTCAGCCTCCCAAGTAGCTGGGACTACAGGTGCCTACCACAACGCCCGGCTAGATGCTGTGATTTCTTGAAGAAGCAGCCTAGTATGTAAAGAGTACAGATGTAATTCTTGCCTTTGTTCATAAACATATGGCCCAAGACCTGGAATTTTCCTGGCCAATCTAAGTCAATGTCATTGCCAGATTCTAACATGGTTTCAGTTATGACTAGATCCAGGGTACAAGTAGCGTTTCTGGGATCCATTTTTTGTTTCTCTGTCCTTCATTTCTGCATCCTCTGTGCTGGCTTCATTCTCCAACATTTTGCTCCAGTGATGGCAAGCTACCTCAGCTCCAACCTCACATAGACCCTCCCCAGCTCGAGAGCAGCAGAAAAAGGGAAATTGGAGTCACCAGGCATTAGTTCCTATTAGTTCTGATTGGCTTGGATTGAGTCACATGTCCATGTGTGAACCAATCACAGCAGCCAGAGGAATGCAATGCTCTGATTGGCTGGCCCTGAGTCTTAAAGTCTATCCCTGCAACCAAGCAGGGAAATAGCCAGTTGGAACACATGGGCTGCCAGCTGGGGAGGGGAGGCTCCCTGGAAGTCCAGGGGAAGGGTAAAATGACATTACATAGCAAAACCAAGAGTTGTTACCACGATACCACTGGTGGACTGCCTGACTTGCTACTGGGCCTTTCTGAGTGACAGCTGGCCCACATCCTGACAGGCATCCCTGAGCTCCCAGGACCTTGTCCTCTTCTGACTGACAGTTGGCCAGTGCATTGACAGGCTGTTGGCAGCCCCCACTCCTGACTGGCAGTCAGTGGGTGCCCTGGTGGGCAGTTGGCAGCGCAGTATGGGCAGTTGACCAGTCCTACCTGGCAGTCCCTCAGAGCTGCCCCAAGGAGGGGAGACGTCCGGCAGTGGACACCATCTGGCTCTGCCTCTGCCCTCTTTGTAGGAATGGAATCACTGCCCCCCCATTCCCCCGTCACTGGGAGAAAATGGCAGCTAGTTCTGAAAGCCTTTTGTCCCCTTGTGGTAGCAGGAGGCCCTGTCCAGCAGGAACAAGATGCCATTTAGGGCCAGCAGTGCCCTCTGGAAGCCAGGGCCAGTGGCCCTGGGGTGGAGGAATTCGGGAAATGTTGGAATGGGTGCCCAGCTTGTCCCTGCTCATTCAGTGTCACTCAGCTTCCAACAAATAGTTCTTAAAGGCCCACTGTGGGGCAGGCAGCGGGACATGGCAATGAACTTGGGCAGGGGCTTGTCTCCACTGAGCTTTCTGCCCGTCAGGATGGGAGGACCATCAAATGGATGCTAAGCAAGCATATGGGGGCGGGGGGCCCAGGCTCTGAAAAGGCAGCTGGGCCAAGTCTGAGAGGACATACAGGTCCGGCAGGGATTTTGGACCTATTCCCAAGGCAGAAGGCACTAAAGCAGGCAGCGTCACGGTGAGACCAGCGTTTAAGAATGGTTGCTGCAGACAAAGGGGGCCTGACCGTGGAGGGCATGGGCAGAAGCAGAAAGCCTGTTCATAATTCAGAGAAGAGATAGGGGCAGATGTCAGGACTGGGCGGGTTTGTGTGGGGACACAAAAACCCCAGGGAGGCGGGCAAGGCCGCTGGAAGAGAAGGCCAGCCACGCTGGAGAGTGGGGGTGAGGGGCTAATTCCATTCTTCCAAGGAGAGGCAGAGCTGCCCCCGGGCAGAAGCCAGGGACATCAGGAATGCTTGGTGCACATGCCAGCCCCACAGGCCAAGGAAGCTCTTTAGGAAAGGAAAAGGGTCCGCATGCCAGGCTGGGAGGGGCTGACCAGAGGCAGGGAGGAAATACCAGTCCTGGCTGGAAGGTTGAGGGTGGGCATTGTCCAAGGGCCGGGAGGCCAGAGGGCCAGGGGAGCAGCAGGTCACCCCCCCTTCAGGAACTCAGAAGCTGAGGGTCCCTGTGTGTATCTGGGAAGACCCAGCCAGGAGGAGGAGCTGTAGGCCTCTCTCCTGGCAAAGTAACCACGAAAAACGCATGTGCTTCTCTAGAGAGGTGGCATTCACAGAGGGCTGCGCCACTCCCTTGAGGCTGGGCTTGTGGCCCTGTGAATTGGGATTCAGACAGTGGCCGTCCTGCAGAGGCAGCACGGGAGAGCAGAGCGGCACCTGCCCCTTCAGCTCAGGCCTCCAGGCCTAGGCTCCTAAGACAAGGCGGCCCTGCTGGGGCCTGGGACCCAGGCAGGAACACGGCCCCCAGACCCCACCATCCTTCTACTCCCTGGTTTGTTCTGGACTGTGCCTATGGTCTATCTCCCCTCGAGTGCTGTCACTTCTTCCCCTCCACCTTCCTGGACACACCCCTCTCCATCATCACACCCTCCACAGAGGCCCCTCCCTAATCTGCACTTTTGGACAGTTTCCTAAGTGGTCTCAGCCTCCAGGTGTTCTATTCCATGGGCACCCCCCACCCAATGCAACCAGGGGGGGTCCTTTTCAGAGCTCAGATCTGACCATGCCACTCCCTGCTTAGAACCTTCAATGGCTCCCCATTGCCCACAGGATAAAGCTTTTATTACTCCTCAGCAAGGCCTGAAAGGCTTTTTCTGACCTGGTCCACAAATTTCACCAAATGATTTTCTAGAGCAGAAGGAACATTGTCTCCCTGGACAAGCTTTAAAGAAACCCTTTTATTCTCATCAACACACAGAAAGATAGCGTCCCTCCTCTACAAACAAAAGTGCTAGCAACTCAAAGGGGTGTGCATAAACCTTATTAGTGTTGGTGGAAAATGGGAAACTAGGCAAATTTCCATCATGGTAGCATGGATCAATTAGGGTGTAGGTTCACACAACAGAATATTCCACAGCAACGATGGCGAGCGGACACCTGCTACGTGCAACAGCGTGGGTGAAACTCACAAGCATAATACTGAGCAAAAGGAGCCCGATACGAAAGGCTTCACCTTGAATGACACCATTCAGAAGAAGTTCAAACACAAGCACACCTAATCTACGATCCCCAGCGATCACCCTCAGGGCTGATAGGTTGTAGGGGGATTGTCCTAGGGCTACAAATGCTCAGTGTTGTGATCCGAGTGATGGTTACGCAGCTGGATGGGCATTGGGCATTGACTGAGCCTCGCACTTCAGAACAGTGCAGGTAAGTCCGCCCCATTTGAAAGGTAAGCAAGTGAGAATAACCACAGTTCACCCAGACTAGCAATATCGAGCCACTTTTGAGAAGAACGAATCGGGCATTTTCGACCTGGGGCTGCCCCCATGCTCTGTCGTTAGTAGGCAGTATTAGAGCCGGTGTGTACATCAGATCTCATTATTGCCAAAACAAGTGACTCCCTGTGCTCCCACACACACGCACGCCCGGGCATCCACACGCCTGTGTACGTTTGTGAGTAAAGAGACAGTGGAGAAAGGTCACTTAAGATATGCGGGGGTGAGGGCTGGAGACAGGGTGATTCATTCTTCATGGATCTTTGTGTTTCCACTGACTGACGCCAACATGTGAGGGTTTTATAATTGCCAAAAAGGGATTTTAATGAAAGAATGAACAGGGAGAATGGGAAAGTGAGCACAGTGGCTTCAGGACCAGTGTGACCTGGGTTGTTTGTCCTGTCACCACCTACTTGGGAGGCCCAAGGAGAGTGAGTCACCCCCTGCTCCCCAGCCCTGCCTCCTCTGCTGGAAGATGGAGAGACTCCATGGAATACGGAAGTCTCATGGGCTGGTGCTTTGCACCCTGGGACCCTGCCCAGTCAGTGGCTGTCACTACTGTCATGACTGTCCTCTGCCCTCCACCCCGCCCTGACGCCCTCTCTGTTCCTCCTTCCACATCCTCCCACCCCACCCCTGCCCTACGTATGTCAGATGAAAAGGGAGCTGGGGATAAGGAAGGGTCTGAGGGGACCAGCCCTTGAGTGGTCAAGGGCATACGAGAGGCCCAGAGGCCACCTCCAGGCCAGAGAAGGAGGCTGGCCTCCCCTCTGAGGCCGACTGGTCCGTGTGTCCAGCTCCTGCCAAAAGCCATGATGACAGATGGCCCCCATAGGAAAGGTCACTGTCTCCTGAGCACTTGTGTATTTGGCTAAGGCGGGCGGGTGGGGCGCCTTGCAAGGCCCGGCAGATGTCTGGTGTTTGGGGGCCTGGACTTCACCAGCAACCGGACTTTATTTTGGTTACTGAAGATGGGAAGGCTCCGGTCATAAATAACTGCCGGGCCACGCAGCCAGCCTATCCCCCGGCAGCCTGGCCCCAGGCCCCTTCAAGGCCGGTGTGTCCTGCCTTGCCGTGAGGGCGGGAGGTCTGGTGGCTCAGAAGCCCAGTGGGGAGGCGGGGGAGAGGGGAGAGGGGTCTCGCGGCCTGGGTTCAGAGCAAGGTTAGCCAAATAGTGGATAAATTAAGCGAGGGAACAGACAGCTCCCCTCGCAGTGAACTTTTCACCCAGCTAACCTGCTCCTCACCCACTCTCAGGTGGCAGCGGCACCCGCCCCGGGGCTGTCACCTCTGGGGGGTTGTCACCTGCCTCTTCCCCCACTGCTAGCCCAGGTGAGAGTGTGAGGGTGGAGAGCTCGGGACCAGCTCCTGAGTCAATGGCCCAGCAAGAAGCTGCTGTCGCCTAGTTGTGGAACTCAGGGCTTGGACCTGGCCTGGAGCCTGCGGTAGTGGGGGGATGACCACTCTCTCCCCTTGCGACCAATGCTTTCACCTGGGTAGTCACAGCAAGCCCCCCCGCATTGGCCCTTGACATGGACAGGGGACCCTTGAAGGTGGGCCAAGGTGGTCCCAATCTGAAGTTGGCCCTGGTGTTTTGGGGTATCACCCAAACAAACCATCTAGCCCAATCCTTCTTCACTTTGCTGGTTTCTGGCCAGCTCCTTCAGGGAGTAAGGGAAGAGGCCCTCTTTATGGCAAAGTGGACTTCAGGGCCCCCCAGGAAATGTCCACTACCCCAGGCTTTTGCCCCAAAGAGGTCTGTCCCTTACTCACAGGGTCTCTCTGGGACAGGCCTCTTGGATAGAAATGGGCTCCAGGCCATCAAGCCATAGAGTGTGCCAGAGGAGGGTTTGTAGGTTGGGGCAAGACCCAGGGAGGGGTCAGGGATCCCTAGGAAGGAGGGGAGCTGGAGGAGGTCCCGAGGCTCAGCCACCTGGCCACCTGGCCACCCTCTCCCCTCATTTCCTGCACTGGTGGCTGCTCAGCCTGTATCCGTGGATGGTGCTCTCAGAAGAGGCTCGAGCTGTGCCAAGGGGCAAAGGGCGACTCAGGTGGGGCACAGCAGGTCGCACCAGTGCACTGGAAGTGGTCTGATGTTCCCTCACCCCATGGGCAAGTGTGGCCGTGTGCTGTGGCACGCAGGGCACTGTGCCTGTGCTCTCGGACATGAGAGACGACGGGGGTGGGGAGCAGGAGGTAGATGGACAGTAGTAGACACAGATCACCCAAAGCACAAATGCCAGACGGCGGCAGGAGCCCTCAGGGAGTTAATGGAGTCCTTGGGGTGTGGCTTTAGCTGGGGTGGTCAGCAAAGCCCTCTGGGAGGAAGTCGCCTTTCAGCTGAGGTCTGCATGATAAGGAGAGTGGTGTGGGTAAGGGCAAGAGCTTGGGGGCAGATCCACCGGGCTGAGGGGTAGCGTCAGAAGCCAGGAAGTAAGCAGGGACCAGGCCAAGGTCACAAGCTGAGATTTGCCCTTGGCAACCTCTTGGTAGAATGTCCTCTGGCTGTCGTCTCCAAACAACCCCACCTCCCTGGCAGGGGCACCCTCTGGTCCCACCAACCACAGGAAGAACCAAGGAAAGACAAGGAGTCCTCTCGGAGGCTCAGTCTGGGTTTCTGTAAAATGGGAACTCGGTACTGACCTTCTCAAGGACTGAGGGAGAATTAAAAAATGCAGCTGCTGGGGCAAGGGAGCTGCCCCGAGAGAGGATGGAGGAGGAGGAGGAACAGAGCTCACAGCTGGGCCAGCGGGAGGGAGCGTCCGGCCCCTTCTCACAGGCACAGACTCTCAAATGTGGCCAACACACCGTGAAAGAAAATGAAAATGAACGCTTTGGTCCTGTCATCTGTAACTTTCTTCTTTTCCTGGGGGGATACAGTGTTCACAGGCCTTCGGTCTGTGTAGGAGGTGAGGGTTGGCCCATCCCTCCTGCCCCGGCACCACCAGGGTTTGTGCACTCTGACAAGCTGCCTGCTCCTCCACTGGACCCAGAGCCATTAAAGAAATATATCTAATTTCAGGACAATAATGTCAGTCTGGGCCCTAGACTTGTGTTCCTAAAAGTGGGACTCTGCTACCCAGCCTAGCCACTCCCTCCTGCCTGGTCCTCCTGGAGTCAGGAGGCTGCCAGCCTGTGGACGGGGACCTATTGGATGGACCCTGTGGGCTTTTCACCCCATAATTACAGGCTGTGGCCTGGGAGACAGAGAACTTGGACCCAGTTCAAGGGTGGAAAAATGAGAATCTGGCTGTCCTACAAAGACGTCCTGATTTCAGGGAATCTTGCTGGGATTCCACAAACCGTCACCACTCTCTTGCTTCCTAACATGAAATTAGCTCTGTGTTTTCTGATTATAAATATCATATGTATATTGTACTCATGATTTAAAAAAATTAAAATAATGTGGAAACCCATTCAGATCTGGCTGCCACAAATAGGTTTTCCCTCACCACCCCAGTAAAGCCCCATCTGGTGCAGTTTAGGAAATGCCTCATTCAGATATGTGGGGTGAATGAATGAATGAATGAAGAAGTGAGAGGGGGTAAGCTACCTCCAAGTTAAACTTCAGTGAGTGCTGATGATGTTTACGATGGGTCACTGTGGTCATCGGCATCCAGAAACAGGTTCCCTCTGAAGCTGGACCCGGCCTGCAGCGGGATTTCCCCTGGGGACCGTGACCTTTCCACTTCCTGTCTTTCCCACAGTTCCCAGGCCAGGGGCTTCCCAGAGCAGATGGTCTGTCCATGGCCTTATTGTCTTAGAATATTTATTCAGTATTATTAAATAGGCAGTATCGTGACAAGAAAGACAAACATGAAAAAAAATACGGCAGTCATCGACTCCCCTCGTTGGACCATCTTTCCATCGCTGTCTGTTGACGAGTCCTCCTGCCTCAGCTCGATGCAGACTAATTTGTACAATTTGTGCATCTTTTTTTTTACTAATTTTTACAATTTATAATTTTTACCTAACATTCTCATAATTTTCTGCTTTTCTGCATAAGCTTCAAGTTTCTCACTTTAGATATAATTTTAATAGCTTTATACTATTCCTTCGTGTGGTTTTTATCATAGTTTTGGAAACTTTTTTCCTAGTGGGTGTTTAGGTTATTTCCAGTTTTTTTTTTTTTTTTTTTTGCCTTTGATGATAATGTAACCATGCATATTTGAAGGGTTCTGGCTTTTGTGTCTTTTAAACCTTTTCCTTGGGATGAATTCCTGGGACTGAAAATGTAAATAGATTTAAGACATCCTTTCTCTGGATGTTATTTACTTTCAAGGGGCAATAAAAATTTGCAATGCCATGGGCAGCACAGGGAATGTCTGATTTCTCTGCATGCTTGCTGATGCTGGGTGTGGCCTAATTTTGTTTTTGCTAACTTAGTCAATATAAAGTAGTCTCTCAATGCTATTAGTGCAGATAAACTTTTTTCAATGTAGTGGTTCAGAGCACATGAGGTTGGCAAGGTAATTAACCTCTGAGCCCCTACTGTCAGATAGAAAACCCCATCTCCCCATGGGGTTATTGTGATAAGATTTTTCCTCCCATTTGGCCAATCATTTTGGGTTTTATCTGCATATTTATAGGAGCTTTAGACACATGCAAAACTTTCAAGAGTAGCAAAATAAAACCATAGTCTTGGCCCCAAGACTTTACAATCTCTTTTCCTATTTCCAGTGTCTCTGGGAATACTCTATATGTGTCTTTTGGGAATACCTCGACTCTACAATAATAATTACATTCTCTTCAGACCCCCCCAGACAACTCAGAAGTAAATTAATTTTATCCCAGATAGAGCTATCAGGGTTGTGACTATGTAAATAGTTTTCAGCATTTCACATCTGACTGAATGGCTTATATGCTGCAGGACCCCGTTTGGTTTGAGAGATCTAATTAAAACAGGAATGCAAGACTTTCTTTGGCACAAACAAAGGGATTAGAGAACGTCATAGATAATACAGAAAAATTCAGAACGTGTCACAGAAACCAAACTTTACATTCACTGGTTGGATTTTCTTGCTATATATACTTCCTGCGATAATTAAATGAGATGTAAAACTCTTAATGCGGGGTCTAAGACAAGATAAACAGTCAATGAATACAGCCTGCCCACCTCCAGTTTCTTCATACGTAAATGATTCCTTCATGGCCTTTGTTCATGTATATAGGACTCTTGGTGTTTTTCTTGTTTATTTTTATGAGATCTTTATATATTGTAGCCACTCTTCTTTTGCTTCATATTCTCTGACATTTCACTTTGTTCCCCAAATTTAGAATTTTGGAAAGTTTGTGGGTTTTGATGTCTGTTCCTCCCTGAGACAAGTCCGGAGTTGTATCAGAGTCACCCCCTCCCCCCACCCCACCCTTAACTGTGTAAGACCCAGTGGGCTGAAATGGGAGTCTGGAGGTTTAGCAGTTGGAGTAATTTAGCTGATTTTGTCCCAGGCTCATGCAGCTTTCTCTGATGTCCTGGTTCCCTAGAGACTTGGCTCATTGAACCACATGGAATAATTCTTTTGAAATGCAAGGACTCAGAATCATCTCATTCAGTGGGGCTTTTCCCTCACACTTGATTTGGGGTCAGATTTTTGATTTTGTGGTAGTGGTTTTCGCTGGTCTTAATTTTTTCTTTTTCTTTTGCAGTGACTTCATTCATCAAAGCTTTCTGAGCACAAGACACTGATTTGGGGGGACACAGTGGTGAACAAAACACACATTCCTGAGGGATGCACACTGGCCAACGGTATCCAGCCAAGGAGTGTTCAGGGGCATCTGCTGGGTGCCAGGTTATGTGCTGGAGCGTGAGACACACAAGTGAGCAGAGATAGACCCTGCCCCAGGGGCTCAGGAACTTGTCATCAATACAAATAAATGGAACATGCCATTAATCTGCCCTGTGAAGGAGCAGTTGGCAGAGTTGGCAGGCTTGTAACACAGGGATGTGACTTCTTCTGACCAGGAGTCCCCAGCAGGGGTATCAGTCAGGGAAGGCTTCCCAGAGGAACTGCCATTTGCCATGAGCTCTGAAGGCTGACTTGCAGTTAACTAGGCAAAGGGGAAAGGGCTTTCTGGGATAAAGGGACCAGCACGGCGCTGGGCGTGAGAAGCCGTCATGTCAGATGGACCAGCACGGCGCCGGGCGTGAGAAGCCATCATGTCAGGTCCACTCAGGGCTGGGCCCAGGGTCGGGCACTGGGACTCTTGGGACCAAAAGCCTGGGTGAATTCTAGTCTGGTGGGTCAGAATTTGGGGTACCCCTTCCCCACTTCAGCCCATCCTCAGGGGCCCAATCTGCCACCTGGACAGTTCGTCTCTTGTCCGACTCCCTTGTCGGGAGTTGAGGGGAAGATGACCATTTTTGGAGAGCCCGTGGCAGAAAGCAAGGGAAGGCCCAGTGCAACCCCACTGTCACCCTGATACTTTCTCTGACCTCAGCTGGGGCTTGGCTTCCCGCCCTTCAGGAGTTCACTGGGAGGTGAAGTCTCCTCCAAGCAGAGGCTGGTTCCTTCCCCTCCCAGGAGGCCTGGGCTGTCCAGACAAGGCCTGGGAAGGCCCCTTTCTCCTTTTCCAGAAGCTATCTGGATCTGAAGGGCCATTTGTCCAGCTCCGTCCTCTACCCCTCTTGCTCTGGGGACCAAGCAACTAGGGCTCCCACGACTGTCCTTTCCTTGGTATAGGACCCCAGACCTGGGGTCTCAGAGACTGAGGTTGGAATCCTGCAACTCCTTCAAGTTGCTGCTACCGAGGAGCCCCAGCTTCCCTGCAGGTGCAAGGAATGGCTCAGAGCTCAAGTTCACTCTGTAGCTCCACAAGGATGATGGGAATGACCAGCACCTTGAGCACCTCGTGGTTTGCAAAGTGCACTCTACAGACCAGGCTCTGGCTCTTCACCTCTGTGCACTCCTGGGGGCTGTCATTGGCTTTCCACCCTGTCCAGGGAAATTCCAGCCCATAACTCAGGGCCTTGGCAATGGCTGCATAGACTTCGGGGTCAGGTTCCTCTGGGTTGGAATCCCTGATCTGTCTCTACACTCTGCAGGGCACTAGAGCCTTGGTGTCTTCATGTGTAAAACGGGGTTCACCCCTAAGCTGCAGAGCTGTAGCACTGATGGTGACAGCTGGCGACATCCTGATAGCAGTGGAGGGGGTGGGATGTTTGCTACCAGGGTCTCCTCTCAGAGAATTGGTCACCACAGGTGTGGATGCTGGGGAGATGGTCAGGGCTGCCCAGGTAAAGCTGCACTTGTAGATGTCTGAGTGACAGTAAGGGAGGCTGTGCCGGCAGCTCTCATTTTATCCTCATAGGAACCCAGTGATGGAGGCAGAAGTGGGATGAGCCTCTTTGAGGGTGCAAAGGTTCAGAGAGGTCAGCAAACTCACTCTAGGTTGCACAGCAGGTAAAAGGCCCAGCTAGGATCCTCCACCGATCAGCGGGCCCAGGAGCCCACTCGCTGCACACTCAGAAGGGGTGTTTGCTGAGAGCCAGTCTTGGACTCGAAGCTTGGAGCTGAGAGAAAAGAGTTTCCAGCGCCAGCTCTGTCTGTGAGCCCAGAATTCCCCAACTCCCTTGCACTGCACTCCTGGGACCCCAGGCTGGTGCCCCAGCACATGGGGCTTCTGTCCCTGAGCCTATCTCTTGAAACTTGGCGTTGAAGTTGGGGGAGGGGGACAAAGGGAAATCAGGCCCCTGGGGGGAGAGCGGTGTGGTGTGAGGGCTGGCCAGCCAGGTCCTTTTGTTGCACGCTGACAGGATGGTGCAGCCACCACACACTTCAGCTGCCAACTTGCTGCGGTCACTCAATCCATCACCGAGGGCGGGGGCTCCCGGCCCCCTGGCTCCCGGCCGCTCAGCCTGCAGTGTTATTTTAGTCTGACTCGGGTTGTGAGATAAACGGGGCATGAACTGGCCCCCTAGCAGGGGGTCAGCCCCTTCTGCCCTCATTAAAGTGCCAATCAAGAAGAGGAATGGAGACAAGCTGAGTGCACTCGGCCTCCTTGGCCAAGGGAGCAGGAATCAGTCTCCCCCCACCAACGACGCCTGGTGAATCCCACCCAGGGCCTATGGGATGGTTGCAACATCGCCAGAGCATCCAGCCCTGGATCTTCCCCACCATGGAGGAGGGTGGGGAGTTGGAAGTTCAAGGCAGCAAACACCCACCCCGAGCCCCTGCCCCCATAGGCAAGCTTGGCTTGCTGTTTACCTGCTGCTACATAAGAAACCACTCCAAACGTTTTGGCTTAAAACAACCGCCACTTTATTATCTCTTTTGAATCTGAGGGTGGACTGGGCTCAGTGGGGTGGATCATCTGCTCTGTGGGCTGGCAACTTGAGTGGCATGAGCTGGGCTCCCCGGGGCTGGAGGGGAGGCTCAGCATGGCCCAGGCACACACCCGGTGTCTCTGTGGGGCATTGTGTGTGGTGTGCACCTGTAGTCCCAGCTACTAGGGAGGCCAAGGCAGGAAAATTGCTTGAGCCCAGGAGTTTGAGGTTGCACTGAGTTATGATGATGCCACTGAACTCTAACATGGGCAACAGAGCCTGATGTTGTCTCAAAAAAAAAAAAAAGAATGGATTAGGGTGGAAGAAATGACATGCTCGTATGGCCATTGACAGATCTGGTGATTAAAAGGGGACAATTTCAGGCCCAATGTCCTTGATTAGGCAAGGGGGGTGTGGCACACAGGGCATGCGCACAAAAATTGGGCTAAGGGTAGATGAGTGTCAAGAGGACGGAGCTGTTGGCCTGAGCCTCTGGGCCCTGCCACGTGGGCAAGGGCAGCCTGTGCGGGATCCTGGCCAGTCTCTGCCACTCCTTGTGCTTTGCTCTTCCCAGGCCTTTGTCCTAACATAGCTCAAGTTGGCCAGGGAAGCTACCCCACCGTAGCTGGCTGGAACCAGCATGCTACTTCATAACTTTCCTACGTATTTTTTAAAATTTAGAGATTTTTAAATAACAGATAAGGATTTACAACAATGTTTTTAAGCAATCAGTTTACGACGGAGAAGGAAAAATGCTCTTAAACATAATTTCCCATAGGAGAAGTATACGTTCGAACTACACTGAGCTCCCCATTTCCCCTGCACTGGCGAGGTTCAAAAAATTCGCTAACACACTGTATCAGTAAGGGTGGTCAGGGAGAGGGGGAACACACCCTCATTCATTTCTGGTGAAAGGGAAGATTGGTATAGACTCTGCAGAAGACAATTCAGAAAGGCTTACCAAAATTGCAAATGCACCAAGGGGGATGGAGTTATTCCTCTTCTAAGCTTTAACGTACACATCACAAAATCAAGGTCGCACAAGTAGAGTGGTCTGTGATAGCAAAAATACCAGGGGTGCAACCTACTGGGCCTTCCGTAGGGGACTGAAATAAACACAGGATATATCTCTACAATGGAAATCACACCAGCATACAAGAAAATCAGAAACCTCTTTATGTGCTGTTACGGAATGATCTCCAAGATATACCATTAGTAAGTGAAAAAAGCAAAGATGCCAGGTGCGGAGGCTCACACCTGTAATCCGAGCACTCTGGAAGGCCAAGGTGGGTGGATCGCCTGAGCTCAGGTTTTCAAGACTGAGCCAGAGCAAGACCCCTCTCTAAAAAAAAAATACCTGGGCATTGTGGCGGGTGCCTGTAGTAGCCCCAGCTACTGGGGAGGCTGAAGCAAGAGGATCCCTTGAAGCCAAAAGTTTGACGTTGCTGTGAGCTGTTTGCAGAGTTGCCTAATCTAAAACATTGGCCTTTAGCAGACAGAGTACTCTACCAAGGGTGACAAAGTGAGACTCTGTCTCAAAAAATAGAAAAGAAAAGAAAAAAAAGAAGCAGTATATTAAAATTTTTGAAAAAACAAAAGTGGGGCAAATGTGTAAATATACTCGTGTATGTAATTACCTACATATCCATAGAAAATGTGTGTATGTGTGTGTCTCCCTGGAAAAATACACAGGAAACCAGGGAGGAGAACAGGATAGCTGGATGATCCGGTGAGAAGGAGTTAAGAGGCAGAGTAACCATAAATAAAACCAAACACAGGGGCAAGAGACGGCATTTAGCAAACAATGCTAATGTAGGCCGCTTCCTGTGCCCTTTTGAAACACCGCATTTCCATTTTCTAGATTGACGTGTTTCGGAATTCCAGCTAGAAAATCTGGAGGCATTTACACCCAGCAATTTGGCCATCACGTAGGCAAAGCGGGCAGCAGGCCAGTGAGGGGTCAGCCCGCGGGTCTCACTGGCTAAGTCCCTCCTTTGTGTTTGTGATGAAACTACCACTCTGGGAAGACAGTTAACAACCAGTGACTCACCTTTCCTGTTTTCTGCCTGTTGACATTTTAAAAATATTATAAATTATTAAATCCAAACACCAACAGCCAGACTGGCTCTTTCATCATTTTCGAGAACTTGGTTGAGGTCATAACTAGATTAATGGAACAAAGCTAGGGGTCAGAATGTGGCTGCTAAGTTGATAGGATGCCTCCTTTCTCCCAATGCGTCCGCATTTATTAATATAATTGATGTTATCTTCTGAAATAAACCAGGTCAAGTTTGTAACCACTAATTCCCATGCTAGACAGATGCTCAAGGGAAGCCTTTTGGTCAGATCTGGGCCATGGAGGTCTTTGCTGGGCTGTTGTGCCCCTGGCCTGCTTCGTGTGTGTGTGTGTGTGTGTCCACGTGCCCATCTCCTGCCCGGGTGCTCGGACTTTAAACGCTCTGGGCAGCTGGCCAGGCCTTGGCTTTGTTTGCAGAGTTGCCTAATCTAAAACATTGGCCTTTAGCAGACGGAGCCAGGCTCTAGGACCCCAAGGGATGAAGAAGCAGGTGGTCCTCATGTTTCTTCTGACCCTCAGAGGTCTCAGTGGACCCTTAAAGCACCATGGGTGCCCCCTAAATTGCATGGCCAAAAAGACGAGTTAAGGCTCAGCACCCGTAGTATAGTGGTTACAGTGTCGGCCACATGCACCGAGGCTGGTGGGTTCAAACCTGGCCTGGGCCTGCTAAACAATGACAACTGCAACAAAAAAATAGCCGGGTGTTGTGGCAGACACCTGTAGTCCCAGCTACTTGGGAGTCTGAGGAAAGAGAATCACTTAAGGCTAAGAGTTTGAGGTTGCTGTGAGCTGTGATGCCATAGCACTCTACCAGGAGCGACCTAGTGAGAGTTGTCTCAAAAAAAAAAAAAAAAAAAGACTAGAGTTAAATTAACTTCGGTGGGCAGGGTGTCTTCAGAGGGGAAATTATAAGACTGGGCTACCCTGCCGTGGGCAAGCGGGCCACTCCTGATGGGGCAGGCTTTGGGAGGAAGGGCCGCCCAGGGGCTCCCCACACACTCCTCGGCAGGTCCCGCCTTACCCTCCTTTTTACCCAGCCACATGTGCCCACAGGGCTCCCACATTAAATAGGTCCATCTGATAACGACCTGCCCTTTGCCCACCAAGAAGTTCCCCAAATGTCAGAGCTTTATCTCAAAGGCATGGCTCTTCATGGCAGCCTTTAGGAACAAGGCTGGGGGTCCAGAGGGCCTGGGCAGAGGAGAGGGCTCCCACCACCCCACAGGCTCCCCTAGTCCCCCCCTGCTGTCACGGCTGGCTCAGCTCCATCCAGCACAGGGAAGGGCACCCGTCTCTGCCCTTCGGTACTCCCCTTCAGCCACCCTTGCAAAGCCCAGCCCCTTTCTCATCTTGAGCGGCCTGTGAGTGTCCTGGGTCACGTCCACATGGGGAATAGTTTAGCAGTCTTGAGCCACAGCTGACTTCTCTGCACAGATAGGAGTTGATGAGTTGGCCAAGGACAGGGGAAGCTGCTCAGCCACGAGCAGGCTCTGGGAATAGGCTTTCATGTCAGGAACCGTCAGGGCCCAGGATCCAGAGTCTAGACACTTCAGAAAGTGTTTCCTCTGAGTTTCACTGGATTGTCCCAGCGTCTACTGGGACGTCCAATTTGCCACCAGCTGTGGAGGCCATTGAAATGTGCCTATTCTGAACTGAGATGTCCTATGGACATAAAACCCACATCGCATTTTGAAGATTTAGTACAACGTAAGAATGTAAACTAAATTTTTATACATAGTATCGATTATACATTAAATGATAATATTTTGTGTTTTTGTTTTTTGAGACAGAGTCTCACTATGTCGCCCTCGGCTAAGTGTCGTGGCATCAAGCTCACAGCAACCTCAAACTCCCGGGCCTAAGCGATTCTCTTCCCTCAGCCTCCCAAGCAGCTGGGACTACAGGCACCTGCCACAATGCCCGGCTACCTTTTCGTTGCAATTGTCATTGTTGGTGGCAGGCCCGGGCTGGGTTCAAACCCGCCATCTTTGGTGTATGTGGCTGGCACTCTAGCTGCTGAGCCATAGGCACTGAGCCTAAATGATAATATTTTGGATACCTTGAGTTAAATCTATTATTAAAATTAATTTCTGATTTCCTGATTTCTTTTTCCTTCTTAAAAAACATGACTCCTGGCCAGGTATGGTGGCTCAAGCCTGTAATCCCAGTACTCTGGGAGGTCAAGGTGGGTGGATCACCTGAGCTCAGGAGTTTGAGACCAGCCTGAGCAAGACAGAGACCTCTTCTCTAAAAATAGCTAGGCATTATGGCAAGTGCCTGTACTCCCAGCTGCTTGGAGGCTGAGGCAAGAGGATCACTTGAGCCTAAGAGTTTGAGGTTGCTGTAAGCTATGACACTACAGCACTCTACCGAGGGCAACAGAGTAAGACTAAAAACATGACTCCCAGAAAATTTAAAATGACACATGTGACTTGCATTATTTCTGCAGGCCAGCATTGGTCTCCTTAGTGAGATTGACGTTTCTTAGCATCCCCTGTCCTGTAGGGTTGAGGCAGAGTAGCCCAAGGGAAGATGCATAAGATATGGCGCAAAGGGGAGGCCAGGCCGCCCAACACCGACCCTAGGCCCACTTCAGACTCCTTGCTGCAAACTCACAGAGGGCCCGAAGAGGAACTGGTGCCTCTGCTGTCGTGTCCCTCCAGCAGGGGCAGGCCAAGGACCATCAGGTCCCTTCTACAGCTCTGTAGGGCCTGACTCCTAGAAGGTATTCTTCACTCCATAACAGACCCCCGTGGTTCACATCCTTGCTGAACCCACCCCCTCAGTGCAGATTAGGGGATCAAAACAGCCGGCCACATCTCAGAAGCAGGAGACCTGCTCTTCCCTCAGTGGGCAGCCTCCTACCCCGGCCTCGAAAGGTCCGTTTTCCCTTTTGCCACCCCTGCTCCTAATCATTCTCTCTCTCTCCCTCTCTGTCTCCTTCCTTACCCCCTCAGCCCCGACCAGCCCCTTCTTCAAGGGCACGAGCATGTTCAACGCCCTGCTGCTCTTAAAACACCTAAAAGGCAAGAGGCAACACCCCTGCCTCTCTTCCTCTCTCACAGTCAAATTTTAGAGTCTCATCTACCCTCCCTTCAGTCACCTTTGGATCCTATTTCAACACAGTAGCTGGCTCCTGGCCTCCCTCCTGGGTCCGCAGGGAGAAGTCACCCCTTGCCTGGTCTCCAAATCCACGGGCTTCTTTTCAGCCTCGCCCCTCCTGACCTCAGAGCAGAGTTGGGCAGCAGTCCCTCTTGTCAGCCCTCTCCTCCGTGCCCGCGACCTTCCTTGGTCACCACCCCACTGCCTCTCCCTGACTCCTCTGCCTCTCACAATCCTTACCTGGAGATTTCCAGGGCCCTGGCCTTAACCCACTTCCCACTTTACGCCCTCTCGGGGCACTGTCATTTGAACAGTTTAAACTGCTATCTCTGGAAGAATGACACCCACGTCTCTACTCCCACATCCAGTGCTGCCAACTGGGTTCCTTGGGGCCCCAAGTTCAATGTGTCCAAAGGGAAACTCATCACCTTCCTAGCACCTCCTGGTTCTCCATCTGACCCAGTGGTTAAGACCCTGTTACAAGTGCCCTAAAAGAGTAAATGAACCTTTGAACATGCTCACACAAAGCCCAGGGGCTCAAATGATGTCCTCAGGACCTGGCCTCCCCTGTGGCTCAGGCTAGCCTGCCTGTGGTTTGCCTTATCCTGGGGGAACCCCCACCCACACCCTACAAAATAGGTTGCTGGCAACTCCGGGCTCTTATCTGCTAGGTTCAAGTCCAGGGGGAAGAAGGCATCTCTTCCTGATAACGTCTGCCCAAGTCTCCGGGATTCACTCTGATTGGACCAAATGTCCATTCTGGGACCAGTCTCCAGGGTTGGAATTGCACTGATTGGCCAAGCCGGATCCTGTGACTATCCCTGAGACAGTCACATATACAGCCATCCAAGACAACGGTGTGTGACTGCTTTGGTCAATGATGGACCACATGTATAATGGTGCTCCCAAAAGATTATAACACTGTATTTTTATGGCACCTTTTCTGTTCAAATACACAAATACTTACCACTGTGTTACAGTCCCTACAATACGGTGCCAGTTTGTAGCCTGGGAGCAGCAGGCGACACCCCAGAGCCAAGCGTGTAGTGTTGCACCCTCTGGGTTTGCACCATGACAAAATTGCCTAATGATGCCTTTCTCAGAATGTATCACCATTGTACAAAAGGTCGATTGCCCAAGACTGGGTTACAGGCCGGGCATTGTGGTGGGCGCCTGTAGTCCCAGCTATTTGGGAGGCTGAGGCAAGAGAATCGCTTAAGCCCAAGAGTTTGAGGTTGCTGTGAGCTGTGACGCCGCAGCACTTTACCGAGGGTGACATAGTGAGACTCTGTCTCAAAAAACAAACAAAAAAAGTATTATAGTATAAAAAAGGGCAGAACTAATTAGTCATTTCACATATTTACATTTTTATATTTACTTAGTGGTTTGAATTACTTGACTCTCTAGTAACTCATAAGCGGATTTTAATAAAATCCTTACATCTGCATAAGGTACATCTACAGTTTTGATAATTACTAAATCATACCATATTGCATTTTCTTCACAGTTCAAGTATGAACAAAGATTCACACCTACCAGACAAAAAGATTGCACATCATAGTCTGCACGCACCGTTTCCCTGTTTACATTTTCAGACACCGAGTGCACATGGTCACATAAGATGACAGAACTGAAGTGACTAGAGTTTTGTCTCCTCTTTACAATCACTGTGTCACTGTTTACTTCAAATCTTTTCTTCAAATCAGAAGTATGTAGGAACAGAGGCCTTGGAATCCTGAACTGTGCCCCAGGTAAGTTTAACAACCCCAAACTTCCAGAACATTCTCTCCACGTGAAGGTGTGTAGCCCAGTCCATGCACACTGGGCACCCATTGCATCACTGGCCATTTTCAGAACAAATGTCTATGTGGAATACCAGATTTATTAAAAGAAAAGTAACACAAACGTGCCTATTGGAAGCTTACACATATATATAAAAACCCAACGGAATTGAAATCCACTAAAGATTTTTAAAGGGAGGAGAATTTTATCTTCATACAACATCTCCAGATTTTGTTTAGAATTGCCAAGAGCATGGTGATAATGAAAAGCAGGCCGGTGTTTGGGCCTAGTTGTCTTACTGTTGCTAATTGTCTGCAGGCCGGCGGAGAACTCTGTCATGCCCCCCGGCACCCAGGCTCCTGCTGCCGCTGACTGTCAGGGGCCAACCATTCCCCGGCCGCCCCATCTCACTCCCTGTCTCTACTTGCCCTGCCACTCACACTTTACCCTAACGTTGCTTCTGCTCTGGCAATTCCAACTAAACACGTCTTACCGCGATGCCCGCCCTGCTGGGGAATACAACGTGCGTCTTACGTGATGCGTCAGCCCCGTGCAATGCTGTTGACCACATCCTCCTTCTTGGAACATTCCCTTCTCCTTTCCCACCCGCCTCCCCAGCCTAAGCTTCCTTGGCTCTCACTCCCCTGCGCATCGCTTTAGCGCTGGGGCTCCTCAGGCCCTGCTCTGCCCCTCTGTTCTTCCCATGTTCTAGTCCCACTTCTCTCCAATCTGCCCCGATTTTAAACATGTCAGCGGTTACTGAAGCTGAAAATCGGGAACCACCGTTGATATCTTTTCCCCTGCCTATGTGAAGTCAGTCCCTCTGGTTTGTCTGTTCTATCTGCTTCTCCGTCTCGCCTGGACTGCAACGGCTTCTCTTGGCTTACAGTATCCAGGCTCCACTCTGCAGCCAGAGAGGTATCTTAGGAGATGCCAACCTTACTGTGGAAGCCTTGGCCTAAACTCTCAGCCGACATGGCTTATGCAGCCCAATGTGATCTGGCTCCGGTCACTTCTCCCATCTCCCCTCCTGTCCTCCAGCCAGGCTAGTGATTGCCGTCCTCACGTGCTGAGCAGGGCCTATTGCCCCTGGACACCGCCCTTCTCTCTCAGCCCCAAGACTTCTTCTCAGGCCTTCTGGACTCAGATCGCCTGCCTCTTCCTCAGTGAAGCCTTTCCTGCCCCACCCCAGCGTTCGTTAATTTAGCCCAGGGAGGACAGCAAGAGGGTCACCCTACTCATTGTATGTCCCTGGCACCTGAGGCCAAGCCCTGGCACCCAGTGCACACTGGACAGCAAGGTTGGCAGTGTGTCTCTGTTGTTGGAGGGCAGAAGCTTGTCTACCTAGAATCAGTCACCGGTGTTTTGGGGACACCTGGGGATGTGTGATTTCTGTGGATAAATCATTGAACAAATTGAGAACTGCCTTTCTGCAGGCTGGGCCAAACTTCCCTGAAAGTTAAGTGTCTTAGGAAAGCAAACACACCCAAAAGGCAGGAATTTCCCCTCCAAAGTGGCCCTGGGAGCCACTCAGCTCCTGCCCCCGCCCCATTCCCACACCCCACCTTCCTGCGGGGCTGACCTGCCCAGGGCTTCCCAGAGTCAAGTTGGTCTCCATCT
Organism: Nycticebus coucang; assembly: GCF_027406575.1. NCBI lineage: Eukaryota > Metazoa > Chordata > Mammalia > Primates > Lorisidae > Nycticebus > Nycticebus coucang. The sequence continues at coordinate 9,250,384 of NC_069801.1, read as the reverse complement.
ATACATTTCTTCCAAGTTGAAATGTATGCCTGACCTTTTTGTGATGTTGAGTCAGACCAGAATAAGCATGAGGTGTGAAGTTTTATTAGCCCCTGGGAACTATTTATACTGGGTGTGCTGCTTGGGTAAGGGCTGTGAGAGAACAGGGTCTGGCTCCTCTCAGAGCGACAAATGGCTTGGCCCGGCTCCTGGGTGCAGAGAAGGCAGCTCTGTAGCACAATTGTTCCAGCATCAAATCCTTCTGAAGTTCCAACTGGATTATTTGGAGGAAGCTTAATTAAGGCTGCTGTGTTTTTTTCTTCTCTATCCTTTCTTCTAGCTTTGTTTACTTTAAGCACTTACTGCTGTTCCAAAGGATATAGCTTAGGTTAGAAATTGCTCCCCGGGCCACTTGAAGATGTAGGTCAGAGCTCTCTCACACACAAAAAAAATAAGGAAGATCATACGGGATTTGATTAATAGAGTTTATGAACTTCTCTCTCTCTTCCTGTGCCTCAAAGAGAGAATATACGTTTGTATGGTATATATACAGGAGTTCAAGACCAGCCTGAGCCAAAGTGAGACTCTTGTCTCTACTAAACAGAGAAAATTAGCCGGGCGTTGTGGCAGGCGCCTGCAGGCCCAGCTACTCAGGAGGCTGAGGCAAGAGAATCGCTTGAGCTCAAGAGTTTGAGGTTGCTGTGAGCTGTGACTCAAGGGCACTCTACCCAGGGAGACAAAGTGGGACTGTCTCAAAAAATAAATAAAATAAAAATAAAAGTAAAATTTAAAACTACACAGAAAGCGATGAAAGGAGAATATTTAATACCAAAATCTATGAGATCAACTAAGCCGTACTCAAAGGAAAATTGCAAACCTTAAAATGCCATCATTATTCAAGAAGAAAGGTGAGGAAGACATAACACAACAGAACTAGTTACCTGAGAAGGTAAGGAAAGAACCGTAGAGTAAATCAAAACAGGCCCCGTGGAAGAGAATAAAAGACCAAAGATACAAGCCGTGGAGTAATTAAAAAAGCAGCAAAGGGGACTTTCAAATTGGTTCCCGAAAGAAAACAACCTCCTCCAAGTTAGCTTTGAGAAAAAAATATGTAAGAGTGGGAAGGAGAAAGGAGAAATAATCAGATACAGGAGGGTTGAGAGTCATTTTAAGAGAATACATGCAGCTGTGTGGCAACAAATTAAAAAACTTAAGACAACTGAATGATTTAATAAAAAAAATCAAATGTTGCCAAAATTGACCTATGAGGAAACAGAAAACTTAACTATCGTCACGAACAGGGTAGACAGGGTGATGACAATGAAAGGGAACCATTGAAAAGAGTTCTGGACCCCAAGGGTTTACAGGCCACTTTTACCTACTTTTAAAAATCAGAAAAGGAGGCCACATGTGGTGGGTGGCTCATGCCTTTAATCCCAGCACTCTGGCAGGCTGAGGCAAGTATATTGCTTGATCTCACGAGTTTGGGACCAGCCTGAGCAAGATTTAGAGACCCTGTCTCTAAAAAAAAAAAAAAAAAAAAAAAAGCTGGGTGTTGTGGTGGGCACCTGTAGTCCCAGCTTCTTGGGAGGTGAGGCAAGAGGATTGCTTGAGCCCAAGAGTTTGAGGTTGCTGTGAGCTATGATGCCAGAGTACTTACCAGAGGCAAGAAAGTGGGACTCTATCTCAGAAAAAAACAAACAAACAAAAAAACCAACCAAAATCCAGAAAAGGCCAGGCATGGTGGCTCAGGCCTGTAATCCCAGCACTTTGGGAGGCCAATGCAGTATTGCCAGAGCCCAGAAGACTGAGGTTGCAGTAAGCTATAACGATACCATTGCACTCCAGCCTGGGAGACAGAGCAAAACCCTGTCAAAAAAAAAGCAAGCAAGAAAGAAAGAAAGAAAGAAAGAAAGAAAGAAAGAAAAAAATCCTCGTGTAATTTAAGTCTTGAAAGCAATAAAATATGGTGGAAAGTTCCCCAAACCATTTTATGAAGGCAACATAATTTTAATTCTAAAATCCAATAGATACCAAAACAAAAAAATATGGACCCCTTTCACTTTAAAGACGCAAAGATTAAAACAAAAAAACCCAGGAAATGTATTAAAAGAATAACAAACTAACATATTATATCCAAATGAAAACCCTTATTCCAGGGATCAAGGGTGGTTTAGGATCAGGAAATTTATCAACATAATGTATTACACATACATACACCAAAAAAAAAAAAAAAAAAATTAAAGGAGAAAAAACAATATGGTTATAATAACAGATAATGAAAAGGCATCTGCTGTAATTGAGCAGCCATTTCTAATAGGTAAGGCAAAAGCCAATAAACAAACAGGATGGTCAAATTTGGTGCCAGGGAAATGCGGGGTACAAGATACCACTCTGTACCCATTAGGCTGAGGAGCAGGGAAAGGGTGCTCCTAGTTAGCCGCAGGATTTAGGGGAAATGACCTTGAACACACCTCCTAACCGTTGATCAGCTCCTGGGAATCGGCGGCACAGAAATAAAACTGAGGCATGAGCACACACACAGGAGGGTATTTACTGCAGTGCTGCTCTCAGAGGGCAGGGCAGGGGCAGTCTGAAAACTCTGTGAACGCCTATCCGTGCAGGGACAGTAGAGTAAATCACAGGACAGGGGCACCATTAGTTATTAGGCAGCACTTAAAAGAATAAATTTGCCGCCCTGAAGCCGATAGTGAGAAGAGCAAGTTGTAAAATTGTATGGAAAGCATGCCTGCATTTTGGTAAAGAATGTGAGGAAGCCATAACTGTGTGTATCTACGTATGTAGGTCTGCATACAATCATACAAGCGTGGTGAGAACTTGGGCAATAACGAGGCTTACGAATTTCGAGGTGGACTGGATGGAGCAAAGAAGGGTCGTATTGCAGGGAGGGCAGAGGCAAAGATACTGCAGAAACTGCTTTCATAGTATAAAACATAGCTGTGTCTTGTGTTCGTATAAAAATCTAAACACTAATTGTAAAAGTCTCAACAGGATTTTTATTTTTTTAGACAGAATCTTACTATGTCGCCCTCAGTAGAGTGCTGTGGCGTTACAGCTCACAGCAACCTCTAACTCTCTTGGGCTTAAGTGATTCTCTTGCCTCAGCCTCCCAACTAGCTCCCAGCTACAAGCGCCCGCTATAACACCTGGCTATTTTTTGGTTGTAGTTGTCGTTGTTTGGCAGGCCCTGGGCCGGGTTTGAACCTGCCAGCTCTGGCATATGTGGCCGGTGCCCTACCCACTGAGCTACAGGCTTAGCCAGAGGGCCACAGCTCAGGTGAGCAATCACCTTCAGGTCCCTTGCAGATACCAGCAAAATCTCACTCCAAATTTCCTTAACCAGTGCTCTTTGGGGTTAATCAAAACTTCTAAATAAGGAGGAGCACACTAGGATCTATGCTCAGAAAGCACTTCAGCAACTTTAGATACCTGTTCTTAGGGTCCTGAGATGCACCGTTCCAGTGAGCAGCAAACCTCAAGTTGTTTTTGCAGTGCTAGAAATCACAGGCTTGGTCTACAGAGCCAGGGTGAAAGCCGTCTCTGCAGTGAATTGCAAGGCTGCGTGTTCAATCTGTCTCAGGAAATGGAAGATGTCACATGCATACCCTTTCTATGCCAACAGTATCCCCAGACCCTGGACTGCCTGTTGGTTTGTGGTCAAGTATCGTCCCTCTGTGCCCGTGAGCCCTTGAAATCGTCTAGTTGTGCTCTCATTTGGAGGGTGTTAACCCACCTCTCTCTCTCCCTCCTTCCTCTATTCTTTAGATCAGGGGTCCTCAAACTATGGTCTGCAGGCCACATGAGGCGGTGTGATTGTATTTGTCCCCGTTTTGTTTTTTTACTTCAAAATAAGATATGTGCAGCGTGCCTAGGAAATTTGTCCGTAGTTTTTTTTTTTTTAAACTATAGTCCAGCCCTTCAACGGTCTGAGGGACAGTGAATTGGCCCCCTGTTTAAAAAGTTTGAGGACGCCTGCTTTAGATACTGTTTTGGCTTGGAAAATATAGTCCTTCCCTTCTCTGAGCTTTTAGATTTTTGTTTGATGCTTTGTTCAGACTGGCTCTTGTCCAGTTTAAGTGGGCAATGGAGGATGAGGTATTTCAACTGGGGAAGGGAACAGCTCTTGATTAAACCCAGTTCTCTGCTTATTCCACGCTGAATCCCTGTAGCTAAATATGGCTGGAGAAAACCATAGCCATGCTGCTGACCTGGCTTTGAATTCATGGTCACCAACCTCAAATGGACCCTTAACGTTGCCCAGCAAACAGATCACACTTCTCTGGCCTGATCACTCTCCCACTATTCAGTTTCCTCTTTCTGAGTCTCCACCATGTCCCGTCCCGTACATGCCCCTGGCCAATCTCCCTGAAACAGAAGCGTCAACTGAACCTGGAGTCCCCCTCTTCCTGGTCAGCTGGGTTTCCTTCTCCCTGTTGTCACTCCTTCCCCACCACTCCTCTAAAACTGCTCTTAATGGCTCTCACCTGTAGCTCAGCAGTTAGGGCGCCAGCCACATACGCCGGGGCTGGTGGGTTCAAACCCAGCCCCGGGCTGCCAAATAACAATGACAACCACCACCACCACAACAAAATAAAAAAAATAAAATAAAACTGCTCTTAGCAACTCTGATGTTGCTAAATGCATTACTAATTGTTGGTCCTCAAATCCCACCCCCAATTTATCCGTAGCACCTGACAGGTCATCTTTGAAACCTTCCCGATCTCTGCTTCTGGGACCACAGTCTCCTGGTGTCTCCCCGGCTCTGGATGGGCCTGCTGAATCTCCTTGTTGTTTGTTCTTCATCGGCCTAAACGCCAAATGACGACTTCCATCCTGCTGGGGCTTGAACCAGTCACCTCGGCGCAGCGGGGTGAGCAGCAGCCAGCTTGGGGCCTCGGGGCCCTGTGAAGCCAAGTGCCACTTACTCTTAGGAAGTCGAGACCTGAGAACCATGTGGGGTGTGCCCTGGCTGCAGGGAGAGGCTACATTTCATTGTGAACATTGCCCTACATTTAGTATTTGTCACTGGTGATAGTTCTAGAATCTGTGAATTACCAAGAAACCAGAATAAAACAAAGAACAAATCTGGGAAGTCAACAAAACATTTTATTCCACAGGAAGAAAGAGGATGACTGTGACAGGAGAACCAGGTTCAAGAGTCTCAACACACTGGTGGCTGTACAGTGTTTACACAGTAGAGAACCAGATATTTTGCTTTCAGAATTTTATCAAGCAGCTACTCTGATATTTTGAGGCACAGAGGAGACTTAAAGAGAAAGTAGCCTGGAGCCTTCTGACCCTATGGTGAGCACCACCACGCCCTGGGGCTGAGGGGGCAGTGGGATGGACGCTGGCCTGGCTAGTCAGCGAGCAGTGACATGAGTTGGCCAGCCAGCTGGGTCAGGGAATTGGGATGTCTTGGACGTCTCTGTCTGCAGATTCGCCTTATCCCGCTTATTTTAGTTTCCTCAAAGAGGAGCTATGTATTTGAGGCAGCAAGAAAATCAGTAGAAACTATAACAAAGCCTTAGACATCGCTGGCTAAATACCAATTTAAAGAGAAATTGGGCATTCAAGGAGCCAGGGGCAGAGTGTTCTTCCTCCAAAGCTTTGGATTTTTTCCTGCTGAGAATCAGGAAACTCTGTCAAAAGCCCCTGAAACCTCCTCACCAAGCCTGGCTGGGGGGCTACAAGGGCCCTGGAGAGTTGAGAAGCTGAGAGGCTGGCAGTGGCCCTTTTACCTCCCACCTAGCCCCACCCCACTAGGGCTTTGGATCTGTTGTAACACCTGCCTCTTCAAAGGTGCAAATGTCAAAGTAAGTAGTTATGCAATCACAGGAGATGGGCAACTATTTAAAGAGCTGATTAAAATTAGCAAGGAATCAGGAGGGAGGGGGCATCTGAACAGCTCCCCAAAGTCCTCCCGAAGCACCAGCCCACAGGGCTGACCTCAACTAGCTTCCTGCATTCAGATGGGAGAATTGCAGGTGCTGCTGGGGCCCAGAGCAGACCTCTTTAGCAACACTCTTTGATTCAATAAAGACATTTCAAGTGACTTTGTTCCAGAAAGAGACAGAATGCTCACTTATGCACACAACCAACCCTTCAGAGAGTCTCATCTTTAAGAGATCATGATCTCAGGCAGTGGGTTACTGGTGACAAAAACCACAAGCCAAACTTATGGGGGTGCAAGGAGGGAGGTGGTGAGGAAGATGGGGAGGGATTCGCAGTTGGCTCTCCTGCTGGATCCTGTGGAGCACAGTCATGACTACCACCCAGCAAGAAACAAACAAACAAACCTAAATCCGCCCAACTCTGCAAAAGCCAAGATTGAATTTTGCAATCTACTAACGTGGAGTCTGGTGAAGACTATCCAAACCTTGGAGTTCAAGACAACTAATCCTTAAAAACACGGTTTAACTATAGCATTGGTACTAAAGCTCCCTTCTTTCCTCACTGAGCACATGAACACACACATACACACACACACACACACGGAAGTGGGAGAGGGAGAGGAAAGGGAGCAGGAGAGATTAGCTTCATTTGTGTCTTGGAAGGATTTGGGTGAGTTACAAACACCAAAACCTCTACACATCCACTGATCCACTGAGTCATCTCAGACTCGGCTACATGTGATAAGGTTGTAGAAATTGATTAGCTTTATTAAAATAAAAATGTAAAAATCACAAGGTGAGACATTCATTCTAAAGTAAAGCCCCCATCCCCTTTTTCTTTCCCTATTTGCATATTCTTTACAGAAAAGCAAAAGCAAGGCCCAGGAAGGAGAGGGCGCCCACACTAGGCCTCGCTACTGGCTAGAATTTAGAACCAAGGACAAGAGTTGCTTTGGCCGAATCTTGGTTTCGCAAAAAGCTTACAAATACAGCTTTTTAATACGCCTATTCCATTCCCTTTTCTGGAATTCTCTCCGTCTTCCTTTTCGTCCCAGGGTTACCATCTCGGGTCTTCTAGAGCTGTGGAGCTGATGCCAGTATGTGGCTTTATTAAAAAGAAACAGTCCTAGAATCTTGTCCTTCGTTGTGTCCAGGAAAGAGAATAATCTTATTGTAGGTTTTTGATCTGTTACAATAGTTCAATGGGATTTTTTCCCTTCTAAGTCAACAGAGCCTGCCAATGTTTCAAATCTCTAATAACAACTCGAGAAAAACTTATAATGCTGATTTGTATGTGTGTGGAAATGGAACACAATTTCCCCGCTAAATTTGGCAAGACTAGTCAGGAGAAAGTCAGATAACTTAAAAAATAATCTGTAACAATCTAAAAACTATCTGTAAAATGGGGGTGAGAAATTAAAGGTGGATTACAAGCCACTCTCCAGGCCCCTCTAAAGGGCCAGCTCTGGTCTGGAACACTGTGGCTCACAGCTCCAGCCTGGATGACCACAGGTTTTAAAGGCATCACTCCTGAATATCATAGATCTCACCTCAATTCACTTTACTTTGAATACTTTAGTTTCCAAAGCTATGACATAACATTCAACTTTGAAGAATGTCTTTCTATAGAGAGTACCCTGAATTAGACATATAGAATTAGTGCAATAGAAGATCCAATATAATTTTATATTACTTTACAGTTAACAAACTTTTACACACATCACAGGCCCTGTTCAGCAACGCTCCTATGTATTTACAAACACATAGCTGTACATATATACATGTCAACAAAATACAGGGCAGTCTAAAAATTAGATTCATCTCAGTACTTTTTTTTTTAACGTTATTCAACCAATACCTTTTAAAAATTACTTCCCCATAATCTAAAGGAATTCCCTTCCTCAGAAATCAATATGGTTTCTATTTGTATGTTTCCCTGTGAGGATTTACTTTCCCTCATTCCTGGACATCTTCCCCAAACCGTATTCTGGTTTTGCCTCTAATTTAATACCACAGTGCAGCCTCTCTTCCTGGGGTTTGCATCTGGGAGCGTCTCTTAGGCTGCTGGGTGTCTCAGGAGTCCAGCTCCAACTGCCCTTGATTTTCATTGAGTCTTAGCATAAGCTGCTGTTCATAGTAAAGGCTCTTTGCATAGTTTATTTCTTGCGATAACTTGACAGCGAGGACCTCAGATTTCACATGGACCTACGGAGGAGAACAGAATGTCCCTCAGGTGGGGAAATAAAATGAAATCAGAGTGCACGGGCACCTGGAATCCACCCCGGCAGCAGCTCCAGCTGGCTGCATTATCAGAATAGTAGAGGAACACTAAATAAATACAGGTTCCCCAGGGCCTACTTCTAGTTAATTCTGATTCAGAAGTCTGGGGTGGATCCTGGGAATCTGTTTTTGTAAGCACATTCCCTGGATGACTGTGCAGCCAACCCATAATCACCTGACATTTAGAACCCATAACGGAGACCCGGTTTAAGTTGTGAGGATCTGCGGAGGGAAGACGAGGAGCAAGAACGAAGGAACGCCTGTGGGATTAAAATCTAAAGTCTGGCCAGGTCAAAGAAGAAAGGAGGAAAGCAAACAAATGCCTCCAGGCCTTTCTTACCAAGAGGCCTTCACTGCCTTGAAAGAGGCTTAAGTGTCACAGGGTGAGGCTGCCCACCATGCAGAGGAACTTGCGGAAATACTCACACTATGGGGTGTTAACTCTCTTAATCAACCAGCCCTAACTTAGGAAACCTGGGAGCCTACGTAAGCCAAAAGAAACCTAAGTGCATTCCTGAGCAGGCAGAGGTCAAAGGACTCCTGAGGAGAGAGGCCCGATGAGGCTGCAATTTCTGGTCTGTAGAAAGGCCAGATAGGCATGCCCTTTCGAATGACACATCGTTCTTGAATGCAGGCTTGAAAATCCTGGCATACCAGGTGAGAATGAGCAGGAATAACAGCCGAGCGTTGTGACAAGTCACCAAGTCAGACTGGGGCCACGGGCTCTGCAGTCTAGGGGCCAGCTCTGGAGCTGCCCCACCTGGATTGAACCCCAGCTCCTCCCAGGGTGGGCTACGTGGCCTGGAAGGAGTCACCTGCCCTCACCAGCAGTGAAGTGGGGCCAATGTGGCACAATCCAGTGACCCACAGCACTGCCCTTTGGGAATTTAGCTATTAACAGGAGCTTGATCATTTAAAAGTTCTCTTAATACTTTGCCCCCTTAGGATGCACAGTATGATTATTTTATTTTATTTATTTATTTTTTTAGAGACAGAGTCTCACTGTACCGCCCTCGGGCAGAATGCCGTGGCGTCACATGGCTCACAGCAACCTCTAACTCTTGGGCTTACGCGATTCTCTTGCCTCAGCCTCCCGAGCAGCTGGGACTACAGGTGCCCGCCACAACGCCCGGATATTTTTTTTGTTGTTGCAGTTTGGCTGGGGCTGGGTTTGAACCCGCCACCCTCAGCATATGAGGCCAGCACCCTACTCACTGAGCCACAGGCGCCGCCCTTATTTATTTATTTTTATTATTTGCAGATTTTGGCCAGGGCTGGGTTTGAACCCGCCACCTCTGGTATATGGGGCCAGCGCCCTACTCCTTTGAGCCACAGGCACCACCCTAATTCTTTTATTCACAAATATTTATTGAGTATGCTAGATACTGCTTCTTTGGGCAGAACAAAAAATTATGGACTTGACTGTTTCAGGAGAAACACTAGTGAAGCCAGTGCACGCAGCACTTCTTAGCCTTGATGCACTGAAGAATCACATTTCAGGAATAAAAAAACCCTATGTATCGTGCTGGCTGCTCCTCAACTAGAGCAGGTGTCACTACCTTCCCTGTACTGACGGCGACTGAGGCACTAACAGTGAGCAACTTGCCTGGGCATGAGCCACGGGCTGGGAGGGCAGCACGGCTCCCCCCACCGTGTCTTGGGCCCATCCCTTGTCCAGAACTAGGAAGCAAGGTCCCTGGGACGAATAACAGCTCAGCCTGAACCTGCAAAATGATTTCCTGCCAGAAAGGGGGAAACGGGGTGCAGGCCTACAGAGACCGTCCACCTCTGACCCAGACACACACACTGAGAGGGGCTGACAGAGGCTGGGTGAACTCACCATTGGCTTCTGGTGGGAAGGGCCCGGGATGGAGACACCACTGCTCGTGCTCACGGCTTTTTTGGTCACCTGCACATACACCTTCCCGTGGTCTTTGGAGACAAGGCAGTGGTAGAGATCATCGTATTTGACTTCTAGGAAAATGGCCTCGCGATCCACGTAGTCGCCACTCTTCAGGAAGTAGACAGCTTTGGAGGAGATGAGCACACAGTAGCTGTCAATGTTCTCCACGGCTATGAAGCTGCAAGGGAAGAGAGGGCACAGGAATGGCACCGGGCTTCTCTGAAGTCAGGCGGAGGCCCCCCGTGGGCTGAATGTGGACCAGGCTCCCTCTCTCACGACACCCACATCCAGGTGGCTTGACCACTCTGAGCCTCAGTTTCCATGTTAGTAAATTAAGAGTTAGTGACCTTAGCCTCAGGAGCTACTGTGAGGCCCATGTGTACAGCACAGCACCTTCCAGTGGTGCTCAATCAATGTTAGCCAGTGATGACGTCCAATAGTTCAATAACAGAAACAATTTTATATCTTGAAATTCTATTTTCTGGGGTGTGGTTGTGTGTGTGCGTGTATGCATGTATGATTTTAGATAGCTTAAGGCTTAGAGAAAATTCTAACAATGAATTTCTTGGACAAAACAGAAAGAAAACAATATTGCTTTTTAATGTTGAGCTGAAGTAGCAGCTGAGAAGGCTCATGCCTGGCAGAGGGAAGCAGACAGTAGGAGGCCAGCAGACGTGGCCAGGAGCAGTGAGTACTGAAGGGGAAAAGCAGAATTAAACTGGTTCACCAAATTGCACGGCACGAGGAGATGGCGGGACATTAAAGTGCTTGCGTGCCTGTGTTCACTCCCTTCCTCTCAAAGCTCCAATGAGAGGCCACCCAGTCTCCGGTCCATACCTCTGGTAACAGGGAACCTAGTAAGTCAAAAAATGCTTTCGCAGATAAAGCTGTAATCTTCATTTTCAAAACTTGTAGTCACTACTTCTAGGAGCTTTAGGGGCACTCAGGAGAAAACCTCTTCCATGGAGCTCATGGTTTTAAAGTGGAAATTTATGCACGTCAAACCATTCTGTTCAGCTACTGAATAAAGAGTAGTGAACCTTGGAAACTTGGCTGTGACAGCTCCCCCAAGCCTGGCTATCTCCCCTACATCTTTTGACAGGCTTTCACAATGGGGCTGCAGTGTGAAGGGACAGCAGACGAGGACGAAGGTGGTAGGAATACTAAGAGCTGAGCGAGATTGGCTACCGAGCTCCAGTTGCCGAACGAACCGCAGTGCTCAAAGCCAAGCCCCACCTGGAACAGTTCTGGAACCTGGCTACAGGCGGCTCTGTTCCTGGGTTGGCAGCTGCGAAGTCCTCTGATAGAGACAGAAGCTCCTGCGGCCAGAAGAGGCCTGCCTGTTGGAGGACAGGCCTAAGTGGCTGATGGACCCTGGCTCAATTTGTGTCCACGTAGGACACACATCTTACTCTCCTAACCTCTCTAAATGCTCCCAGTCTGAGGATTCAAAGGTTCCAACTTCTCCAAGAGAGTCCCCCAAATACCCCAGCTTTGAGAGCTTAATTGTGGTGTCCTCCCAAAGCACTGCCAAACACTGACTTGTCCCTTCTGTGTGGGCGTCCTGGGTAAGCCTCTCAGGTCTCTAAACTCTAAGTCCACAGAGGGGCAAACACACTTGCACTCCATCTCTCCCTGAGCACCCCTCTGAGTTGGCCACCTCCAAAGTACTCAGTAAGTGTCTGCTTTGTTCTAGCTGCCATTTTAATTACAGACTCCTGTGACAAAAAATGGAGTTTATTGTTCTATTCTAACTGGCTGGCAATGCCAAGAGTGTAGACTTGGCAAAATTAGAAAGACCCAGCAGCTTTTAGTGTTCAGGCCACTTAGCACAGTCTTTCTCAGATCCCACCCTGGCCAGTAGCAAGGGCTGCATCACAGGAACAAGCTGATGGAGTCTGAAAGCACTGTTTCAGGGAAGGCGAGCATGGAGAGACAGCAGACAGAAGAGATGAAACGCACCCTGACATGGACAGGAAGCACTAGTGCCAGCCAGAATGTGTGCAACACCAGCTGAAACCCTGAAGTGGCTCCTGAGCATCGGGGTGGGGGTGGGGAGCAGGTGCCCCCAGCCCCACTGCACGTCCCTGGCTGTAGCTGACAGTCACACACGGCTATAGTACAGGCCCAGGCTTACCATCCAGGCTGCTGCCCTCAAACCTGAGCCTAAGTGCTGCCTTTTCTGGCACACTCTCCACATTGAAGGCTTTAAAACAGACTCCTCTCTAAGAAGCCAAAGACGGCGCAAGTCCCCTATCAGGCCAGAATTCTGGAGGAAGTGTGGTTGTAGCTGGGATGCTCTCCTACAAGGTAAAAGGACTCAGAGACACACAGGCCTAGTAGCAGGGAAAGCCCGCCCAGCTGGGCAACTCCGGCCAAGTCAGTTACTTTCCTTGTGGCTCAGTCCCATCATCTCTCTAATGGGGATGATGATATCTGCCCGCTTTCTTCACAAAGGTCGAAAGAATTCCTGGCCATGTCAGCAGAGGAGACCAGCTCTGTGAATCTGCAGCTCTCTCCTCTGTGAGTCCAGAGGGCCCCACTCACACTATGAAGCTGCTACTGATAATAACATTTTTTTTTTTTTTGGACATTTACATGACATTTTCTAAAGTCTTTTCAAATTAAAGCAGATCAGAACCAAGGGTATGACTGAGGAAAGAAAAATGGGGAACACTGCAGCTGCCACTGCAGCTGAGAAGTGACCCCAGACTGGGCTGGCCAATAGCTCGCTCTCTACTCTCCCGCCACTTCCCTGGCACTCCCCCCACCAGCAGCCAGGGCTGTGGGTTTCATCATCATTATTCATTTTTACTTTTTTACAAAATCTGGAAGCCTTATCACTGAGTAATTAAAACAGTTCCAGACTAGCCCCCCTGTTTAATGGAAGCTGGTCCCAGACTCATTCCTCTGGGAAAGAGGAACTAAAACGCAGAGTGACAAGAGTCCAGCAGGAGCAGAAGACGCCCAGCTCTTCCCCTCTGCTCATCTACCTCTTCCTCGGTCCCTTTTTCCAAAGTGACAGGCCATCTCTCACCCTTCTTGGCCTCGTCTTCCAAGGCTTCCATCTGTGTCACTGGAGAGGTCCGGTTATGCCCCTGGCATTCTGTTCTGCAGCCTCGACACAGAGCTGCCCACCCTTCAGCCCCTTCTAACCATGCCTCCTGTGAGCATGGCTTTGGGTCCACAAATGAGTGACTAGGGGAAAACCTCATGGGATGACACAGAAAGAAGATCCACTGTGGTCTCAGGTGGATCCTGAGCACCTGCCTTCTGTTCTCTGATTTATTATTAACTCAGAGGGAGGGAGAATGAACAAACGTGGTCAGAAACACAAAACATCCAGATAAGCTTTATCTTTTAAATATGAGAACTAGAGAAGTCACCCTGTGGTCTGTAGATACAACAACCAATTCTATTAAAAAATAGGATTTTGGTCGGGTATGGGAGCTATGTCTATAATCCTAGCACTTTGGGAGACCAGGGCAGGAGGATTGTTTGAGGCTGGAAGTTCAAGACGAGTCTGAGCAACAGTGAGACCTCCATCTCTAAAAAAAAGTTAGCCAGGTGTCATGGTGGTATGCACCTGTCTGTAGTCCTAGCTACTCAGGAAGATGAGGCAGGAGGACCTCTGGGGCCCAGGAGGAGTCTGAGGTTGTACTGAGCTATACGGTGCCACTGAGCTCGACTTAAGGCAACATGAGCAAAACCCTGTCTCAACAAAAGAGGACTTTCATACAATTTTAAAACTTCAGTTAAAAGTTTTAATGCTCCATTAGAGAAAGAGGACACTCCAGCCTAGGGGAAGTATCAGAGAGTTTCGAAACGGCTACGGAACAGAGCTTATCCCCTTACCCACGTTGACAGGTGCTAGAAGTAGGTGGAACTGCCAAGATTCAATGCCACAGAAGTAGAATCTGCTCTTACTAATATTCATGAACCATGGAGATATTCTCAAGACACCAGCACCATCAGCAGTAGCTTCAGCCCTTTCCCTCTGTGGCAGGTGAGGATGCTCTCCTCAAGGCCCACACAGACGTGCCTTGGGAGCAGTTGCCCTGCTGCAGTCGGCTCTGGCTCTCACCAACCAGACGGCTTTGCTCAGAGCTTTCCTGCCTGATGTGTAGACCAAGGATCAACTCGTCTCCCCTTCAGGGCTGATCTACGAGATGTCAGAGCTTACCTACAATCCCAGCACAGAAGAGACCCTGTTGATGGTGGGTCTGGCTGTTTCTTTCCTCTGCGGAGAATAGGTGCCAAGTCACCCTGATCCTGTGGGGATGACCCTCTTCTCCTGGCAAATGTGCATACCCTTTCTTAAGCAGGTCACAAAAATGGATGTCCCTCTAACAGCCCATGGGTAAAATAGGTTCAGGACCAAGTGCTCTCAGAGAGAGAGAAATCTGCCAAGTAAGTGTTTCAGTTACCCTATTTGATTTCTTTCTTTTTCCTCCTGCCCTCTTTTCTCTTTTATTGCTTTATCAACTCTATGTCTTATTCACCTCCTTTTAGAGTCATTTCAAAATCAAAAATGTTCTGAGTTGTCTTACAGTAAAAGCAGTGCTCCCAGAACAAGCTTTACGTCCAGGTGTCAGCTCAACCAGGTCCATCTGTGACCCCTAACTCTGTGTCTGAGCCAGGTGTCACTCGGAGTGCCAGGTCCTCTGCAGAACGTCTGCACATGTATGCCCCACGAGCACCACACACTTGGCGGGCTCACAACTGAGCTACTCTTTCTTCTCTAGTCCTCTCATCAGCACCCCACGTCTCAGCTGATGATGTCCCCCTCAACCAGATTCCAAATTTAGTCAGTCTGCTGATCCCACTGATGCAACCTCCTGAAGACCTCTCCAAGCTGTCCCCTTCTAGTCAACCTTACAGCCACCATGTGTTCAGGCCTCTCTGCCCACCCATCACCTGGATTACTCCTACGGCCTCCTAACTAGATTCCTGCCTCCAGTCTCTCCAAACCGATCCCTATCTCTGTTGCCACTAAGGCTTCATTTTATAACATGTAATTCTGAGTGGGATCCTCTTCTTCAAAATTTAACCTCTGTAGACAGAAGTTCTAGACAGAGAAGCTTAGCCAGGCAAGCTCCTTAGCACGACAGTTAGAGCCATGCCTTTGGAGTCTGGCCTTGGAACTCCCCTTACCGGCTTTCAGGCCCCTGCTCCCTCTTTCTCACATGTGTGCAGCTGCCATGCTTGGCTAATCTGAATTCTCTGAATGTTCCACGAGCTCTTCTGCCTCAGGCCTCGGCCCACCACTGCTCTCTGTGCAAATGGCTTTTCTTCCTTCTCTCCTCGACACATTCCTCCTCCTCCTAGAAGGTCAGGTCAATCACCCACAGCCTTCTCTGTGAAGCTTTCCCCAGCTTTCTAGGCATAAATTAATCATTTCCTGTCTGTGGTCCCATAACACGTTGCTCATACTTCTGTTTTAACAGCAATCATATGTTACAGGTAGTTGGACTGCTAGACTGAACCTGTGGAGGACAGAGCAAGTTTCTTACTCATCCTCACACATTGTAGGATTCAATACATCTATGTGTTGGACACTCAGAAAATAACGTGAAATTACATCGTAAGGTGGAATTTCTCAGTACATGTGCAACTCTGGATGCTACACGTATTTTACCCGGTAGCAAAGTTAAAAAATTCTTTCAGGGGCGGCGCCTGTGGCTCAGTGAGTAGGGTGCCGGCCCCATATGCCGAGGGTGGCAGGTTCAAACCCAGCCCCGGCCAAACTGCAACAAAAAAATAGCCGGGCGTTGTGGCGGGCGCCTGTAGTCCCAGCTGCTCAGGAGGCTGAGGCAAGAGAATCACGTAAGCCCAAGAGTTAGAGGATGCTGTGAGCCGTGTGACGCCACGGCACTGTACCGGAGGGCGGTACAGTGAGACTCTGTCTCTACAAAAAAAAAAAAAAATTCTTTCAGAACTATTGATGTAACTTATTAAGGATTTAGCAAGTTATTAACTTTTTATCAGAGTAGCTAAGTAGCCTGCCAAATTAAAGTTTTAATTCAGTGACATATCAAAGAATGCTCAATTCCCTAAGTGTCTGAGCAATAGATACTGATAGATTATTTCTTGGTTTAGAAAATGGAAGCTAATAAATTCTATTTCATTCCTCAAAACACTGGCCTTTTGTTTTTGTTTTGACACTACATTACTGTAAGGAATATTAAAATCAGTATTACAGGCTGGGCACGGTGGCACAAGCCTATAATCCTAGCACTTTTGGAGGCTGAGGTGGGTGGATTGCTTGTGCTCACAAATTTGAGACCAGCCTGAGTAAGAGTAAGACCCTGTCTCTAAAAAGAGAAAAATTAGCTCGGCATTGTGGCTGGTGCCTGTACTTCTAGCTACTCAGGAGGCTGAGGCAGGAGGATCAGTTGAGCCCAAGAATTTGAGGGTGCTGTGAGATATGGTCACAGCATTTTACCCATGGTGACAGAGTGGGACTCTGTCTCAAAAAAAAAAAAAAAATAGAATCAGTATTATAACCCACGCTCCAAAAAAATTTCTGATTTCTCTTTAATCAGTTTCTCAAGAAGAACAGACAAGATACAAAATACCACAAACAGTATGTTCACCAAGGAGCTAGTGAGAAAAGACCATTACTGTTTTTTTTTATTTTTCTCTGTACTCTTGAATTTGCTAACTATATGTATGAGTTTATTTCATAAAGGAGGCTGGTGGGTGTATAGGCTATTTTTGTTTTCTTTTTTATACTTTTCTGTATTAAAAAAATTTTTCTTAAATGTTACTTTCTAAAACGACATTTAGGCTGGGTGTGGTGCCTCACACCTGTATTCCTAGCACTTTAGGAGGATGAGGCTGAAGAACTTCTTGAGGCCAGGAGTTTGAGACCAGCTTGGGCAACACAGAGGGATCCCAGCCGGGTATGACGGCACATGCCTGTACAGTTCCAGCTACTCAGAAGGCTGAGGGGGGAGCACTGGTTGAGGCTGGGAGTTTGAGGCTCTAGTGAGCTAAGATGCCACCACTGTACTTCAGCCTGGGTCACAGAGCAAGATCCTATCTCAAAAATAAAGTAAAATAAAATAAAACTCCATTTAAACAACATAATCAAATTATTAAATTCGAGAACACAGAATTCTGTGAGAGCAGCTCCTTGGTCACGTGGGCTGCTCATGAGCATCTTTTCTGCAAAGGTAAGAGCCACCCTGGGACTTACAATCCTAGATAATATACCTTTATCTGTGACAACATACTAGAAATAAAATGTTTCTTAAAAACTGATAATGCAGCGTGGCACCCGTAGCACAGTGGTTACGGAGTCAGACACATACACCGAGGCTGGCGGGTTTGAACCTAGCCCGGGCCAGCTAAATGACAATGACAACTGCAACAAAAAAATAGCTGGGCATCCTAGCGGGCGCCTGTAGTCCCAGCTACTTGGGAGGCTGAGGCAAGAGAATCATTTAAGCCCAAGAGTTGGATTTCGCTGTGAGCCGTGATGCCATGGCACTCTCCCCAGGGCAACACAGTGAAACTCCGTCGCAAACAAACAAACAAACAAAACCCTGAAAATGTGTTTCTAGCTACAAATTAGACATTAGTAAGAAAGAAAAATTAACCATATACGATAAATTTTACATTATCACCATCTTAACCCAGGATCCTGTTTCAAAACCAAAAATGAGAAAAATGGGAAGCAATGACAATTCCGCAACATACCAGAGAAATATTCGATTAAATTGAAGTTGGTCAATTAGGCCTGGCCATCTTTTAATATTGATTAAATAAAATGAAAATACTAAATGCAACTCTATCTGGGAGAACAAAGTTGAAGTCACCACGGCACTGGGGACTTTGTGGGGTTTTCACTCTGCCGGGAAGTAATTACACAATATTTTCCAGAAGTGGAACAGTGAGTCTAAGTGGAAAAAAATGTGGAAACAGTTACTTAGAACAGTAGGACAAGGTATTAAAGTCCCTTTTAAGGGGTTAACTCTGAAGGGAAATATGCAAATAATTAGGTCTTTAAACATGTTTTTAATTACAAATCTAGGATAAAAGTCAGAGGTATAATTTGGTGCTCTTGCGCTTTTCCTGAATACCCCCTTCCTGCAAAGTGACGAATGTCTTGTTCACATCGCTGTGAAGACTCAGGCTGACAACTGAGGACTCAGTAGACAGTGTCTGCCAGACCCTGAAGCCTTCTTCCTTTGCTGTGAGGAAGGCCACAGTCACGGCCTCCTTCAACATTCACTGGCAAGACTGAACCCCCACCTTGGGTGCAGACACATGGTTTTTATCTCTATAAAGTCAAAATTTATTCATACCAGTATCATTTCCTACTTCATAGGAATTTTATGAGATCCATTTTACTCATTTCATTTTATTCCAGTCCGTAGCTCTCCCTGGTTATGTTGAATGTACATGTCTTAGTGGGAGCAACCCTGTGTGGGCTGCACTATGCAAATGCTCCCTTGTGTTTCTGGCCTATCTTCTTCCCCTGCCAATGAATTTCAAGAGAACCAGAGATGGTTTGATTTGAATAGAGGTGAGTTGGGGAAGAAATTAAAAGCACAACATACAATAATTTATAACCTCAAACTCTGATCAACCCCCCCACCCCCGCACACACACAAATGACTATAAAGTGGACACATACGAATACAAATGCTAAGTTGCAGATATCCAGCTGTATTTTTACGTGCCTATTATATGCCAGGCCCTATTCTAGGTACTGAGGATCCTTTAGTGAATGGAACAGACAAAAGTCCCAGCCTTCGTGGGACTGCTATTCTAGTAGACTCTGCACCAGTCCTGTGAGGCCTGAGAAATAATTCTCTGGACTTGCAACCCAAAGGCCAAAGGCTCTGTCTGCAAAGTCCTGTCAAATGCAGCTAGGGCACCAAATCCTCACCCCAAAGAAGACAGGAAGATAAAGTCCTCCCTGGGTGAACCATATGGGGACTCTGGGCACTGGAATGATGAAAAGGGCTGAGGTCAGACTGAAACAGCAGAACCTATTAGTGACATCTGCAATGGTCTGAGTCCTGCCCCACCCCAACATGTAAAAGCCCTATCCTCAATGTGACCATTTGGAGTAAGGAAGTAATCATGGTTGAATGAGGTCAACAGGTTAGGGCCTTGAGCCAACAAGATCAGTGTCCTTGTAAGAGTCTCCAGAGAGCACCCTCTCTCCCCGCACTACCTGAGGACACAGTGAGCAGGTGGATGTCTGCAAGCTGGGAAGAGAACCCTCATCAGGGGCAGAGTCGGCTTGTACTGTAATCTTGGACATTCCAGACTCCAGAATTGTGAGAAAACAAATTTCTGTTGTTTAAACTACATAGTCTTTGTTACTCTGTTTTGACAACCTGAGCAGACTAAGACAACAAAATGTAACTGTTCTCAAGAGACCTTCCAATAGCACCACAGGGGTTTAGGTTATACAAGCTGCATCTAGGAAAATGCTATTCTATGCAGCAACAAATGAAAGCTGGAACTGATTTCTGATATCCTCATTCAAATACTACTGTGACATTACAAGACGAGGTCCACCTAACACTGTCTCTAACAGAGATGTGAAGACTACCCTGAAAGTGACCTGTGCTTCAAAAACACTCACTGTGCTCAGAACTGCCCCACCCCAGCCTGTTGTAAAGGAGACACATAAGCCTTAAAAGAAATTAAACTGTCCTTTTGCTCCTCACTAGGCATAACTGTTTCCTCTGGGCTGGTGGTTTTAACACCTATTCAGGTTTTAGAGCACTTTTACGTTATAAGGGTCTCTGAAAACTATCCTAAAATAGCTACACATTTAATTTTTTACCATATTACTAGATGTAATTTCACTAACTGAAGACAAGAATCCACATATGTAAGGATCCATATTTAAGGAGTAACAAATAGTCTTAAGAAAATGACATTTCCAAATGTTCAACTACATTGCTAGCACGTGGTAGGCACTTATAGTCCCAGCTACTAGGGAGGCTGAGGCAAGGGGATTGCTTGAGCCCAAGAATTTAAGGTTAATGTGAGCTGTGATGCTAGGACATTCTACCTAGGGTAACAAAGTGAGACTCTGTCTCAAAAACAACAACAAAAACCTAGGAATATTTTATCCATTATCTTCTCTCTCTGAACTAGAAAGACACTAGTATTTTCTAGGAACAGAACACTAGGGTCTGGCTATGGAGCATAGTTTGAGAAATATTCCTTTGGGTTAAAGGCTATTTATAAGTAGTTATTATTTATCTAAATCTATAAAACAGCTAGGGCACAGAATCTGTGATCAGTTCAAAGATCCAAGATTCATGACAATACCTTGGATCAGATAAAAACTTCTTGGACTCAAAGACAGAAAAGACAACTCAGTGGACCAACAGGGCCAGTTCTCCAGGGCTCCAACTTACAATTCGTCTTGTATGTTGTCCGTGAGTTTGAAGAGCTGCTCCTGCCCTTCGGCCTGGCTCTCAGAATAGCGGGGAAGTAGCCCCTGGGGCCCCATGCAGCAACGCGGCTTCCGAACCCTCTGTGCTTGAGTCCTAGATGAGTGTGTGAAGAAAAAGCAAAGAAGTGAAATGTTAAGGTTAAAATGATTTCCCTTCCTCACCTAAGATGAAAGTACTACTTAATATAAGACATACTCTAAATTTAATGGACAGAACTGAACTGAGGTATTGTCTGTGAAACCACTGTAAGACCGTGGTTAAGGACTCCCATTGGACTTTGAGTCCCGCTGCTACCACCTTCTAGCTATGTGATCACAGTAAGTTAACTTCCTTGGTTTCAGTTTTCTCTGTGGAACAGGATGACAACGCCTATTATCTTATAGGACTGCCATGAAGTTCAAGTAAAATAATGCCAGTCCAGCCTGTGCTGGACAGAAGGGTGGCTCTTGTTATTATTGCCAGATTCCACTTGTCACACCCTGCTTTCCTAAGAATCTCTTCAGGACAGCCATCTGTGGATTTGCAGTGGGTCAGGAAGGAGACTGAGGGACCTTGGGTATTTAGTGAGAATGCACCAAGTTTCTAGACTTCCCAAATGAGTTCAGTTGCTTAGAAAGGGTGAGGGACACAGTAATCATACGAAGGGAAGAAATGCTCCCTGGACCAGTCCCAGGCCACAGTCTGGGATTCCGTGGCAGCTCTAACTCATGCCGCTTAGCTGTCGGCTGCCCAAAGGAATCTGCTTTGCTATGGCTTTCAGGGTAGGCTGATGTTGTCTTTTTCCACAAACCATATACAGAGTAATTGATAAGTGCTTTTTGGTGTTTTCCTAGAAACAGGAGTCCATATTTGCCTTGGAAAGGCTGTGCATATTTCAGATGACTGATAAGAGTGTACTGGGTCTGTCCTTGGCCTTGTACTTGCTGTACTTTTTATTATTTGTTCCTGGAGCCACTGAAGCAAAACACCCCTCTCTGGACATATCTAAGAGAAAAGAATAGGCTTATACACTGAATCAGAGCCATGAACTCATAGTAGAGGCTCACTTAGAAGGCTAAAAAGTGCCCTGGCAGGAAAATCAGATTAGTAATATGAACAGAAACAATCAGACCTTTCCATAGTCCATGCAACAAGTGAGCTGAAAAGCCAGGATAGCTGTAAAGTGCTCCTGAACCCAGGTCAACATTTGGCTTATCAGGCCTTCATACCCGAAGGACAGCCCCATACCAAGGTGAGGTTTGGCATGTGCTGGAAAGCCAGAAATCCACTAATAATTTTTCAAAAGTTCAGTTACAAGGATGCCTTAAGAACTATTAATTGTGTTCTTCAAGGGCAATGTAAAAAAAACTATAAGAGAGTTTCAATGCTTTACAATTCAGGAAAAGGTAAAAAAAAAACCCCTAATTTTGTTTATATCATATGCTCACATACTCCCACAGTGCCTCGTCTCAATTCCTCCTTCAAGATGTAGGCGAATTAGATGTCAACTATTGATGGAAAGTAGGGAGCACAGTACAAGGAACCGCTGCTGACCTCTCAGCAGAGCAGCCTGCTACCCAGCACTGCCAGCGAGGAGCACGGTGTGGTATGTTCTCCGGCAGCAGAGCTCTGTTCATGTTTCCTGGTCTAGTCAAACACCCACTGCCTTTCCCAGCACGGCCCAGATAAGTTAATAAAATACCCTTTCCAAGGCAGTCCTACTACTCTTTTGCCCATGAAACTTCTGGAAGAGGTTTGGGCTATCATGGCAGAAGCCTGAAGATCTTCCAAGAGGAATGTGGCAGAGCCTGCTTCCTCCCCACCTTTCCATGGAAGATTTGCTTCTGTCTCCTCTCACTACATCTTCTCCAATCTTCTGGGAGGCTGGAAGGCTCAACTTCAAAATATATCCCAAATTCAACGATTTCTCCATCTCTACCATAACTAATAAATGATCTCTAGATCTATAACGTATTATTACGACAGCCTCATAACTTAATCTACTTCCACCCTTGTCCAGTCACCTCACAGCAATGAGAACGGTCATTTCAAAATGTAAGTTAGATCAGGTCAGCCATCTGCTCAAAACACATGTGCTTCACATCTCACTTAAGTAAATATATTTACTTATTGCTCTGCTCCCCATCTGGAATGTAAACTCCATAAGAAGAGGGATCTTGTTCCATTCATGCTGTCTTGGGATCTAGTAGAGCGCTGGTTTATGATACGGGAGCAGTAAGAATTAGCTGAATGCATTTGTAGGTGAGGACAGTACAAGAGCCATTACTTGGAAAAGAAAGGTGACATGCAGACTGCAGTGTAGAGATCGAAGACTAGAGATTTTGAGCCCTGAAAGCCAACAATCAATGTTAAGGCCTGGTGTGAGCCAGCTAGAGTCCCCCTTTCCTGACAGAAAGGTCAAGGGTGTCTCTATCTGACTCATGAATAGAAACAAAGAATGGGGCATGAAGGCAATGACATGAAACCAACGTCTCTGCTGACAGATGCCTTTTCTTTATAAGGAACAATTTTTTCAGTAGTATCCAAAACAAAGCTTACCAAAATTTCCTCTGGTTGGACTGAAGGAAGCCAGAGAAGCTAAAGAAAAGTGGCTTGTTTCTGGGCCAGGGCTCTTGGGAATTGTATCTCATAACAACTAGGGGACAGCGGAGAGCAAGTAAGTGTGCCCCATCTTATCCCACTGTATCCCACTGTCTAACAGCTTTCTAGTGTAAACAGTTATTTCTTGAGTCAGTATCCTCCCTCAGAGCCTTCACTAAGTTTCAGTGAACCAACCTCACCTCCATTTCCAATATATTCTGTTCTAACTTGCAAACCACAAACTCACTGAGACATCAGAGAAGGCGAAAGTGGAGTAGCTCCCTCGTGGGTACGCACTGCTTATTTGCTGTGTTTCATTTCTTATCTGTCTTCCCAACAGGCTGCAAACTATCTGCCCATTTCCAAGGTCCTCATTTTTTTATCAACCAAATATCAAGGGCAAGGTTGGATATGACATTCACTACTGCTGACCAGAGGAGCTCAACGTGGCCTTCAAGGCTCATTCTTCATGTCAACATAGAAGAAGAGAGAGTTAAATTTTACCCTAAAAGGAAACATCTTGTTATGGTCTTATAAATATAAGGATTACTTCCAGAAGGGATGATTTAGAAATACTCTTACTAAAAGCAGAAAGTTGGATTAAAAGAATTCTTCCCACATTCTCCATTACCTTATCCTTGTCAGTACCTGAAAAACTATTCTTTCTTCTCTGAAACGCAACTGAAAGTTGGTAGGCTGTGGGTTGGGGGAGACAGGGTGGTATTTAAAGTGACTGTGCATGAACAAATTTAGTTTCAAATTTAATCAAAATAATAATTTTTTTTTTTTTTTAAAGCAAGCTAGTAAACCTCATAAACCAGCACTAAGTTTATAGTGATATTCTTTAGTGCAGGCCACCACGCGATGGGACTGTTTTCTCTACGTACTGACATGGCACTATAAATTCAAATAGCCCTTTGGAACCAGTATGGATGCATGCCAGAGCAATCCTGAATTTGTTCACGCTCTGAGACTCAGTCATAGAGCCTGTCCACTTTTAAGTGCTTTCATGTATTTTCCAGTGAACCTACTGGGCACCTCAAGAGAAAGGACCCTAGTCCTCTTTATTTTTTAAACTGGACTCATCACTAGCCTCAGCTCAGGGCCCGCTATCAGCATTGGACTCTCTTTATTTATTGAAATAAACAAACACTTGTGAAACCACAATCGCCAGCACAAAAACTCTATTGGTGACCACAACATGACTCCATTTGTGTGGTCTTCTGCCACCCAAGTTCCTGTTGCTCCTTTACCTAAGACAGCCACTGTTCTGAATCTTGTGTTTATCATTCCCCTGTGTTTATCTTTGTTATGTACTCTTATCACATTTCAAAGTACACTTGGGAACATGCTTGTTCTATCCTCTGGGTTCAGTAGTTCTAGGCCTTTGAATAAGGAATGTCACTGCCGTATGGCCAAGATTGGCTGCTCCTCTGTGTGCAGCTCTCATTCCGATTGCTTCCATCATGTGACCATGCCACGATTCATCCATCTTCCTACTGAGGGCATGTGGGTTATTTCCAGGTTCTGCTATTACAAATGATGCTGCTATGAACATTCCTATACATGTCTTCTGGTGAACACTGTGAATGTATCTAGGAGGTATTTGCAGGATCATCGGATAACAAGATAATTCACTAATAAGATAATTCAAACTTCTTCCTAAGTGGCTGATTTGCAGGATCATCGGATAACAAGATAATTCACTAACAAGATAATTCAAACTTCTTCCTAAGTGGCTGAACCATTCTTACACTCCGACCAATAACGCATTTAAGAGGCCCTTAGCAGCCTTCCCAACACCTGGTATTATCTAGGACAGCACTGTCCAGTACAGAGCCACTGAGTACACTTGAAATGTGGCCAGTGTAACTAAAAAACTGAATTTCCAATTTAGTTTACGTTAACTTAAATTTGAACTTTGTCTTGGATAGCAATGATCTCTAGTCTCTTAAATCTCGGCTGCTCAAATGGGTATAAAATGCTATCTTATTGTTTTTTCATTCCCATCTTCTCCTTTCCATCTAAAATCATAATGGTGTCCATTAAAAATAAAGTGTAGTAGCTCTGGTTCTGGCCATTGGCACCAGAGCACAAAGATCCACATCCAGACTACCCTGGGCCTCCACTGTTGTAATACTTCCCCGCTGTGGCTATGCTCCCTTCCCCGTGACCACCTTTGCTGTCAAAATGTGCATCTACAGTCCTGGGGAAAATGGATCATGAAACAGGAGGTGGCAAAACCCCACCCACTCACCCCTCATTAGTCGACAGTGTCGCTTAGGAACCAACACTCCACAGAAGGGGAAGGGGCTGTGCAGTGCATAGGCAGCAACTCTGCCTCCACAAACCCTTGTCTGGCCAAAGGTCTGCGGTGTATCTAATTGCTGCCAGCTGGGGCTTGTCGACCATGTTAAGCCCTCAGCTGCTGCGGTTTATAAATTTCACAGTGTATAGAAAGAAGCAGTCTTTCCAGTCAACCAGCTAATCCAGAATGTCAGCACCAAACGAACTTGAGCTTTGAACTCCATGAAAACGTCAGGGAGTCGGCTGTATGGCAGGGAGGACTCCTCCCCCAGCAAAGGGCCTGCTGATGCAGGGGCTGACACACTGCAGACACCTCCAGGGACAGCAGTCAGTGTGGAGCAGGTCTGGAGCTGGCCACCACTATCTGACAGACACTAGAGGCCCAACACCAAAGATCAGAGCAATGAAAATAATTCATGTCATTTTTTTTGAGTGACAGTGAAACCAAACAACATGACATGGGAGATCTAACCAATTCCATTTGGCTGATCCTGCCTTTCAGCCTGAGGGTCAACAGTTGGCTGGTCATTATTTGTTCTTAGCTTATACGATGAGTAACTATGTCATAGTTCTATTAGTGGAAGACAGATGCTGTGCACACATGCACCCCTGTGCAGCTTCAGATACTAGTTGGCTGAGAAGCCTGTCGTGGCCAATGTCTATCAACCAAGTGATGTTCAAAAACAATCAGTAAATGAGTAAAAAGTGTATGTGTCAAACATAGAACTTCCTAGCATAACAGAATGTTTATTCAACCGATGACTTTCACCTTCCTTAAGAGTTGTATATACTGACCTCGACAAAGTGATGGATTGTCCTTGCATTTACTTTATGTAGGTGTCCAAGACTTTTGTTTTCATTAAATATCTTACTGATACATACGGTGCTTGACTGAGCACAAACAGACTGAGAACAGGTCAACCTTGACTACCTCTTCAAATACTGTTAACTGATAATAGCTACAAGATACCAGGGTTCTTGACTGAATGGTTCTATCAAATATTTGTCATTTCTCCAAAAGGAAACCAACAGTCTATCTAAATGGTACTCTCTGCCCTGGAGAGGATGATTTGGCTAACACCCGACGGTCCAGCAGTGTGTAGTGGCTGGGAGTGTAAGAAGCCCTCCACCTGTGGGCTACGGCTCATCTCTGACCTATAGACCTCTCCTCTCCGCTATGTGCATCTACTTTCAAAGACTAAGAGAAATAGCATTTCTCTGCCTCTGATTTTACTCCTTTCAGAGCAAACCATAATCAGACAAGATTCTACTAGAGGATGAAAACCTCTAAAGTTTGGCTCAATTCATAGCAGAAATTCTTCCCATAGTGCCAAGACAAATAGAAATCCACCTTCTAGAACCTATTCAAAGATAGCATTGGATCAATAGGTTTGATAACCATAAAGTTCTCATCGGCCGGACGTGGTGGCTCACACCTGTAATCCTAGCACTCTGGGAGGCCAAGTTGGGTGGGTTGCCCTGAGCTCAGAGGTTGAGACCAGCCTGTGCCAGAGTAAGACCCCCGTCTCTACAAAAAAAAAAAAAAAAAAAAAAAGACAAAAGCCAGGTGTTGTGGTGGGCAGCTACTGTAGTCCTGTAGTCCCAGCTACTTGGGAGGCTGAGGCAGTAACTAAAAAGTTCTAGCTGCATTATAAAAATTATACCAAGAATCCGCTAGGACATTTTGGATTTGGACACATGAAAAAAGGTTGAGTAGGACATAATCCTGTGTCAGTAGAGACTGGTTCTTAGATGAAATTACTGACTGAGGCACAATTACAGAAGACTGCTCAGACGCCTGAGAATGGCTGGTGCGCCATTTGCATCCCCCCCCGCCCCCCCATTTAATGACCTTTCCTGAGCTATCACACACATAGCCCAGTGCTAGGCCTTGAGGAAGATAAGGATGAAGCCAGTTCCCAGAGAACTGACTGCAGTTTAATGGAGGAGATAAACAAAAACAGGCAATTAGAACATAGCCAGGGAGGTCTAGGGTAGAGGCAGTGTAATACCCGGTTAGAGGACTGCTCTGGAGCCAGGCTACCTGAGCTTGAATCCCAGGTCTGCCATTGACAAATTGTAACCTTTGGCAAGTTTTTATACCCTCTTGAAGCCTTGATTTCTCCATCTATAAATTGGAGGTAACAAGAGGTTGCTGTGAGGAGTAAATAAGTCAATATTAAGTAAACAAATAAGCACTCTACCTTCCAGGAACATTAACAGGCACTCAAAATGCTGCCTATCAGTTCACTCCACTAAGAGATTGCCGCCACGGGTACACATGTGGCCCTAACCTACATCAGGCGGCAGGGCTGGAGATGGGTCAGGGCACAACATCCAACCTCTCCCGCTGTTTTCCTACTGGGGAGGCTCAGTGCTTTTAACCGAAGGATTTCCCTTTTCCTCTTGCTTTCTTGTTAACATTCTATTCACCTTTCCCTAGAGTTCTGAAGTCTTATGTGTAACAACATATAAAACCCCACATTGCACTGTTGCCACTGAAAATGAAGAGGCTGATTCAAAAAATCATTAGAAACTGTATCAATATTGGTAAGATTTTAGTAATTTGACATCCAGCAGCAGGCACAACATTTCCTGGGCTGGGCTTTCCCCTGTCAGTGGGATTCACACCTGACTTGTTTATAGGGGTCAAGGCTTCCCATAATCTAACACATGTTTGGGGGACCCCATGACATTGCAACTGTGACAGCTGGTAGGACTAATGCCAACAGATACGCCTATTGGGATTTAAACTCTAAGACAAAAATACTCCAGATTTATTTTCTTTCTGTTTTAGTCAACTGCTTCAGGGGTGAGACTACCAGTTAAGTAGGCTGGGTGGGAAGGAGAAAGCAGACTCAACTTTATAAGGAATTCTAATCAAATGGATAATGTTACAGGGAGTGAAAAACCTAACAGCCTTTGATTTCCTAAAAGTGCCATAACTTCGGGCAGCGCCTGTGGCTCAAAGGAGTAGGGCACTGGCCCCATATGCTGGAGATGGCGGGTTCAAACCCAGCCCCAGCCAAAAACTGCAAAAAAAAAAAAAAAGAAGTGCCATAACTTCTGCATACTTTCTGGGATTGCTTTGCTTTTACAAAATAATAGTAGATGACATATAAAGAAGTTTGCAACTTTCAACATCATTGTAAGAATGAGGCACTTCACAAATGCAAGCTTTGTGTTCTACATACAACCTTCCTAATCGGAGTGCGGAGGGCTTACTCGAATCTGGTAAGTCATGGCTAAACGCCTTGCTGACCTGTCACCTCTAATGGCAATCCCAAGATGGGCCAATATACAAAATTTCTTATGAATTTGATTTCATGGCTATTAAATATAAACGCCAATAACAAGATGGTTAAACTAAATAAACCAGGTATTTTTAGATTCATTTCTGGCAAAGAATTACACAATTTCTTTTTTTTAATGTTTTACGTTATCTACCCTTTCTCAAAAGTTGATCTCTTATAAGAGAAGAGATGAAATTTAGCAACAAGGTGATACAAAGGGCTTTGGGAAAAAGACACAGACTGAGAAGTCCAGTCACTTCTCAGCTAAGTAACAGGGAAGAAGCTGCTGGATGGCTCTTCGCCTGTTTCCTTATCAGTAAGTGAGAACATAACACTGCGTGGTAATAATGTTGAGATAAAGTATGAAATGTGCCTGGAACATAGTAGGTACTCATAAAAGATTAACTGTCTCCTTCTCTCCTATCCCTATTCAGAATGATTGGGTGTCATGTCAATTTAAAATACCAAAATGCAACACTGAAGTCTTTAAAATTCTATCTTGACAGAGCACTATGGGAGAAAGATTTATCGAATACGGCAGACTGATTCACAAGGAGCACATCAAGTGCAGGGTACGAAGGAGTCTTCTAAAGGAGCAAGGGGCTAATGTGCTCACTCATGCGACCTACACCACATCCTGCGCCTTGCAGGATGCTCTAAAAAGAGCTATAGCAAATCAGCCCTGCAGCTCAATTAATTACATGCCAGCTATCAAATTCTTACAATTGGAATTAATAAAAGTTTTAGAATATTACCACTAATAAAATTCACTATAGCAGGAGGTTTAAAAAAAACTTTTCAGTGGTAAAACACTTTCTCTAAGTGAAGTCTGTAAGACAATCTTAATCTTAACCCATACGACTGCTGGAAATAGAGCTGCCCTGACTGCAGTGGGAGGGCACTGTGGGGAGCTGCCCTGACTGCAGTGAGAGGGCACTGTGTGCTGGCATATGGGCATGGCTTCTCCGCAGGAAGCCCTAAGGCACCTTCCCAGGGCCTCCTTCCATGACCAAAGCCAAGCAGTTATGGGGATGCTACGAGAGGCGGCCGCTTTCTGATTTGTTTGCTTTGTTAACATCTCTTGTTCACTCCGTGAAACAGAGGTGGAAGGTGAGGTGAAAAAGAAAAAAGAGGCATCAGGAGAAGACGCTTCAAAAAGTGCTAAGAACACTGAGACTAACAGTGACCTGGAAAGTCTGCTAAGTGTTAGAAGCTGTGCAGAGCCAGGGATTTCCGTCTCTTCTACGCACTGTTGCACCCGGCACTTCGAACAGTGCGGGGTACCAAGTGGGTGCTTAATACATATGTGATAAATGAATAGGCTGTTGGCCACACAGGAGAGCCAGTGCTGCTGCTTCTGAAGCCGGAGGAGTGAAGAAGGACACTCTGTAGTGGACTCCTCCCCCAAGTTTAAGCCAGAGGAAGGCCTGGTGTTGGTAACAACCCAGGAACCCCTGGAGCATAGGAATGCTGATCATTCCATCCTAGGGGGACACTAGAAAGTAACTGACCTGGGTCACATTCCCTCAGAGGGCAACTGGAGAGCTGCCTGGTGGCCTTGGGGGAACATGCACCATCTGTACTTTTCCAGGAAGGAAAAGAACAGTGGGGCTTGGAACCCTGGCAACCGCTCAGGGGTCTGGCTCCCTATGGATAGTTGACACTCCGCACTTAATAGCTCGGAATCTTCTGACCAAGTGATCAAGTCTCCACTAACTCAAATCCCAAGGAGAACTCTCTTCGAAGGATTTTTACTGTATGGCTTTCATTATTTCAGGCCCAAGTTTTAGGTTCTTTTGACCTAGAAGCACAGAAGAATTAACCAGTCACCTAAGTCCTCTTCATCTTCCTTCTGACCAGCTGGTGCTTTTTTTTCATTGTTTGCCCTCAAATTTAACCTACAGATGAGCTTTCTCAGAAGCCAAGGACATCTCTAGCCAAATCTACCTCTCTAGAAGCAGAGATGGCAGCGTCTGCTGAATTTGTGTCAAACTGGCCCCGGCCCATCATTCCAATACCCTTAAGAGTATCTTGGATTTTTTTAGGCAAAAGAAAAGACTTTTCTTTGTTCTGACTCTTGCCACAGTGCCTGGGTATAAAGCCATAGCAGGAATGAGACAAGGAGAACATCTACGTGTCAGAATGAGGACTGGGTTCGACGGTGCCCTTTCTCCGTGGACAGGAAGGAAGAGCACCCACTGGCAGCTCAGTGACGCCCTCCAGTGCCTCCACAAGGGCTTCTGCCTGGAGCTGTGATGCTGCACCTGGCGACAAAAGATTACTTTTTATTTGGTGATAAGAAGGTCAAGCTGTCTTTTAATTAAGTGCCACTAGTGTTAACACGAATTGGACTGATTGTCATAGTCCATCAACCCTTGGCAAACTGGTTTGTTTGGTCTGGACAGCAAACAACATTCCACACTATTGGATTTTTTTCTCCCAGATCCCCTGCGGCCCCATCATCCCCCAAACCTTTTTAAAAATTACAATCTGTTCTGCTGTTTCAAGTTACATTCTGTAAATAATAAGCAACACTGATGAAATGTAAAAAGCTGAAAATTTGTAAAGCAGAAAGATCTGCAGTACGTCTCACATCTGTGTCACATTAAACCTGCACTCGGCAGATTTGCTGATTCCTGTCTAATCAGTACAGAGGGTGAGGCGGACTAGAAGGACTCTTGTGCCATGTGCTGCGGCACCCCCGAGGGCCACCACATGCAGGCAGGGAGGGGCAGGAGTTGGCATCATGAGGTGGAGCTGCCAAACCCATTATGCAGAAGACACCTGGCTGCCCGGCGTGCCTCTGTTTTGGTCTGTGTGCACTGCAAACTGGTGGTTCAGTGCTGTGGTTAGGTCACAAGGAACAATTGCTCAGAACCCACCTCATAGCCCTCAATGTTGCTGAAATTGGGCCCATAGTGGTTAAACTAAATAACATGTTTCAATGACAAAATGTGTCATTTGAAGAAGTTGGCTCCCCATACATTAAAATGGCTACAAAATAAAAATAGAATCGAAGTAAACCAATTAAAGTCCATTTGGTAAAATGCTTAGTGGCTACCAGAGATGATATTTGCCATGCCATACCAGGCAACATCTGATCCATCTTTTTTCAATCCCAAGCATTTCGCTACCTCCCCCCCATACACACAAACGTCTACGTGCATGGACACGTGCCCCAGATCCTCACTTCAGAGCACCTGGCAGCAGGTAAGATAGAAATTGACATGTTTTCAACTTGTGGCATCATGCTGAGTCCCTGAATGATTACAGGACTCCATATTGAAAGAAAAAACAGACTCAGACTCCACAGAGAGGAACATGTAAGCCTCTGAGGATACTCCATGGAAAAATCCAGTGCATCACCAGCTTCACCAGCTCTTACATGCGTATTTTCCCATCCAACTTTAAGTAAGAAGACCGAGACTGGTGGGCCACCAAGGTACACAGTACGTCTCCATAGCCACACTGACTAAGTGTTGCCTGCATGCTGGACACTAGTCCTCACAACATTCTTGTAAGAAGTGTGTTACTAGTATTTCATTAAGTTTGTCCAAGGCCATTTAGCTAAATGATAAAGTGGTAAAGCCCAGCTTGATCTTGGGCCTTTCTGATTCTCTTGGACTTGGTAAACTTACTGAATAGCATAACCATCAAAGAAAATATCTTTAATACATACTCTGAGACCATCACTGGAAGCATTTTGGAAATCCTGGAGGGATACCAAAAATGGCAAAAAACGAGACGCTCACAATGCAATTGTGAAGATAACATCTATATCCTTAAAATGACTCTGAAAGAAACCCAGCCACGTATCAATGATGAAAGAGCAAAGGAGGTAAGTGGGAACACTAGGGAGGACTATACCACATGCTAGTGGGCAGGACAGCTCCTGCGAAGGCCTGAAGCTGCGAGTGGGGCCCTGCCTCGAGGCAGAGGTATTGACAGGACAATGTATAGCATCAGCACAAATCTGCCAAGTTTTACAAAAGGAACTGGTGATAAACAAGTACTCAGAAGTAGGGGGAAACAAGTAATAAGATAAAGCCACTTAACAGGCCACATTGCACATAATACAAGCTGAACCGAGGCACAGTGATGGCCTTTTATAAAGTAGTGATGCAGACTCTAACTTACAGATCAGAATTCACCAGTGACTAATCTAAATTCATCAACATCTGGAAGCACTTACATGGAAGAGAAACGGATTTAGTGACAACTATTAGAAAGGTTTGGACCAAGACGGGATGAGAATAAATAAAAACACACTAAAAAGGAAGATGAACTCTGACTTCAAGGGTTTTAAAAAAAATTGAGGCAAAGAATATGCAAAGTAATTTGTACACACACAAAAATATAAATGGCCAACCAAAATATGAAAAGATGAGGTAATGCTCCTAAGCGTCTAAGAAAGGCGAGTAGTAACGCCGAGGCCGCCCCTCTCAGACTGCACAGGCTTACACGAGCAGCATGCCTGAAGTCTGGCATGTGGCAGCCACTTCTTGACTAAATTCTGAACAAATAGCCGGAGCTGGTACAGCGTTGGAGAAATGGGCCTTCTTTAACACCATGGGCAGTGGCAGGCATTGTTTCAACTCCTTAGAAGGCAATTTGTAATGTGTTTCAAAACAGAAAATGTACATACCCTAAAATCCAGTAATCATATTTTTAGGAATTTGTCATAAGGAGAGATTTACACAAGTATAAAGAGATATATGTAGAGGATGCTTATAAAAGCAAAAAATTAGGAACATTCATCAATAATATATTATGGTATATTTGCCACATAATATCATCTAAATGTTTAAAATAAAGATGCCTGATGGGACAATGCCCAGGCAGACTGAGTCCTTTTTATTTTCTTCTGTAAAGTGGCAATAACAGTATCTATGTAATTGGTTTTATAAGGATTAAAGAGAGAATTTGTGCAAGATCTGGGGAGCAATGTGAACACACCACACTGTAAGTGCTCACACACTGTATTTATTTTCAGAACAGTTTACATTTGTACATATTTTTTAACCTAAACAATCAAACTATTACCTTTGCTATCGTTGCCTCCTCTCCCAAGATTGGAAGGTACATGACTGTTGCTTTAACCCGAGTGTCATCTGCAGGATTCCTTCTCAGCCCATCTTACTTTTCCAGCACTGTTTGCTTTTGACCCTGAACAGTGGAAGAGAGGCCTTTTCTTGCCTGCAGTACTGGCCAGCTCCGAGTGGTGTGCTCTGATTTTGAGGAGCGGGTGGTGCTGATAGGACCCAGGCACTCCCAGCTCTCTTGCTAAGAGCTGTGAGGCAAGACATGATATGCAAATGGAGTTACTCTAAGAATGGGCAAAAGCAAAAGCACGCTGCCTCCCAGCTTGCCCAAAATTCCCTTCTTGCCAGCACAGGGAAAGGGACCATCTGGAACTGGTTTTGAGGCTGTCCAGCTGCAGAGCCACTAGGGTGAAGGGGCTTATAGACTGTCCTTTCTGATTCTCATCCTAGAAGACAAGCTGGTTCACAGACCAGATTGACTTTGCTTTGAAATGTTCTCTTTCCCCTCAACCTTTGAAAACAGAATTAATGTTCCAAACCAGGTGTTGGGAAATCTGAAAATGAAACAAGTGAGACCTTGTCTCTACTAAAAAAAATAGAAAAATTAGCTGGGTGTTGAGGCAGGATGATCACCTGAACCCAGGAGTTTGAGGCAGCCTGTGAGCCAGGCTGATGCCACGGAAGGACTTGGGTCACCTCAGTGCATTTGTGCATTTCTATGCCTTCAGAAAAATCAGATGCACGGACTGAGTCAGAGCTGACACCAAACCTTCAGAGCACTTTCTAGGAAACAAGAACCAATAAGGTGGAATCTGTCTGTGGCTGGACCAGGGTGTTGTCTCTGCCAGACAAGAATACCATGTGTATTTAAAATGTTACAACTTGTTAGGAGCCAGGGAAACATGGGAAAAGTTGTTAGACCCTTTTAGACAAGGCACAGTAGAATCAAGCCCCCCCACCCCCCAGATCTGGTGACAGTCACTGCTCACATCCCAGCACGTGCTTTTTCTAGCTGGCCTCTTCGGCACTGGGATCCAGGTGTGGGGCAGCAGCCCCAACCCTCCTGCCAGCACCTCACCTGCCGTGCATCTCAGAACAGCAGGTGCAGCCACGGGTCTGCCCGGTGCAGAGGCCCTAGCACCACTTCCTACTGCCCTTCAGGAGGATGAAGAGCCTCTACTCTAGCCTCTCCTCCAATTGAGGGCTTGCTTTTCCTTCTGGATTTGGAGGCAGAAGATAGAAAGGGAGGGCAAACGTGTGGCTGTGCACAGACCAAGTTCCTTGGGTGGAGAGAAGCAGGCAAGCCTGGAACAACTCTGAAGTTGCAAAGGAGGTGAGTCACACAGAAGGCAAGAAGGGACTCTTCGGTTATTGCTGTCTACTGCTGTTTCCAAAACACTGCTCAGATCCAAGCAGCTGTGGCCATCGGGAACTTTCTAGTTAGTATTGTCTTAAGATTTTCAGATAAGAATTTCTATAAATTCCAAAGGGCCGGGCATGGTGTTTCATGCCTGTAATCCTAGCATTCTGGGAGGCTGATGCGGGTGGATTGCTTCAGCTCAGGAGTTCGAGACCAGCCTGAGCAAGAGCAAGACTTGGTCTCTAAAAGTAGCTAGGCGTTGTGGCAGGCACCTGTAGTTCCAGCTAGTTGGGAGGCTGAGGCAAGGGAATAACTTGAGCCCAGAAGTTTGAGGTTGCTGTGAGCTATAACACCACAGCACTCTACCAAGGATGACAAAGTGAGACTGTCTCCAAAAAAAAAAAAAATTTCTATGAATTCCAGTTAGTGGATTATCTCGCTACCTCATGGCATCTTCATGGTTGTTAAACAGAACCAAAAAATTTCAAAACAATGGTAGAATTTCTTCATACAATTTAAACCTCAAGTACATGAAGCAGCTGCCCAATGAAAGCCATCCAGTCCCAACGTGTGCTAAACTTTTGGGTCAGCAGTGGTTTAATGGAGTCTAGACTGTAAGTTAGCTCCACCCTGGGACTCACTACCAGAGCCCATTTCTAGGCTTCCAGACGCTTAAGCACCTTAACCACAAAAGCGTAATGTAGAATCCAACCACCTCAGGGCTCACCAGCCCTTTAGTCTCTTCTCCTACCTCTAGAATCTTTTTTTTTTTTCATGCTCTACTGCACCAAAGTAAAGTTTTCCTTGACCTCCAAAATGAGGAGGTTGTGGCATGCTGAGCACACATGACTTGGGCATTGTGCTGCCGAGGCTTCCTCTACTGATGACCAGCTGGAGTTCCCAGGTGACCAGCTTGTGAAGATGGTCTGGCTAAATGGCAGAGCAAAGTCAAGATTGGAGCCAGGAATGTCACTGCTATTTTGTGACAAACGGGAAAACTCTGATCTTGGAAGGCTGTAGTGGTTCATCGTTTGGGGAGGAGTGGAGAAGGGGAGGGTACAGAGGGCATGACCAGGGGCACACAGCTCAGTGACCTGGTCCTCTGGACACTGACAGCAGAAGACCCGGGCTTCCCCATGCTCAGGCCCACTGCTGTTTGGTCCAAAGAAGCCGCTGACTGTGAGCTCTTCCCAGTTTTCTAGCTATAGCACATCCCCCACGCTATTTCTGCATTAAGCTGATAGGGGTGACATTTTACACTGTGAAGTCCAAAGTTTATAGTAGCTGCCCTCCCAAATGCACTAGTGTCATTGCCTGTATCTTGTTGGTCATAGGGAGATATCCAATTCCTGCCCCCCAAAGGAAACAGATCTAAGACCTGGCCAGATTTAAAGCCTGAGGTCTTTTGATGAGGGAGACCAAGAGATGATCCAGAAGCAGCACAGAAGTTAGGAGTATGAGCTCTGCACTCAGAGTTCAAATTCTGGCTCCCTCTCTTACTCCCTTCAAGATGTTAAGACGAGTTATGACTTTCCATCTATATAATGGGAAAATACAGCACCCACATTGCTAGGTGGTTGTGAGGGTTAACTATCAAGGACAACAATACATATGAACTCCTTGAAGTGGGCTCCTGGCATCCGTAAGCTATGGAACACTGGGATCGGTAACTGCAGCACTGTCACCAAAAGCACACATCTACTTAAGATGCCCTGTCCACTGCAGATGAGCAGCACTCTAGAAATGATAGAAACACAGGTCTTGCTGGACAGTATGGAAAAAGCATAGGAAAGTCCCCAGTTTGCCAAGGATAGCAAGTGGCTGAGAGATAGGATGAAACTACTCCTTAAACCACTTTTTCCCTTGGGTCCTTTGAACACACGCAGGCAGTCCTTCCTTTCTGACTATACTACTAAACCTCTGTCTGGTCTGCCTGCTTAGCCAACACAGTGTCCACTGTGAGAGCCCACACTGCTCTAGGCCCTGCTGTGACCATGTGCCCATTTCCACATACCCTCCCTGGGAAGGGACAGAGTTCCTGTGGGGCTGCCTGCCTCTGACAGTAGAATACTGGGCTGACAGACCACTCCATGGGATAGCTCTCACCTGCTGTGTTTTAGCCTTTAGGGTCAGCTGTGGACAGCCACAAAGTAAGACTCTTACCAGCTTTCAAGGTGGCAGGGAAGGAAAACAGAACCACCCTAAGCCTCAGTGGCTCAGCTCAACAAGAACTCTTCACTGCCGGCATCC
Source organism: Nycticebus coucang (assembly GCF_027406575.1). NCBI lineage: Eukaryota > Metazoa > Chordata > Mammalia > Primates > Lorisidae > Nycticebus > Nycticebus coucang. The sequence goes on along the minus strand of NC_069801.1, from coordinate 9,213,042 downwards.
ACCCCCCTCTGCCACCAGCACGGCCCCCTTGGAGACGGGCAGGTTCCTGTTGTGGCAGCCCTGTTTCCTCCAGCAACATTATACTGCAAACAGAGCTACTCTGAAGAAAGCACTACGGTGTCCCGTTTCTGGGGGGGGGGGGGAGTAGTAGGGGGAAGGCCCGATTTGCTTCTCCAGAGAGAAACATCACCACGCCTTGACCTTCTCTAGACAGTGTTTCTTCCCTTTCCTCAGCCCTGAAAAGCTCTGTTTTAAGAAAAGAAACGTGCAGGCTTTCCTTTATGACCTTGGATGGGCAAGTTCTGAATGGCAGCTGGGTCTATTACATGCAGTGTGAGAGGGTTAAACAGGACGGCCTCAACTCTTTATAAACTTTTGCCCTGTGGATATGTACTCATTGGCGGCAGTACAGGACTCGAGCTGTATTACACGCCTTAACGATATGGTTCAACTGTCGGTCAGGCTTGGGCCTGGCACTGGGCCAGACCGCAATCAATGGGACACAGAACCTCCCCCTTTCAGATCATCACGAAGGCTCATATTATCTCCTTTTCGTCGTGCTGGTTAAATTTATGGAGCAGAACCCTGAAGCCGCATTCCTGGCCTGAGTGGCCCGCGTGGCCCTCCCTCCCTTTGTTCGGTGCTGTAAGCGAGCTGTGCTTGGGAGGACTGCAGGGTTGTTAGCTCAGGCTCTGACTGTTTGCTCATGACTGAAATGAAAAGAGTTCAGTGGAAGGGCAAAAGGACAGCCCAAGTATAAAACCCCATCCCAGCAGGCCCTGGGCCCCTATGTATAGGCCCCAAGCTGCTCCTGAATGTTAAGATTTCACTTTGTGGGCGGTGCCTGTGGCTCAGTCGGTAAGGTGCCGGCCCCATATACCGAGGGTGGCGGGTTCAAACCCGGCCCCGGCCAAACTGCAACCAAAAAATAGCCGGGCGTTGTGGCGGGCGCCTGTAGTCCCAGCTACTCAGGAGGCTGAGGCAAGAGAATCGCTTAGGCCCAGGAGTTGGAGGTTGCTGTGAGCTGTGTGAGGCCACGGCACTCTACCGAGGGCCATAAAGTGAGACTCTGTCTCTACAAAAAAAAAAAAAAAAAAAAAGATTTCACTTTGTTCTCACAAAAGGAAAATTTCAGTCTGATCCCTGACAAACTTTCTGTATCCCAGCCACTGCGTCCTCCTGCAGCACACCTCCTCAACTCATGGCTTTTCCAGAGTACCATGAGAGGCAAGGTTGCCCTTTAGTGTAATGAAGACACCAAAGTTTCACAGAAGATGGGAATGCAAACACTGACTCCTAGTTGTTCTCATTTTTAATACAGAAAGACGTATACTTATTTTTCTGTCCTTGGCTACAAGGCAGGGACACTGTATGCGGACGTGTGTGTGAATGCACAGAAGAAAGGTGTTTATGGAGGATTTGATCTCATGAAATCAAACAGCAAAGGGTCCCATACATCGGCCCTGCCAAATCTACCCATTCGTTCTCATCCGGAATCTTCATCATCTCTGATTCGCGTCCACAGTGTCAGACACTCAGCTGACAAGGGCAGGATTTGGTTCTAGTTTTAGAGTCTGACCTCAGAGCGCAGCACTCACAGAGGATGGCCCCAGAGGTGAATCCGGGCCCTCCGACTAAGCAGCAGGGCTCACGGTTTGTCACGCGTGATGTGTCTCCATGGGTCACTGGTAAAATGAGGGTTGAATTCTGGAAGTTTGGCAAGGTTTCTAGAACTCTTCGAACCAGGTCCAAGCGTAACAGATAGAGGAGTGGGAGGAACAGAGAAAAAAAAAAAATCCCAAACCAGAACCAAACCAAACATGGGATAAGAGGCTCAGGTGGGAAAGCCTTTGAGGGCACCGGGACTGCTGACTGGTAAGTGCTTTCCTGCCAGTTTTATCTTCACCCATCTTACAGATACTAGACTAGGGCCAAGATTGTTTAAAATAAAAACAGAGATCCTATACCAGCAACTCTACGTCCATGGGCATTTTCCAATTTTGGCTAGAGGCAGACAACTTTTGATGGAGTCTGGTGAAGCCGGTGGCCTGTTTCAAATCAGACCCTGCTTCAATCTGAATGTGGGAAGTTATATTTCCTTATGAAAAAGAACCCATGTATTTTCTGAGTAGAAACTGTAAATATATGCTTGCATTTTCCTCACAAGCTTTCCTTGTGTACTATACTGTTTAGAGATGAGTTAATGAATCTGTCATTCCAAAACCTCAAAACCTAAAGCACCTTTTTATGGGGTAAACGGGAGGTACTATGGAATTAACGGATCACATAAAACTGTCTCTTGGTATTTAAAATCTCTTCTGTCTATGGTTATTCTTTTGTATACTATGTGCCCCGGTTTGTTAAAAAAACAGGAAATAAGAGGCAAAAAAAAGTGAAATAGGCTAATTAATGCCTGGCACAGTAGGCTAATTTAGGGTCTGACACAGTGGCTCATGCCTATAATCCTAGCACATTAGGAGGCCAAGGCAGGAGGATTGCTTCAGGCCAAGAGTTCCAGACTACTCTGTCTGAGCAACATAAGAAGACCCATCGCTATGAAACTAGAAATATTAGCCAGGCACAGTGATCCACACCTGTAGTCCCAGCTAACTGGGAGGCTGAGGCAGGAGGATCACTTCAATCTAGGACTCTAAGGTGGCAGTGAGCTAAGATGGTGCCACTGTACTGCCTGGGTGACAAAGCGAGACTCTGTCTCAGAAAAAAAAAATCAAAAAGGCTAACGTAGGACATTCTCAAGAAAAATGTATAATCCATTCAATCTGTCCCTAGTTATTCATATACATGTTCAGAGTCCAATTTAGTCTTTAGTTATGATAGCACCTCACATGTCCTGGGACAATCTACAAAGCAGTTGCACTCACATTATCACACAGATTATATCAATATACATAAATGAATCCAGTCTACATTAGGTGTTAAGTGTGTAACATAAGCACTCCTGAAGGCCCATCACGAGTCCAGACGCATCAGGAGTCTCTCTGATATATTAAAATTTGAAATGCTGGAACTACCCTTGAAATTGAGATTCTATCATGGGACAAGACAGACTTGAAGGACTTATGAACTCAATGCCCCAACTTCCTATGGACTTTTTCTATCTCAGGATCACTTTTACAATAATATACCAGGAACATACAATTATAAGTAAACAAAGAGACCAAACTCTGAAAAACCCAGGAACATGAGTTGCTTACAAATGGGAAGTGGCAGCCAATGCGCACAAAGCTGCCACCAGCAGACGCGGCTGGACGTGCTTTCCCCCTTTCCGTCCCGTGAGTCTCCTTCTCTATAAGCTGCTTGGCATTGCTGTCTACTCGGGCCCTGTGGTCAGTGCTGAGAAGGACTAATCTGATATGGGTATGGAAACTAAAAGGAAGTATGTTTTGGAATTTGCTTATTCACACCACACAAATCTATTCTTGGATAAAATGTCTCTGTCAAGGTTTTTTGTCTGCTTTTTGTTTTTACATTGTTTTCTTGGCCTTCAGCTAAAAGAAACTGTGGACATTCAAGTACCTTCACAATGACTGAACATATGGGAAGTGGTCCATTTACAACAGGTTCCCTGGATGTTCTATTCTATGTGGCTGTCCTGACACTCTCCATCCATATGATCCAGGCTGCTATGTCTGAAGCCACATTACAGTTTTCCCAGAGGTGAAATCAGAAGGAGGGCTGAAGCAGTGACAAGGCAGACTTGGCCACAGACTCAAACCCCTTGGGAGGATTAGATGTAACTAACTTAGATGGTGCTAAGCCCAGCTGGGGTTAGGGCTCAGGAATATTTTAGGTACAATATAGCTCAAATTAACAAGTCCTGCACAGGCTTTCTTCATTCTAATATCCAGCTTCCTCCCTGACAGCAGGACCAGCCCCAGGAAGGAAGCTCCCTCTGTGCCATTCCTCTAGGGAGTCATTCATCTCACCAGCCTCCCCCTTTGCCAGCGGGGAGAATGACCTGAGGAGGTGATAAAAAAACTCTCTGCACAGGCCATGAAGCAGAAGAGTGTCGGGTGGAATCAGGATTCTGGTCTCACGATCTGCAATCCTGTTCTCTTGCCAAGAGGCCAACCTGCCTCCAATACCCAAAGAGAACATCCAGATAGGTTATTTTGATCACAGATATCTGATTAAAAAAGGAACTGATCCTACCCTGACAGATTAAAAGACTATGAACTGCCATCACTTTAACACAATAAATGAGAGTGATGTTGCATGCTGCTTTGTCAGTTCCACCACTGACACCATTCTTATTTTGGGAACAAGAATAAAATCCTATGAAACCTACCCTGAAACTTCAAAAAGAAAAACCTATGGCATATTAAACTTCAATAAAGTTTTTTAAAATCTGCAACTAGAGTATTTTGCACTTATCCTATGATTTACAGGAGTCTGAGTCTCAAATGACCAACGTGACCCAAACGTCATTCTTCCAAAGGCCACCTCCCTTGCCCCACGACTGACAGAATTTCCTAAGAGGCTCAAAAGGCAACATTTAAATTTCTGGGAGCAGGATAAATGGAAAGATGAAGTTTGAAATGAATCACAAAATGCAAATTTCTAATCTAGACAGTATTCATTTTCAAAGGTTCAAAGCATTACGATAATCCAAAGTTCTCTATCTTGTACTTTCATTATGCAGAAATCATGAAATAAATGGTGCACGATGAAAGCAGTATTTTAAAGAGGTCATCCTACTTAGCTGGAAATTATCCTCTTAAACTTAGCTCTGTAATACAGAGATAGGGACCCCAACCTACATGATAATATTTTTGTGAGATTATCCTGGCAGGAGTCAGACGGATAAGCCCCAGATAGTTCCAATAGCCCCACCGAAGAAGAACCCGATTCTATAATTCAAAATCCTTGAACGATACCGAACAGTGGACTGTCATGTGTCTGGAAAGTATAACCATTTTTGAAGAATGCTTTCCAAATCACGTAATGCTTTTAAAACTGTTTATCAAAAGAGCTGGAGGAGACACAGTGGCCTGAAACGGGCTGTCAGCTGTCACAGGGCCATGTGCCCCGCCCGAATTTCCTAAGCACTCATCATCCTCGGTTGTCCTACTCTCGGCAGACAACAGATGCCAATGTTTGGAGTTGTTCGCTACATAACTTTTACCCGAGAAACCTGGCTCCAGGACAGATTTCCATGTCATGTGGGGCTGCTGGCTGAACTCTGCTCGAACCCAGAGGCATATCATTTACAGCAGACACTAACAATAGTTTGGGATCACCTGCTCTTCACAAATGGGTTCAGAGCAAGTTCGGGGCCTCTGCACACCTTTTCCAGCATGGTTCTCACACACAAGGGCTAAGAGCCCAGGTGTCCCTTCATACAGCAATTCCAACCAGGTGCACAAATGTGCATTTTGTGAGGAGAAAGAGAAGGGGAAGGACAAAATCCCAACAAAACACATCAACTCCTAGTGTTAGCACTACTGCCAAGTGGTCAGCAAGAATTCAGGACAGGGTGGCAGAGCTATGGATGAAATCCCTGTTTACTTTCATGTAACACTCTGTATTCAGGACAGAAAACCCACACCAACACCATTAGGTGAGCCCTAACTACATGCCACAGACCAGGCTAAGTGCTTTATAAACATTATATAATTTGATCCATATAACCACCCACTGAGGTAGGCATGGGGATCCCAGTTTCATATGCACTGAAGGAATCTCAGCTCAGAGAGCTTAGGAGGGGGAAAACCTTGCTCCACACCATGGCTGAGAAACAGCAGTATAATAATTTAAATCCATGGCTGTCTGGCTCCCCAGTAGGGCCCTTTAACCTTGTATTACAGAGATGGGAGCCAAACAGTGCTGTGGGAGCTCCTGCTTGACTCCTGCAATTGTCTGGTTTCCTCTTACACTGCCACATTGCCCCTTTCCATTTCTTTTTCAGAACTGGGGAAGAACCTGTGATTTTATGTTCTTTCTACATCTCTTTCTCAAACAAGTGCTTCTCTTTGAAGAAAGACCTCTTGCCCTTGGAGTGTCAAGATAAGAAAACTTTCAGCAACTTCCTTTGGAAACTACAAAACACCCATCAGCACCCAGGATCTAAGTACAGTCGCTCACCAGCTGCCGGCCCCTCTGAACAGCTTTTATGGTTCAGAGAGGGGTGGTGACAGGGCCGTGTCACTATGGTAGGGTGTGCTATTTCTTTCATGTTCCTGGGATCTGACAAGAGCCTTCTACAACCTGTTTCTTTACAACACACAGAATGAGAGATTAAAGACCAATACCAAACTCAAAGCTGGGTTGGAACTGGCAATGGCTTCGCACCAGATGCATTGTAAATCTTTCTGGGATAGAAGGGCCACAGATTGCCTGAACAAATGCTGTGTGACAATTAAATGAGATAATACATGTAAAGTATATAGAACCATGTTTAGATCAGAGCAGAAGCTTAAAAATGTTAGCATTAATGTTACTATTCAATACCAGCAAACTTACAAAGATTGCTTTTTGAAGAATTAGCAGATATGGATTTCAGTAAAACCACACTAACTGAGAACTATTAGATGGAAGTAGAGGGGTAAGGACATCAAGAAAGGACAAATGAAGTATGAACAGTCTAAATTACAGGACTTCTGGCTAAATATGACAGATCAATGCAGAGACTCCTCTGAAGTGAAAGCAAAGGGATGCAAATGGCATGCATCCAAAGGGATAAAGGGAAGGTGTTAACCACATTTCAGACGCTGAAAGGCAGATGGACACACGGTGCTGCAACGTAGCCTGAGGGAGTGGACGCCACACAGCGGCGGCTCATCAGCATGGCAGAACCCATTGAACTTCAGAAAGACGAAGGCACCGAGTGGCTCTGAGGTCTGGGGGTACAGGAGGAACAAGGAGAAAACAGGAAGACTGGCTAAATGTCTGTGTAAGAAACAGTCAGACCGGTAGGTCCCCTCCAGCCTGTTCCTCTCAACAGAAGCCCAAGGTCAGCAGGTCCTCCCCTGATCACTCCAGGTAAGGCCCTCTGAGCTCCACACTAGGAACTCCTTCCTAACTGGCTTTTTAGTGCTTCATCTCTAAACAGAACACATGGTAAAGAATTACTACACATCTCAGGGCTGTTTCTATTCATTAAAGAAAAGAACCAAAAGAATTAAGCAGAAGAAAGATACTTAGAAGAGTGGCTAGGCTTGGTGGCTCGTGCTTGTAATCCTAACACTCTGGGAGCCTGAAGTAGAAAGATTGTTGAGCTCAGGAGTTTGAGACCAGCCTGAGCAAGTTTTAGACCCCTCCTCTAAAACTACCTGGGTGTCTTTGTGAGCGCCTGTAGTCCCAGATACTGTGAACCACCTCAGCTGGCCTACATTTATTAAAAAAAGAAAAAAGGAGGCTGGGTGCAGTGGCTCATACCGGTGATCCTAGCACTCTGGGAGGCCGAGGCAGGTAAATTGCCTGAGGTCAGGAGTTGGAGACCAGCCTGAGCAAGAGTGAGACCCCACCTCTACTAAAAATAGAAAAATTAGCAGGGCCTTGCAGTGGGTGCCTATAGTCCCAGCTACTTGGGATACTGAGGCAGAAGAGTCTTCTGAACCCAAGACTCTGAGGTTGCTGAGCTATGATGTCATGGCACTCTAGCCTGGGCAACAGAGTGAGATTGTACTTCAATAATAAAAAAGAAGAAAGAAAAAGAAAAAGGCAGTTGCTAACTTTAGGGTAAAAAAAGTTGAAAATAAATAAAAAGTTGAGAATAAGTAATATGCATATACAAAACTAAACAAACAACAACACTAACAGCATTTATATAATAGGTTCATGGAAGAAGCCCAAGTGCTCACTGACCCATAAATGGATTAATAAATTGTGGTATATGTACACCATGGAATATTATGCAGCCTTAAAAAAGATGGAGACTTTACCTCTTTTATGATTACATGGATGGAGTTAGAACATATTCTTCTTAGCAAAGTATCTCAAGAATGAAAGAAAAAGTATCCAATGTACTCAGCCCTACTATGAAACCAATATATAAGCACCCACACTTCCACATGAAAGCTATAACCCAACTACAGCCCAAGATGAAGAGGAAAGAGGAGGAGGAGGAGTGGGGAGGGGGAGGATGGATGGAGGGAGGGTAATTGGTGGGAGACCCATGGCGCATTTTATAAGGGTACATGTTAAATCTACTAAGTGTAGAGTATGAATGTCTTAACATAATAACTAAGAAAATGCGGTGAAGGCTATGTTAACCAGACTGATGCAAGTATTTCAAATTGTATATAAAACCAGCACATTGTACCCCATAATTGCATTAATGTACACAGCTATGATTTAATAATAAAAAAAAAAAGGCAAAAGTGTGTGTGAGAGAGAGGCTAGGGAGCAGAACTTCTGATGTTTCCCTTCATAACCACAGTTATTTTTATTTTTATTTTTTTTGTAGTGACAGAGTCTCATTTTATCACCCTCAGTAGAGTGCTATGGTGTCACAGCTCACAGCAAGGTCCAACTCCTGGGCTTAGGTGATTCTCTTGCCTCAGACTTCTGAGTAACTGGGACTATAGGCACCTGCCACAAGGCCCGACTATTTTTTTTGTTGCAGTTCGGCCGGGGCTGGGCTCAAAACCGCCACCCTCGGTATATGGGGCTGGCACCCTACCCACTGAGCCATAGGTGCCGCCCCCATAACCACAGTTTTTAAAAAAGTTCTCTCTGGGCATTCTAATAAAGGTAGAAGTACTCTGAAGATATCCAACAAACTTAAAAAAAATAAGAGCATTTACTAACTCCAGGGAGAATAAACAAACCAAAAAGTTAAAAAAGAAATATAATCATAGTAACCTATCTACCTTCACTGGGAATACTATTTATATAATCATGACAGTATAACAATTAAACACTGATTTATCCAAAAGAATGACATAATTATATTGAAAAATGAGGAGAGGGAACATGGATGCATAGCAACAGGAAGTCAAATAAGGCCAAGAAATAGCAGTATACTGATTTATTAATTTATTTACTTACTGGGTTGGCCCCTGTAGCAGTGGTTATGGTGCCAGCCACATACACTGAGTTTGGTGGGTTTGAACCTGGCCTGGGCCAGCAAAACAACAATGACAACTGCAACAAAAAATAGCCGGGCATTGTGGCAGTCACCTGTAGTCCCAGCTACTTGGGAGGCTGAGGCAAGAGAATTGCTTAAGCCAGTGGTTCTCAACCTGTGGGTCAGGAACTGTATTAAAGGGCCGCGGCATTAAGAAGATTGAGAACCACTGGCTTAAGCTCTAGAGTTGGAAGTTGCTGTGAGCTGTGATGCCACAGCACTCTACCGAGGGCAACATACTAAGACTTCATCTCAAAAAAAAGAAAAAAAAAAAAAAAAAGGTATTTACTTACTTAAGAAATCTGGAGATAGGGGAGGCACCTGTGGCTCAGTCGGTAAGGCGCCGGCCCCATATACCGACGGTGGTAGGTTCAAACCCGGCCCCGGCTGAACTGCAACCAAAAAATAGCTGGGCGTTGTGGCGGGTGCCTGTAGTCCCAGCTACTCGGGAGGCTGAGGCAAGAGAATCGCTTAAGCCCAGGAGTTGGAGGTTGCTGTGAGCTGTGTGATGCCATGGTACTCTACCGAGGGCCATAAAGTGAGACTGTCTCTACAAAAAAAAAAAAAGAAATCTGGAGATAAATACCTTCAAATTGAAGAAACAGCCAAAAGTATTGGAAGTGTTTGCCTCTGGTGGGGGTCAGGAATCAGACACAGTTTAGGTAGGGCAATGATCGCTGTGTTTTGTTTTTAGACATTTAGAAAGACTTTGACATTAAAAGTGTGAACATATATTTACTTTGATAAAATTTAATTTGAAAGATAAAAAATTTTGTTGCACATAGTAGTTTAGGTAAAAAAAAATCATAGGTTTTAAAATATTTTTCTTACTAATAACTGCAAAATAAATACTAAATAATATTTGTTAAGTACATATAAGGTATAAAGAATAACTGAAAACAATCAAAGGGTCATTAGCTAATTTTATAAACAATCAATAAAACTATAATGATTTGCTTTGAAAGAGCTGCAATAGACCTGGTTATAAAGTATAAAAAAACGTATAACTACCCCCCAATACATAAAATGTAATTTTGTTTTTTTCAAGACCAGACAGTATGTCAAATCACTAATCAAGGGGTACTTGCCTGCTTTAATGAACACTCAAGACTGATTTAGGAATACTGACACATAAACCAAACAGCTTGGTTCTCAAGAAACCAGAAGATACTTCAAAGTAGTGTGTACTCAATTATTTAAATATTTTGAGTACTTTATACCTATTATATGCCTAAAATACAGGAGTTCAACATTTAGTCAATTAATAAATTTTTACTCGATTTGGCTATACTTACTAAGCAACAGATCTGAATATCGAAAGATCAGAATTGCCTAAAGTGAATTAATGGAGCCTCTTAATATTCTAACCAAAAACATAAAAAGTCTTTAAGGTTTGCATCTTTGAGGATATAAAACAGGGGTCCTCAAACTTTTTAAAAAGGGGGCCAGTTTACTGTCCCTCAGACGGTTGGAGGGCCGGACTACAGTTAAAAAAACAAAACAAAACAACTATGAACAAATTCCTATGCATACTACACATATTTTATTTTGAAATAAAAAAACAAAACAGGAACAAATACAATATTTAAAATGAAGAACAAGTAAAGTTAAATCAACAAACTTTCCAGTATTTCAATGGAAACTATGGGCCTGCTTTTGGATAATGAGATGGTTAATGTCCGGTTCCATATTTGTCACTGCTAGTCCTAACAAGTGATGCAAGTGTGCATCGGTTAGTACCGAGACTGAGAGGAGGAGTTGAGAGACAGAAAGAAGGAGGGGAGTTGGAGAGTGCGGCGCACATTCATTCACACATGCGCACTGCGGGCCCGGAACAGTCTGCTGCTAAGCAGGACAGGCAGCGGTGACAAAAACACGGTGGGCCGGATAAATGTCCTCGGTGGGCCGCATATGGCCCGCGGGCCGTAGTTTGAGGACCCGATATAAAAGCACGTTACATGTGGGAATTTGGCCTTCAATGCTTTAAGAGATGGGCAGGTGCCAGTTACTACTACCCTAATTATATTGCTGGGGTCCCTTAGTGAAGGCTAGGGAACGAGGGAGCGCAGCCCTCTGTACACCCTGGCATAACTCAGTGAGGTTACCATAGATTCTAGCCAGGATTCCCATGACCCATACTCCTCATGAGAGGCGAGGTTTTGCTCTGACTCCCCTTTGAAGTTATCTGCAGTCTCTGGGATTTTATGATACAGCTTGGGTCAGCCCTGCCATTATCAATGTTTGAAGTATGTTTGGGGAGAACTAGTAGGAGCTATCTCTGGTGTTAACACAGAACAACCGTCTCATAAAAATGGCTTTCCACAAGGAGTTCAAAGGAGTTTATCCAAATATTGTGGGTTTGTTCTGCTCTACCAAGTTTGCTAGGGCAGAAAGCTGAGGTTTATGGCAAGTAAATTCTGAACAGTTATACCTTTTCTACACATATCAGCTGAAAAGAGTTGGGGAAGTGCTAGCCCAAGCAAAGGGCCTTTTGACAAGACCTTGCACTTTGAAGTTATCTGCTCTGCACTTAATATGCTGCTAGAATTAAAATTTATTGGGATGGTAGGTTAAGGTGAACGACTAAATTAGGTAAATTATCATAAGAGGTCTTACTAATATGTGATAAAAATCTTTCCAAAGGTTACTCTAAAAAACCCAGTAAAAACCAGAAGCAAGCCAGGTGGGCTGACAACTGTTGGCAGGAAGCCAAAGTGAAACACTGCATTACAGTGGCTCCTACGGTTTAATTCAAATTAACCCACCATTGCCAATATGTGTTACTTATCAGCAAGATGATGGACCATCACATATTTTCAAGTAGAGCACTTGTCAAAAAAAAAAAAAAATTAACCAAGTACAGGTATATTTGTGGCTGAGCACATAAGCAGTCACAAAAAGTGCGAAGACTGATGCTGTTTTACAGTTTTACAAATCTCTTTAAATCTTGCTTAATAGAAAACAGTTATATTCTCACATTTGTGTCTACCTTCAACCTGTTGCAATATCATACATTGTGTAGCTTCTGGAAAACTTCACTGTATACTCACTAGAGAATATTAGACAAATCATTATAATAATACACATAAATATCTGAAAGTAGGTTTGATGTTATAGATCTTGGGTTTCCCAGAAGGTCCCCAGACCTTATTTTGAGACACTCTGTTCTAATTTACATTCTTTAGAGTATATTAGGATAAAAATGTTCTACTAATTCAATCTTCTTTTTCCCCCATTCGACAAATTAAGTGAGAAACTTGGGAAGCTTCAAATTTGGAGAGGCAATCTGGCAAGAGAGTACTAGATAAAGGTAATGAGGCAAGAAAATTAAAGGTAAATTCTAATACCCAAACCTCTCCTTCTCCCCAAGCTTACAGCCATTATTTCTAGTAAGATGCCGTCTACAGTCCCCCGCCAGTCTATATGTTGCCTGTGTATCTCAGGATTATCTTATTGTCTGAAGCTCTGTGGGAGCAGGGGATTTGAACTCAAATCTGGATCTTTTCTTTAAGGAAGATTTCAGTTTCATCTTGGGAAAAGATGAATGATTCTGTAAGGGAAAACCACGAAAAAGAATAGTCACCAAAACCTAAAAATAAGTAAATCCAATGCCTTTGCAGAAGAATTCTACAAATAATAAACGGCCCTTTATTCTTCTCTAATGCATAAAATACAAACTTTTCTTAAGAAGAAACACAGACACGGTTCTATTTTTCTTGAAGTTGAAACCAAGAATCTCAAATATGTCTTATGTCCATATTATCAGGTGTCACCCCAGAGTTTTAATATACAAATTCACTGAATACAGATGGGACTACAAATTTAAAGCTAAGTATCATTAAAAATGTACATGCCTAAATTCTGTAGATTTTTACTTTTTGGAAAGAGGATTGTGCAGTTTCCATGTCAGTTATCTTATATACCAAAAATGGCAAAAATTAGATGCACTCCTTTCTAGAAATGATTATAATGTACCATGACCAAAAAAGTGGGTTTTTTTTCCTTAATAGATATTCCTGCATAAAAATGAGTCATGGGATTTCAGATATGGAAAGGCTTTTCTCAAATACGTGTGTGCCTGAACACACACACTGCATTTTTTTTTTAAAAGATAGTTTTGAGCTTTCCATAAATTCCGTTACAATAAGAATGGCATTGTCTGAAGCCCTTGAGTAAAAGGGGAGTGTTTAGAGTTCAGCAAGAGGGAAGAAATCTTTCTCAGAAAATAGGATTTATCTGCTTGTGTTCCTGTGAGAGGAATTTTAACTTAAAAGGCATGAAGAACTGTTAAGATGTTTCTTAAAAATATCTTATCTTATAATTTCATCAGCATTAATATCAGACCCAAGTGAGACATCTGAAGTCATTTTTTTTTATTATTATTAAATCATAGCTGTGTACCTTGATATATTCATGGGGCATCATTCATTAGACATCTGAAGTCATTAACACAGTTTGTAATGTTATTTCTTCTTCTGGGGTTGCTCAAGTAGAAGAAGAATGAGGAGATGGTCCATCTACCCTAATCTTTCTCTGCAAATACCTGGCATGGCAAAATCACAAAGTGAGAATATACGGCTCTCGCCTCATAGACACCTGCGCAAGTGTGAGCAGAAGATAAAGCAGCTGCCACGGTATCCACTATGTCACCTTTGGATAACACGGGGGAGAGATCCACACTGGCTATCCCAAGTGGCAGATGGTTACCAAGCCAACAGACAGACAGGCCCGAAGATACAAAAACAGCACTCCAGGGTCAAACGAGTGCTGAGCTCTAGCTTTTTACCCTTAGCAACATACATGTCTTTATATGGAAGCTACCACAGCCTACCTCACCAATATTCGTGTCTTTGTATCAAAGCTACCACAGCCTATATCACCAATATTCGTGTCTTTGTATCAAAGCTACCACAGCCTATATCACCAATGTTTGTGTCTTTGTATCAAAGCTACCACAGCCTATATCACCAATATTCGTGTCTTTGTATCAAAGCTACCACAGCCTATATCACCAATATTCGTGTCTTTGTATCAAAGCTACCACAGCCTATATCACCAATATTCGTGTCTTTGTATCAAAGCTACCACAGCCTATATCACCAATATTCGTGTCTTTGTATCAAAGCTACCACAGCCTATATCACCAATATTTGTGTCTTTATATTTATGCTGCCAAAGCCTTCGGGACTCATATGGAAGGAGTAGCTTGAACTTCCTAAAGGAGCATGAGGAAGCAGCCATAGGATGGCATGGCACATCTTTCTGAAGGGTTTCATTTTATTAGGTAGCAAATAAAAATACTTACTTACTGAAACAATCATGGAATAAAATATCACATCCATTTACAGTTTTAAGATAAAATAGGAGGCTGGGTGCAGTGGCTCACGCCGGTTAATCCCAGCACTCTGGGAGGCTGAAGTGGGAGGATTGCTTGAGCTCTGGAGTTAGAGACTAGCCTGAGCAAAAGTGAGACCCCCATCTCTAAAAAAAATAGCCAGGCATTGTTATGGGTGCCTGTAATCTCAGCTATTCAGGTGGCTGAGGCAAGAGGATCACTTGAGCCCAAGAGTTTGATGTTGCTGTGAGCTATGATGCCATGGCCTTCTACACAGGGTGACAAAGGGAGAATCTGTCTCAAGAAAAATAAGAAAGAAAGAAAATTCATTTCATATCAAGAAGCATTGGCAGAAAGAGTTATTAACAAATTTTTGCTGGTGTCTTGGTTTTACTAAAAAAAGTCAAACATGCCCACCATAAAGCTCTTCTGTGAAATTAACCAAAAGCTCAGAACAACTAGAATTTACATCTATGTGCACAATACAAGGGTTTCAGAACCTTATCATTCCTGATGGCTATATTCTTAAACCCTGATCTATCATTAACCCCCTTATTTAATGCAAATAATGACATAAGCTCCAATATTCCTGAGCTTTGCTAAATTCGTTTAAATATTTTAGGTTCTGTGAACTCTTGAGTCTTGACTAAAAAGGTGAAGAAATATTTTGAAGGAAACTTCACAGCCCGGCTTCATAAATCTTCATCTACTTCCCTAAAATGTCATGTGCCCCAGTTGGATGAGGAGAAACAAACAAGCACACACACAGCAGAGTCGGAGACTTCTCTCTTCAAAGGTATTTTGCCTTCTTTTGTGAAATGGCTCCTCCGGGGTCTCCGCAGCTTTCTATCAAAGCATCTGTTCAAATACCACCAGCAGATACTACCACACTTACGCAGGGAACTGGGCACCGTCCCATGGCTTGGGGCCTTGCTTTGGCCTTGCTGTGTGAAGGGTGGCAGGCAGGCTTTGCACATGGCTACACGGCATGGCAAGTGTGGCTGCATCTGTGCCACTTTCATAAACTTTGCTTAGGAACAGACAAATGTGGCCTGATACACGTAGACAGAAAGATGCAACCTGAGCCAGCAGAATGTTGCCTTGGAAAAGGCTTCTTATTTCAGTTCCAAACCACACATATTTGTACAGTTAACAAATGCAGTGGGGGATATTGGTCCACAACATTTGTGGTTGAGGCCAAAGGCTTGCTGTCCTCCGCCCTCTTCTCTCCTCCACCCCCACCTGCCTTCCCAAGAACTATTAGGTTGCTTAGAAATATCAGAGGAAAGTTAGGTGAATGTCTTTTTGGAATGTCTGTACACTCCAACAAGAGAAACTTGGAAGTATTTTAATTTAAAAGAACATAAGGAGGGGGGCTCCCTATAAATAAAATCATGTTCAAATAAACACAAAAAGGAGCCAATGTTTCCTGTAAGGCCACTTTTCAGATGGATTACTGGAAGGAGTATTCTTTCACAGTTTTATGGCTTGCTTTGCTATCATCTGCTTAAAATTTGCGTCTTTTAAAACATAGATGCTAAGATCTAAGCCTTCATTTGGATGAAATATTACAAAGGAAGCAGAAAGTCTCATTCTAATTGCAGGCTCAGAGGCAGAACTCTTGGACTCTTAGGTTCTATTCCTGGCTTGGTCCCTGGGCTCGGGTCAACCCTCGGTCAGAATCTCACTTCTAATCCCTTCAAATCATTTGTTAGTCCCTGTTGTCTAAACAGTGGGGAAAAACCCTGAGTAACACCCCTGGATCCTGTTCAATCAACTGGGATGGTTGGAGATGATTATAACTCACTTCCAAGAAACCAGGGTGATTTATCCCTTAGGTAGAACCAGTATGTTCCTAAGAGATACAGTGTCATCAGAACAAACTGGCACTGAAACATTCCTCCACCTGCAAAGATCTCCATGTTCTTTTAATATGACTCAAAAATTATTTCTATAGATCATTATAGCTTCCACCTAAAATAATTCTGGTTGGCTTTTAAGCTCATGAGAGGTAGAATAAATAGGTATATTTATCTCCACTTTATAGAAGAAAAAAATTGAGGGTTGGACAGGCTAGGAATCTGACCTGTTATTTTCCAGATCAAGTGCTCTTTTCTAAAACATGGATCCTCATTAATAATCCTACTTTTGGACCTGGACAAGTAGACTCAGGGGCATTGATGAAAGGGCTACTTTTCCTTGCAGTAGAATCTGTAATGCTTTTTTAGTACAAAAAAGAATGCTGTGGGCTCAGTGCCCGTAGCTCAGTGGTTAGGGTACCAGTCACATGCACCAGGGCTGGTGGGTTTGAACTTGGCTAAGTCTGCTAAAAAACATCAATGACAACAACAAAAAAATAGCCCAGAGTTATGGCAGAGTTTAAGGCTGCATAATATTCCATAGTGTACATATACTACAATTTATTAATCCATTCATGGGTTGATGGACACTTGGGCTTCTTCCATGACTTAGCAATTATGAATTAGGCTGCAATAAACATTCTGGTACAATTATCTTTGTTATAATGTGATTTTTGGTCTTCTGGATATATACCCAGTAGAGGAATTGTAGGATCAAATGGCAGGTCTATTTTTAGATCTCTAAGTGTTCTCCAAACATCTTTCCAAAAGGAACGTATTAGTTTGCATTCCCACAGGCAGTGTAGAAGTATTCCCTTTTCTCCACATCCATGCCAACATCTCTGGTTTTGGGATTTTGTGATGTGGGCTAATCTTACTGGAGTTAGATGATATCTCAAAGTAGTTTTGATCTGCATTTCTCTGATGATTAAGGATGATGAGCATTTTTTCATATGTCTGTAGGCTGTGCACCTGTCTTCTTCAGAGAAGTTTCTCTTAAGTCCCTTGCCCACCCTGAGACAGGATCACTTGTTCTTTTCTTGCTAATATGTTTGAGTTCTCTATAGATTCTGGTCATTAAACCTTTGTCGAGACATAACCTGCAAATATCTTCTCCCATTCTGAGGGCTGTTTGCTTGCTTTACTTACCGTGTTCTTGGCTGTGCAGAAGCTTTTTAGATTGATCAGGTCCCAGTAGTGTATTTTTGAAGCTGCTTTAATTGCTGGGGGGGAGGGGGGTCCTCCACATAAAATATTCGCCCAGGCCAATTTCTTCAAGTGTTTTCCCTGCACTTTCTTCTAGTATTTTTATAGTTTCATGTCTTAAGTTTAAATCTTTAATCCAGTGAGTCTATCTTAGTTAATGGTGAAAGGTGTGGGTCCAGTTTCAGTCTTCTGCAGGTTGCCAGCGAGTTCACCCAGCACCATTTGTTAAATAGGGAATCTTTTCCCCACTGAAGGTTTTTAATTGGCTTGTCAAAGATCAAATAACGGTAAGTAGCTGGATTCATCTCTTGGTTCTCTATTCTGTTCCAGACATCTACCTCTCTGTTTTTGTGCCAGTACCATGCTGTTTTGATCATTATCGATTTATAGTATAGTCTGAGGTAAGGGAGTGTAATTCCTCCTGCTTTGTTTTTATTTCTGAGTAATGTCTTGGCTATTCAAGGTTTTTTCTGATTCCATATAAAACGAAGTATTATTTTTTCGAGATCTTTAAAGTATGACAGCGGAGCTTTAATAGGGATTGCATTAAAATTATATATTGCTTTGGGTAGTATGGACATTTTAACAATGTTGATTCTTCCCAGCCATGAGCATGGTATGTTTTTCCATTTGTTAACATCTTCAGCTATTTCTTTTCTTAGAGTTTCATAGTTCCCTTTATAGAGATCTTTCACGTCCTTCGTTAGGTAAACTCCCAAATATTTCATCTTCTTTGGCACTACTGTGAACGGTGCATTATAAGGGTACATGTGAAATTTACTAAATGTAGAATATAAATGTCTTAACACAATAACTAAGAAAATACCGTGAAGGCTATGTTAACCAGTTAGATGAAAATATTTTAAATTGTATATAAAACCAGCACATTGTACCCCACAATTGCATTAACGTACACAGCTATGATTTAATAAAAAAAAAAAAAAAAAAAGAATGCTGTGATCCACTGTGGTCCCCAGTTAGCCTGAGTCTAACATATATCCCACTCTGATAACATCTGTCATGGCTCTGCCTCTACTGACACCCCAGGAACAGAGACAGGGTATAAAAGCTTAATTCCTCTGCCTTTGAGCATCCATGTCCATAGGTTCATGCCTACCTGGCTGTTCTTCATTTATCACGTGGCTTTTGTTTCTAGGAGGAGTGAATAGTGAGGCAGAGACCTATTCCACTAAATCAGCAGTTAGACTTCAATTAGGCTGCACGATTTTTGTTTGCTTTGAGACAAGCTGCACAACGTTTCTGTATCTCAGGTGCCTCATCTACATGGAAATGTAAAACCCCAGTGGGCTGTGAGGAAGAATGGTTCCATGGTGCTATTGTTAGGCACCACTCCCAGTGAGGCACTTCCTAGCGAGTGTGGTGTCTGATGCTGAGATCCTGATAATGCGAAAGTGGCAGGCCAGAAGAACCAGAGAGAAAAAAATGTGTGATCGCCAAGACACAGAATCATGTCAGGGTTCATTTAGCTAACAGTGAAAGCAAAATCTTGAGTCAGTAGGAAAGAAATGGTGTAGCATGCTGGATATTGACACTGACTGACACAATGTGCAAGAGAAAGCTCCCAGCAGGCCCGGGCAATGCAGTGCAAGGCAGCAGTGCTGGGCAAAGAGTCAGGAGATGGGCCAAGTGTGAGCCTGGCTCTACCATCTCCAGCCAGCTGTGTGGTTGTGGATAAGTCACGTGACTTCTCTGAATTATCATGCCTTCGTTTCTTTCTTTCTTTTTTTTTTTTTTCTGAGACAGAGTCTCACTCTGTTGCCCTGGGTAGAGGTTATGGCGTCATCAACCATAGCTCACAGCAACCTTAAACTTGGGCTCAAGCGATCCTCTTGCCTTTGCCTTAGGAGTAGCTGGGACTAAAGGCACTGCCACAATGCCCAGCTAATTTTTCTAGCTTTAGTAGAGGTGGGGTCTTGCTCTTACTCAGGCTGGTCTCAAACTCCTGAGCTCTAGCAGTACACCTACCTCAGCCTCCTAGAGTGTTGGGATTATAGGCATGAGCCACCGTGCCTGGCCACGTCTTTGTTTGTAAATGAAGTGTGAAGACTCAGTGAGTGCACACATGGAGACACCCAGACAACGCCTGCCACCTCCCTGACAAGTCCCTTGGGTTTGGTGCTGCACACACTATTCCCGTCTACCTGGAATGTGCCTTACTCCTCTCTTCACCTGCCAACTCTACTTCAGGCTTCGTCTTCATACCACTTCCTAGAAGAGCCTGTCTTCCTTTTTTTTTCTGAGACAGGGTCTCACTATGTTGTCCTGGGTAGAATGCTGTGGCGTTGCAGCTCACAGCAACCTCAAACTCTTGGGCTTAAGCGATTCTCTTAGCTTAAGCCCAAGAGAATTAGCCTCCCAAGCAGCTGGGACTACAGGCGCCCGCCACAATGCCATGTTTATTTTATGTTTGCTGCCCTCCTAGATTGTCCTCTCTTTCAGACTATGGACAGTTTTGCTTTCTGCTCTCTTCCCAACCCTGAGATCACAGGGAGTTTTTAATCAATATTTACTGAGTAGAAATGAATGAATGATAGATGTGCACTGGCTGACACTACATGAGCTTCCATAGCAGTGCTGGACAACTGGAAACATGACAATGACAACTTTCTTTCTGCAGCATATTCTGGCTATGTTACTTATGCTCCTAAGAAGAATGAAAACCTCATCGAGACTTTCAATCTGATAATGTACAAAGTTCAAGTGATTTCTTTCTAGTCAACAGCATTAAGTTTACAGCACAAAATAATCTTTAAAAATTTTTAACACATATACCTTAAACCCTTTATGAAACAAATCAATCCATCCCTTGGCCATTTTGAGGTGTTAAGAATAAGGATGATTATTCAGGAACTCTTGGGGGGTCTTTCTGCTTTACTCACACTTCATTCACTTTTTTTTTTTTTTTTTTTTTGAGACAGAGTCTCATTATGTCACCCTCCATAGAGTGCCATGGTGTGACAGCTCGCAGAAACCTCAAACTTAAGCGAATCTCTTGCCTCAGCCTCCCGAGTAGCTGGGACCATAGGCGCCCACCACAACACCTGGCTATTTTTTTTTTGTTGAAGTTTTCATTGTTGTTTAGCTGGCCCGGGCTGGGTTCGAACCTGCCAGCCTCGGCGCCATAACCACTGTGCTATGGGCGCTGAGCCACTAAGTCGTCTTATCTTAACAAAGTACTGGAGGTGGATTTATTGGGTTTTGAGCAAAAACAGAAAAACTAACTGGAAAAACTTCTGAAGCCTCCTCCTGACTGCCCGCCCCTCCACACAACTTCATAAAGGCTTCAAAATACATTCAAGAATTGTTTTAGAGCTTTATATCTGAGAATAGAATGTTACTTAACTAAAGTAAACTCTACAGTCCTTTTTTTAAAAGCGGCTGCTTCCAGATGGAAAACATTCTGACAAAACACATTGCATGGCTCCAGCCTATAACCTAAGCATTTCCCATACTGCAGTAATGCATCTGCAGTAAGGTTTCCTGGTGACAGACAAATGGATTCATTTTAATTGGGGATGACTTCACTTCAAATCCTATTTGGGGGACCGATAGGGTGTGGACGTGGCCCAAGCCTTAGGCATTCTGAAAGGGCACACTGATTCACTCAGGGAACATCTATTATCGAGGCAGCAGCAAAATCCTTTTGGGCTTAAGGCGAGTCCAGGTTGGCTGGGAACTGAAACATTCATTATACCCCTTGTTGATAAGAATCCCCAATTAAGTGCTCTGGAAAAGAGATACTAAAACAGGCCACTAAAGCAAATAGCTAAGTTAAAGTGCTTGGATTCTGTGGTAGCTGGAGCTAAGGGGCTGTCCCTGATTTCCAGTCTCAGCTGATATCAATACAAGACAGAGGCCAGTCCTGGTGGCTCATGCCTGCAATCCCAGCATTTTGGGAAGCCAAGAGTTTGAGACAGGCTGAATATAGTAAGACACTATCTGTCTTTCTCTCTTAAAAAAAAAAAAAAAAAATCAGACAGTATCCCAAGCAGAACCGCTAACTTGCATGGGGGGTGCAGAGGTAGCTTTTTCTTTATGAGGTTGGGGGTACTGGATGGCACTTTCATTTTTTTTTGCAGTTTTTGGCTGGGGCTGGGTTTGAACCCGCTACCTCTGGCATATGGGGCCAGCACCCTACTCCTTTGAGCAACAGGCGCCGCCCTGGCACTTTCAAATAGAAGGAAAATTAAGAAGGAGTAGACTCACATGGTGAATTGCAACTGCTGAGATTCTAGAACTACACCACGGAGCCCAGAAGCAAGGACCCAGGCTATATAACCTGACAGCCTTCTTGACAGGCATGTGGGAACGGTCAACTTGGTGAACAGGGTGCTGGTAACAATGTAACCCTGTTTCTGACCTCTCTCATGAAGAAAAGTAACATTCCTGCCAGGTGTCTGTGCCTCGTTTTCATGTATTCATATTAGGCAGATCAGAAATTTTAGCTGCCAAGTATTCAAATTAAGAATCACATAACTAAGGGAGAAATTATATGATTAAACACATCAGTATGGAGAAGCAGCAGACCTGGACTAGAAATTGCAAAAGCCATCCTCCCCCACAAACACTGACCTGGGGCCACTGAGTGTGGCTGTGTCTCTCACCGCCTGGGCTGTTTCTGATGCAAAATCCAGGGCACCTGCCACTGGCTTGGTTACAGTGCCAACGAGCCCTTTCCCAAGGCCAGATATAAAACCGCTGACACCCCCTTCTGTTTTCACACCTTCCACTGTCGAGGTTATAACACTGGTCAATCCACCAATGATACCTAGTAAAAAAGACAAGGGCTATTGTAACCTGACCAAGGACAAAGGCAAAAGCATTTAAAGCCACACCCTCAATTCTATGCAACCAGAATGCTACCTTCAGGGGAATGTGCTAATCTCTGCACCAGACAGACCACAGACAGGCCAACTCACAGATAGGGAACCCAGGAGATTTGTGCATTAAGTCCAGCACCAGCAGATATACACTACTTAATAGTCAGAAGTAAAGTGTGCTCCACTTAAGAAACTCAAAGAAAAGCTGAGAGGTTGGGCTCAAAGGGTAGGGCATCAGGGGTGGTGGGTTTGAACCCGGCCCCGACCAAATTACAACAAAAAAATAGCCAGGCGTTGTGGCGGGCACCTGTAATCCCAGCTACTGGGGAGGCTGAGGCAAGAGAATTGCTTAAGCCCAAGAGCTGGATGTTGCTATGAGCTGTGATGCTACGGCACTCTACCAAGGGCAACAAAAGTGAAACTGTCTCTTAAAAAAAAAAAAAAGAAAGAAAGAAAGAAAAAGAAAAGCTGAGAAGTTAAGAGTGGCCACTTTTTCAACTTTAGAGATGGGCAATCAAGACAGGACACAGCTAGAGGATTAAGTCTAGAAGACAAGAAAATAGGGCCTGTGGCAAAAGTTTGAAGAATTTGGGATCCTAAGAAACATAAGGCAGAAAGAACTAAATACAGTCATCCCTCAGTATCCATTAGGGATTGGTTCCACAACAGTCCACAGATATCAAAATCTACTAATGCTAAGTCCCTCCTATAAAATCTCAGGGCATTTGCATATAACCTAAACACATCCCACTGTCATCTCTAGATTACTGGCAATACAATGCCCACACATCATTTCATTTGTGTGGATTCAACACAGTACTTGGTTTGTATGGCAAATTCAAGTTTTGATTTTTGGAATTTTGTAAAATTTTCTTTTCCCAAATACTTTTGATACATAGGTGGTTGAATCTAAAGATGTGGAACCTATGGATATGGAAAGCTGACTGTGTAAGTTTTCAGTTTTCAAAGAACACTAAGTGACTGGCCAACATCACTGAATGCCTGAAATGGGGTAAATGCTACTATATGCTTTGTTGAAATCAGGTGTGGGCAATTACAGTAAATGATGACATCTTCACGAAGGGTACCCCCAAAAGCTGCCAGAGCTAGCCAGGACCCTTGAAGGAGTCATTCCAGTTCATATCAAAAAGACATTCCAAACATTTTGGAAGTTGACAGCAATGGCTGCAAGAGCTTCAGAAAAGGCCAGGAGTTGGCAAAAGCTGGGGAGGTCACAGGCACTGCAGGGAAAAGGCAGGCTGTGTCCAGGGAGCATTTCCAGGACTTGTGCCAGGGACACTCACAGGATGTTTACCCTCTGACAGTGGGGGTGTGAGGAAGCTCTCTGGACTCTTTAGCTCTAGTGAGACAAATTGGTAAAGGAAACTCCTTGGGTGAGAATATACTAACAATTCACAACGTTTCTATTGGATTCTGGGTTCATTTGCTCTAGAGAGTCAATATCCTTTTCCCACATTTTTGAGTACTTGGCAGAGCATGCAAGCATGCACAGTACAGGAGTTCAGACTGGGATCTGAGACAGAACATTACTGAACCCAGGTCAAGCAGGGCTACAGAAACAACTGAGCACAACTCCCAGTTTAAGCCAAGGGGCCTGAGCAAATTCTGGAATAATCTCTAGGCTATTGATTTCATATAACCCAGAGCTCAATGGATTCTCTTTATAAGAGCCTACTGGCTCCTGGAGAGGCTATACATACAGGAATGATCCTTGGCAGGAGGTGACTTTGCAACCTTGAACAAATCATCCATTTTCTCAGCACATTTGTGTGCTCATCTAGAAAGTGAAGACAGTCAGTCATGCTTTCCCTCCACACCCCAAGGATGCGGGCCAGATAGAGGCAATTATACATAGCAAAGCATTTTGTAGTCATTAAGAAAGTCCTCTGATATTCTAATGCACCATCATTATTGTTACTAGAAAGAATTAAATCTTTAACCAAAATCTTTAAGCTGAACGGTCAACTTAAAAGTCTATAAACAGATTACTTTCAGACAGATTTTTACTTCTAGCCTGATGTCACCCTGGGGACTGCTCCCTTTACAGTTCCTTAGGAAAAGGAAAGGCCATTTTGACATAAAACTCACCACAGATAAACAAAAATCCTGTCCTAACACTGTGTCCTAAGCACAAATAGAAATATTATTTTTTATTATCTGTATTCCTTCCTCTTCCTCCAAATGCAGATGATCAAGACTTAGATAGCTTCAGATGATTCCTCAGGATCTGATATAAATAGCTCAATTCACTAACCATCACTATGCATGAGCTACATGCTGGTTGTCACGTGAGGCACGTAAGAATAAAGATGAACGTAAAATGGCCTTCCTGTTCTCCCGGCATTCACAATCTCTGAAGAGCAGCACACACACAGTTGGTAACATACACAACCCAGGGTACCACCTGTGTTCTATCCGCCATTCATTCCAACCAAGACAGTAGATCTGGGGAAATGTCCTTGGAGTTGGGAATTACAGGTTGAGTAGGATTTTGACAGGCAAGGAAATGAGGCAGAGGAGGAAAGGGCAGAAGGACTGTGGGTAAGGAGCTGGAGACACGTGTGTGGAGCAGTATGCACTCTATGTGGCTGACATGGAACATGGCTGAGGGACTGTGGCTGGAAAAATTGGCTGGGTTTATATTTCCAGGACCCCGAATGCTGCACTAAGTTGTTGAGAAAAAGGGAAAAAAAGGCAAATCAATCAGAATTAAAGTATTAAAAGTTGGAATTCAAACAAATTCAGAAACTGAACTTATTCATGCCAGCACCTACGTTTCTTGGGTACATACACAGAATTTAAATTTCAGTGAATGCACATTTATGCAGAACTGAAAAACATCTGAGCTACAAGCCCGGTCACTAATTTCTCATTTCAATTTCTTTGGGAGGAATGATCAGTAAGTAGAAGGCAGAGTCTTGAAGCAGCAGTTCCTTCCAGTTCTAAGAAGAGGTCTATGCCTTACGACATTCAGGAAGAGAAGCCAAGAGCAGGAAGGAACTGCAATGTACACAACATTCTAAGAATGAATAAGGAGTCTCACAGGCTGTCACATTTCAATTGCCAGGAGGATAAAATAAGGGAGCTTGCAAGGCTATCCAGTGCAGCAAGATACCGCCAGGATTTCCTGTTGACAGCTTTCTTTTACATATTTGCAAATCGAAGAATGCAAAGGCACCTCTGAGGGACTGAG
This sequence comes from Nycticebus coucang, assembly GCF_027406575.1. Lineage (NCBI taxonomy): Eukaryota > Metazoa > Chordata > Mammalia > Primates > Lorisidae > Nycticebus > Nycticebus coucang. The sequence continues at coordinate 9,187,496 of NC_069801.1, read as the reverse complement.
ACAGGAAAGCCCAACATACATGACTTACCATGAGCCAGGCCGTGGATCCCGGCTACGAGGTGCTCACCACTGGTGGCCGCGTGGTATCTGATGTACTCCCTCTCTGACTGATGCCGATTGTCCATTGTCTTCCCTAAGCCATCTGATAATGTCCCTGCAAACTGTAATGAATTAAAAATATAAGAGTTTGAAAGCCACAGTACTTATTAACTATTTTGATTATTTTAAATAACTGCTTTCCCTTGCTCCTAGCCAGGATTCAGTAAATAGTGATTAGAAACAGAGATTAACTGCTGAATTACATACACTGTCTGCCCTAAGTGAGTGATTCTCAAAAACCCTGATACTTACAAATTGTGAGATGCTTACAATAGGGAACTAAAGATTCGCAAAGCAAACGCTGAAAGTGTCTGATGACATTTACTTTTTACAATACTACTGCAAATTTACTAAAAAATTAAAAGTAAAACAGAATGGCCTTGAGCTTTGGATATCTATGATGGTAAGGACATAGGTTCTTTGCTCTAGAATCAGCGGGATCCAAAACAGAAAATGTGGCCAGCCTATAATCCTAGCCCTCTGGGAGGCTGAGGCAGGAAGATCCCTTGAGCTCAAGAGTTCAAGATCAGCCTGAGCAAGAGTGAGACCCCCATCTCTACCAAAAATAGAAAAATTAGCTGGGTGTCGTGGCTGGCACCCATAGTCCCAGTTACTCAGGAGGCTGAAGTAGGAGGATTGCTTGAGCCCAGGAGTTTGAGGTTGCAGTGAGCTACAATGATGCCACAGCACTCTATCTGGTGTGACAGAGTGAGACTATCTTTAATTAACAACAACAACAAAAAAAAAGGAAAGAAAAAGAAAATGTGTCATACTATTGCTTTAGCATCAAAATTTTGGAGAGGTCAACCTTGTTCACATAATGTCTTTTTTCATTCATTCAACAATTATTGAATGCTTATTAGATGCCAAGCTCCACTTATCAAAAGAAAGTAAGTAGATGGAAAGATGAACAGGTTAGGTTACCTTTTATAGGAAGCAGAAAACTTGAACTCATGACTATAAATGAAAACCCATCTTCCTCCACAAATCAGAGAGCTATTATTTATCTTGGCATAGGTAACAACCAGAAAAGTTGTCTTATCCATTAAAGCGGGATAAAAAGGACATAAAACTCTGTTTTGTCACAAGACAATTTGAAACGGTTTAAAGTGACAGTTAATAAACCACAGGGTACTTATCCTCATCATTCAGGCATAAAAACAGAAGGATATCAAATATATAATTAACCTGCTCAGGAAGGATCTACCAAAACAAGTGGTTTAAGTGCCAATGACCCGGGACTAACCTTTCAGAAAACTCACATGAATGTTAGATATATAGGGCTCAGTGAAAAGATTCAAGGCAAACAGGCTGCCTGAAAGACCTAGTACACAGGTGGCTTTCTAAGGGCCTGTTTCATTCTGGTTTGGCAAGCCAGGGCGTTGGTGGTGGTGGTGGTAGTGAGATAGATATACATTCATATGTATTTTTTGTTTGTTTTATTTTTTTTTTAAGACAGAGTCTCACTTTGTCGCCCTTGGTAGAGTGTTGTGGCCTCATGGCTCACAGAAACCTCAAACTCTTGGGCTCAAGCAATTATCTTGCCTCAGCCTTCCAAGTAGCTGGCACTACAAGCACCTGCCACTATGTCGCCTATTTTTATTTGTTTATTTTTTTTTGTGTGTGTGGTTTTTGGCCGGGGCTGGGTTTGAACCCGCCACCTCCAGCATATGGGACCGGTGCCCTTCCCCTTTGAGCCACAGGCGCCGCCCAAAACTTTTTTTTTGTGTGTGTGTGTGTGTGTGTGTTTTTTTTTTTTGGCCGGGGATGGGTTTGAACCCGCCACCTCCAGCATATGGGACCGGCGCCCTACTCCTTGAGCCACAGGCGCCGCCCTATGTCGCCTATTTTTAGACACAAGGTCTCGCTCGGACTCAGGCTGGACTCAAACCTGTGAGCTCAGGCAATCCACCCAGCTCGGCCTCCCAAAGTGCTGGGATTACAGCCATGAACCACTGCACCTAGTGTGTGTGTGTGTATATTTTTTGGGGGGCGGGGGGGACCGTGTCCTCCCTCCCTCTTCTTTTCTTCCATCCTTTTTAAGGCACAGGGTCTTGCTCAGTCACCAGGCTAGAGTGCAGTGGCATCATCATAGCTCACTGCAGCCTTGAACTCCTGGGCTCAAGCAATCCTCCCAACTTCAGCCTTTCAAAGTATGTTAGGGTTACAGGCCTGAGCCACTGTGCCTGGCCCTTAGACCTCTTGATACCAGTGGTGGATGATTTCTGGGCACAGCCGAGGGGCTAGAGAAAAGAGCAGCAATCCCAGGTAAAGCAATGGCTCCTGGAACAAGCTATGGGAAACTCATTTCTTCTCAGTCCCAGTGCTTCTGTGCTCTGGGGCAGTGATTACTAATCTTTCTGGAGGTGTAATCTCTATCACTGTATGTTTGATTTTTTTTGTCATTGTCTTAAGTTTCCCATCACTCCCTATCTAATTAAGAGGATTAATGTTAATGAAAATTAATTTTACAACTTCCTTTAGGACAACTGGAGACAGCAGGGGATGTTACAAAACCAGCCCTTCTGTAGGAGCTCTAGTCAGAGACCCAAATGGAGAGCGACAACAGTGTTGGACGAGGGCCACAAATGTGGGCATAGCAGACTCAAGTCCTCTCTCAACCGTCTGGAACTACATGATCCCGAACCTCCTTCTGCATCTGGAGCATGGTGATAGTACCTACTTTATCATGTGGCTGGAAGACTAGTGACAATTGCTCAGGGTCTAGCATCTAAGTTAGCAATTTTACTGTTATCAGACAGCTCCTAATCCAAGGAAAAACATGTTGGACTGTTTGAAGAAAGCCTTTCAAAGGTTTAGAATTATGGTCATTTCCAATACAATTTAATATAATAAAACTCTTGCTTTCCAGCAGATAAACACTGGCCTCCAAAGTAAGTTTTTGGAGTGGTACTATCTATAAAACAGTGTTGAACTTCATGATTTCCAAAATCTTTCCAGTTCTGAAAGTGCAACAGATCTACAACCCAAGGTAGAAAGTCTTTATTAAACACTTACTCTGGGCTCAAAACTGTTAAGGACACAAACAAATAACAGCCTTGGACCTTAGGGTCAAGAAGCTAACAGCCTCCCTGGGCAGGTAATAATTACATACCATGTAATAGCCAGCAACAAAAACCTGGAGCTCAGGAATCCAGGGAGAGAGGAAAATGTGACCCTGCTTTAGAATCATGTTCTTCATTGAGGGTCCAGACAAAAACACCTCTCCCCGAGGCCTCAGAAGCAGTGAGACCAGGGTAATGTGAAGAGTATCTCTGTTCTGTGTGTCTATAAGAAGCACATGATCCAGCTGAAGAGGCCCAGAAGCGCCCAGAAGTACTTTCAGGGTCTTGGAATATTTCCCATTTCTCTCAAGCTCTTATTTTCCTTGAGAAGAGAGATTATGTTAAGGCCCTTTTTACCTATTTCTGGCAGCTGACAAAAAGAAATTAAAAAAAAAATCCCATAATACCTTTCCTCCTTGAAGAGAGTAAAGAGAATAATCTAGGCAAACTGCCCTATACTACTCTCCTGTCTTCTAATCCCCCTGTCAATTAAACAAGTTTAACATACAAGGTTAAAGAGTGAGCCCATTCAAAAGCTTAATTTCCAATGGAGTCTGCTGTGGCAGCCTCAGCTCCCCTGCACTGACTGGTTCCTGGTGTTCTCTGTACAAAGACACCGGTACTGACCCAAGGAGGATGGGTGATCTAAGAGATCGTTCTACCCTCCAAACACAGGATTCTTCTGTGTGCTTCTCAGCGCCTCACTTTCATGATGGAAAGGTGCCTATGCCTAACTCTCTTGCCTGAAGGACTCCCATTTGAATTCTCACTTCTCTGTCCATAAAAAATTATGTGTGCAAGCCAACCAGACTTGTTCTTTGTTCAGTTGTTAACAGCCAACCATTTCAGAAGTCTTCATCCCCAGAAATACAGCTTTGAGATCTCAGAATACGAGGGTAGATGTTAAAATCTGTGATCCAACTGAACCCATATTGATAGGAGGTTAATCAGATTTTACCGGGAGACGTTCAAACAAAGCCAGCTAGATGACAGTGCAGTAGTCAAATGCAGGTCACTGGCTTCTGAGTACTGAACCCAGGCTAGCTCAGAGCAGGGGGCCCTTTGACTGTAGGAGGACTTAGTCATCCTTAATTCCACTTCTCATTCCCCACCTCAGCCGGAAAGTAAATCAGACACATCCCTTATTTCTCCCACAAAGGTGGTGTGAGAACATGTGGGCGGCAGAGGGAGCGGATTCCAGAAGCACTCAGCATGGGTGCCCTGTGGCCTTGGTCTTCTCTGAGACTGGGAAGGATTTTCTAACCATGTCTCTGAAGAGGACCATCAACATAGAGTTGAGACATCCACTAGAGCACATCATGGCACAGGGAATGGCTGGTCCAGGGCTTCCTTCATATCCCCCTCACAACTGTCTTATTTATGACAATTGAATCCTGGAGGCAGATATTCAGATTATGGAAGGAGGAATGAACCTCAGAGGCACTGGAGAAAAGGCCGAAAATCATGCGGATGTGAGGAAGTACAACTCAGCTACGCAACCAAGCAATCCAACATGCAGGGGCCAGTGCTATGTGCCAGGGTTGAGATGGAGACTCAGAAATCAGAATTGGTTTTCTGCCTTCTGCCTTTAAGACCTCACCTGAGAGGTACGTATGTGGCATAAGAGAAACATAATCACACTTGAGTTCAAATTCTGACTGTGAAACTTAATAGCTGTGAGGTCACAGACAAGTCAACTTCTGTGAGCCTCCATTTACCTCCTCTTCAAAATGGGACTAAAAAATATAACCTCTGAGGATGCCATAAGGATTAGAATGTCATACGTGTAAAGCACGTAGCACAGAGCTTGACAGAAATGAGATGTTCAATAAAAACAGTATTGAGTTATCTAAATGTCAACTTCTTTATATGCAAAATGAGAACAATCAGATTCCACAGGCTCGTAAGTATTCAATGAGACAGTGTTCGCAAGAAATGTCTGGCCTGGTGCACCCCCCGCAACGTGGAAGCTGTCTGGACAGGGGTATAAAAGCCCACGCAAGGAGCACATGTTTGGCTCTCAAACTGGGAAAGCAACTGGCGACTGGCAGGTAATCTGTAACTGCTCCTTATAAATAATACCTCAACACCAGAAAGACCATTTGCAGAGACTTAAGTCAATCTAGCTCATTTTGTTGCAATTTCAAGTCCACAAAATACTTAAGGCTTTAAGTGAATGTTGTCTCAGCTAAGATGAAAGCCTCCAAGAAACAGAATGTCCTTCAGAAAATCTGCTATTACAATCACAAAGACGATGATTTTCCCCTTTCTTTCACTGAAGGAAGCTTCAACACACGCCAAACTTGTGAATTCTGGCCACAGTCCAAAGTCATCAACTTCTAAGCAGTATTTTCAGTAAGGGGGTAAAAATCTCAGAAATACTTCAAGATGCCAGTTCTACCGAATGGCTAACACCCACTGTGTGTCAACACCCCGCCTTCCAGAAATAATCTCATTGTCTATACAAATAGAGACACTGCAAATTAGCCTGAGTTTGGGACCCAGCTCTGAACAGTTGATTTTATAAAGCCGAAATTCAAGTAGATGCTGGAATGGTAGAAGGGAAAAACTTCATGCTGTGTCCTTCTGTCCTATCAGTTTTCTTGACCCCTTTATGATATTCAGCAAGCATGGGATGCCAAAGGTATTTGGCCAGTGTAATAGCAGCCTGGGCTTGAATTTCTCCCCCTTCTCTTGGGTTCTTCTTTCAGTTATTTACCTAATGGAAATTTCCTCTTTAATATCCTTACCCCACTGAGTAATTGCTGGTAGCAATATCCTCCTTGGTACCAGCGCATATGGTAACCACATTTGACACGAAAAGAGAAAGAAGTAATAGGGCTCTATAGCACGAGAAGTTTTATTATTATTTTATTGTTCCAAGAACAGATCTCCTTGACTTTTATGATGGGGTTATATCTAGATAAACTCATTGTAACCTGAAAATATTGTGAGTCAAAAATTCATTTCAAATGCCTATGCTAATGAACATCACAGCTTAGCCTAGCTGACCTTAAATGTGCTCAGAACACTTACAGTAGCCTAAGTTGGGAAAACCGTCTGGCCACATGGTACACTATAGAGTTTTGGTGTTTACCCTTGTGATAGCAGGCTGATTGCCGCTGCCTGGCATCACCGAGAGAGTATCAGATCACACAGCACTGTTTGGGAAAAAATAAAAATTCAAAATTTCTGTGGAGCCTGTAGCTTAGTGGGTAGGGGCACCAGCCACATGCACAAGGGCTGGTGGGTTCAAACCCAGCCTGGGTCTACTAAAACAAAAAAACAGATGGGCGTTATGGCAGGCGCCTGTAGTCTCAGCTACTCATGAGGCTGAGGCAAGAGAATTACTTGAGCCCAGGATTTTGAGGTTGCTGTGAGCTACGATGCCACAGCACTCTACTGAGGGTAGAAAGTGAGATTCTGTCTCAATTAAAAAAAAAAATTCAAAATTTCACATATGATTTCCACGGAGCGCATATAGCTCTTACACCATCATAAAGTTGAAAAATCGTATGTTGGACAATTGTAAGTCAAGGACTGCCTTGTACAAGGCACAGCTATAAATTTCAACCCCTAGCATAGCTCTATTTTTACCAAATCTCAACTCCTAGCACAGCTCTATTTCTACCAAATCTCAACTCCTAGCACAGCTCTATTTCTACCAAATCTCAACTCCTAGCACAGCTCTATTTCTACCAAATCTCAACTCCTAGCACAGCTCTATTTCTACCAAATCTCAACTCCTAGCACAGCTCTATTTCTACCAAATCTCAACTCCTAGCACAGCTCTATTTCTACCAAATCTCAACTCCTAGCACAGCTCTATTTCTACCAAATCTCAACTCCTAGCACAGCTCTATTTCTGTCAATATCAGGCACGATATTGAAAGAGACTATGCTTGAACACACAAATTCAGAAAACCCAACTGTACATCGTGTTTTTATAAGTAAGGCTGACGTGGAATTTGTGGGGTCTGCTGCAATGCAGTCAAACAGGCAGGAGCCAAGGCGGTAAATTTAATCTGTCACTTACTAAATATGCATCCTGATGAAAGCTGCTTCACTTTCCTGAACATCAGTTTATCCCTCTGCAAAAAACCCTGATACTTTCTACTGTAAAGGGATGCTCTGAAGGGTTAATAAGATAATTAATACAAAATGCTCGGTGCAGTATCTGGCCATCAGTTTTTACAAGTTTCTTAGAAGTACGCTGATGGCCTTAAAGTTCAGAATCCTTCTCAATTCTGTTGGTACGCTACTAGGAAAACCTCCTTCAAACCAGGTAGGAGCTAAGTAACTTCAAAACTAAAGTCTTCACCATTTCCTCCTGTTTAATGTTGCTAAAATACCCACAGTTAAAAATTATTTTCAGAGTATGAGTTTTGCCTTGATGTTGGAGAACCCTTTTGTGATACTCACAAATAGGGAAGAGTTAAGGGAAAATGTGATTCAAAAAGCAGTAAATATCTATTATCGATAAAAGGCAAACCTAACAGCTAGTCTTCACTCAGCCAAGGAACGAGGGGGTGGGGAGCCTGAGGAGAGACATTTAAAAAAAAAAAACTTTTGTTTTTTTTTAAGGCATGGAACAAGTTGAGGTTTGGCAAGAAAAAGGCATTTTTGGATTCCAGATTTCTATCCACTAGAAGTGGAGCGGGTTGGTCTGTTTTCAGTTCTACTTGGTTATGGAGTATGTATATAACCCTTAAGGGAGGGAAAAAGAGGGAAGAATCTACACAGGGGACCTTGAATAAAAATAATAAAGACATTTTAAAGCTGGGACTGACATTCTACTAAAGTAACATGCCTAAGCCAGTGACCTTGTTTTTCTGTGGGGGAGGGAGGAGAAGTTTCTGTGGATATCTAAAAACTCTCCTACCCTAAGACATATACCATGTTGCTACTTCAGGGATAAACGCTTATCAGACAACAGACACTCCTTTTCAGTTAAGAAACAAAGTTATACACAGCCACCCAGAATTATCTCTGCACACAAGGTTGAAACACACACAACAGAGTAGGCCCTATACCGTAACCAGCCCACGACCGATGCCAGCACACGCCTGAGTTGGTGAGTCTCTCTGCAGCTCTGACCCAATTATGAACTCAGATGTTGTTTCAGATTAGTCTGAAGCTCAGAGTGGTTTGAAGCACTCCCATAATAGGATTTTGCTTTTTCTTTAAGAATGATTGGTGGAATTTGCTATAAGGTTAAAGGCACAGAAATAAGTAGGATGCACAAAGGCAGAATCAAGACACTGATTTTTAATAACAGGCCCGGCTTAGTCAAGCCCTACTTTCCCTAGGATTTTTTCCTACATCAGTTATAAAGAATTATGTAGAAAAGATAAATCTTTAAGCCTTTGTATGGACAGAATTGTGTCCCATCTTTTAATTTTTTATCAGCTAAGACTTACAATAGGCTGTTCTGACAGAAGGGATAAGCAATCATGTCGCGGATGCCAGGCCCCTACTCGTCCATTGCTGAAAACCCAGGGCAAGTCTGAAGGTGGGTCAGTGCTGGCCACAGAGAATAAGCCTTTTGACCCTGGCAGAGCTCTAGTTTTGCCATCCTAACAAGGTTTTTCAATATACATAAATGGCTTGTACCTTGGTACTAACCAGGAGACAGATTATGACATAGGGAAAAAATCCTCCTGTGGTGGTCATATTATAATGCTTGAAGTGGTAGATAATTAACTCTAGGAAAGCACACAGGCTTTGAAAAGCAGAGTCCTGATGCCAACTCTGTCACTGGCTGGGAAAACATGAGCAAAAGACACATCCTCTTTAGGGTCAGTCTTTATTTATAAAACAGGGTGAACATTACCCCACGGTTACTCACTGATATGAAGGCACTTGAAAAAAAAAAAAAAACACAAAGAAAACTGCAAATCCTACTCTTTCTTTCCTCCCTGCACACTCTCCTGTCTCTCTCACTAAATCCTGCATGTCTCATCCTAAAATACAGGGATCATTTATGCATCCTGGAACAAAGGGAAGCACAAATAGATCAATTACACATATACTAAAATCGTAAAATACAGAAATCAAACAGAACATTCCTCAAGAGAAAAGAAGTTCAAGCTTATTTGCTCCTTCCTAGTCACCCCATTCTTGCAAAGCACTTTGTATTTCAAATAAATATATTCTTTTTAATGCCAAAAGCTTAGGAAGGAAGGTGGTGGGTAACATCACAGCAAATAATCATAGACGCTGGGTTTCAGTATAAACTGAGCTTCTCGCTGCAAGTCAGGTAATAATCTTGATGAGGTTTTCAAAAAGAAATCTGTTTTTAACTGTGTCTTTAAATAAATGAAGTTTTAGGGCCCCACACAGTGGTTCACACCTGTAATCCAAGCACTTTGGGAGGCTGAGGCGGGTGGATCATCTGAGCTCAGGAATTTGAGATCAGCCTGAGCAAAAGGGAGACCCTGGTCTCTGAAAAAAATAGCAGGACATTGTGGTGGGCGCCTATAGTCCCAGCTACTTTGGAGGCTGAAGCAAGAGGATAGCTTGAGACCAAGAGTTTGAGGTTGCTGTGAGCTACAATGCCATGGTATTCTACCGAGGGTGACAAACTGAAATTCTGTCTCAACAACAACAAATACGAAGTTTTAGGTGCATATGGAACTGAATAGATAAGGGGAAGTCTCCAAATAATGATGATCATAGTGTAACTCTTGGAACTATAAACAGAGGCCAGCAGCAGTTACCATGCACCAAGCACTATTGTAAGACCCTGGCATCTATGAAGTCATTTAATTAGTTTCATCTTCACAACAACCCTATGAGACAGGCCATATTATTAAGTCCATTTTATACATGAACTGGAAAGATCATGACCATCTCCAGGAAAGTCTGCTAAGTATCTACCTACAAGTGATACTAGGTAACCTAGAAAGGGAACCCAACCATGATTTTTGTTATTGTTCCCTTGGAAAAATTCCTTCATAAATACCAGTAAAAATTAAAGAGACATGAGGTATGTATCTTTGGCCTCCCAAGCAGTGGAGCAGACAAAAGCAGGCAGCTGACAAGCTGGGGTGAGGAACTGAGGCCTCAAGGCCACAGGTACCCCTCCAGATCCCCAAGTGCAGCTGGACTGAATCCAAGCTTCACAGAACAAATCCCTTTATTAAAAAGACATATTCTGTAAAATTTGGATTCAGTCAAAAGGCTACACTCAAGGATTGAAAAGGCCACATGTGCCCCCAAAGCTGTAGGTTCCCCCCACCAAACAGGCTCCAAAGAAACAGATTTGTGGATCACATTTCATCAGGCCACTCATGATGGGAGGAAAGATGGACTAGAGCTCCAAAGTCTATCCAGTTCAGAATTCATTCCTTTTCTCTCAATCTCTACCAGTCTTCTCCTATTCCAAACACCCTGACATCCACCTAGGAGTAATATACCCATTCACAGTAGAAATTAAACTACTATTTCTAACAGCTAACTAACTTTTTATGTAGGTTGGTGGGCTGGGGCCTGCATTGTGGGAAAGCTACATATTCAAAGCCAATACTTCACTTCTAGGTAATGTCCAGGGAAGTTATTTATTAGCAAGTATGATGAATCCAGGTAAGACCACCAATTAGGAATAAGTCTTTAGCATCTGGGAGAACAAAGACGTTGGACCCATCTTTCAAATGTGTGTGTCTTTGGGGTGGGGGTGGGGGGACAGAATGGGAATGGGAAATAGCTAAGAATTAAGGTACTGAGGTCCTGACTTATTTCTTCTTAGACCTGACTTGATTCCATCCTCAAAGTATAGGCCAAGAGAAGGTTCTTTTTTTTTTTTTTTGTAGAGACAGAGTCTCACTGTACCGCCCTCGGGTAGAGTGCCGTGGTGTTACACCACTCACAGCAACCTCTAACTCTTGGGCTTACGCGATTCTCTTGCCTCAGCCTCCCAAGCAGCTGGGACTACAGGTGCCCAGCACAACGCCCGGCTATTTTTGTTGTTGTTGTTGTTGTTGTTGTTGCAGTTTGGCCAGGGCTGGGTTTGAACCCACCACCCTCGGCATATGGGGCCAGCGCCCTACTCACTGAGCCACAGGCGCCACCCCAAGAGAAGGTTCTTTTTAAAATGGACTAAATGTTCCCACTTTTCAGATAGGCTAATATAAAATTTGCAGTGTTGTTTTTTCCCAACAGCTCCTAAAAACCTCTGGTTTTGACTGGGATGTCCCTTGGATTCCTCAATGGTCTTTTTTAGGCTTCTTTACCTTTGCAATCTCTTATTATTATTATTATTTTTTGAGACAGAGTCTTACTATGTCGCCCTCGGTAGGTTGCTGTGGCGTCACAGCTCACAGCAACCTCAAATTCTTGGGCTTAAGTGATTCTCTTGCTTCAGTCTCCCAAGTAGCTGCAAGTACAGGCGCCTACCACAACATCCAGCTGGTTTTTTTTTTTTTTTTTTTTGGCAGGCTCGGGCAGGGTTCGAACCCGCCAGCTCCAGTGTATGTGGCTGGCACTATAACCGTTTGAGCTACAGGTGCTGAGCCACCTTTGCAATCTTTTAACCCCACCCCACATAGGGTGACCTGGGAGAGGACATTAAGAATTCACACTCATCTACTTCTTACAGATCTGGTGTTTTAAAACCTGCTGAATTAGCTACTGCCCAGTTAACAGATTTCAGGGCTGAAAAGTCCTAGAAGGAGGCAGAGAACACAAGCCATTAACACAATGGCTGCACTTTCCAAAGGTGACTGAATGGGCCTATTCTGATGCACTATGTTGTTGTTAAGAGGAAACATTCAAATACCAGAGAAATAGGAAAATGGAGGCTCTGTTTCAGCATACTCAACCCTCATTTGTCTAAAAGATTCACTTTCCTTCCTAAACAGAACTGATCCTTTAGGACTAAGTTTCTAAAGGCCTCTGTCACAACTTCAGAAATCGATGCTGAGATTCGTTTCCTCACAGGCACCATCCCCACTCCCATCCCTTTACTCTCTATCCTGGAGGAAAAAAAAAAAAAAATCCTTCCTTAAGGACTGATCCTTTCTGAAATACAAGTCCTAATGGAAAATTCTTGGAAGTTATTTACCCCTTACTGCAAATGAAAGCTCAGAAAACACGTTTTGCAAGGGAGAACACATAGGGGGAAAATCTAAGCAATGGGCACCCGAGGTAGAAGGGAAGAAAAAAATGAAATACTCTGTGGAGAAAAATAACATTAGCCAGAACCTCTAAATCTTTTCCTATACATTGTCCAGCATTCAGTAAAAACTACTGGACATGTGATACAATGGGACTAAATGACTGAAAACCACGAAAAAAAGAAAATGGAAAAAACAAACAAACAAAACTCACCAGTGTAGTATGGTTTCTATCTTCAAAAGAAAAATGTAGGTGAAAATATACAAAAAAGCACAAGAGGCATCCAGGGCATAGTAAAAAGGCCCAATTTCTGTGTAATTGGAGGCACGGGAGGGGAACGACAGAGAAAGAAAAGCAATAATTGAATCGTCACAGGCCAAGAAATTTCCAAAATCATTAAAAAAAAAAAAATCACTAGAAATACAACCAGGAGAATTATATGAAGGCATGTTACTATTAAAATGTAAAGCTAAAGAGTAAATCTTAAAAGCAGTCAAAGGAAAAAAGACGTTATCTTTAAAGGAGGAACAACACTGACCGCCGTTTCAGGAGAAATGATGGAAAAACAATGGAACAGCATCATTAAAGGTCTGAAAGAAATATGTCAATCTAGAATTCTGAACTTAATAAAAATATCCTTCAAAAATATAGGTGACAAAGATATTTTCAGAAAAACAAATTCAAGAAAATTCATTGCAAAAGACCCACAAGAGGAAATTCTCTGGCAGAAGGAAAATGACCCAGATGAAAGCAAGGATAGACAAAGCAAAGAATGAATGAGAAGGGACAGAACAAATATGTGCATAGATCTAAAGGAACATCAATTATTTAACATAAAAAATAGTGTTTTGTGAGGGCTAAATATACATAAAACTAAAACACATAACAACAATAACAAAAAAAGACAGAGAGGAAAAATGGAGACAAAGTGTCATAGAGACCCTGCATTGTCTGGGAAGTAAGAAAAAGAATAAAATAAAGATGGGGCAATATAAACATAACCAAGTAACTCCGATCTTCAGTACATAATAAAGAGACTCTTGTACATGTATTCCAGGAAACATTAACAAGAAAGTTTGTAACAACATCAGTTAATACTAACATAACACTGGGACAGTGCAATGACTAACAGCAAAATAGATAAACTGTGACAAATTCAGGCAATGGAATACCATACAGCAGTGAAAATGAAGGAACTCCAGCTATGTGTATCAATATCAATGGATCTCAAAACTTAATGCTGGCTCGGCGCCCATAGCACAGTGGTTTGCTGCCAGCCACATACACCAAGGGTGGTGGGTTCAAACCCAGCCTGGGCCAGCTAAACAATGACAACTGAAAGAAACAAACAAACAAAAAAAATAGCCGTGTGTTGTGGTGGGCGCCTGTAGTCCCAAATACTCAGGAGGCTGAGGCAAGAGAATCGCTTAAGCCCAAGAGTTTGAGGTTGCTGTGAGCTGTGACACCACAGCACTCTATCCAGGGTAACATAGTGAGACTCTGTCTCAAAAAAAGAAAGAAAGAAAGAAAGAAAGAATACATGTTTCTAGTAACATGTATTTGCATACAAAAAAAAACCTGATGCTAAGTGAAACAGGTCACAAAAGAATATATTATTTTATATGGAAGTTCAAAACAGGCAATACTATAAATACAGTCAGTATCATTTTATACGTAAGGTCAAAATAGGCAATACTACAAATATATTGTTTGGTGAAACACATGATTATGGTAAAAAGAAAGACTTGATTAATAAAACCTTCAAGACAGTGATTACCTTAGGGCAGTGATTCTCAACCTTCCTAATGCCGTGAGCCTTTAATACAGTTCCTGTGAGTCTGACCCACAGGTTGAGAACTGCTGCTTTAGGACATGAAGAGAAGCAAGGGGATCAGGGAGGCTTCAAAAGTACTGGTTTATTCTATGGTTTTAAGCTTAGTGCTAAATCCTGGGGTTCATTTCTTTTTTCTTTAAACTGTACATATACGACACAATATTCTATTGATCAACAGTTGTTCAATTTAAAAAATGTTTGTGGTGTTTGTGCAGCCTGTTTTCTAAGCATGTCACCAAAGGCAGAATTAATTAAAAAAAACAAAAGTTCTTATGCCCATAATCCTAACACTTTGGGAGGCTGGGCAACATAGGGAGACAACATCCTTAAAAAAATAAAAAAATTAACTGGGTATGGTGGCCTACACCTGTAGTCTCAGATACTTTGAGGCTGAGGCAAGAGAATTGCTTGAGCTCAGGAGTTTGAGGTTCCCGAGAGCTATGATGGCATCAATGTGCTTTGGCCCGATAACAGGGTAAGATCTTGTCTCAAAATAAATAAATAAATAAATAAAAAGCCCATATTTAAAATACCACCATAGATCACGCATGGTGGCTCACATATGTAATTCTAGCACTCTGGGAAGCAGAGGTGAGTGGATCTCCTGAGCTCAGGAGTTGGAGACCAGTCTGGGCAAAAGTGAGACCCCATCTCTACTAAAAATAGAAAAACTGAGGCAAGAGGATCTCTTGAGCCTAAGAGTTTGAGGTTGCTGTGAGCTGTAAAGGTATGGCATTCTACCCAGGGCAAAAGAGTGAGACTCTGCCTCAAAAATAAATAAAATGAAATGAAATAAAATACTACTATAAACAAAAACATTATAAACAGGGGCGGCGCCTGTGGCTCGGTCGGTAGGGCGCTGGCCCCATATACCGAGGGTGGCGGGTTCAAACCTGACCCCGGCCAAACTGCAACCAAAAAACAGCCGGGCGTTGTGGCAGGCGCCTGTAGTCCCAGCTACTCGGGAGGCTGAGGCAAGAGAATCGCTTCAGCCCAGGAGTTGGAGGTTGCTGTGAGCTGTGTGAGGCCACGGCACTCTACCGAGGGCCATAAAGTGAGACTCTGTCTCTACAAAAAAAAAAAAAAAAAACATTATAAACAGAATCTTTAACAAATTTTCCCAGATAGGTAAGAAAAGAGGCAAGAAGAAAGAAAATCACCCAAAAAATAAAATAAAGATAAGTTGCTATTTATTATAAAAAAAAAAATAGCGACTTGTTATACAACATTTTTATTATAAAAAGGAAAGATAACAATCTCAAGAATTGGGGGCAGTGCCCGTGGCTCAGTGGGTAGGGCGCCAGCCCCACATACCGAGGGTGGTGGGTTCAAACCCAACCCCGGCCAGCTAAACCAGCAGTGGCAACTGCAACAAAAAAATAGCTGGGCATTGTGGTGGATGCCTGTAGTCATTGGAAGCTAAGGCAAGAGAATCGCTTAAGCCCAAAAGAGTTGGAAGTTGCTATGAGTTGCGATGCCACAGCACTCTACTGAGGGTGACAGAGACTCTGTCTCAAAAATAAATAAATAAATAAATAAATAAATAAAAATAAACAATCTCAAGAATCTTGTGGCATACCTCTCAGTGCAATAAAGTAGACAAAATAAAAAATATAAAAGTTTGCCTGTAGTACCAGCTACTTGGGAGGCTGAGGCAAGAGGATCATTTGCGCTCAAGAATTTAAGGTTGGGCTCGGTGCCTGAAGCTAAGTGGTTAGGGTGCCGGCCACATATACCATGGCTGGTGGGTTCAAACACAGGGCCTACTAAACAAAACTATAACAAAAAAATAGCCAGGCATTTGTAGTCCCAGGTACTTGGGAGGCTGAAGCAAAGGAATTTCGTAAGCTCAAGAGTTTGAGGTTGCTGTGAGCTATGACACCACAACACTCTACCAAGGGCAACATAGTGAGACACTGCCTGGAGGGGGGAGGGGGAGGGGGGGGAAGAGTTTAAAGTTGCTGTGAGGTATGACGAGGCCGCAGCACTCCACCCAGGAAAACAGAGTGAGACTCAAAAAAAGGAAAAATACATATACAAACGTGTATATGTATTTTTTTTGGCCGGGGCTAGGTTTGAACCCACCACCTCTGGCACATGGGACCGGTACCCTACTCCTCGAGCCACAGGCGCTGCCCAATGTATATGTATTTTTTTAATTTAACACCTACATTCCTTTTTCCATTAAAAACAAGGGAAATCTTGGAAACAAAAGATCAACAAAAAGATGAGAGGTTGACTAAAAGCTAATGGAGAGTTTGGCTAACATGATAGTCAAATAAGTTAACTGCAGAGCACTGAAACTTCTGTTCAAACACACAAGTTTTTATCATCTAACTTACTTTCATCTCTTAGTTTATAGCTATGCTGTCTAGTAAGCTGACTACACATTACAGGTGGTTAGTGAGCACTTAAAATGTGATTACTACAAATTAACGTACGCTATTAAGTATCAAATACATACCGGAATTCAAAGTCAGTAAAAAAAAGAAAGTGAAACATCTTGATTATTTTTACATATTGAAATAATATTTGGAATATGAGCTAAATAAAAATAGTAAAAATAATTACATTTGTTTTTACTTTTTAAATGTGATAAGAAAACTTAAAATTACATGTAACTCACATTATATTTCTATCAAATAGTGTAGATTTAGAAGACTGACTCCAGGAAGTTTAAAGACAGAGGAACACAACTTACTAAAATTGTATCATCGTGAATTTCAGTTAATTCCATCCTCATATACTTTAACTCCAGATCACCAATAAGATCTTGCAAATGACTGTTATCACTTGAGCAGAGAACACGAGATGAAAAATGCTGGTTTGAATGGAAGAAGAAAGAAAGAAAGGCCTTTGCCACACAGGATGGAATTATCTAATAGGAAGGTAGCTTGATAGCTAATTACAGAGTCAAAGGCATGTTGACTACTGTCCCTAATGTTCCTCCACCCAGCAAGAATACCATACATCTATGACTTCTTGGCTTCAGCTTGGCCCAAATATTGCACATGGATACTTACCATCAATACACTGTGGATCAACTCTTTCACACTGTAAAAAATTGTAGCTCAGTGGTTACGGTGCCAGCCACATATACCCATGCTGGTGGGTTCGAACCCAGCCTGGGCCAGCTAAACAACAATGACAACTGCAATAAAAACTAGCTGGGCATTGTGGTGGACACCTGTAGTCCCAGCTACATGGGAGGCTGAGGCAAGAGAATCACTTAAACCCAAGAGTTTGAGGTTGCTGTGAGCTGTGATGCCATAGTACTCTACCTAGGGTAACATAGTAAGACTCTATCTAAAAAAAAAAAAAAAATACTGGATTTGCGCTACATTAAATTGCTCTTTAAACTATGATGAATAGTGTCTGAAGTTAAAATATACATGCACACATACACACAAATTTGACTTTTTTCCACGCTAGCCACTCCTCCAGCTTTAATACTTGTGTGTGTGGCTTTCTTAGCATAAGCACCTGACTGTTGTGTGCCAATTTGTCTATATTTGTGTTCCTCACACGGCTAGACAGGCTGCTACATGGAATGCTAAGCAGCACAGGTCCATGTTCTAGTGACAGGGAGACAGACTCTTTGGGCATCTTTATACCTAACCACCCAGGACAAGCCTGAAACACTGTCAGAGTACAAAAGAGATTTGCTTTGCATTCCTTGTCATTTCTTAGGCACCTAACCCCATCCCCACTTCAAACAAATGATAGATTCTACTTTAAGGAAAAAAAATCCTCCTTCCACTTAAAATTAGATAACTGCGCCGACTCTTTCCTAAATCCAGACCCTTCTTCCCAGAATTGCTTTAGCATTGGCCTTTTCTCTTGTGTATTTCATCCTTTTGGCCTCTTCTTCTAATACTTACTTACAAATTCAATCTATCTAATCATAAAATGTCTTCCCATAGCTTTCCCTCCCATTCAAGCTATTGCTCCAGCCATTTTCTTCCCTCTGTCTTTTCAGAGTATTCTACAACTTGGGCGGTGCCTGTGGCTCAGCTGGTAAGGCGCCGGCCCCATATACCGAGGGTGGTGGGTTCAAACCCGGCCCTGGCTGAATTGCAACCACAAAAAAAATAGCCGGGCGTTGTGGCGGGCGCCTGTAGTCCCAGCTACCCGGGAGACTGAGGCAAGAGAATCACTTAAGCCCAGGAGTTGGAGGTTGCTGTGAGCTGTGTGATGCCACGGCACTCTACCGAGGGCCATAAAGTGAGACTCTGTCTCTACAAAACAAAAAAAAAAAGTATTCTACAACTTATTGCTGCCACCACCTCCTATTTTTCTATTTTTCACATATCTATAGTCGACAATCCAGGGATCAAAACACAAAATGGTATCAATACCCGTAAGTCTAGATGTAACTGGAAACACAGAGAACGTGTAGTGACAGTTGTTACAGATTTCTTAGCACTGCTCCTAGAGGGGTCCAGGCACTACTTGTTCTGGGGCTGTAGGTAGAGAGCTCCGTGGAGTACTCAAGAGCCACATCTAAGCCAGACAACAAAAACCATGCAGATGCACAGTTCAGGGCAAAAGATGGGAGATAAGACAAAAAAATCCCTGAGTTTGATGGCACAGCTATCATTTCTCTTTATAGGGTGCCTGTGGCTTTGCTGATGGGCAAGAATGGACTACCTTAGAGAATTCTGGACCTTAACGACTGCTGTTAAGTCTAACACAGGGTCAGAGAGACAGTGAAACAGGAATTCATTGCCTTGGATGGTTTTTAATCTTCAGATAAGCACCACAAACTTTCTAAGTTAGTAAAAGTGTGTAAAAAGGATTTTTTTTTTTGAGATAGAGTCTCACTCTGTTGTCCTGGGCTAGAGTCCATGGCATCATGGCTCACAGCAACTTTAAACTCCTGGACTCAAGTGATCCTCCTGTCTCAGCCTCCTAAGCACCTGAGACTGCAGATGCCAGTCACAATGCCTGACTAATCCACAAAATGGATTTAAAAGGAACTTCAGAACTTCAAAGAACAAATGAGAAAATAAAATTGGGAGACTGTTCCTTTTTTAAGATCCTAAAACAAACAAAAAACCACACCCATAGCAGGGATTCCCTGATAGCAGCCCTGCAAGTTCAAAGGGGAGTGAAGCCTGCTGCAGTCCGCTCAGTGCTATGCCTGCCTTGCCCACCAGCGTGTCCACAGTGCTAGCGATAGGCCCAGCACAGGCTTGGCTCAAACTCAGGGCCAATTCAGTGTTCTGTTCTGAGGCTAGAACTGACAGGTGAGTTAGCTTAGGGAATAAATGATAAAAAATACTGTTCAATAATTTGAACTTAAAATTCTGTATTTCTAAAAATGTTCTCCTTTTTAAAATGCTCTCTCTGTAGATGTGAATCCGAGTAACTTTTCTTATGTTGAGGAAAACCTGGTTCTATATTCTATATATTAAGTGCCAGATAACATAGAGGAAACCATGAGACTTGGTAAAGTATTCGCTTTACGGCATTGCAAAGTGTTTGTATTACTATCTAAGTGTATACAAACTCATAGTCTATGTTTACTGTAGATATAATGGGCGTGAGACAGTTGTAAGAAAAGAGCATAAGAGGCTCGGCCCTGGTAGTACAGTGGTTACAGCGCCAGCCACATACACTGAGGCTGGCGGGTTCGAACCCAGCCCGGGCCAGCTGAACAACAATGACAACTGCAACAAAAAATAGCCAGGCATTGACTCGGCACCTGTAGCTCAAGCGGCTAGGGTGCCACCCACATACACTGGAGCTGGTGAATTTGAATCCAGCCCAGGCCTGCCAAACAACAATGACAACTACAACCAAAAAATAGCCGGGCATTGTGGCAGGCGCCTGTGGTCCCAGCTACTTGGGAGGCTGAGGCAAGAGAATCACTTAAGCCCAGGAGTTTGAGGTTGCAGTCAGCAGTGATGCCGCGGCACTCTACCCATCTCTACCCAGGCGGACAGCTTGAGGCTCTGTCTCAAAAAAAAAAAATTAAGGAAAGAAGGGAGGGAGGGAAGGAAGGAGGAAGGGAAGGAGGAAGGGAGGGAGGGGCGAGCATAGTAAAGTGGAAATCAGATAAGTTTAGGGTTCACAGAGTTGGGTTCAAATTCTGGCTTCACTCATTAGCCCTGTGATCTCAGGTAACTCCTGGGAGCCTCAGTGTAAGTAGAGATAAGGCCGAACTAATTCTTAGGGGCTGTCTGTTCCTTCCTTTCCCCCTTTTTTCCTTTTATCAACGAAAATTTACTTAGCATAATGTGTGCCACACATTGTTCTAAGGACTGGGGATGAGGCAGTCAAAGAGACAAAACTTTCAGCCCTCATGGGATTTACAAGTTCCATTCAAAGTTCCACAGACTACAAACAGCATAAAGAAAACAAAAGCAGTAACAAATGTTAAGTAAAAAAACATACAAGGAAAGAGGATAAGAGGTATTGGGGGAGGGACCTCCCTGAGAAAGTGACATTTGGATTAAAAAAATGCAGATGAAAACCATGTGGCCACAGAACCTTCCAGGGAGAGTAAGTGCCAGTGCAGAGAGCCGAAGGCTAAGGTTTTTCAGGAACCTGATTGAGACTCAGCAAAGAAGACAGGGTGTGGGGGGGTGGGGGATGAGCTGGGTAAGTAGGTGTAGTAAGTAATGGATGACACTGGAAAAGGACTGGGAAAGCTGACCGAATTTTCTTTGAAGAAAGAAACAGGAAGCCATTAGCAGGGTCTGAGCCGAGGAATGACGCTATCTGAGTTATGTCTTGACAGGATCACTAGTTGCCATACTAAGATTAGACACAAGAAGGGGGAAAACATGGGTGGAAGAAGGTTACTACAATAAACCAGGCCAAAAATGACCCCATGGACTAGCTAGGTAGCAGTGCGGGTGGGTGGTACGTTCAGATTTTGGCTCAGCTGACAGGGCTTGCTGATGGTCTGGCCACGCGGAAGGACAGAGGGAGTTAGGGATGGTTCTAAAGCAGAAAGGAGAATGAAGATGACTAGTCCAGCACTGCTCCTGCCACACAGGAGATGGTCAAATAATAGTTCTTCTTTACTTTTCAAAAAAAAAAAAAAAAAATTGGGGGAGGCAGGGCACAGAGTCTCACTTTGTCGCCCTTCATAGAGTATCATGGCACCACAGCTCACAGCAACCTCCAACTCTCGGGCTCAGCCTTCCAAGTAGCTGGGACTACAGGTGCCTGACACAATGCCTGGCTAGTTTTTTTAGAGGTGAAGCGATGGGGTCTTGATCTTGCTTAAGCTGGCCTTGAACTCCTGAGTAAAGTGATCCACCCGCCTCGGCCTCTTAGAGTGCTAGGATTATAGGTTTGAGTCACCATGCCCAGAATCTTTCAAAATTTTAGTTCTGTCTCAGAAAGCACACTGGCAGCTGTACTATGCAAACATCCCAACACTGATTAACTTTCTCCAAAAAAAAACCTGAAAACATCTCTCACCGTACAGGGTAACCATAAGTTTGTGTGCAATTTAAAATAGCAAGGACCTTTATGGACACCCTGTATAATAATTCCTCTGTCAAAGAGGAGGAAATATCAACCTTCACATGGTCAGCAGGTGGGGTGCAGAACTCTGCTTTCTCTACTGAATAGAGAAGATCAACGGAAAAGAGAAATAAACCCTGCTGCAGCGAGAATCTAAGTACATTTTAAAGAAATGGTATTCTGTGTTCTATGCTATCTTTGTCCCTTCAGGCTACTATAACAGATATACCATTCATCAACTGGGTGGCTTTTAAACAGCATAAATTTATTTCTCATAGTTCTGGAGGCTGAGAAGGCCAAGGTCAGGGTGACAGCAGATTTGGTGCTGGATGAGGGCCTTTTTGCTGCAACTTTGTGTAGTAGGAGGGGTGAGCTAGCTCTCTGGGGTCTCTTTTATAAGGGCACTAATCCCAATCCCAAGGGCTCTGTCCTCATGACATAATCACTTCCCAAAGGCCCCACCTCCTACCTAACACCTTGGGAGTAAGAACTTCAACATTTGAATTTTGGTGGGGGGGACACAGGCATTCGGTTATAGCATATACATATTTCTCTAAGTACTGCATCAGTGACCCAGTTCACCAAGTTCAGGACACATGTAGCAAGCTACAAATGCTCAAATTTTAGGTGTGGGTGAGTGGGAAATCACTACAGAATATACACCAAGGTGTGCTGAGAAAGCCAGAAACAGAAGACTTCATCCTGACTGAGGTTTTCCCCGGTCTTGCTCAGAGAACCCTTTCTCTACCACATTGACCAAGCAGTCCAACATAAACCCTGAGAGTCAAAGGACCCAGCTTGTCTCCCTTCCCAAGGGCTAAGCAGCACAGGGCTTCTGAGGGTAGGGAAAGGGTTCAAAGGTTTCAAAAAGTAAACAGGAGGGCCAGTGTGGTGGGTGGCTCACACCTGTAATCCTAGCACTGTAGGAGGCCAAGGCAGGTGGATTGCTTGAGCTCAGAAGTTCAAGGCCAGCCTAAGTAAGAGTGAGATACCGTCTCTACTAAAAATAGAAAAACTAGCTGAGTGTGGTGGGTGCCTACAGTCCAGCTACTGGGGATGCTGAAGCAAGGGGATCACTTGATCCCAAGAGCTTGAGGCTGACATGAGCTAGGACTCCATGGCACTTTATTGGAGGGCAACAAAGTTAAGACTTTGTCTCAAAAAAAGAAAAAAAAAAAGTAAACTGGGAATCTACCTACCTTTAATCTAAACATTAAGAAAAACAGTAGTTATTCTTTCCTCAAGATAAATTTCTCCTTTTAATAGACACGTGAAAACCTAAAATTCCAAATCAGAATTTAGACACTATTAGTTACCTTAAGTAGAGAAAGGATGGCTAGATTTCCAGAGAACTATCTACTGACTAGACTAGATGGGAGGCAGGGAAGAGAGGAGGGCAGAAAACCAGGAAGCGCATTCCTACACACAAGGAGATCTTTCCTCTCAAATTTAGATCACTCTAACTTAGCTTCAAGAAAACGGTGAAACTTTTGGATGGCCGGTCAAAGGGGGTCAGATAAAATCATCTCCCCAGATGCAGTCTGGAGACAAATGGCAAACTGAGATAAATTCTGCTGCATTCAGAATTATGCAGAAAAACACAGCTAAAGAATAAACCTGCGCCCTCCCTTCTTCCTGCCTTTCCTACCCAGTTGTTTTAGTGATATCTAAATTCCTTCTTTTCCTTGAAGGAGGACCGTTAGTTTGTTTGCTTTGGCCTTCAAGGAGGGTGATTTTCTGCTCTGTCTATATGGCTATAGGGGGTTAATGGGAAATGCCAGAGGCAGTCCGTGACTTAGTACGAGACTGAGTCACTCTGGCCAGAAAGAACAGCCTATGAATTTGCAATCTACCTATTGCCAACAGGCCATGATTTAGTTTGGTTTCAGCTCTAATTATATAAAAACTGAGTCAGGTTTTTCCCCCCAAGGGTGCAGGAGGCTGTTGCTTGTTGGCCTACTCTGTGAAAGGTGTAAATGTCCTACTCACATAAAAACACTTGCAAGATAATAGTTAACATTTTATATATCCAGATTACGGTCTGATCATGACAACACTAGGCTCAAAAAGCGAAACATTCAGTAGAGTCTCTTCCCCTTCACACTCACTTATAATTAGCACGGGGGCATGAAGGGATGTAAACTAGTAGGCTAGTTTTTTCCTGACTAGACTGCCCAGTGGCATGCGCCCCACCCCCAGCTCTGAGCCGCTGGCCCATCTCCCCAGGTCCTGCCACTACACCCCCAGGCGCTTTCCTGCTGGGGCTGGGCTGCTCCTTGTGTACCTCCACATGTCTCCACCCATCTCTTGCCCACATGGCAAAAATCTCCTTGGAATTCATGATATAGCATCAGCGTTCCTTGCTCTATGCAGGCCTTCCTTGCTGTGGGTATAAAAGTCTGCCCCTTCTTAAGCGCCCTCCCTAGACACAGAGACTTCATCTTTGCACTCAGAACACTTACCTGCATGCATGTGATTATATGGCCCTCTCTCCTGCTAGATGGTGACCCAGAGGGGAGAAAACATTGTTTTATTCATGTTTGTTTCTCCTGTGCCTAGCAAAGAGCCTGGCATTGCTAGCAGTCCAAATACAGGGATAAACTTGTGCAGGTACAGTAAATAGAGTTGTTAACCTGAGGGATTTTTTGGTATATAAACTTATATTTAGTCAGGTTTGCATGTAGAGCTACAACAAAGTCAAAACTCCTTTAATAAGTATCTTACACAGAGTTAGAATAATTTCTTGGTTTTAGACACATGATTTGGCCTGAAAGGTATAGCATCTACAAAAGAGCTAATTAAACTACATAGGGTACTATATAAAATGATTTAAAGCTGTGATTCAAGTTCTCTGCGCCCCCTTGAGAATGCAGCCTTACATGTTTAATTCAGACAAATATGACATTGCAGAGAGGTTCAAGAATGAAGCCTACTAGATATAGTGCAGCTTGTGCATCAGGGCTAAAGGTATAGTCTCAAAATTAGAGAATCTAGGTTCTTAGCCTGGCTCTCTTCAAAAATCTGGGTAAGTTTCTTCATTTCTCTGAGCTTCAATGTCCTTATTTATAAGCTAACATTCCGTAGGGTTGTTTTGAGGATTAAACAAGTCCATTTCTTTAAAGATCCAGAGTACGTGGCACATGGTGAAGCAGTAAAAAAAAAATTAGCTATTATCATTTTTAAATATAGCCATTCAACTATAGTTCAAATTCAATACTTCAACTGCACAATCAGTATCCTGTCTATCCCATGTTTTCTGTATAGCAATACCAAGAAATAAAGATTAAATGTTAACATTTTAAATGCTTTTAGTAAGAACTCACTAACATACTCCACAAAGTCAAGCTACTTACTCCATTGTAACTATGTATTTCACAAATTGCATGACAGTGGACAAGATTCCCGGTCAACTCTGACAATAGACTATGTGAGACAAAAGCCAAGGAAATACAAAATTAACGTTGTTGTTACTCCTTATCTGAACACAGACAAGGCCAGAAACACCAACAATCCAGAATGAAGGAAACAGGTTGTTGGCTCTTGATTGGAATTTCCTAGGATTGTTACTATGTAGTACAAGATTAAGCTAAATGTTTCTTTGCACACAGACAAGCTTATGTGAAATGTATCTGAATAACAGAATAAAGACTTGAGCTTTGTGTGAACAAAACTGCTTTCAAAAAATGTAGCACTACCAGGCTGATTAGGAAAATACACCGACTTAGTTTAGTGCTTACTAGGTGTGGGGGGAGTATACAGGCTAAACAAACAAAAAAGCAGGAAAATCAGATTTTGAAATGAGTATTTTTTAAGTGGGTACCACTGTTAGAAGCTAGCATTATCCAGTATTTTCAAGATTTCAAAGCTTAACACCAAGCCATTACCATCACCACCTCAACTAAACTTTAAAAGCACACACTGTGCACTGATGTATTTAATTTTCCCAGTTAGCAAGTGGATTTTTCAAGCAAAAGGAGAAAACCTAGAACACAAAAAAAGTAGGTAGTTACTGCTCAGATGTGTCAAAATGCAAGCATTGACCCATAGTATTTCAAGAACAGAATGCTTTTAGGGAAAATGTAGCAAAATATGTCTTTGATGGCAAACTTACATGTAATTATTATTGTATAAAAATAGCAGTTAAAACCAATATAGTATGTTCAAATATTCAAACTCTTGAATTGGTTTTCTTCTGTTTTGAAGAATAAAATAGGAATAAAGAAATGTGCCGGAAATTTGGGAAACGCACTCCAAACCTTTCTTCCTCCCCTCTCTCTCCCTTTTGTCCAAGGCTTTTAATTAGCTCACATCCTATCCTGACCAGGGCTCCCTAATGCACTCTGACACCAGCCTGTTGGCCAGGCAGTGGGGTCTAAGTGCAGGCCTGATTAGCGGGATCGCAGCAGACCCCCTACAGCTCTTATCTCCACAGATGTCTGAAGAGTTTGGTATATTGCCTCCCAGCCCTCCTGGGAAGCTGCCCCAGCAGGTGCCCACTGGCAATAGTTTTGTGTTACAGGCCTGAATGAATGATCCCTGCAGGAGCTGCCGACTGTTTTCACAGACACAGAAGGCAGTCAAAAGTCCACCGCGTGAACTTGGAATGACCCCAGCTGCAGAGTCACTGGTGGGTTCATCGGGAGGGCAGGCACGCTTTATTAAACAACTAATACTCTTCACAGATAACTTTCCGAAAAAGCAAAAAGCGTTAACTCTTTGCAATCTCGCTCTGACAAAACACTTCAGCTACAGTGGGGCTTCCTTGTATGATTTAGGGTTTGAACCCAAATGAGGACTGTGAGAAAGTGAAATGGTGCAACCAGGAACTACGACTTCATCTGGACTCAGGAAGGGTCTGGACTCAGTCACCATTTGATTGGCTGTTTTTGTTAAAGTGTTCCAGATTAAAATAAAAGGCAAAGAGCAAAGGTTTCAAGCACCCACTCCAGTGAGGACAGAGTGGGCCCCAAGTCGGCCGACAGTGACAACCCTCAAGCCAGGCCGGCCCGGCAGCCATGCCAGCAGGAGGGAGTGTCCAGACTCCCCTGGCTTGCTCTGCCCTGATGCCTGTGCACCCACGCACATATGCATGGGCCTCTGCAAGGCTTCCATGCTAAGCCAGGAGAGAAAAGGTGACTAAGCTGTCAAGAAACCACTGTACACTCCTCCATCACCTACTGAATCGGCTTAGAAGTCATTTTGTTTGCAGCAGCCAGAAGCAGCTCAGTGAGTTCCAATTCAGAAAAGGCACAAAGTTTAGATCCAAGTGTTTTTTTTGTTTGTTTGTTTTTAAGAGACAGAGTCTTACTTTGTTGCCCTGGGTAGAGTGCCATGGCTGTCACAGCTCAGAGCAACCTCCAGCTCTTGGGCTTAGGCGATTCTCTTGACTCAGCCTCCCAAGTAGCTGGGACTACAGGCGCCCGCCACAACACCCGGCTATTTTTTGGTTGCAGTTTGGCCAGGGCCGGGTTTGTACTCGCCACCCTCGGTATATGCGGCCGGCGCCTTACCAACTGAGCCACAGGTGCCGCCGGATCAAAGTGTTCTTACAAGCAAGCCATCAAGTTCTCTCAGGCTTATGATAAAGTGGGCAATGAACACATTAATATTTGCAGGATGCAGGGAAGAGTGGCATGCAGCTATTTCTTTCTTTCTTTTCTTTTTTTTTTTTGTAGAGACAGAGTCTCACTTTACCGCCCTCAGTAGCATGCCGTGACATCACAGGACTCACAGCAACCTCCAGCTCTTGGGCTTCGGCGATTCTCCTGCCTCAGCCTCCCGAGCAGCTGGGACTACAGGCGCGTGCCACAATGCCTGGCTATTTGATACGCAGCTATTTCTGCCCAAAGGAAGAACTAGTACTAAAGGCTCTTTTTCTCTCTTTTCAGAAAGAGAAAAAGAAAAGCTCCAGACTTCAGTAGGAAGCCAATGATGACATTTATAATAACAACATACAGATAAACCTATGAACATTTAGAG
Source organism: Nycticebus coucang (assembly GCF_027406575.1). Classification (NCBI taxonomy): domain Eukaryota; kingdom Metazoa; phylum Chordata; class Mammalia; order Primates; family Lorisidae; genus Nycticebus; species Nycticebus coucang. The sequence goes on along the minus strand of NC_069801.1, from coordinate 9,159,923 downwards.
AAACTTTTAAATTTATTTTAACCAACAAAGTTATATTAATTTTGTCATCAATCAAAGACTATGTGTCCATCAAAGTTTTATCTCTACTTCATCTCACCAACTAGCCTCTAAATCTAAGTATGGGAAGGTTCCCTAATTTCTTTCTTTCTTTTCTTGGCATAGGAAGAGCTTTGTTCATTTTTCAGGGAAGATGCAGTTTTTGCATGGATTTACTGGTTAGGTTAAGATCCTTAAGATCCTTTAAGATCCTAAAGACATAAGGTATTTTTTTTTTTTTTTGAGACACAGTCTCATTATGTTGCCCTTGGTAGAGTGCTGTAGTGTCACAGCTCACAGCAACCTCAAACTCTTGGGCTTAAGTGATTCTCTTGCCTCAGCCTCCTGAGTAGCTGGGATTACAGGTGCCTGACATAACACCTGGCTATTTTTTTTTTTTGGTTGCAGTTGTCATTAATGTTTTAGCTGGCCCAGGCTGGGCTCGAACACGCCACCTTCGGTGTATGTGGATGGCACCTCACTCACTGAGCTACAGGTGCTGAGCCTACCTAAGGTACTTCAAAGGAGCTATGCCGCCCTCCCAGCCCATATAGGTAAGGCGACCTCGGTACAACATGGTTCTGCATGACAAATCTGTGAGGGCTTTCTATATATCACACACTGTACTTGGGGTTAAAGATACCAAGATGACTTGGTCCTTTGTCTTCAAGGTCAGTCCAGTGTGGGAGACAAGATACATAAAAATCCACACAACCAACGCCAAGGAAATATACAAAACATTCGACTCAGGACCTACCTTTTCCTTCTCTCACTCCTATGGGACAAGAAGCAGGGAACCGAAAACTGCTGGCCCAGGCTCAGCAATACCAGATCTGTAGCCACAGGCCTGGGTTCCAGAGCCGGCCTGCAACCATGCAGCTGTAAGAACCCTGCTGGCCTCAGTTTTTCTACCTATAATTGAAAGCTGACATCAAGGTTTTTTCCCAAATCTGCTATCCCAAGAGTTTCCACTAAATTATCTGAGATTATGTTAAGAGTCCAAATCTGAAAAAAAAAAAAAAAAAGAGTCCAAATCTGAGAACAGCTAGCTTTTTTGTGTTCGGCTAGAATAAGAAAGAAAAATTTTAGGTTTCATACTTCTCTTAGGAAGTACACAAGATGGGCTTTGATAGAAAGGCAGAAGTTCACAGGTTTCAGTGACCACATGAAATATTATTAAAACCAATGTTCTCACTGAACTGAATGGACACTGTGTAGTGTTAACATTTTATTTGTCATAGAAAAATAGCAAATTCTTCCTGTGTTTAGTTCTAAGAACTTTTATTTCATCATATAACTTGCTCATTGAGGTGCCTCAATTTGTCATGTCCATTGACTAATAAACAATTATTTTGTAGCAATCCTACAAATTTCACTAGCTGATGCTACTAGACGCAAAATCCAAACAGATAGGTAACATTCCTTGAAGTCTATGGGGCTCTGCCCCCTTCCCTGTTTCTAGGTGAGCGTGTGACTGGAGATTTGCATGACGAATTGAGATTTCAGAACCAAACATCCACACAACCTAGCAGGGGGCTCCGAGTACAAGGCCCTCCTGAAGTAAGGTTTTCCACAGTGGCCTGTCCATCTCAGAGGCTCTTCTGGTTCTCCTCTGAGAAGTATGGATCTGGTGGGAAACAAGTGGGCTTAGAGTTGTGCAGTCTGGGCACCTGCCCCTGGTTCTGGCACTGACTGCATGATCTTGGCAAAACCACTAAACCTCTAAGACTGAGTTTCCCACAACTAGAAGGGAAGTGATAACCACGCCTGCCCTACTGGTCCCACAGAGATGTTGCAGGGTTAAGTGATCTCATAGGGCTAATGATCTCGCAGACATTAAAGTGCTTTACTTCATAAAGAAGTAGTGTGGTCTCCCGGCAAGACCACAGGGCTATGAACAAGTCCTGAGTCCCCGGCCTCTTCCACAGCTCCCTGTTTGACCCTCCCGAAGGCAATTACCTTCTCTGTGACTCAATTTTTTCATCTGTCAAAAGAAGGATAATACTTAACTCTTTAATGTAAAAGTTTGTGAAGATCAAATACTAGCAGGAGCACACTACAAAGGTTAAATTTCCATGAAACTACAGGGAGCCAGCCATTAGTGCCTCTTCTTTATAACTAGCCTTGGCGTGATCCTTGCTCATTTCCAGGTTACCAATAAAGAGGAAAATTGCCCAAATGGCTACAATATCCTGCTTTGAACATTACAAAGGCAACAATACTGAAACAATGGGCTATTTCTGGAAGCACAGTCTGTTTAATCATTTCAGTGAAAACACTGAAAGGTGACCATTCCATACCAGTGTTTTACCATATAAATTCAGTAGTCTGCAGGAAATGCTTAAACTTTTTCTTCTAATGAAGCAAATATTTCCCATAAATATTATCTAATTAATTAGATTAAAAGGAACTAGGTTTTCCTGACTTTCCCCTAGAAGAGTTTCCCAAAGCTCTTGCTACGTCAAGGCAAGACTGGGCCTGATTCAGTAGTGCTGCAGAAGACGCTCAGAAAGAACGGCTTGTCAGTCCTTGTTAGTCCCAGGTCAGGATCTGCTCAGCACCTGCCGTGCACCAGCACTGTACTAGACCAGAGATGTGGAGAGGAAATGGGGTTGCCAAAGTCAGTGTCCTTTCCCTACCTCCATTTCCACAGCATGATTTTGGCGTATCTGACAATTTACAGACATGTTTTCTGTTTAATTCACATAAGAACCAGAAAACAGTTAAGACAATAAAAAAATTCAAGCAGCTATTGCATTTATTTAATAACTGTTTTTTTTGAATGTATACCATGTGAACAATGCTAAGCTAGGTATAAGAGAGGACTACATGGACTCAACCCGGATCACTGCCACATCTTTTTCTCACAACAAGTATTTATGGTTAGTGCAGGGGGAAATGGCCAAAAATGTTGTCAGATAAGATCTTTGACCTCCAGGAGCTTTGTGGATATGAATGAATACACACAACTGCCTTCCACATTTTGTCTCGAGCCAATCTCATCCTGAGGAACAGAAAAAAGTGTTCTCGCTCCTTGGCCCCACAGTGCTGCTCCCTCGGAGCTGCAGTTCCACGGATCCCACTGTATTGTGAGTACTGACTTTCATCTGACCTGACCTGCTTTTAATTCAAAAAAAGAATTAAAAGTTTTTTGAAGTCATTCTTTCTAAGCATCTTCTGCAGCACACAGCACCTAATTAGCAGTAAGTGTTGTTGATGGATGCTGAAGATGGGCACCAATAGGTATAATTCAAGGCAACCATGACCAAAGCACAGCATGTGGACTGGAGTCTACAAGCTCAGAGGCCCTGGCCACAGGTGGGAGAAAGCATCTCAAACAGAGGCAAGATCTGAGCAGAAGTGTAAGGGAAGACAGTGTGAGTGCCACCAGGAAGTGACCCAGTCAGTCTGCTTTCTGCTACTTCCTTTTCACACTTTAAACCTGACTTCTCCAATGTAGTGCCTACTTTTTGAGCTGATCTCCACTTTCTTCATGTGCCTAGCTAGCAAATTTCCTTGTTATAAGACATGTTACCGGAAGGCTTCCCCACTGGTATGGAACAGAAAAGAGAGAAGCTCCATTTCCCACTTGCTGGCTGGAGGCGAGTGTGGGGCCCATCTGCTTGATTTCACTGCCAACTCTGCCTCCATCAACCACTGCAGGACACATGGAGCCTCCCTTACACATCAGGCCTGGATATGCTGACATCTTGCTAGCGGTAAAACCAAGGAAGAGCCAGATTCTCCCTCCCTTTTGGAATGCTCTTCCTTTTCCTCCCATGGTCTTTCTCAGAGGGGTTCTCCCTCATCCCCAACAGTGTATAAATTACTCTCTTATATCAGCTTAAATTCTTCTCCCTACCACTCTCCAGTCCACAAACATTCTATTCCAAAAATTATTCTTGTCATGTATTGTTTCTTTGTGGGCTCCCAAATATATTATTCACAAATGTCTCACATAAATAGCAGCATGGTTAATCAATGTACAATAAGCCTCCAAAAGGAAAAGATACATTTCTCTCTATCTGTTCTCTGAAACACATTCTGCAGAAAAGGACATACTAACAAGGTTCACAGACAACAATGACCACAGAGAACCCGACTATAATACAAGGATGATGTTAGTTTCTACAGAATCAGGTAACAATCAAGAAGTAAAGTCATCTCTCGGTACCTGGGAGAGGGGGCAGGTTGAATCCAAGACCCCAATAGCGCCTCTATAAAAGTCTGTATCTTAGGCATGCATATAGGCTCAGTGCCTGTAGCTCAGTGGCTATGGCGCTGGCCACATACACCAGGGCTGGTGGATTCCAACCCAGCCCAGGCCTGCTAAAACAACAATGACAACTACAATAAGAAAATAGCCGGGTATTGTGGCAGGCGCCTGTAGTCCCAGCTACTTGGGAGGCTGAGGCAAGAGAATCACTTAAGCCAAAGAGTTTGAGGTTGCTATGAGCTGTGACGCTATGGCACTCTACCACGGGGCGACTTAGTGAGACTCTGTCTCAAAACAAAACACAAAACATGCGTATAACCTACACACATCTTCTGTATATTTTAAATCTCTCTAGATTACTTATAATGCATTGCTTTACAATGTACATGCTATGTAAATACTTGTTATACTGTATTATTCAGGGAATAATGATGGAAAAAAAGTCTGTACATGTTAGTACAGACACAACTACTTTTTAAAAAATATTTTCAATTTGAAGTGGGTTGCATTCATAAATGCAGAACCTGTAGACATAGACGGCTATATACATTCGAGAAGTTGGGAGACTTAAGAAGGAGTCCAAAGTGTGTAGCCATCTTCAGCAGGTTATTTACTTCCACTGAGCCTCAGTTTCTTCATCTACAAAAAGGTGGTAGTACTAACAAGAATAATACCATCTGCCTAGTTTTAGGTTTACAGAAAGGATCCAAAGATACATAAATGCTTCATCAACAACTAAAAATGAAGACAAATATAAAGTGGTATTAATATTATTCTCATAAGGAATCATTAAACCCTAATAAGTTAATCCTCTTTCTCCTTCTCTCCAAGAAGCAACCTAGAGAACAAGTCAACACAATCAAACACAAAGCTCTCCGCAATGACATACTGTCCCCAACACTCTCTGTCCACCTTCTAAACTCAAGCAATAGTGTCACTAAGCATCTGAAAGCCGAAATGCCAGCAGAACTTACAGACAAAAAACATCTCTGCAAATTTGAAAAACTGTATGACTGAACTAAGGTGAAGAGAGTAAGGAGAAAAAGGAATTTTAGGGAGAATAACTACTTTCTTCTAGTAATTGATAGTGGGAAGGCACAACTACCCCTAATTTCAGGCACTTCACACAGAAAAATACTATGACTGTAAAATGACAATCTAATTGTTGAGAAATGCTTAAAGCAGTGACATTCAGGAAATTGCTTAGAGAAATTATAACTTAACATACACACAGAGGAAGACGGCTACCAGGAAAGTGGTGTGAAGATGGCCGTCAGCTCAGTATGTGGGAAGAGGTCCAAAGCTCTGGTCTGCAACCTAGGCAGAGCAGGAGGAAAGGCCTGGGGACTGCAAGTTGGCATGATGTAAGCCTGAATAAAATAAAATTTATTCAAATAAATTTAAATCGTGCTGGCAGCCACATAAGGTGTGTCAGTTTACTCAATTACTTTCAGGTTACATGTTTTCTGCTTGGATAAAGAAAAATCTTCTAATTCTGTTCCCTCATTTCAACCCTTTTACACTAATGAGGATTTCCAGATAGTACGGATTATTAATTCGGAAAGCCTAAAAGTTGAAAAATTCCAAGGCCCAATGCAGATGAGTTAAAATTGGGAATGAATGGAAAACTATTTAAGCTGTTTCCCACTGCTTGTGTTTTAGCTTCTGTGATGGTTTGGTGAAAGATTATTATACCTGAGAAGCTGCCATTGTGTGGAAGAAAAATATAAAAATTAACAGCCAAATTCATGTTTTTCTAAAGTTTCTGGCTTTAATAGTTACTCATTATTTAACTTCAGTCAAATTTATTGATTATTCTGAGTCTCATTGTCTCATTTGTAAAACAGAGTCAATACTTCCTTACAGGATAAATGTGAAAATTAAATGATAGGATCAGTTCTTAGGCTCATATTTGACATAAAGCAGTTAATAAGTGATCGCTCTTCATATCCCTTTCTGATTTTTAAGCATGATATTGACCAAGAAATTCCCTATTTTTCCTATTAAAACACATCAATTTAGCTCTTCTTCAAGGTGGAGAGCGACTTAGAGATAATTATAAGAAAAGAAAAGTTTTAAACCTTCCAAACAGAGCGTCTTGAAAAATTCATCTCACGTTATAAGTTTAGCACAATTTTTCGAGAAAGGCCAAATACTGGTAAGAAGAATATTCACATGCGGAGAAGGGCTACACTACCCAACCCAGGGGTAACCAGCTAACCTAAGAAAGCTTAAACATGATTCTCTTTCTTTCTTTTTTTTTTTTTGTAGAGACGGAGTCTCACTTTATGGCCCTCGATAGAGTGCCGTGGCCTCACACAGCTCACAGCAACCTCCAACTCCTGGGCTTAAGGGATTCTCTTGCCTCAACCTCCCGAGTAGCTGGGACTACAGGTGCCCGCCACAACGCCCGGCTAACATGATTCTCTTTCTAACCATGTTTACACTAGGGTAGGAAACCCCTACTCTTTGGAGGACACAAATATTCTCTGTCTTTTCAGCTTAGCAAATGGACATACTTTTACATCACATGGACTGAAATTTTGGAAGATAAAGTGAATTCTGCTGGAATCCGACCCATTTATGCCTGCAAAGATAACTTAAGAACCTTGTTCTTAATGAAATACTATTAGGAAATGAAGATAAGGTCTGAACTTTTTCAGTCTCAGTGTTTCAAACATAGGACTTCAGTGGCGGTATCAGGCTTTAGTGCTTTACGTCTGGCTACCAAGCTGCTTGATTTGGGCAGAAAGGAGGAAAAGCTATACTCTACTCGTCTGGCTCCCTGTGAGCAAGGCTGCTGGGTAAGATAGGTGGGGACTGCCTGAGAATTTTGGTCACTTGTGGTTGTCATGACACCACACCACCCTTCCTCCCTAAACACCTTCTAATCCCCTGAGGTATTCAAAATTTGCCCAAGTTAGGGTGGGTCATTCAGCATTTAAAATTTGCTGCTAACCCTAAAGAACTCAGGCTAAAGTAATGATCTTAGTACTCAAGGTTATGAGAGGAAAATAAAACAAAAACTCTGATGCTAAAAACTTGAGTCTTTTCTCTATGTACAACGTAAAGGTACCTCTGCTAGAAATGAAATCCCTGGAGTGACTTACTTAGGATCAAAGACTTTTTGAAAATAGAAAGCCCTGCATTCTCTAAGGGAAAGATCACTGTCTGAAGCGAATTTCATTTAATCTAAAGTTTTGTGCCAACTTGAATACACTAAACCCCACTGCTTACGAGAAGGCATTCACCTATTCCTCGCTTATAGGTACATGGAAAAGCCATTACAGGGATAATCAGCTCAACTATGAAGTGGAGCAGTCATACATAATGACAAAAACAGATACAAGTCATAAACTGCCTTTTCCCCTTCAGAATCCAGACAGGCACCCGGTGCATTCTTTTGTGCAAAGATAAAACTTTCACCTTGAATAAAGTGCTTTCAGTCTTGTTTGAGCCTTGTAAATATAGTGCCTGCAAAACAAACATCGAAAAATATTGTTTCTTAAACAAAAGACAGATGGATCCCTCTGCTGTCAACCAGGTCATAGTATATAGGACAGGAGGTTGGCTGATAGCAGGGCTGGCTGAGAATCTCTGGGTGCAGGGACAGGAAAATCAGTTTCCACTAGATTGTTGCTATAAACCAGATCTGCTTTCCTGGGACAAAGGGCTGGTGAAAGGTTTGCTTGGAAGGGAAGTGGCTCAGCCACAGGCTGCTGCCCCAAGTAGAGACCAAAGAAATAGAACAAAGTATTATCTCAAGTCCTAACTTCTCACTTAACCTGCTTGTATTTATCTGTTGGAAGTTTACCTAAAAGTTATCATCAAAGTTCATTCTGAAAGTGGGCAGGGCTTTGCGTTTGGTTTGCTTTTTGCTTTTCCTATTGGTTTTTTATTTATTTTCTTAACATATAGAGGCATGTCTAGAATAAATCTTGCACTTAGTGATATTTCAAAGGTATAAAGAAAAATAAGAGCTGAGGTGCTAGTACAGTAAGGTCAGGGTTCGGTTATGCAGTTACCTGGGTGACCTTGGGCAAGTCACCTTACCTCTCTGGGCCTCAGTCTCTTCATTTATATAATTGGGGCCAAAAATGCTCATCCTAGCTTTTGGGGTTATTTTGATAATCAAACGATATCACATGAGTAAACCACGTTTGCAATCACCAAGGCCCTGAATAAAGGAGCTGGTGACAGAACACAAGCAACCTAACACAAGAATGACCACCACTTTCTGAGGGCCTGATCTGTGACAAGAATGCTATGATAGGGTGGCGCCTGTGGCTCAAAGGAGTAGGGCGCTAGCCCCATATACCAGAGGTGATGGATTCAAACCCAGCCCTAGCCAAAAAACAAAAAAACCCCAACAAACCTGCAAAATAAAGAATGCTATGATATTGGTCACAAAAACGCCACTTCCTTCAGCATTCTCTTGGTTTTCTTTGACATGATCAGCTGAATTAAAAATACTGTTGAGCTGTGAAACTATTCATAAATTCCACTTTAGACAATGCACAGTGTACCAGCATAACAGACTGGAGGACTTGACCTCCATAAACTCTTGCCAACCAGCCTTGTGTGGTAGTGGCGAAAGTGAGGTGGGGGAAGTGAGAACTAAGTCATGAGTGTAGCAGCCGTCAAGTTATGTTTTACTAATGTTCTAATTGTGCCAGACGATCTGGGAAGATTTTGCTGTTGAAACTTACTTTATTCTTTGGTATTTAAAATATGTTCACTTTAAAAATAAAATTAAGAGATGAATAAAAATGTACTAACAAAAATAGAAGAATTTGTTCTGTAAAATTTAGATTCATTCAAAGGGCCATACTTAAGGAACTTGAAGGCCCCATTTGGCCTTCAGTCCCTAGGTTTCCCACCCCCGCTTTAGACCCTCACCCCAGAGAAACACACATTTGTGTAATATTTACAATTAATTTAAGAGGTTTATGGAGACTCTTCTCTCCATAGCCCAAGGAACGTGGTTAAAGCTGTTTGGTCTTTGCAGCAAAGTGGGGCTGGCTGGCTCAGGCTCAGTGAGGCACAGTCCTGTCTTCTCTGATTCTTTTGTAATCACTGAAACTCAGGCACTCTTTAAAGGAATACTTCCCACAGGCCAACAGTTGATTATTGTGGTCATTTGCACTTCCTCAAACTCCTCTTGTATACACAGAGAAGTGAACAAAACATTCCCCCAAAGCAACATTAAAGGTCTGATTTCAAACCACAAAAGGGTAAGAAAATGGAGATCTGTAGTCCAACCACATATGTGCAGAATCACAGAATCAATGACCTGAATGACTGTTTCGCTGACAGACTCAGATATTAGATCTGCCATTTCCAATGTGAAGTGTTAGAGATGTAACCAATTTTCATGACACAACTAAGGTTCTTCCAATCAAAACAGTCATGCGCCCCGTAACGTATGTGAAAAGACAGAATATAACATTCCAGTCATTGAGGGGCTGCTTACACAATGATAGTCCCATATTTTTACTGTACCTTTTCTATGTTTAGCTACATTTAGAACCACCAGTGTGTTACAATGGCTCACAGTATTCAGCACAGTAACAAGCTCTGCAGATCTGTGGCCCAGGAGCGGTAGGCACCCCACTGCCCAGCCTAGGTAAGTATCAGGCTACCCCAGCTGGGCGAGTGAGCACACTCCACAGCTGGGTGGTGCTGGCCTGGCTTGGGAGCCTCCTCCTTGTGCCCCATACCCGCGCATAGCCAGGATCACACTGAACAGGCCAGTCCTCAATGTGGCAGCAGCTCTGCTTTAGCCAGTCATGGCCAGTCCTGAGGAGAGACGTGCTGTCTCAGCCCCAGCTTCTTTCTTTCTGTGTGGCAGGGGGAAACATGCCCTTTTGGCCCCCAACTTCTCTCCTTGATAGGTAGGGTGGAGCAGTGACAGGACTAAAGACAAAGGGGAGAGGCTAAGGGCAAAGAGCAGGAACCAAGGTGGCTGGGGACTGTTCCCCAGATGGAACAGGTAACAAGGAGCCCCTAGGAGGACCTTACACTGACTGGGCTGATTGGGCCCATTATTGTATAATTAAAATTATAAATTTTGACCACCTTGTATTCTTCAGGAAGGTTCGAGGAAAACTCGTGAAAATTGAGAAATTTGCTATGTAATCCCAACCTGTCAGTTACACAAAAGGCAGGAGGCAACAGCCAATCGTGCAGGGGGAAAGGTGGGACAAAGCAGCTGGCTTAGTTAGCTTGTAAGACTGTGCATGGTCAGACGGTGGGGGCTTTTCTCCACTTACGCTCTTTGAGACATATTCTCTTATTCTCCTCTTAGTTCGTGTGCTTTGTTCTGCAATAAACGTATGTGACTGTGATTACTTTGTGTTTGTGATCACTCTGTCATCAACGGGGCACCAGTGCTCCTTCTTGACACTGGGAGCCAAGAACCAGGAACTTCCTCCTCCAGAGCCACCTAGCACCACGATGTTCACACAACAACAAAATCATGCAATAAAGTCATTCTCAGAACCTATCTCCGTTGTTGAGGGATACATGACTATAAATTATAGAGCAAACAGCCTGAGCACAGTGGCTCACACCTGTAATCCCAGTACTCTGGGAGGTGGACAGATCGCCTGAGCAACAGCGAGATCCCCATATCTAAAAACAGCCAGGCGTTGTGGCACCTGCTTGTAGTCCCCGCTACTTGGTAGGCTAAAGCAAGAGAATTGCTTGACCCCAAGAGTTTGAGGTTGCTGTGAGCTATGACGACATGGCACTCTACCGAGGGCGACAAACTGAGACTGTGTCTCAAAAAAAAAAAAAAAAAAAAAAAATTACATAGCAATTCTCCTCAGTAGCAACTTGTGGCTCCACGCTACTTAACTTAAATAAAGGCAAGATGGGCTGGGCGTAGTGGCTCACGTCTATATTCCTAGCACTCTAGAAGACCAAGGCAGGTGTAGATCACCTGAGCTGAGGAGTCCGAGACCAGCCTGAGCAACAGAGAGACTCCCATCTCTACTAAAAATAGGGAAAAAACCTAGCCAGGAGTTGTGGTGGGCACCTGTAGTCTCAGACACTGCTGGGGAGACTGAGGCAAGAGGATCACTTGAGCCCAAGAGTTTGAGTTTGTGTGACCTGAGACACCATGGCATTCTATCTAGGGTGATAAAGTAAGACGTTGTCTCAAAAATAAAAATAAATAAATAAAAAAGGTGGGTGGCACCTGTGGCTCAAGGAGTAGGGTGCCGGTCCCATATGCTGGAGGTGGTGGGTTCAAACCCAGCCCTGGCCAAAAATAAATAAATAAATAAGAAAGGCAAGACGGGGGCTAGGAATGGTGGCTCATGCCTATAATCCCAGCACTCTGGGAGGCCAAGGAGAGTGGATAGCCTGAGCTCACAGGTTTGAGATGGTTCTGAGCCAGATCAAGACCTATCTCTAAAAACAGCCAAGCGCTGTGGCAGGTGCCTATAGTCCCAGCTACTTGGGAGGCTGAGGCAAGAGAATCGCTTGAGCCCAAGAGTTTGAGATTGCTGTGAGCTATGATGCCACAGTACTCTACCAGGGGCAACAACGTTAGACTTCGTCTCCAAAAAAATTTTTTTAAAAGGCAAGACAAATACGAAAAGGGCCCAACCACATGGGGAACAAGGTTCCCATTCAAAAGAACTTGGAAAGCAATACTCATCCTCATGCAAGTCCAGTGACACTCCATGCTTTATGCATGACATCCAATATCACAGCAACCTAGGGTAAGGCCAGGGACAAGGAGGACTCTGCCCTTTTTTTCTGCCTAAATTACAGTCTCACGCTGACCCTCAAGCTTCAAAACTTTGTTTGCTAGTTCTCTGAAAAGCAGAACTAGGAAACAAGAGACTTTCATAAACCAGGAGATTAAAGAAAGGTTCAATCTTTTCAACAGGATATTGCAGAGAACTCTGGAGAAGCCCATAAGAGGTCTGACTTGTTCAGAAGGCAAAGGTGAGTTAAAGCTTCTTCATTCTTATCCAGAACGTAAACTACAGAGGTTCCTGACAGCCAGACTGGCCCAGATGGGGTCTGACTCTGCCACTTTCATGCCCAACATCCTCCTTCTCTGTAATATATAGTATAATGGTTTTCATTTCAGGGGCACTAATGGCTCCCTGGTGACTTAAGTCTTGACAAAAGTGCTACAGGCATTGTGTGATGACCTACTTCTCGGCTTTAGTCTGTATTTTTCAAAATTTTTGTAATGTCCTATAACATTTTATTCTCTAACCAACCAACAACTCTAACCCTAACCCTGTTCCAGACTGAGGAAGTACTCTCACTCTCTCGATAAACCACAATCATATTCCTTTTTAAAACTGTAATAAAGCCCAGGGGTACAAAAACAAAGAAAGAAATTATGAAACTTAAGAGACTTTCTTAATTAGAATTTAATAATGAAATATTTAAACTTGGCATTCACAACTAAATATTTAAGTGCATCTGTTTATATCAAGTTCAATAGCTAAAACAAGAACAAGCTACCACCATAATGTTTTATGTTCTGTTAAGAGATAAAGGTTCAAGGGCAGTGTAAAAAATGACTCAAGGCAGAAGTGTGCACCCTCATTCAGATTTTGAACCTGAGTCTCTATTTACAATCCATGAGTTAGAATGCCTTCTTTCTTTCTTTCACTCTTTATCTACCCTGTTTCCCCGAAAATAAGAAAATAAGACAATGTCTTATTTTAAGGTGTGCTCCCAAAGATGTGCTAGGTCTTATTTTCAGGGGACGTCTTATCTTGCCTATAAGTAGGTCTTATTTTCGGAGGATGTCTTATTTTCGGGGAAACGGGGTAAAAGTGAAGAGTGTTGGCCAGGCATGGTGGCTCACACCTGTAATCCCAGCACTCTGGGAGGCCAAGAAGGAAGGATGGTTTGAGCTCAGAAGTTCAAGACCAGCCTGAGCAAGAGCAAGACCCAGCTCTACTAAAAAGTAGAAAAAATAGCAGGGCATCATGGCAGGCGCCTATAGTGCCAACTGCTTGAGAGGCCAAGGCAGGAGGATTGTTTGAACCCAGGTGAGGTTATGGTCAGCTAGGCTCACAGCACAACACTTTATTCTGAGCAACAGAGTGAGATTCTATCTAAAAAAAATTTTAAAAATTGGCTCAGCGCCCATTGCTTGGTGTTTTAGGGCACCAGCCACATACATTGGGGCTGGGAGGTTTGAACCCGGCCCAGGCCTGTTAACCAACAATGATAACTGTGGCAAAGATATAGCCAGGCATTGTGGCGGGCACCTGTAGTCCCAGCTACTTGGGAGGCTGAGGCAAGAGAATTGCTTAAGCCTAAGAGTTTGAGGTTGCTGTGAGTAGGGACGCCATGGCACTCTTCCCAGGGTGACAAAGTGAGACTCTGTCTCAAAAAATAAATAAATACTTTTCCTTTTTTTTGTATGTTCTTTTTCCCTTCAGGATGTTTTTATTCCAGAATGCAAATTCAAGGAATCTGTGTTTGAAAACTACTATGTGATATATTCTTCCACACTGTACTACCAGCAAGAATCAGGCCAAGCATGGTTTCTGGGAGTCAATAAAGAAGGTCAAATTATGAAGGGGAACAGAGTGAGGCCAAGCCCTCATCACATTTTGTACCCAAACCTACTGACGTTTTTATGTACAGAGAACCATCACTACATGAAATTGGGAGAGAAACAAGGGCGCCTGAGGAAAAGTTGTAGAACACCAACCATGAATGGAGGCAAAGTGGTGAATCAAGATTGAACATCGCTGAGAACTCTTCCCTTCTTCCCTTTCTCATCCCTCCCCTTTACCCATTTAAAATAAATAAATAAAAAAGTAAAATAAAATAGAAGTGAGAGTGTTGCCTACTTTGAACTATAAGACAAACAGTACACTTTTTCATGTGATTCAATAACACTATGTACTGAAGAAACTCATCTGACCAACCAACTATTATCTCTAGAAAACAGTTTGGAAAAAAAGAATAAATTCCCAGCTTTCATAATTATTAATAAGAATACTATGGAAGGGCGGCACCTGTGGCTCAGTCAGTAAGGCGCCGGCCCCATATACGGAGGGTGGCGGGTTCAAACCCGGCCCCGGCTGAACTGCAACCAAAAAATAGCCGGGCGTTGTGGCGGGCGCCTGTAGTCCCAGCTACTCGGGAGGCTGAGGCAAGAGAATCGCTCAAGCCCAGGAGTTGGAGGTTGCTGTGAGCTATGTGATGCCACGGCACTCTACCAAGGGCCATAAAGTAAGACTCTGTCTCTACAAAAAAAAAAAAAAAAAAAAAGAATACTATGGAATATAGAAATAATATTCAACTTCACTTTCTTATATGCTCTTCACTATAAATTACACCATAAAAGTCTCTTTCAATAAACCTACTTTTACATCCTAGTGGCTCCGGGTACAAGTGCAGCTATGACCTCATCATAATGAATGCTTTCTTTTTTTTTTTTTTTGTAGAGACAGAGTTTCACTTTATTGCCCTCGGTAGAGTGCCATGGCATCACACAGCTCACAACAACCTCCAACTCCTTGGCTTAGGCGATTCTCCTGCCTCAGCCTCCCAAGTAGCTGGGACTACAGGCGCCCGCCACAACGCCCGGCTATTTTTTTGTTGCAGTATTTTTTTGTTTTGGCCAGGGCTGGGTTTGAAGCCGCCACCCTCGGCATATGGGGCCGGCGCCCTGCTCACTGAGTCACAGGTGCTGCCCAATGCTTTCTTAAAGTAAATAAGCAGAGAGCTGAGATGTTTTCTCAAACCTGGTTCACTCATGAAAAAGTCGGACTCTACAAAAAAAATTTGTTGAGCTGAAAGAGAAGGCAAGAACGCAGAGCTCTTAAGAGGCCTTCTGCATGCTGTCCAATAGCAGTTATCCTCAACTACCTTTATCTTTCCATCTTTACACAGCAAACAGCAGGTCCTCCCAGACAAGCTATTGTGCACTAACACAATGTCCACCAGCAAGATGCCAGTGAGCAAACAATCAAGGGGCTGCAGGCACAGAACAATTACTTCACTGTCTGCTGCTGCTGGACTCAGAGGACTTCAGGTTTGTGTCACCACAGAAGGTTGTATTTCAGTCTGAACTGTCCCTGTAAACTATGGCGATTAACTGTAGGTTTTATACAGAAGAATGACATGATTCAATTTATTTTTTAGAAAGTGGGCTCATCCTGGTAGCACTGTGAAAGATGCAATGAGGTTCAGGGGGCCAACGGATATTGTAGGAAGAGATAAGGAAAGCTTGGACTAAGGCAGTGGCAATGGAAAGGAAGGAAAAAAGATGTCTCAGAGGCAAGTTATGTGGGAAATGAAGCAAAGGCCATGAATATAACTTCTCACAGCCTATTAACTATAAAGGAAATTAGAGTAATGTAGAGGACTCGTGAGGTTAATTATAATGGAATTTCACCTCTATTTCCTTACCTTGGCGGCAGAGTTTGAGACTCCATGTGTAACATTTCTGATGAGCCCCCCAACATTTCCATACTTTATCAGTCCAGTAACTCCTTCAGAAACATCATTCAAAAGTCCCATAGGGTTTCCAAGAAAATCCACTGATCCCAGGATTCGAGCTGCCTGGCTGAGGAGTTCCTGTCAAATGGAGTAAGAAGAGAAAAATCAAATCAGCACTTAATATTTGCAGATACCAGTGTCCCATGCAAAATGGTTATCCCTCCATTCCCATTTCTTACTAGTGACAGTTACCTTTTAATCTTCATCAACTGCAAAATCATCTCCTGTCCTTTCACAGGCTCCAGCTAAACTTGTCTCAAGGCATACTTCCCTGAGAAGCATTTCTACTCCTAGAAATACTGTTCAAAGCCAGTTGGAATAATAAAAATGCTTTCAAAGAGGAAATATTCTTTCATTCATTTCTTTCTTTATTTTTTAAACATCCAGTCCTAAACTCAGGAAATATTCCTCAGGAGTGTTTATTAGCATACATATCATACTCTCCTTTCCATCATTCCTACAAATAGAGGATTAATAAGCAGCACAAAGAATTTCAAAGGGGGAGAAAGAGAGGGGTTAGATTTGTAGGTGCCCTCCTAAGGCATGGAGGGGCATGGAAAGACTCAGCAACTAGCCCTCCAGTCTCTTTGTACCTCCAGCTGCCTGATTCCAGGTTCTAGTGTTATCTGCTCTATCACCTTGCAGTTAGGCAGAAACAACCAAACAGAAAAGTCAAGGAAGATAAGAAAGGGAGAAAGAGAGAAAAAGAAGCAAAAATAGAATATTTTAACTTTAAAGCTAATAAATTTGATATGACTTTAACCTATCTATTCAGTGAAGAATATGTGTTGGCTTTACGTTTTGGTCTTTGCAAGCTAAGATAATAAATACGAAAGGGAAAATGTTCGACTTGATTTTCAAAAATTTTCAAGTTCAACTCAAGGGCAGTTCAATCTCATAGACCCTAAGAACACTGGTGTGGTTGCTGAAAGTAGGTCTATGCCTGGTAAATGAAGAGCTCACAGTATTTTGTGTTATTATTAAGCATCAATTAAACCATTAAGAGTTGTGGGAGTAACTTAGTGGAAGCCCCTGGGACTAGCTCTGAAAGACAAGACTAACAGCTCATAAGTGAAATGTACTGTCAGGACTTTCTTGTATATGGCCTTAAGGGATGTGACCTGATCTAAAACACAGCAGAGCTGAAATGTTTAACTGGGTTCTCAATACTATTATCTTAGAAACCAAAATTCCCAAACAAACGAAGCAAACATTCTGGTTGTGCTCCAAAGTTTCTCCAAAGCTCACCTCCTGGAAATGTTTGAGGACATCATTGATAATGAACTCCTTGGTCTCATAGGGATGCACCCGAGTGAAGGGGTCCAAATTAATGACAGCATCTTCAAACCGAATCAGAGGAAACCCCAAGGTGCTTTTCAGGGCCTAATTAGAGAAGAAAGGAAATTATAGACTTCAGCTATACGACGGTCCTCCAAGGTACTATAATTCTAGATTTCATAAAAGCCTCAAGTCATGTAAATTTTCAATGAGAGTCAAGGTTTTAATATTTATAAATAAGGATTTTCCCTGTAATTCTAAAAGTAAAATGTTAGGAAAATACATACACAGTCTCATACATACACAAAGTCACAGTATCACTGTTAGTTTCATGTCTGTTTTGTACATTTGGTCGGTTTTATACTTACGTGTTTATCACGTTGTACTTTTTCACTGATGTTTACCACACATACAGAAAAGCGTAGTAATCAAATGTACAGTTCAATGATTTTTACCACAGTGAACACAATGATGTGACCACCAGCCTCATCAGAAAGGTAAATTATTATTCCCATCTTGGAAACAGACTCCTCCACGTTTGCAGCCTCCCCGCTACTCCCCTTTTCTTCCTCAAGGAGAACCACTATTGTGACTTACATCGCCAAAGATTATTTTTTCCTGCTTTAATTATATATGATAAAAGTTGGCTTTGTTTGAAATGTTTTGCTAGTATAAATAATGCCCCTATGAATATTCTTAGACATGTCTTTTGAGGCACATACGTATGCATATTTCTTGGATATATCCCTGGGAGTAGAACTGTTAGGGCATAAAGAATAGACATCATGCTCAACCTTGATAGAGACTGCTAAACAGTTTTATTTATTTATTTATTTATTTTTGAGACAGAGTCTTACTCTGTCCCCTGGCATTGAGGGTCATGGTGTCATAGCTCATAGCAACCCCAAACTCCTAGATTCAAGTGATTCTCTTGCCACAGCCTCCCAAGTAGCTGGGACCACAGGCGCCCACCACTGCTTTGCTCAGGCTGTCGCAAACTCTTGAGCTCAGGCGATCCACCTGCCTAGGCCCCCCAGTTTTCCAAAGAGCTGAACCAACATATGCTCCCTCCAGCAACCTACAGAATTCCTTGTCATATTACATTCTCATCAGTACTTGGTAAAGGTAAATTTAAAAAAAATCAGATATTCTGATGGGTGTGGAATGGCACCTCAGCGTGCTATAATGTCCATTTTCCTGTTGACAAATGAGATTAAATACCTTTTAATACGGATATTGGCTATTTTTTTTTTTTTTTTTTTTGGTGAAGGGCCTATTCAAGTCTTCTGCTAATTCCTATAGTGAGTTACTGTTTTTTTCCTTCATGATCTGTAGGAATTTTTCTTATGCATTCTGCATATAAGACCTCTGTTGAATACATACTGTATGTATCTTTTCCTATTCTGTGACTTCTCTTATTACTCTTTAAATAGTACCTTTTAATGATCAGATCTTAATTTTATTTGTTTATTTATTTATTTTGAGACAGAGTCTCCCTGTGTCGCCCTGGGTAGAGTGCCGTGACATCACAGCTCACAGTAACCTCAAACTCTTGGGCTTAAGCGATTCCCTTGCCTCAGCCTCCTGAGTAGCTGGGACTACAGGTGCCCACCACAATGCCCGGCTATTTTCTGGTTGCAGTTGTCATTGTTGTTTAGCAGGCCCAGGCCAGGCCAGGCTTGAACCTGCTAGCCTCTGTGTATATGGCCAACACCCTACCCACTGAGCTACGGGTGCTGCCGATCAGATCTTAATTTTAAGGAAATTCACCTTAATAATCTTTCCCATCATGGTAAGAGCTTTCTGTCTCTTGGTTAAGAAATTATGATCAGCTGGGTGTGGTGGTATGCGCCTATGGTCCCAGCTACTTGGGAGGCTTAGGCAGGAGGATGGTTTGACCCCAGGAGTTTGAGGCTGCAGTGAGCTATGATCCTGCCATTGCACTCCAGCATGGGTGACAAGCATTTTATTTTTAAAAAATGAAGAAATAAATTTTTACCCCTATCAATGTCATAAAGACATTCTTTTATGTTTACTTATGTAAGTTAGATTGTTTTGCTCTGCACATGTAAATCTATAATCTACTAAGAGTTAGCTGACTTTTACACACAGCTTGAGGTAGAGATCAAGATCCACGTTTCCCAGTGGATACGTACTTGACTCACTACTATTTACTGAACAGACCATCTTTCCCCCTGTTGCAGTACAGTGCAAGCTCTGATGTAAGTTAACAGTATTTAGGTATCCATTTCTGCATTTTCTTTTCTGATTTACTCTGCTTTGTTTCCTACCAATACCATACTCTCTTCATTACTGTACTTTTATAATGAAGTTTGAAATCCAGTAGTGTAAGCTCTTCGACTTTTTCTTTAGGATTACTTTAGCCACCCTTTGCACTTTTTGATTGCATATAAATTTGGAATCAGCCTGTCCACTAGAGTTTTCCCCAGGACTACATTGATTCTATATAGACCAATCTGAGGAGCGATGACAATTTAACAATAACGAGTCTTCAAATATTTGAACAGTGTATCTCATCATCTATTTACACCTTCAATTTCCCTAGTGTTTATTTTCTGTTTCTGTTAGAGGTCTTATACATCTTTTGTTAGATTTATTTCTAGCAGTAGATTAAAAATAGCCACAGGTTTTTTGTATCTTCTCCTACCACGAGGTGGAGTCTATCTCCCCTCAGTATGAATCTTTCACTAGCATTAGAATTTGCTTCAGTCAACTGAACGCAGAGTAAGTAATGCTGCGTTACCTCTTAGCTGAGGCCTCAAGAGATCTTGGAGCTTCTGCTCTGCCTTTCTTTCATGTTTCCACTACCTGAAGACCCTGGGACTACCTTCGTGGAAGATGAGAGACCATGGGGACAGAGGGGCTGGTGACAGCCAGCACCAACCACTGGACATGTAAGGTCAGCTTATACCATTCCGTCTCACCTGAACTGCCAGCTGACGCAGCTGTACAAATAAACACAGGGGAGTCCAGCAGAAGAACCACCTAGCTAGGTCCATCCCAAATTGCTCACCCATTAATTGTGAACAAATAAAGTGGTTATTTTAGATTCCAAAATTTTGAGGTCATTAATTACACAGTAATAAATAATGGTGCAATATTTAATATTTCTTAATGTGCCTACAAATTATATTCCCCAAATTGTTCTTTTCTCTGCAAATGCTGTGGAAATATAATTGATTTTTCTATACCGTCTCCAGTGACCTTACTAAATTTTACCCATTCATTCTAATAACCTTTTCTGGACATTTTTCTAGATTTTCTATGTATACAATCAAGTTCTCTACAAATAATAAAGTTTTTTTTTTTTTCTTTCCAGTTCTTTTCCCTTGTACTCCTTTGTTTAAAAAAAAAAAACAAAAAACTTCCTTGGCTGGGATCTCTCGTGTAAAAGTGAACCAAAGTGGTGATAATGGATATCCCTCCCTTATCTCAAAGAAAATCTTTTAATATACCACCAATGAGTATGATATTTGCTATAGTTTTCTTATAGATACACTTTACCAGATTACGGCACTCCCTTTTTAGCTTGCTAAGTTTTTATTATAAGTGGATGTTGAATTTTGTCAAAAGTTTTTTGTGCATTTTAGAGATAATCACATTTTTTCTTTTATTTTGCTGATATAAATTATAATATTTGCTATGTTCAACTAAACTTGTATTCCTGGAATACACACAATTTAGTTATCCTTCTTATATATTTCTTTCTTTTTTTTTTGAGACAGCGTCTCATTCTATCTCCCTGGGTAGAGTGCTGTGGTGTCACAGCATGTAGCAACCTCAAACTCCTGGGTTCGAATAATCTTCTTGCCTCAGCCTGCTGAGTAGCTGGGACAATAGAAGCCAGCCACAATGCCCAGTTAAGTTTTGTAACAGAGACAGAGCCTCCCTCTTGCTCAGGTTGGTCTGGAACTCCTGAGCTCAGGCAATCCACCCACCTCAGCCTCCCAGAGTACCATTCTGTAATTTCCTTTATTATTTGGTGATTTTTTTCAAGATAAATTTTAGTTTTGTGGTAAACTTTTCAAACACATAGTTATTTTTAAATTTCTGTCTGAAAATGCCAACATCCAGTTTATCTGTAGGTCTGTTTCTAGCCTTTAACTCTCAATAGGCCAAGCTAATCATGACTGAATGCAGTATTTTGTATGAAAACTTATATAGACTTTAGATGAGTCTTCAACTTCTGACAGGTAGAGTAAGACACATAATGCCTTGATCCAACCAGGATTTGGGCTTTCTCAAGGTTGGGTTTCAATCTTTTAAAGTCTTTATGAGGCCTAGTATAGTCCTTCAGCAATGTCAACTAAAAACCAGTACCATTCCTCCACTTTTAATCTCAATAATAACCATAAATCTGCTAAAAGATTTATTCAGTTCTTTAGCCTCCTGGCTGCCACTTTTTGGTTGGCTCCCTTCAAACTATGTCACTTAGAAATTGGCAATTGCCTTTAAAAAAAAAAAAAAAAAAAAGCACCTCAGATTAGTGGGGTCTGTTTTCTGTCTATCCCTTCTTAAGATATTAGTCCCTCAACTATCAGCTCTCTCAGTAGCATCGAACTTTAACGTTCACTTTGCCATTCCCCTGAGACTGTCCAAAGCTGTTTGTGGATCCTTTACCTTTTGGCAGCGCTTTCTGCCTGGCTTCTTTACCTTTTTCCCTGGACTGCTTAGAAATCAGAAAAAAAGCAAAATAAATGGACTCACCTTACTGAGTTTCTCTCCTCCCATCAATCTTGTACTCTCAAGTCCTGTCTTGGTAACTTTACAATGGCTTCAAACAGACTTTTTTTCCCTCTTTTATCTAGCTTTTTATGAAGCTCTCAGCTTGCTTGGGTCTGCTATACACCAGTTAACAATATCTAAATTTGGGTCTGGTTTCTGATTATATTTTTATTTAACAAAATTGATACTTCAAGGTGTTTAGAAAGAATGCCAAATTCTCTTCTTTATTAAAATAAAGAACACTTTTTTTTTGGCTCAGGGTCCAGTGCACAGTGGTTACAGCACCAGTCACATACTGGTGGGGTTCGAAACCGGCCCAGGCCAGCTAAACAACGACAACTGCAACAAAAAATAGCTGGGTGTTGTAGCAGGCACCTGTAGTCCCAGCTACTTGGGAGGCTGAGGCAAGAGAATCGCTGAAGCCCAGGAGTTTGAGTTTGTTGTGAGCTGTGATGCCACAACACTCTACCGACTATCTCAAAAAAGAAAGAAAAAAGAAAAAAAGAACACTTTTTCATGCTAATAATATCAATAAATCTCTGATCCATTTGAGATTTATCTTATGTGGAATGTCAAGAATAAATCTTGGGCGGCGCCTATGGCTCAGTGAGTAGGGTGCCGGCCCCATAAACCGAGGGTGGTGGGTTCGAACACAGTCCTGGCCAAACTGCAACAAAAACTAGCTGGGCGTTGTGTCGGGCGCCTGTAGTCCCAGCTACTTGGGAGGCTGAGGCAAGAGAATCACCTAAGCCCAAGAGCTGGAGGTTGCTGTGAGCTATGACACCACAGCACTCTACCAAAGGCGACAAAGTGAGAAATATTGTTATTTCATCTAATAGCATTATTTTTTTCTAATACCATTATTAAAAAGTCTACATATTCCCCACTGAATTAAATTGTCTTTATTGTATATTAAAACTTCATTTATGGGCGGTGCCTGTGGCTCAAGGGGTAGGGCGCCGGTCCCATATGCCAGAGGTGGTGGGTTCAAACCCAGCCCCAGCCAAAAACCAAAAAAAAAAAAAAAAAAAAACTTCATTTATAATTTAATGGAATTTCTATTTGGTTTACTCACTTATTTTTTCATCTTTTTGCATGTATTTTCATAGGCTGTCTTAAATTATTTTAGAACAAGAGTATGGTTAATTGAAATTATAAAATATAATGGAGTAAAGATGGATGAAATTTTCTTAAACCAGAGAGGGGAAAAAAACTTCTTTTGACTCAAAATTCAGATTCATAAAAGTTCTGTTAATGACTAAACACACACAAACATTTGTATCTCCAAAAGCAAAGTAAAAGGATGAATGAAAAACTAATCAGAGGCAAAACTTTAATAAAGTGTTTCTAAAATTAGAGAAGATAAAAGACCAATAATCGGATAGAAAAATAGACAAGTGATATAACCACACAAATCACCTAGAAAAAAAAAATGGCCCTTTAACAGACAGGTTAGGAAAAGAAGTAGTAGAATAAAATAGTGAAAAAGATAGAGGAGGAACAAATAGAGTTAAGAAAAAAACCAGAAAGAACTGATATCAACACCAGGGAGGTCAGTAATATTAAAAATGGCCGAGGACTTGTACAAAGATAAGGAAACAAAAAAGGCTACTGTATTTGATGCCATGAGAAGTCACTGACAACCCACTACTAAATAATTTTAGAACAAAACATTTTAGAGATAAGGAACGACCTCAAGTTAGTTTATCCTAACACGCTCATTTTTAGTTTTTTAAAAATAAATAAAAGTGAAGGCCAGGTATTATGGCTCATACCTGTAATCCTAGCACTCTGGGAGGCCGAGGCCAGTGGATTGCTTATGCTCAGTAGTTCAAGACCAGCTTAAGCAAGAGCAAGACCTCAGTCTCTACTAAAAACAGAAAAAACTAGTTGAGTGTTGTGGTGGGTGCCTATAGTTCCAGCTACTCAGGGGGCAGAGGCAAGTAGATTGCTCAAGCCCAAGAGTTTGAGGTTGCTGCGAGCTATGACAACCATGGCCTTAACCCAGGGCGACAGAGTGAGACTCTGTCTCAATCAATCAATAAAAGTGAAGAAAAGTGGATGGCCTACATTCATATAGTTAGCTACTAGCAGATTTCAGACTCGGACGTGTTCATTTTCACAACAAAAACCTACTAGGTTTAATATAAAGGACAAAAGCCAGAATGGAGGAGTATATTATTTTTCCTGAGAAACTTTCTGCTCTTGACGCACCCACACCTCACCCATCCTCAGGCTGTGGGATGATCAAGTGAGTGAGTGTCTCATTTTCCTTATTTCACCGACAAAGAAACTGAGGCACAGTAAGCTTAACTGCTTTGCTTAGAGTCATATAATAAATATGCTGGGAAAGCCAGATGATGACAATTGGGTCAGTGCTTTGTTTTGCCAAGCCCATTCTGAGCATTACTTTCTTCTCAGAGAGAGGAAATAAGATCAGAACAAAGACTTAAGGTAAAAAGCTTTTAACCTCAGTTCCTCACAGCAACCAACCAGGGAAGAACCACGTGCAGTAACCACCCTCTACTAAGTCATCAGAATCTTCACGGTAAACAACATGCCCCTTTTGAATGACTATGGTGCTTTATCTGAATCCAGCAAATATTCTGGCCCTTAACTAAAAATTATCTTTACCTAGTCATTTGCTGCTTTGGGAACTCGCACATTTGAAAAAGTTGAGATACAGCCTATTGGTATGAATTCTCCTGCCACCTTCAAGTTGATCCGGTCAGTCAAAGTAGGAAAAGAGCCAAGCAAGCTAGGCATTCCTTGTAGTACAGAAATGGCTAATCAGATACAGTAGTATACAAAGTGGATGCTTATTTACTCAAGTAGCAGTTTCCTGTCATAAAACGTATTCTGGAGAAAGCAACCTTATGCTTGTAAGTTCCCAATAAAATAGGAAACTGTCTATTCCTACCGCCCCAGGAAAAAAGTGCTGAAGTCTTCCAGAAACTTTACAGAGTTGAAAGAAAAAGTATCTGTCTATATACCATAAGGTCTCAGATCACAAGCTATTCCCTCGGCCATGCTCTTTCCTTTCTTAGTTTATCCTGCACTAAACAAAACTGTCTGGAATTCATTCTTTAAAGGTTTATTTATGGTACATAGAGACTGTTTATGTGAAGCAGGGTATTTGCCTATTTCCCTCTTGGGACAATGTTTAAAACTACAGGGATATTTCCCTCTCTGGCACTTTCTGAAATACAATTAACAATACTGGATCTTTTTTCCTTTTAACAAATCTGGTTTTTATTTAGGGAGGGGAGGAAAAAAGTAAAGGATCTGAAGTTTCCCAACAAATTATTTCAAGCCTTGAGAAGACAGTTTTAGGCTTTTTAAATAGTGTCTTTGTTTGAAATTCCCCCTTACCCCCACCCTCTCACTCTGACCATTAAAATGTGGGTTTTCTTCCAGACTAGATTGCTCAATTAAAGCCCTTCTTTTGTAATACCCCAATGCTCTAAATGGAAAAAGGGCTGCTGTAGGCCACCTTGTGAAACCTTTTAAAGGCTCCTGGCTGCTTTTGATCTTAAAAAAAAAAAAAAACACAAAAGCACATATAAACTACCTGGCGTTTTCAATATTACCATGCCACTCTCTGGCATGCAAACTGGGGAGAATAACGGAGAGAACAGGGATGGGGGAGGAGCGCTCTCCCCTCTCTGCATTTGTGAAATGGGACTATTACCCCCTCTCTTCATCACAGAGTAAGGGATCTAATTGAGACAGCAGGTGAACAGACACTATATCTGGGAACAATGTGCCCGCAGTGTAAACCTGAAGAGACCCCCTGAGATTTCTGACAGCCTCACTTCTGGCCTGGAGTCAGGAGAATCAAGATAGTTATTCCTTCAATACCAAAGACACGGTTACCTTTTAGTCAGACTCTTGTGATTCCTGTTCAGGGAAAGGACTACATTTTCTAAGCATATACTTTTAGCCATTATATATTCAGTTAAAAGAGCATATTGCTCTTTCTAAAAGAGCTACTAATAAGGGCATATTACTCTGTTAGAAAACTCTTCGAATAAATGACATTATTTTATGAGTCCCAGACTCCACTAGGAGAACCCCAAGGCACAGTAAAACAGTGCCTTCCACAAGCTGAGAATTTAACTCTGAAGCGCCCTGCTGGAAACATCATCTTCTGCATTCAGGACGCCCTCCCCACATCTCGTAATGTGGCTGCTCCATTTAATTTTTTTAACAATGATTTGAAAAATGCCTTGAAAATGTTCCTACAATACGGTGCCAGATGAAACATTCAACTTAAGTGATTCCAGTTTATTGTATGCAGAATGCACACATAAGCATCAATACCAGCTAACAGGGAGAACAGAGGTACCTCAACTGCAGAAAATCATGTAGATTTTGCCAGTCTGGGTAAGTTTTCTGCTGGGAGTCATTTGAAAGGAATAGGTAGGTATCTGTGTTTCTTAGTAATATGATTTTAAAAACAAGAAGTCCTCAACTCTCTGGAAATGCTTAACGTTGGTTTGTTGGGCGAGTGCCAAGTGTTCTGGGAGAATATATACTTTATCAAACAAACCCACTGCAAAGGGTCACATATGTCAAGTGGATACTTGTGGATATTAGCAAGATAGTGGTTTTCCCATGGTTTTCCCCTTAGTCCCAAGATAACTATAAGTATCTTCCATCTCCTGGGAAACATGAAATTAAAGCAAATTAAGCAGGCAGGGCTCTGAGTGCAGAAGGGCACTCTGCACTATTTTGGGATGGTGGAAGGAGTAATTAGTGCCTGCCAGACCTGACCAGCACTCCTAGCCACTCGTCCCCACAGACCTGACCAGCACTCCCAGCCACTCATCCCTAGCTTGCCACCACAAAGAAGCAGTCACTCTTGTCCTACCCTTATCCAAATATGATCTGATTATGGACCAGACTACTGTCTCATTACCTGTAAGTCTATTTCAGAAGCTGTGAGTTGGCAGACCATGGGCCTCATGAGGCCCACACATGGGTTTTGTTAGGCCCACAAGGTTTAAAACAAAAAACAAAAATACTTGAATTGGTTGCCAATGTTTAAAAACCAGGAGATTCCACATAAAAATCCAGATTTCCGGCTTCTCCTTAAAAATCTGAAGATCTGGTGTGGCGCCTATGGCTCAGTGGCTAGGGCTCCAGCCACAT
This sequence comes from Nycticebus coucang, assembly GCF_027406575.1. NCBI lineage: Eukaryota > Metazoa > Chordata > Mammalia > Primates > Lorisidae > Nycticebus > Nycticebus coucang. Next base: position 9,132,994 of record NC_069801.1, on the reverse strand, counting down.
ACACTGGGGATGGCAAGTTCAAACCTGGCCCAGGCCTGCTAAACAACAATGACAACTACAACCAAAAAATAACTGGGTGTTGTGGCAGATGCCTATAGTCCCAGCTACTTGCGAGGCTAAGGCAAGAGAATCACTTAAGCCTAAGAGTTTGAGGTTGCTGTGAGCTGTGACGCCACGGCACTCTACCGAGGGCAACAATAGTGAGACTCTGTCTCAAAAAAAAGAAAAATCTGAAGATGAAAAATCTGGATGTGAACACTGGATTTATATTCCACCATGACAAAAAGCAGCTGGAGCCAAGTGGCTGCCTCCTCCAACAGACAGAGTGGAGTGTGTGCTCTTGGTCTGTCACAGCATGCTGTGCTACTCCCTGGTGTTACCAGCACAGCCCATACGGGCACCTGGAGTTAGGGGTCAAGATCTGTGCTTTCTCCGCTCCTATCTCTAGCTCTTCCTGCTCAGAAAGAGAGACTATCTGGTAGCATCTTAGACAAGGCACCACAGGAACCATCTTCAAGAGCAATAGAGAAAGAACCAGAAAAAGATACAGGGAGGCAGATTTTGACTCAAAAGAAAAGACTTTTTTGAGACAGGGTCTTGCTCTGTCACTCAGGCTAAAGTGCAGTGGTGCCATCACAGTTCACTGTATCCTCCAAGCTCCTAGGATTGAGTGATCTTCCCACTTCAGCCTCTCCAGTAGCTGGGACTACAGGTGTACCCCACCATGCCCAGCTAATTTTTTAATTTGTTGCAGTGACAGGGGTTTCACTATGTTCCCCAGGCTGGCATCAACCTCCTGGTCTCAAGTGATCCACCTGCTTCAGTCTCCCATAGAGCTAGGATTATAGGTGTGAGCCAATGAGCCAGCCAGAAAAGACTTTCTAACCATCACCTGGTTCCACTCCCACTCCTATCACTCACTACCCAGCTAAACAGGTTTGAGTAACAAGACACTTTGAATTTTAATTTCTCTGTCTACTGAGCAAAGACATCATTGAGGACTCACACATTTAAATTCTCTGATTGCCCATTACTGGGCATCTACCCAGAAGGAAAAAAATCTTTTATCATAAGGACACTTGTACCAGATTGTTTATTGCAGCTCAATTTACAATCGCCAAAATGTGGAATCAGCCTAAATGCCCACCAACCCAGGAATGGATTAACAAGCTGTGGTATATGTATACCATGGAATACTATTCAGCTATTAAAAAAAAATGGAGACTTTACATCCTTCCTACTAACCTGGATGGAAGTGGAAGACATTATTCTTAGTAAAGCATCACAAGAATGGAGAAGCATGAATCCTATGTACTCAATTTTGATATGAGGACAATTAATGACAATTAAGGTTATGAGGGGGTGAAGCAGAAAGAGGGACGGAGGGAGGGAGGGGGTGGAGCCTTGGTGTGTGTCACACTTTATGGGGGCAAGACATGATTGCAAGAGGGTCTTTACTAACAATTGCAATCAGTGTAACCTGGCTTATTGTACCCTCAATGAATCCCCAACAATAAAAAAATAAATAAATAAAATCTCTGATTGCTTATGTTCTAGGTGGCAACATGTATATAGTGAAAAAATATAGATGTTAGGTTATTAGGCTTGCCTTTGAATCTCAGCCCTCTCCTTTACTTAAAATACATTTTCTTGTTAAAAATGAATATCATGTTCAGGCAGACCTATCAAGGAGGTATGAAGCTGGGCACATGGTTGAGTCTTCTTTAAGAAGAGGTGGATACTAGAGAGGAAGAGAGAACTAGGAGGGACGGCAGATCTTAACATAAAGGAAAGATACTGTCTAGGTTGTGGTTTTTCTCTTAAGTCTGGGAGCAACTTTAGGAAAGAGGATTTTTCTGTTGAGGTAAGCCAAGAGATAAACAGAGAGCAGATGGGCTTTAGGTAATTCTCTGTGCTATTCCTTGATCTTTAGCAAAGTCATATTCAAACATTTAGAAAAAGACAGAAATATATGAGTCGATAATCTTTTTTAAAAAGGAAACCTATAGAAGTATCTGCTATGAACAATGACGCCAAACAGAAAAAGCAAACAGTAAACACACCCATTGTTTCACAAGGAAAAGTCATTTAAAACAATTTATCCAAATATCAACTCACCTTAAGATCCAAAGGCAGCTTATTGGAGGTAAACACACTTAGCTTGATTTGAGGAATGCTAATTTTGAGATTTTCAAAGTAGTATCGAGTTGGTGTTCCACCTTGCTCAACTGTCTTTTCATGGAGGTTTTCATCATATTTTTCCACCTCTGGTGCAAAGGCAGAATTGAAAAAAAAAAAAGGCATTTCCTTAGTCTCATGACTCAGATACTTGTATTCACGCTGAGAAAAATTCATCAAAAAATGTAAACATCTGTCAACTTAGTTTTTGAGGGTTTAGTAGGTAGATATTATTCTGATGCCATTTTTTGTGTGTGTGAAGGTAGATCTGTTTTGTGTTGTTTATCAAAAAATCAGACTAACTTAGTCTCTTAAGCCAGCTATAACTGTGAGCCTGTGACTATAAGCCAGCTAGCAGATACCATCTGCAGAAAAAATAATCCAGGTAGGAAAGCCAAAGGGCACAGGTGTTATCTGAGAGCAATGGCTTTCTAGAAACTATTATTGTTACTATTACTATCAGAATTTGTTTTCAGAAGATGATCCAAATAAGGTGTTAGAATGCAATTTAACTAACTCATAATGAACAATATTAACAATTAAGTAATGAATAGGAATGAAATACAATGCCTGAAAAAGGATCAGCTGCAGGCTATAAGCAACTGACACCACTACAAGCAGGACCCTCTCCCCAAATGGTGAACATCTATTTAAACGGGATAATCAAGGTCTCACTATGTCGCCCTGGGTAGAGTGCCATGACGTCACAGCTCACAGCAACCTCAAACTCCTGGGCTGAAGCGATTCTCCTGCCTCAGCCTCCCAAGCAGCTGGGACCACAGGCGCCCGCCACAACGCCCGGCTATTTTTTGGTTGTAGTTGTCATTGTTGTTCGGCAGGCCTGGGCTGGATTCAAACCAGCCAGCTCCAGTCTATGTGGTTGGTGCCCTAGCCGCTGAGCTATAGGCGCCAAGCCCAAGGCAAATTTTTTACTTGCTATCTATCTCATGTAGCGTGAAGGATTAACATGGGCTTGAACAGTGATGCTCTCCTTGTACTTCTTGTTATAGCCACATCCATCTGGGTAGCATATTTTCCCCTGGCTTCATGTGCCTTAAAATAAAACCAGAGAGCCTGCACATATCAAATAAATACATGGTGTGAGCTATTACCAGGTCTACTCATAGAAAAAGGACACTGCGACAGAGGCCTACCTAGCTGCACCTAAGGACACTGAAAGAGCTATAGGAAGGAGACAGATGCTCCAGTGAAAGTCAGATAAGGATTTCACAAACATCTATACACTACACAATGCTCAGGGATAAATTCATTACAGTGACTTATAGGAAAACTTATAAGAAAATCATGTTCAATCTAATTTAAAGTAAAACTTCCCAGGAAGGTACCAAAACAGAATGGATACTGGCGTATCAACCCGAAGTAGAAAACACAGCATTAAAGAGACAGAATCTTGCTCTTGATCCCAAATACTCTTAAAGCTTAAATTCTAAATCTAGGATAAAAAGAACCAAAACATTTCTCTTGCATTGTGTGTATGTATGTACATATGTTACACATATTCCCAGCGACTTTTTTTTTCTAGTCAATATGGGCAGATAAAAATAAAAGTCTCTTTCTTATCATTTCTTCAGACTCAATATTTAGTTTAGCTTCAAAAGACTGAGCATTATTTTTTTTCTAAGCTGTACACACAGCCCTAAAAAGTCCATCTAGAAGCACTAAAAACAGGAAGAGATTCCATAATGAGGACCCTAAAATAGACAAGAACTAAATTACCCTGTTTCCCTGAAAATAAGACAGTGTCTTATTTTAAGGTGTGCTCCCAAAGATACGCTAGGTCTTATTTTCAGGGGACGTCTTATCTTTCCTGTAAGTAGGTCTTATTTTCGGGGAAACAGGGTATTTCTGTAGCATTGCTGAAAATTTAGGTTTTTCAATAGCTGATCTTACGTCCCCCTACAAAGAAGAGAGTAAAGTAACTAGAAATCTTTGTAATCGCCTTAAGGCAGGCATCCTCAAACTTTTTAAATAGGGGGCCAGTTCACTGTCCCTTAGACCGTTGGAGGGCCAGACTATAGTTTTAAAAAAAAAAACTATGAACAAATTTCATATGCACACTGCACATATCTTATTTTGAAGTAAAAAAACAAAACAGAAACAAATACAATCATACCGCTTAATGTGGCCCGCGGGCCGCCGTTTGAGGACCCCTGCCTTAAACCATAAGGGTATGGATAATGCAAGTTGATAAACTGAGGCTAGCCAATTTTATTTTCTCAACTAAAGGAACTGCTGAAAGGATTTCTGATTCTTGGCCCTGAGTCTGTTTAATAAACAAAGTTTAGGAAACCAAGTGTTTGCTAAATGATGAATCAAAAAATGCAAAGCAGAGAGAAATAGTTTACTGCTTCCCAAAGGCTTACCTCAGGATATTCCAGGATACCAGAAGACCCTCTGAGCAGCTGTCTTAGTTCAGAGATATAACTTAAACAACAAGTAATAGATTGAAAGAGAACAGCTGAAACACGAACTAGCTCAGATGCAGAAGTAGAAAGGAGCTTTTCAGGCATCCAGGCGCTACCTATTTTTATAGACTAAAAAACACCACCCTTGAGGCGGTGCCCTTAGCTCGGTCGGTAGGGCGCCAGCCACATACACTGAGGCTGGCAGGGTCGAACTCAGCCCAGGCCAGCTAAAACAATGACAACTGCAGCAAAAAAATGCCTGTAGTCCCAGCTACTCGGGAGGCTGAGGCAAGAGAATTGCTTAAGCCCAAGAGTTGGAGGTTGCTGTGAGCTGTGACGTCACAGCACTCTACCGAGGACAACATAGTGAGACTCAAACAACAACAACAAAAAAACTCACCACCCTTGGGCCAAATTCCCAGATAACAAATGCAAAGCATCCTACATTACCTGATTCTGCTTGATCGTAGCCAAAGAAATTAAGCAGCTTGAGGAGTAGTTTCTCTTCAATTTGTACCGTGAATCTCTGAGCTGTGATCATCAAGTGCTAGAGATAAAGACATTGTGATTCACTGTGTGAACACCATAAGGAACTTATGTGTCTAAGAAGGCTTGGTATATGGTTTCTTTACTCACATGATTTCATGATCATATTGCCAAGCTATTTCTTAATTATCTCTCCCTACAATTAACCCAAAACTCCAGAAGATGTTTGGTCAACAATTCACCATCCTATTGTTTAGTTCCTGGGGCATCTGGGCCTCGTTACTCAGGATTGCAGCTTTAGATGCACCACACTGGTAGATGGAAGTTTATGGTGCAATGTTCGGATAGGTGGCAACAGTTTAAGGAGCTGCATGACTGGATCTGAGGACTGTTTACAGGCTTGGTCCCACTGGTGCTAGTGACAAACGACTAGAAGTATGGGAGGCAACCACTTAATTGGCTTCCACTTTTCCAGAGTTTACTACTGTAACAGCTTGTACGAGTACACAGACACCTCTCCAAGAAGGAGTTTATCACTTTTAAACTATCTCTTCTAGTAAACAGTGTGGTCACTTATAGAGCAGTCTGTCTGTCCCAAGGTCAGACTCCCTCATATCCCTTTACCAATATTCAGAATTACTCTATTTTTTTGTTTGTTTTTGAGACAGAGTGTGACTCTGTCACTCTGGGTAGACTGCCATGGCATCATAGCTCACAGCAACCTCAAACCCTTGAGCTCAAGTGATCCTCTTGCTTCAGCCTCCCAAGTAGTTGGGGCTACAGGAGCCACAACTCCTGACCAGTTTTTTCTTTTCTTTCTTTTTTTTTTTTTTTTTTGAGACAGTCTCTCAAGCTGTCGCCCTGGGTAGTGCCGTGGCATCATAGCTCACGGCAACCTCCAACTCTTGGGCTCAAGCAATCCTCTTGCCTCAGTTCTTTTTTCTATTTTTAGTAGAGACAGGGTCTTGCTTATGCTCAGGCTGGTCTCGAACTTGTGAGCTCAAGCAATACACCCACCCGGGCTTCCCAAAGTGCTAGGATGTGAGCCACTGCCCCTGACCTTTTTTCTTTTTTTGAGAGACCGAGTGTAACTCTCTCATCATTGCTCACAGCAACCTCAGTCTCTTGGGTTCAAGCTATCCTTTTGCCTAGCCCCCCAGGTAGCTAGATGGGAAGCCACAACTGGCTAGTTTTCTTTAGAGACAGGGCCTTGCTCTTCCTCAGACTGGTTTCTGAACTCCTGAGCTCAAGTGATCCACTGCCTGGGCCTCACAAAGTGCTAGGATTATAGATGTAAGCCACCACTCCTGGCCAAGTTTTTTCCCTTTTTAGTAGAGACAGAGTCTCGCTCTTGCTCAGGCTGCTCTTGAAATTCTGAGCCTCTTAGAGTGTCAGGATTACAGAAATGAGATACTGCGCTTGGCCCAGGATTATTCTATTTTTAATGAGATCTGTATCATGCCTGATTCTGACCAATCTAGAAGATGCTATACTTTCCTACAGTGACTTCACTCTGATGAATACAGACTTTGGTCCCTATGGATTCAGTACTATCAAACTATCACCAGCAAGGTCATTGAAAACACAAATTGAGGAAGAATTGTGCCAAGAGGAAGAATCTTAAAAATTACCCTAAACAATCTATGAAGTTACATGTGGCTTAACTCCTAAAGAACTACTCCCATCCACACACCACACCGTTGCTCTGAGGCTTGGCTGTGATGGAACAAATCAACCTTCTGGCACAACCCTGACCCACCAGCTCCACCGAGCCCCCCACCCCCACCGCCATCAGTCCACCTGTAGATGTTGGTCAGCACACCTCCCTCCACCCTAAGCCCACCTGTAGATGTTGGCCAGCATGTTTCCCCCGCTCCCAGCCCACCTGATAATGTTGGTCAGCGCACTCCCGCCCAGCCCACCTTGTAGATGTTGGTCAGCGCGCTCCCCCCCAGCCCACCTTGTAGATGTTGATCAGAGCTCCCCACCAGCCCACCTTGTAATGTTGGTCAGCGCTCTCGCCCCCAGCCCACCTGGTAGATATTGGTCAGCGCGCTCCCCCCCAGCCCACCTTGTAGATGTTGGTCAGCGCTCCCCCCCCAGCCCACCTTGTAGATATTGGTCAGCGTGCTCCCCCCCGCAGCCCACCTTGTAGATGTTGGTCAGCGCTCCCCCCCAGCACATCTTGTAGATGTTGGTCAGCACGCTCCCCCTCCAGCCCACCTAGTAGATGTTCGTCAGCGCGCTCCCCCCAGCCCACCTTGTAGATGTTGGTCAGCGTGCTCCCCCCACCAGCCCACCTTGTAATGTTGGTCAGTGCACTCCCCCCCCGCCAGCCCACCTTGTAGATGTTGGTCAGCGTGCTCCCCCCCAGCCCACCTTGTAGATGTTGGTCAGCGTGCTCCCCCCCCAGCCCACCTTGTAATGTTGGTCAGTGCACTCCCCCCCCAGCCGCCAGCCCACCTTGTAGATGTTGGTCAGCGTGCTCCCCCCCAGCCCATCTTGTAGATGTTGGTCAGCGCGCTCCCCCTCCAGCCCACCTTGTAGATAGATGTTGGTCAGGGCGCTCCCCCCAGCCCACCTTGTAGATGTTGTTCAGCACGCTCCCCCCCAGCCTACCTTGTAGATGTTGGTCAGCGCGCTCCCCCGCCCCCAGGCCACCTTGTAGATGTTGGTCAGCGTGCTCCCCCACCCAGCCCACCTTGTAATGTTGGTCAGCATGCTCCCCCCCAGCCCACCTTGTAGATGTTGGTCAGCGCCCCCCCCAGCCCATCTTATAGATGTTGGTCAGCGCGCTCCCCCTCCAGCCCACCTTGTAGATAGATGTTGGTCAGGGCGCTCCCCCCAGCCCACCTTGTAGATGTTGTTCAGCACGCTCCCCCCCAGCCTACCTTGTAGATGTTGGTCAGCGTGCTCCCCCGCCCCCAGCCCACCTTGTAGATGTTGGTCAGCGCGCTCACCCCCCAGCCCACCTTGTAGATGTTGCTCAGCGCTCCCCCCCAGCCCACCTTGTAGATGTTGGTCAGCGTGCTCCCCCCCCAGCCCACCTTGTAATGTTGGTCAGTGCACTCCCCCCCCAGCCGCCAGCCCACCTTGTAGATGTTGGTCAGCGTGCTCCCCCCCAGCCCATCTTGTAGATGTTGGTCAGCGCGCTCCCCCTCCAGCCCACCTTGTAGATAGATGTTGGTCAGGGCGCTCCCCCCAGCCCACCTTGTAGATGTTGTTCAGCACGCTCCCCCCCAGCCTACCTTGTAGATGTTGGTCAGCGCGCTCCCCCGCCCCCAGGCCACCTTGTAGATGTTGGTCAGCGTGCTCCCCCACCCAGCCCACCTTGTAATGTTGGTCAGCATGCTCCCCCCCAGCCCACCTTGTAGATGTTGGTCAGCGCCCCCCCCAGCCCATCTTATAGATGTTGGTCAGCGCGCTCCCCCTCCAGCCCACCTTGTAGATAGATGTTGGTCAGGGCGCTCCCCCCAGCCCACCTTGTAGATGTTGTTCAGCACGCTCCCCCCCAGCCTACCTTGTAGATGTTGGTCAGCGCGCTCCCCCGCCCCCAGGCCACCTTGTAGATGTTGGTCAGCGTGCTCCCCCACCCAGCCCACCTTGTAATGTTGGTCAGCATGCTCCCCCCCAGCCCACCTTGTAGATGTTGGTCAGCGCCCCCCCCAGCCCATCTTATAGATGTTGGTCAGCGCGCTCCCCCTCCAGCCCACCTTGTAGATAGATGTTGGTCAGGGCGCTCCCCCCAGCCCACCTTGTAGATGTTGTTCAGCACGCTCCCCCCCAGCCTACCTTGTAGATGTTGGTCAGCGTGCTCCCCCGCCCCCAGCCCACCTTGTAGATGTTGGTCAGCGCGCTCACCCCCCAGCCCACCTTGTAGATGTTGCTCAGCGCTCCCCCCCAGCCCACCTTGTAGATGTTGGTCAGCGTGCTCCCCCCCCAGCCCACCTTGTAATGTTGGTCAGTGCACTCCCCCCCCAGCCGCCAGCCCACCTTGTAGATGTTGGTCAGCGTGCTCCCCCCCAGCCCATCTTGTAGATGTTGGTCAGCGCGCTCCCCCTCCAGCCCACCTTGTAGATAGATGTTGGTCAGGGCGCTCCCCCCAGCCCACCTTGTAGATGTTGTTCAGCACGCTCCCCCCCAGCCTACCTTGTAGATGTTGGTCAGCGCGCTCCCCCGCCCCCAGGCCACCTTGTAGATGTTGGTCAGCGTGCTCCCCCACCCAGCCCACCTTGTAATGTTGGTCAGCATGCTCCCCCCCAGCCCACCTTGTAGATGTTGGTCAGCGCCCCCCCCAGCCCATCTTATAGATGTTGGTCAGCGCGCTCCCCCTCCAGCCCACCTTGTAGATAGATGTTGGTCAGGGCGCTCCCCCCAGCCCACCTTGTAGATGTTGTTCAGCACGCTCCCCCCCAGCCCACCTTGTAGATGTTGCTCAGCGCTCCCCCCCAGCCCACCTTGTAGATGTTGGTCAGTGTGCTCCCCCCACCCCGCCTACCTTGTAGATGTTGGTCAGCGTGCTCCCCCCCAGCCTACCTTGTAGATGTTGGTCAGTGCGCTCTTACTGGGGAACTTCACGGCGTTGACCTGCACAGCAGGGCCCGTGTCAATGACCTCATTCTCATTGCTCAGGGGAGTCACATAGAGCATGAAGGGTTGAGTGGTACCAATGAGCTGATTGTCTACCTAGGACGTAAAAAGACAGCAAAGCCAAAACTAAATCAGACAAGCTACTCCATTTTCATTTCTAACCTTTGGTATTAAACTAAGAGTTTTGTTGCAATCCTTCCTACAACCTTATGAGTGCTGTCCTAGTTTTATAGATGAAGATGCTGAGAACAGAAGTCCTTGGTAAAGCCATATAGCTAGTCAATGGCCAGGTTTGTTTGACCCCACAGCCAGCACTACATTATCAATGCTTCTCTCTCACTCAAAATCCTTTAAAGACAATTACAATCAAAGAATCAGGAGCTCAAAAAGCTACCAAATGGGAAGAGTTCCCTGCCCTAAAGTCAACTCCCTTCTGAGAAATGAAACAATTAAGTCAGTGCCAGCAGGGATGACTCTATTCACCCAGCCCTGATCAGCAGCGTAAAAGCAGATACCCGCTGCGCTCAGCAGGTATGGATGTTGGGAGGCTCCCTAGGCTCCCTATGGAAGGCAGCCACCTTTACTTTCTGTTTCACACCAAAGGTCACCACTAGGGAAAGGGAAGAGGAAACCTTCTATTTGGCACCCATAAGAGACCATCTGTAGAACCTTCCTACATAGCACCAAACATACTCCTTCCTAAAACTCTAAAGGCTATGTATTATCCCTTCGAATTTTACAAACAAGTTAAGAGAAGCCCTCATTCACACAGCTAGTAAGTGGAAAAGCTGGAAGTGAAATGTAGATATTTCTGGCACCAAATCGTTTGACCTTTCCATTGCATCACACAGATTTCCACATAGCCACTTTGTATACATAATTGGTACTGACTTTCCTTCAGTTGACTCTCAGGATGAGGATAAAGGTGAGAGACTCAGAGAACTCTTTCCCACTTCCACTCTTGCCCCTGACAATATACTCTCTATATAGCAGCCAAAACGATCTTTTAAGAAAACATAAATTAAGTCACAGACCTCCTTCCTTTAGTGGCATCCTTTTCTCTTAGGATAAAAACAAACTTCTTAGCACCACCTCCAAGGCCTGAATAATCTGTACACTACCAAATGCTCCAAGCTCGCCACATACCCCTCTCCTGCAGGTTTGCCATCATCCACACAGGAGCCCCCTTAGTGTTCTCAAATAGGGGCAAAGCCCTTCCTCCTCGGGGCTTCTGAATTTCCCTGGCATGGTTTTCCTACTATCGTTTTCTAAAGTTTGCTTACCCTCTACCTCCAAGTTTCGGTTTAGCTCTCACTTCCTTAGAAGATCTTCCCAAGGCACTTTATCTAAAGCAGCACTTTATCTTATAGTACCTCTTTACAGCAACTGTCACAGGATGTCAACATTTATTTGCTTGCTTATTTATTGGCTGACCTCCTCTCCCATTAGCTCAAAGAGAGCAGAGACTACATTTTTTCAGTCACAACTGTATCTCCAGAGCCTAGTATATTGCCTGGCACATAGCTGACACTCTTTAAAAAAATTTACTGAATAAATGAATGGTTACTTATTTCATCCAATATACGAAATGACAAAGATCCCATCTACTTGGCCCTCTCCCTTCTTCTTTCCCTAAATATATCGGATAACAAGGTGTACTTAACTGAGAATTACTAATTTCCATTTACTAAGAAGGAGTGCCAATTACAGGAGACACATTGTGTACTCCTAGTAGGAATGCAGGCTGACCAAAGGGAGAGAAAAACGACCACATGGGACTTTGGATCCTTCTTTTGGAAATGTTTACAATGAACTAGTTTCCTATATATATTTCAATTTTGGTGGAGGTAAGAAAAGAGAATGGCTCCAAGTATGATGTTACAAAGAGATAAATAGATAGATACAGGAGTTGTTTTAATATCTACCAGAACGTTAGAACTCTTCTAAAAATCATCAAAATCAACTTTTTTGGTAACTCCAAATTAATCAAAGCCTTGCAAAAATCCAAGAAGTATTTGTAAGGATGCTTGGTCTTTATAGAAAATTAACAGAAAAATTATTAGCCAGGTGTGGTGGCTCACGCCTGTAATCCCAGCACTTGGGAAGCTGAGGTGGGTGGATCGCCTGAGCTCATGAGTTTGAGACCAGTCTGAGAAAGAGCCAGACCCCATCTCCAAAAATGAAGAGCCAGACGCTGTGGCAGGTGCCCATAGTCCCAGCTCCCTGGGAGGCTGAGGCAAGAGAATCACCTGAACCCAAGAGTTTGGGGTTGCTGTGAGCTAAGATGCCACGCCACTCTACCAAGGGTAACCAAGTGAGACTCTGTCTCAAAAAAAAAATTAACTCATAGTGTTTTTAGTAAGGACTAAAATCAATCTCTCTCTGCCTGCTTTCCTTCTCTTTCTCTGGCTAGTAGTGCTCCCTCCCCAATCTCATCCCACCTCCCATGTACTCCCCCCCATACCCCCCACTTCTTTTCCATAAGCCATTGAGGAAAGCCCCATTCCTAGACAATTGGAAGTATTTGGCTAGTGTGACACCTCTCTGATATGGGTAATCTGCATCCTCCTTTTCCTCCTAATCAGAGAACTAACTTTTGATTTACTGATTTTCTCTGCTGCAGTCACTGATTTCTAGTTCAATGATTTTCCACTATGAACATTAGTATTTCCTTTCTTCTGCTTATTTTGGTTTTAATTTGCCCTCTTTGTTTTGAGAACCTTCTTTCCATATAAATAAAGCATTTAGTGTTATAAATTTCCCTTTAGTACTGCTCTAGTATGATGGCACAAGTTTCGAAATTTTGTGTTTTCAACATCATTCAGTTCATAATACTTCCTAACTACTGTTTTGACTTCTTTGATCTGCGGGTATTTAGAAGTATATCATTTTCCAAATATCTAGGAGATTTTTCCCAGCTATCTTTCTATATTTCTACCTTAATTCCATTGTGGTAAGAGAACATACTATGTATGACTTGAATCCTTTTGAACTTACTGAGAATTGTTTTATGGTCCAGAATGTGCTCAATTAGATCTAGTGGATTGATAGTGGGTTCAAATCTGGGATTTTTTTCTTTTTTTTTCTTAGACAGAGTCTCACTTTGTTGTCCCTGATAGAGTGCCGTGGCATCACAGCTCACAGCAACCTCAAACTCTTTGGCTCAAGCAATTCTCTTGTCTCAGCTTTCCAAGTAGCTGGGGTTACAGGCGCCCACCACAACACTGGGCTATTTTTAGAGACGAGGTCTCACTCTGGCTCAGGCGGGTCTCCAACTTGTGAACTCAGGCAATTCACCTGCCTTTGCTTCCCAGAGTGCTAGGATTATAGGCGTGATTTTTGTATTTTTTTTTTTTTTTCTGAGACAGACTCTCACACTGTCTCCCTGGGTAGAGTGCTCTGGCATCACAGCTCACAAGCAACCTCAATCAAACTCTTTGACTCAAGTGATCTTCTTGCCTTAGCGTCCCAAATAACTGGGAATACAGGTGCCCACCACAATACCTGGCTATTTTTAGAGATAGGGGCTCCCTCCTGCTCAGGCTAGTCTCAAACCTATGAAATCAGTAATCCACCCATCTCTGCCTCAGAGTGCTAGGACTACAGGCATCAGCCACTGTGTGTGGTAAGTCTAGTAAATCTTTGATAATTTGCTGATATAAACAAATATGTTCTACCAATTATTAAGAAAGTGGTATCAAAATCTGCAGGCATAATCATGCATATGTCTATTTCTTCTTTCAGTTCTATCACCTTTTTTACTTATGTATTTTGAAGGTCTGTGATTAGGCATATCTACTAATGTGTTGTGTCCTCTTGACTTATTAACTCCTTTATCTTTAGGAATTATTTTTAATAATATTATTACTATTCTTTGATCTGAAATCTATTCTGGTATTAATCTACCCATCCCACTTTCTCATGAAGAATGTTAGCATGACAGATCTTTTTCCACCTTTATCACTTTTTTTTTTTTTTGTAGCGACAGAGTCTCACTTTACTGCCTTCAGTAGAGTGCCATGATGTCACAGGACTCATAGCAACCTCTAGCTCTTGGGCTTCTGCGATTCTCCTGCCTCAGCCTCCCGAGCAGCTGGGTCTACTGGCGCCCGCCACAACGCCTGGCTATTTTTCTGTTGCAGTTTGGCCAGGGCTGGGTTTGAACCTGCCACCCTCGGTATACAGGGCCGGCACCCTACTCACTGAGCCACAGGCGCCACCCCACCTTTATCACTTTTAACCTATTTGTGTCTTTATAGTTAATGTGCGTTTCTTGTAGGCAGCATATATAATTGGGTCTTGCTATGTTTTTATATGATCTGATGATCTCTTCTCCTCTTTATTAGGGGATTTATAGCACTTCACTTTAGTTAACAGATAGTTAGATTTGAGTCTACCATCTTGCTATTTATTTTCTATTTGTCCCAGGTGTTCTTTTTCCTAATCTCTGCCTCCTCTTGGATTAATCAAGTATTATTTTATGATTCCATTTTATCTCCTCTGTTGGATTATAAGTTATAACTTATTTTGTTGTTATTTTCGTGGATGCTTTAGAGTTTATAGTATGCCTTTTTTTTTTTTTTATAGTATGTATCTTCGATTTATCAGTCCACGTTCAAATTACATGATACCACTTTGTATATAAGAAGATTACAGCACGTGCTTCCATTTCTTCCCTTTAGGCTTTACCCTATTATTGATATGCATTTTACTCTTACAAGTTATAGAATCCAAAATACAGTGCTATAAATTCTGTCAGAATAGTCAATTATCTCTTTAGGAGATCTAATCTATTTACCCATGTCACATCATTTCAGGCATTCTTCACTACTTCATTTAGATCCAGACTTCTATCTGACACCATTGTTGGTATCTGCCTGATGATATCCTTTAACATTTTTATGATTTTGTTATGATTAAATTCTTTTGGCTTCTGTATGTCCAAAAACATCTTTATTTCACTTTTGTCTTTTTTTTTGAGACAGAGTCTTATTACATCGCCCTCAGTAGAATGCGTGGTGTCAAGCTCACAACAAAGTCAAACTCTTGGGCTTAAGTGATTCTCTTGCCTCAGCCTCCCAGCTAAGCGCTGAGACTACAGGCACCCGCCACAACGCCTAGCTATTTTTCGGTTGTAGTTGTCATTGTTGTTTGGCAGGCCCAGACTGCACTTGAACCTGCCAGTTCCAGTGTATGTGGCTGGCACCCTAGCTGCTGAGCTACAGGCGCCAAGCCTTCATTTTTTGTCTTTGAAAGATATTTTTGCTGAGAATAGAGTTTGTTTTTATTCTACCTCTTTTAGTTCTTTGAAGATTTTAGTGGCTGGGCACAGTGACTCAAGCTTATGATCCTAGCAATTTGGGATGCCAAAGTAGGAGGATGTGGTCAGAAGTTCAAGACTAGCCTGAGCAAGAGTGAGACCTCATCTCTATAAAAATTAGAACAATTGGGTGGCACCTGGGGCTCAATGGGTAGGGCACCACTGTCCCATATACCAAGGGTGGCAGGTTCAAACCAGACCCCGGCCAAACTGCAACAAAAAATAGCCAGGCATTGTGGCAGGAGCCTGTAGTCCCAGCTACTCGGGAGGCTGAGGCAAGAGAATCGCCTAAGCCCAGGAGTTGAAGGTTTCTGTGAGCTGTGATGCCATGGCACTGTACCAAGGGACAAAGTGAGACTCAGTCTCTTAAAAAAAAAAAAAAAAAATTAGAAAAATTAGCCAGACATGGTGATACACAACCGTAGTTCCAGTTACTTGAGAGGGTGAGGCAGGACAACTGCTTGAGCCTTGGAGTTTGGGGTTGCACTGAACAATGATGTCCCCACTACACTCTAGCCTAGGAAACAGAGAAAGACCCTACCTCAAAAAAAAAAAAAAATTTTTTTTTTTTTTTTTGGCTTACTGCCTTCTCATTTCAATTGTTCCCAACGAGAAATCTGATGTCATCCTTATCTTTGTTCCTTTGCATATCCACACACCTTTTCCCTCTCTGGCTGAGTTATCACTGGTTTTGACTAATTTGATTATAATGTGCTTTGGCATAGTTTCCTTCACAGTTATATGTTATATTCCACCTAGTGTAATTTTCACTTCATTTAAATCTCTACAAGTTTGAGTTTGTATGTCTTTCATGTCTCTACTTAACTTTTTGAGCAGACAGAGTAGTTATATTAACAGTTTTAATGTTCTCTAAAAATTCTAACATCTGTGTTACCTGTGGGTGTTTTGATCCATTATTCTCCTTATTATATAGTGTTTCCCTGTTCTTTTGCACACCTGATAACTTTTGATAAGATGTCAGATATTGTGAATTTCACCTTGTTGGGTCCTGAATATTTTTGTATTTTAATAAGTCTTCTGAGCTTTTTACAGAGATACGATTAATTTACTCAGCACCTTCTTACATGATTTCACAGGCAGGTGCGGATCAGTGCTTGGTCTAGAGATAATTCACCACAGAGGCAAGACTTCCCTGAGATCCCGCCACTGTCCCATTAATTCTTAGTTTTTTCAGTCTGACTAGAGGGAACAAGCTCTATCTCTAGCCCTGTATGAGCAACCAGCACTGTTCTCTCTCATCCTTTTTGATGGGTAGTCACAGATCAACAGTCTGCTGAATACTCTAGGGCAGTGGTTCTCAACCTGTGGGTCGCAACCCCCTTTTAACAATGAAAATACATTGTGACATTAGGAAGGTTGTAGAGGGACCCTTTACAGATCTCCAGAGCTGTCTTTCTATATACCTCCCTCCTGCTAGGTAAACTGTCCTCTAATGGATGTTTTGGTCTCTCTGAAATCTCAGCTCGATTTTTTCAAGTTATCTGCACTACCAGGTTTATCTCAGTCTCCCCTGCAGTGCCAAGACCACTTTCTCAAGGTGATAAGCATTGGCAATTCAGGGCTCACCTCTTTTGTTTCCCACCTTTCAGGAAACTGTCCTTCACTATTGATATCCAGTGTCTTAAAACTGTTTTATTTTATTTGAATTTCTGGTTGTTTCAGCTGGGAAAGTAAATCTAGTCCTTGTTATTCTACCTAGACTGGAGAAGGAAGTCTAGTTTCCTTGTTTTTTTTCTGTATGATGAACCTTAGTTCCTCCAAATGATGGTTATATTTCCTGTTTTTTTTCTATTGGCAAGATATAGAACCATGGATCAATTTCCTCCATGCATTCCTTGACTGAATTATTTATTTATAGACCAGCTATTATATTTGGAATTCTGCTGTAGAGTAAAAAATTAATTAGTAAGACAAATGTACATAAACACAACTATTTTGTAGAATGATTCTTTGAAGGCCATGAGATACTTCCTCAAAAACATTAAAGTTTTTAGAACACCAAGCACTAGATCTGGTTGGGCATTCAGCATGAAAACAGGAGATTAGGCTGGGAGTGGTGAATCATGTCTATAATCTCAGCACTTGGGAGGCCAAGGCAGGTGGACTGCCTGAGCTCACAGGTTCAAGACCAACCTGAGCCAGAGCGAGACCTCGTCTCTTTAAAAAAAAAAAAAAAAAGCCAGGCATTGTGGCAGGTGCCTGTAGTCCCCGCTACTTTGGAGGCTGAGGCAAGAGAATAGTAAAGCCCAGGAGTTTGAGGTTGCTGTGAGCTATGACGCCACAGCACTCTACCAGGAGCAACAAAGTTAGACTCTTGTCTCAAAAAATAAATTAAAAAATAAAATGAAAACGAGGATTAACAGCTCTTCACCCCTTACCTGTACATCCTGTATGCTAAGTTCCAGCATGTGACTGGTTGCCAGCTGTGTATAGTGCACATTGATTCCTGTAAGACTTGCAAAGATCAACTCTTCTGGGACTTTATTAATCAAGGACAATCCAATTCCACCTTCTAACCTCACAAGCACCTGAAAGGACACCAAAATATGGCACCTTGATTGTTCAGGGTGGCCAGGAAAGTACAAGAAAGCAAAATGGCGTAAATCTCTCTACTCCTTACCTCTATGCAGATGAAAACTATTAAGAAGAATCCTATTATTCACCTGTATGGCTCCAATGCTGCTAACTCATTGGACGCCTTCCTTTCCAGGTGCTTCCTCCCACCCCAACTAGCACTCCAAAGTGATGGGATGCTATTTCTATCAGATATTTCTGATGACATTCTGCATTTCATTACAGAAAATGTAATTATTTTTCCTATTTAGGATGAAAGTTCTTGTTTTTTTTGAGACAGTCTCACTATGTCGCCCTGGGTAGAGTGCTGTGGCGTTACAGCTCACAGCAACCTCAAACTCTCAGGCTTAAGCGATTCGCTTGCCTCAACCTCCCAAGTAGCTGGGACTACAGGCGCCCGCCACAAGGCCCAGCTATTTTGTTGCTGTGGTTGTCATTGCTGTTTAGCTGGCCCGGGCCGGGTTCGAACCCTCCAGCCTCGGTGTATGTGGCCAACACTATAACCACTGTGCTACAGGTGCCAGGCCAGGATGAAAGTTCTTAATTGCTCATTCATTGAAATTGATAACATCCAATAAAGTGCTTTACATATAAGCATTTGATTTAAAAAAAAAAAAAATCACTGAATAGGCTCGGCACCTGTGTCTCATACACTTGAGCTGGTGGGTTTGAATCCAGCCTGGGCCCGCCAAACAACAATGATGGCTGCAACCAAAAAATGGCCGGGCATTGTGACAGGCACCTGTAGTCCCAGCTACTTGAGCTACTTGGGAGACTGAGGCAGGAGAATTGCTTAACCCCAGGAGTTAGAGGTTGCTGTGAGCTGTGAAGCCACAGCATTCTACCCAGGGCGACAGCTTGAGGCTCTGTCTCAAAAAAAAAAAAAAAAAAAAATCACTTAATAAATATCAAATCAGTATGCTTTTTCATGTTCATCTCATCTTCTTCTTAAAAACTTTCATTCTCTTCCCAATGACCAAAGAGAAAGATAATAAAGAGGATATCAGAGTGAACTACAGCTACAAAACCCTAGTTTATTTATCTTAAATTTCATTAAAATACAAATAGTTGAGCTTCCTTTATTGTAACTTTCCTTTAGCAGTATTTGTTATATTCTGATTCCACATAAAGTTCAGTTGTTATTTATATGACATAGTCACACATTCCTGTTGTGACAACAGTAAACACAAGAGAAGTAAAACCCATATTTAGAACCACAGGGCAAAAAGAAAAGGTCTAAACTGAGAAAACCACAGAGTGAAATTCTACACAAAATTGATAATTGAAAAAATAAACTTGCAACATTTAAAACTTACTTCTAATTCCTGTTCTGTATCTGGATTCCTTAATTTCTGCAGCTCCTGTTCAGTTACAGGAAGTTCATCTACTTCATAAGATAAACGGTCACTTTTCCGTTGGCAGAAATCTGTTATCTGAAGTCAAGTAAAATAATACTGTGAAACCCACTCTAGCCCATGACATTGTGTATTCCAAGTCACTTACATGCTCAAGAATTCTATGGAAGTTAATAGTTTCAAAAGTACTGCTCAGGTGAGATTTGTGTAGTAATGAAGGAGTAACTGGTTTTAAGTCTACATGGCAAATTCTCAAGCTGCAGACAGTGGAGAGCCTCAGGTAGTAGAATTATTAGGCTGTATGTATGTAATCTCAAATTACAGCCCAAGCCAAGTATTCCCGAACACTATGCGACTTACTTATTGTTACTCATTGTTTGTCTACCCATGAGAAAGTAAGCTCCACGAAGGCAGGGGATTGTGTCTGTCCACTGTGTCAGGACTGTGCCTGGACCCTACAGGTGCCAATAAACAACTGCTGATGAACGCACTATTATTTATGACACAGTCCCTCATCCTTTCCCTATTTGGCTAACTCCTTCTAGCTAACCTTTAGGTCTCAGCATAAGCATTATTTCCCTCAGAATGCTCCCTCAACTGCCAAATCTGGGAACACAAACCCTTTCCCTATACTGTTCACTTCTACCCTCGTAACACAACATTTTAATTTTCTGATTAGAAACTTTATATATTCTTGTTGTTAATGTTACTGATATATCAATTGGTAAAATTAATATTAGTATGATTAATAACATTGATAATATCTTAGAATAATCTTAATTCTTATATTTTTCTTGTCATTTTACATTTTATTTATATTTTTATTTTACTTCTACTTTATTATTAACAACTTTGTGAGAGAGATTCTATCCCCATTTTACAGAAATATGTTCTGGCATAAATTATTCAATAAGTATTTATTGAATGACTAACCAATGGGAGGGGAAAGTACATTGAGTTCTATGTCAGTTCTTACGATAAATTATCACCTGGAGTGCCCTGGTTGGCCCATCTGGGATGACTCTGATGGATAAGATTCCAGAACCAGGCCTCATCTTTTGATTAATAAATTGTTGTTCAGGTGGAACTGGCCCCAGAAGCTCCATGGAAGTGTCAGGACCAAGCACAACTTCAGCTCCATCAAACAAACCAGAAAGCCCTCCTTTGGCCTAAAAGATATTGAAGTAAAGATGTGTGAGAAAAGGCACAGGCAACAACTTTGAAAAGTTTCACATGCCATTTGAAACATGTTATTAAATTTAAATTGTCTTCTGAAGTGCCATGATGAATGTATAGCAAAGCATTTACTACTCATTCAGCTTTGCAGATAATCAAAATCAGTTAGGATTATTTGAGTAAAATGGAAAGTTACGGTATAAGAATTTGAGAAATTATCAGTAGGAGATAATTCTATGAATAAAGTATATCGGTTTTACTCTGCCTTATCATAACTTCTAACCCTTAAAGCAAAAATTTTAAAAAGTAGCCAGAGAAATAGCTGGGCGTTGTGGTGGGCGCCTGTAATCCCAGCTGCTTGGGAGGCTGAGGCAGGAGAATCGCGGAAGCCCAAGAGCTAGAGGTTGCTGTGAGTCCTGTGTACATCATGGCACTCTACTGAAGGCGGTAAGGTGAGACTCTGTCTCTACAAAAAAAAAAAAAAGTAGCCAGAGAATATTCTGATTAGATTTTGTTTAACAATCTAAAAATTACACCAGACATGGTAGCTCATATCTGTAATCCTAGCATTCTGGAAAGATGAGGCAGGAGGATCCCTTGAGGTCAGGAGTTTGAGACTAGCCTGAGCCAAGTGAGACCCCCTCTCTCTATTAAAAATAGAAAAATTAGCAGGGCATCATGGCAGGTGCCTGTAGTCCCAGAAACTTGGGTGGCTAAGGTGGAAGGATTGCTTGAACCCAGGAATTTGAGGTTGCTGTGAGCCAGGTTGACAGCATGGCACGCTAGCCTACGGCAACAGGGTTAAGACTGTCTGAAAAAGAAAAAAGTCTGAAATATTCTGAAAACAAAATAATTATTAATATCATTTAACTTTCCAGAAAGAAGGAAATTCTAGAGTTGAAAATCTCCTCAAAGGGAGCTGTCTATACCTGGACAACTAACCCAAAGCTCTAAAGATGGCTCCTCTTCTAAAAGGAAATACAGAGCTAAGAATGTCACTTTGTGCCCAGTTATCCAGGCCTTTGGAAAAAAACTCCCTTGTTGTTATAGCCAAGTAAACGGAGTCTACAGAACAATGCAGAAAGGAAACAGAAGAATGGAGAGGACACGAGCAAAGAGTGTCTAAATGTCCTAAGCTCGTTTTTAAATACTGAGTAATGAAAAGGAAATTTTGAGTTGCATTTGTAAGATAGGTTTTAACACAGAGAAAGCTTTTTATGATTATTATAGGTTTAGAAAGAAAGTGCGTATATAACCTAAAAGGGCAGTGTCAGAAAATGTTTTAATGCTTTCAATTACTTTATTCAACATAACAATATTGAAACAAGCTGATTTCCCTAACCAAAACACAATCTGCTCTGCTGAATACTATTATTACAGGGTCACTCACAAGCAGAGATGATGAAATAGATTCACAAAACAACAAATACCAGAAATGGATTTTAAGGAAGAAAATGCTCCAAGAGAATTAGAATTACATGCATTTTAGAAACAAACTGAGTAAAGTCAGGGTCAGACACGGAACCCACCAATTATAACAAGCCTTCTTTTGCCTCTAGAAGTCTGAAATGTATTGCTAATTGAAAATCACAAATCCATTCCAGATGTGTGCTTCATATAAATAAGCAGCTAGTCTTTGATGAAAAAGGCTCAGGGCAATAGAAATAAAGAAAATAAATCTCACCAAAAGTAGTCAGAGGCTTCTTACAGTTTTGCAAACTGCCCTGGAGTACAATCTCCCTGTATGGAAGGATAGCCTGGTTTCTACCAGGGATTAAACACACTAACCATTCTCTATCAAGGGCTCTCTTTACCAGGCTGAGACAGAACAGCAACTCAGCTGCACATGTTGTTCTGCTATATGCCCAAGATGGACATCCGCTGATGTCCCCAGGGTGCACTTCCCAGCATCGTATAATTTCCAGGTTGCTTCCTACTTCTCAGACCCATTGTCTCCTTCCCAGACTGAAGCCAGAAAGGGCAGAAAATCTAAATTCTGGGTAATTTTCCAACACATATTTGCTTAGAAAGTACCTGGAAGTTTATCATGGAGTAGTCTGGATGAGAAGAGGACAGAGGAAACTGTCCAGCAATCTCCATTCTGACATTTACTATGACAATTAAATGCTAATTTGGGCACCACTGAGAATGTGGAAGTAAATCAAATCGAGAGCATGTAGAATCTTGGTTACTGTTTACCATCTCCTAGAGGACCTGCAGCTATTGTACTAACTTCTAAAACTAATCCACCTCACTTGGCAATGAACATTTTTCTTTCTTTTAAAATTATACAGATAATTTATGTTAAAGGAAAAATCCACATAAGCCAAGATAAAAAATCCTATCGCCCAAAACCCATTCTTAATACATTTATGGTGTATCACCTTCAAAACATTTCCTTCCCATGTAAATATACACAGATGCAAAATAATAGTTTCATGACTTTCTTTTAACTAACATGGTAAAATAGGATACTTTTTATTGACTTTTCCTGTTTGACAACTTATCACATATAACCTAGTTGAGACTTTGTTTCAAAGAAAGCTCAACCATGGCTTGCCACATATGGGGCTATCAAAAACTACGAACCTGGACAACCAGCCCATGCAACCCACAGGTCAGTTTTCCTTCTCGGAAACTCCACGTCTGAGTTGTGCTTCGCCTGCGATCAGGCTTTCTCAGCATCAGTGGCTCATATCTAGAGAAAGGAAAAGTGTAATGATTCCTCTGAGTCAACTCCTGCAGGCCTGAAGAGGACACAAGGATGGAGGCCGCTTCTTCCTAACATTCCCTACCCTTAACGTCCAAGGGGAAGTTACGGTATGAATCCTGCTGCAGCTAGGTATCTCTTAGTGAGGAAGGAGGAATAAGACAAGATGAAAATCAACAAAGAGGGGGCACGAAGAGGTAAGACTTGAAGGATTCATGCCACCAGCTCGGCACCTGTAGCACAGTGGTTACGGCTCCAGCCACATACACTGAGGCTAGTGGGAAAGAACCCAAGTGTGGGCCAGCCAGAACAACAATGGCAACTGCAACAAAAATAGCCAGGCGTTGTGGTGGGCGCCTACAGTCCCAGCTATTAGTGAGGCTGAGGCAAGAAACTCACTTAAGTCCAAGAGTTGGAGGTTGCTGTAAGCTGTGATGCCAAGGCACTCTACAGAGGGTGACATAGTGACACTCTGTCTCAAAAATAAATAAATAAATAAATAAAAAGACTCACACCACCACACACTAATAATATTCTCACATTCTCACATTGACAAGCTACCATGCAGTATGGGAAGGGGTATCTATTAAATGTATTTAAAATCTTTTCAACAATCTTCTGTGGTATTTCTAAATACTTTTGTGTTTTAACTTGTAAGTCATCTAAAGTCTGTTTATGAGGAAATGAAGGATCATCTGAAAACAAATTAATTTTATGGAACATGTAATTATTCTCTCAATAATTTAATTTTTGCTTTTGAAAAAATTAATAAAATCATTAGATTTTTTTAAAAAAGAAATGTCACTTCCACTGAATAGGAGCAGATTAGAAGTTCAGGTGAAAGACATACTCCCTTTTGATAACATACCCTTTTTTCCCCTTTTTTTCTTTTGAAACAGATCCTCAAGCTGTCACCCTAGGTAGAGTGCCGAGGCGTCACAGCTCACAGAAACCTCCAACTCTTGGACTTAAGCGATTCTCTTGCCTCAGCCTCCCAAGTAGCTGGGACTACAGGCACCCGCCACGATATCCGGTTGTAGTTTTGGTTGTAGTTGTCATTGTTGTTTGGCAGGCCTGGGCTGAATTCAACCTGCCAGCTCCGGTGTACGTGGCTGGCGCCCTAGCCACTTAGCTACAGGCGCTGAGCCAACATACCTGTTTAATGTTTCAAGTTTCTTAACATCTGCATGAATATTGTCGTAACAACTTAAAAAAAAAATAAAAGGAAAGGCCCAATACTCACATATGGGAATCTGACAGGTTTCTGTGAGTGAAGAAAAATATACATAGAAAAATACACACACAAAGAAAGAAAAATACAAACCCTTACTTCATTTACATAACTCTCATTTTTGGTATAGACTTCCTGAGTCTGAATTTGAAAGCAATGAGGTTGAATTCAAAGTCGCCCAAAAAGTTACCTGTTGTCAGTCACTGCAGCGAGACCAGCAATATCTAAAATGGCAGACCCCTCCGTGGAGTGGGTAGCTGAGGGCTTATTGGGGTTGTGAGGGACTGAAGAGCCCTCGTGAGCCAGCATTCCTGTCCCCATCATCCTCCACAGCTGAGAACGCTTCCCTGGTTCCTGTGGAGCCAATGTGCACACAGAAAGAGCCATCAGGGCTGCCACAGCCATTTCCTCATTTT
Organism: Nycticebus coucang; assembly: GCF_027406575.1. NCBI lineage: Eukaryota > Metazoa > Chordata > Mammalia > Primates > Lorisidae > Nycticebus > Nycticebus coucang. The sequence continues at coordinate 9,108,511 of NC_069801.1, read as the reverse complement.
AAGAACTTACCTAAGGGATGGCTAAGTTCTCAAGTAGAAACTGTACTTAGATGTTTTTCCACATTACATAAATGCTTAATCAAACTTTCATTTAGTATGAAATATGCTAACCTCCTGAACCAGATAACCAAAAATTACAAGCATTATAAATTATAAAAATTTTGTTATTTTCATACACCTAGTATTTTTTCCTTTTTTTAAGAAATTAGAAACAAATAGCTGGGCAATCTCCTACACTAGTAGTAATGCCACACTCGCCGCTGTTCCAGATGGGGACCCTCTGGTGCCCTTACCTTAAAAAGATATCCAATTAAATACACAATATATGATATTCTCAAATATCTGATTCACAAACAGAATTTAGCAGAGGTCTTCCTACCTCTCCCTAATGTTTATAAAAGTATACTATATTGATGGTTTACAATTTTCAGAAGCTGAATATATTCAAATGTTAAGTTGGTTCACTGCTACTAATTCTAAGTAGATTTTCTCCTTAAAAATATTGCATAAACGGGCGGCACCTATGGCTCAGTGGGTAGGGCGTCGGCCACATATACCGAGGGTGGCAGGTTCAAATCCAGCCCCGGCCAAATTGCAACAAAAAGAATAGCCAGGCATTGTGGCGAGTGCCTGTAGTCCCAGCTACTCGGGAGGCTGAGGCAAGAGAATCACCTAAGCCCAGGAGTTGGAGGTTGCTGTGAGTTGTGTGAAGCCACAGCACTCTACTGAGGGCGATAAGGTGAGACTCATATATACATATATATATGTATTGCATAAACATTAGTTGAGCTCCCAAGTTAATCAGGAAAATCTATAGAATCCATTATATTCTGGAAGTAATATTTGCAGAGAATTTACTATGTGCCAGGCATTGGTCCATGAAATTTACATGCAACAATTCATTTAATCCTAAAGACAATCCCAAGACATTTATTCTATTATTATCCTTATTTATAGATAAGGAAGTAAAGGCTTAGTGAGATAAAATAACTTCTGCATGGTCACAGAACTAGTATGTGGTAGGGCCCAGATCTGAATTTCTGCAGCCTGATTCCAGGGCTAGCAGGCTCATCTTCTCTAAGGCAATCTGTGCAGTTCCATTGAGTAATACCTGCACTCCAGACACAGCGGTCAGGATGACATACACTCTCACCAGGTAGGAGCTCCTCCAGAGCAACAGACACTTCCAGGTACCGCAAACTAATCTGCATGTTACATCTGTGTTGCAAAGACAGCTTTTGCATGACATTTTACAAAGTAAAAACTAATGGTGGCATGAATGCTGGCGTCAAAATGACAGCATTTGAAAACCAGCTGTATGATTTTTATGAGCTGAGTGACCTGAGATAAGTTACTTAATCTCTTAGAGCCTCTGTTTCCTGATATGTCAAAGAGAGAAATTAGGCTTCCTCTTACAGTTCTTGTGGCAGTCTGATAAACACAAGCTACTTAGTACGTGCCTGGCACTGGGTTTGGTCTCAATAAATGTTTGCTGTGTTATTATCATTATATCCCTTTGCATAGCACTTTATGTACATTATCTTAGTTATCCTCCTAACAAACCTAGGAGGTCAGGAGGAACATGAAGCTCAGAGAGGAACGGGATACACTAGTTATAATATATCTTTAAGTGACAAAGCCAGAACTCAAATCTAGGAAAAAATCATGCTCTTTCTATTATGTGCTCCTGCTGCTTCTATCTGCAAAAAGAGATGAAAGTGGGCTATACTTCTCCATCTCCCATCCCCATATACTTGTTTTTATGTTCACAGTAAGAGAATACATCTATTCACAGCAGCAAAACCAACAGGAAAGCATCTTGCTTATCCTGTAGATGCTACAGACTGGGAATCAAACTGCCAATACCCAGGTGAGATCAAGTTTTCATACAAGGATTCCTCTACTGCCTTGCTCATTAGTATAAGCTCATTATAAGTTGGAAATTACCACTTAAAAATCTGAGATGCACCATTTTTCTTCTAGTTCCCTTCCCCCTTTTCCTAACCATTTAGTCCTCAAACCTTTAGATGAGACTGTGGAAGCAAAAGTCGATGGGGCTGAGAGTTGGGAGGGGTGGGTTGTTGTGGTCCAGCGTGGGTCTCAGTAGTCCCCAAACAGGACAAGAAAGGCGTCCACAAGGGCGATGGGGCAGCCCAGAGTGGGGGGATGGTCATGACATCCAGACATCCATGCTAAGGGGTTAGGGAGAGGAGCCCAACCAGAGCATCAGACAGAGAGAGAGGTGAGACGGGCATTTCTACAATGGGCAGGACTCGGAAGTGGGAATGCCCAGCACGTGGAGACCAAAGCCCAGTGGAGGTGGCAAGGGTGCCCAGACAGGAAGTAGAGCAGTTGTGCTGATGGAGGACAAGCTACCTTCAGGGAAACTGATTAGGTTAATGCTCTTAACGCTGGAAGGAAGTTTATAAATACAAACAAAGAGAAAATTAGAATGAACTTTATGATGGTGGACTGGAATTGTAAATGATGGTGAACTTCTGGGTTTTGACATGCACAGATACAAGTATAAAAATAATACACAAATACGTATAAAACACATAAATGTATGTACAGAGATAGACTCCCATCCCCAGCTCTGTCCTCGGACGGCTCTGTGGACTGTGACACTGCAACAGCATCATGTGCACCTCATGCACAGTCATAAGTTTCTCAACTCCACTCTCTGATTAAAGGAATCAAGCTCCCTGGAGAAGTGGCAAACTCCAGGACCCATGCATGGAAAATACAAGGTAGGTCCAGGATAACTTGCTGTGTCAGAAAGTAAAGAAGTAAAGGCACGAGTCAAAATAACAGTGCAGGTTAAAGGAGCTCCCTCTGGCCAAAGGTAAGAAATACTGACCAGCTAAATAAATACTGAGAGTAACAGACAACTGCATAAAAGAGGAACCTGTGCAGACTGACTGAATGACCAACACACACACGTGTGTAAATAGCAAATCTGATAAACCAAGTGTATGGTGCCCCATGATCATACTAATGTACACAGCTATGATTTAATAAAATAAATAAATAAATAAAAAGAAAATTTGATGAGGAATAAAATATTTATAATCTCAAAGTATCACTCTACAAAATACTGGCTAATGCAAGGGGAAAAAAGCAACGTCACTTTCCGACAGTGCAGGCTGGCAGACACGGCCTCAACTCGGAACTCCTAGTGAACACCACGAGTAATAGGGCAAATCGACACCACTTCTGTAAAATTCCTCTTAACTGTTCTAGAAATCGGAGCTTCTTTCAAAATGAAAAGTAAAAAAAAGAAAATCAAACAAACAAAAACCTGGGATTTCAAACTTTCTTTTCTTGAGACAAGGCCTTGCTGTCACCTGGGCTGGAGTGCAGCAGAGTTAATCATGGCTCACAGCAACTTCAAACTGCTCAGCTAAAGGGATCCTGGTGCCTCAGGCTTCCAAGCAGCTGGGACTACAGGCACCTACCACCACGCCTGGCTCATTTTCCTATTTTTTGTAGAGATTGGGGCTCACTCTATCCTGACCTCAGCTATCCTCTCATCTTGGCCTCCCAAAGTGCTAAGATAACAGGATTAAGGCATCACATCCTAAAGGGGATAGGTTCATTTCTTAATGCCATTAATACCTTTTCACATAATTTTAGATGTGTAATTCATTTATTTTCTCTCTTCCTATTTACCATTTTTTATTCTCATCAGGTGAAATAATAACCATGAAAAAGTGCTATAAATTATAAAATGTTATTTGAAATGTTATAATTATTGCTACTTAATTTTAAAAATCTCTTCTTGTCTGTCTAACAGTCAGTCACCTGGTCCTTGGGATTCCACATGTGTTTAGCACTCTGTTTTGCTGGTCACAGCCAGTGCTCATAACCCACCTGATAAGTCATCCCACTCTCAAGCTACTGCTCATTCATCCTAACAGCCTCACCACCTTGTACTTGCTTTAAAAGTCACCTGATATCATTTCCAAGACTCCTCCACTTCTTTTTAAAATTCATGTCTGTCAGACTTGCTACTTCTTTTAGATTTCAGGCCAAACTTTTGCTTTTCAAAAATTTTTTTTCCAAAACTCTCAATAAAAACCTTCAATGGGGCTCAGCCACACTGAAGCACAGCACAGTGGTTACGGTGCCAGCCACATACATAAAGGCTGGCAGGTTAGAATCTGGCCCAGACCATCTAAACAATAATGACAACTACAACTAAAAAATAGCCGGGTGTTGTGGCGGGTGCCTGTAGTCCCAGCTACTTGGAAGGCTGAGGCAAGAGAATCAGTAAGCCCAAGAGTTGGAGGTTGCTATGAGCTGTGATGCCACAGCACTCTACCGAGGGTGACATAATGAAACTCTGTCTCCCCTCCCCCCCAAAAAAACAACAACAACAAAAACCCTTCAGGCTTGGTGCCTATAGCTCAGCCACATACATCCAAGCTGGTGGGTTTGAATCCAGCCCAGGCCCACCAAACAATAATGACAATTATAACCAAAAAATAGCTGGGCATTGTGGCAGGTGCCTGTAGTCCCAGCTACTTGGGAGGCTGAGGCTACTTGGGAGGCCCAAGAGTCTGAGTTTGCTGCGAGGCAAGCCCAAGAGTTAAAGGTTGCTGTGAGCTGTGATGCCATGGCACTCTACCCAGGGCGACAGCTTGAGGCTCTGTCTCAAAAAAAAAAAACCTTCAATGCCTAAGCCAATTGGTCTCTTCACTTATCACCACTCCCAAATCTCATTTCCAAAGTGTATATCACACATGATCAAATTTCAAGCAAATGTGAATTACATGACTTAGATCTGAAATGATACGAAGATACCTGTAGAAGTTCTGATACACACTACACCATGAATGAATGCTGAAAACATGTCATGTGAAAAGAGCAAGTCATAAAAGACTGTACACACGGACGTATATGGAGATAGAACGTAGATGAGAGACGGCTTAGGGCCAGGGAAATGCGGGAAGTCTGGGATAGCTAAAGGATACAGGGTTTCTCCTTGATGTGATGAAAATGTTCTAAAACTGGGTTTGGTGGTAGTTGGACATATCTTGGAATGCACTAAAAATCACTGAATTAGGGCTGGGGACAGTGGCTCATGCCTGTAATCCTAGCAATCTGGGAGGCTGACGCAGGCAAATTGCCTGAACTCATGAGTTGGAGACCAGCCAGAGCAAGACCTCGTCTCTAAAAATAGCAGGGCCCTGTGGTGAGCATCTGTAGTCCCAGGTACTTAAAAGGCTGAGCCAAGAGAATCACTTAAGCCCAAGAGTTTGAGGTTGAGGTTGCTGTGAACTGTGACACCACAGTATTCTACTGAGGGTGAGATAGTGAGATTCTTGGCAAAGGTCTTGGGATTGCTATAGCAGGCATCAGGACACAGTAGAAACTGGCACCTTCAAGACACCTGGGTTCCATGATGTGAGCATGTCATTTAGCCTAAGTCCCCATTAACCAAGAGACTCTGGACTTAAATCCCAAGTCCCTTCCAGTGCTAAAAGTTTTTTAATTTAAACTCAAATTTCTTTTTTTTTTTTTTTTTTTTTTTTTTAAACTCAAATTTCTAAGCTCTCTTACCTTCTTCTTTAAAATGACTCTTTGCGTTTTTGGTGAGACATCCAAAACAAGCTCTGCACAGGTAATGGCCTTGCTGGAAGCCACAGACCTTCCGGTTCCCTCCTGTAAACTAGGATTTAAAAAGTGTATGTACATACACTTATGTACATACGAACTCACACATGTATTCAAGTATATATAAGCAAATGTCCCAAACCTCTATTGATGAAGAAAATTTCTTAAAATATAGAAGAAAAAGTCTGCCTGTAGTAGCAGAACGATCTGTATAATTTTTTCCTGCATAGAAGACATAGTCTGACAGTTTTCTTCTCCTGGTAATTTTAGTGGCTTAAAATTCAGATATAAAAGGACAACCATATATCTATAGAGGTAAAGAAAACGCAAAAACAAAACAATAGAAAAAAATCAAGTTGGACATCAGACATGTCAAGGGACTAAGAATTGTCTGTATATTGCCAGGCAGAGAATCATTGCATCCCAAAGTTTTGGCAAAAAATCAGAAGTCCCTTTAGAATGAAAAGAAAACACAAGTTCATAATCACCTTGCTCCAATTCAATCATGCTGTTCTTCCTATGGTTTAAGAACACTAAGCTTTATGGGATGTTGCTGCACAGCTACACTTTGGGGTATTTGGAAGAGGTTTTATTTAGATTATTCTATTTCTATTACCCATTATCAAAAAAAGGTATTAATAAATTCAGAGTTAAAAACTAGTATTTATGACAATAAAAACATAAATGACGGGTGGCGCCTGTGGCTCAAGGAGTAGGGCACTGGTCCCATATGCTGGAGGTGGTAGGTTCAAACCTAGCCCTGGCCAAAAACCACAAAAATAAATAAATAAATAAATGACGTCCTCAAATTATATTTCATCAAAATGAAAAACTTTTGTGATTCAAAGGACATTCAAAAAGACAACACCAAAATGAAAAGAAAGTATTTGCAAATCACACATTTGATACAAGAATGATGAGATAATCCTTACAATTCAACAATAAAAAGGCAAATAATTTTAAAATGAGCAAATGATTTGAATAAACATTTCTCCAAAGAAGATAAATGGCTAATAAATACATGAAAAGAATATCGTTAGTTACTAAACAAATGCAAATCGAAACCAAATGAGATACCACACAGTATTATGATTGTACCATAATGCTACTGAACTATTCTCTTTAAAAAGGCTAATTTTAGGCTTGGCACCTATGGCTCAAGCTGCTAAGGCTCCAGCCACATACACCTGAGGTGGCGGGTTGGAATCCAGCCTGGGCCCGCCAAACAATAATGACGGCTGCAACCAAAAAATAGCCAGGTGTTGTGGCAGGTGCCTGTATTCCCAGGTACTTGGGAGGCAGAGGCAGGAGAATCGCTTGAGCCCAGGAGTTAGAGGTTGCTGTGAGCTGTGATGCCATGGCACTCTACCCAAGGTGATAGCTTGAGGCTCTGTCTCCAAAAGAAAAAAAAAGAAAAGAAGGCTAATTTTAGGTTATGTGAGTTCTACCTCAATAAAAACAAAAACAAATGTAAAAAACTGGTCTTCTTTCCCATCATTAATTCTCTCCAAGAATGTAAAGAAATAGTTCCAGTATACGCCAAAAGATTGTTTGAGCTCTTAGTACACCAGAATTATTCTAATTCTGCTGTTAGATTCTGCACACCAAGGTTCCCAGGAACTTTTCTTTATATCTGTTTCCCATCAGTTCAACCTGTTAAGCTCATAATCCTCCATTAGCATTCTTCAGTTGAAGAGCTTAGCAACTAATAGAATTTATAGACCATAAAGGGAAAAATACGACTAGCAACCAGATTTAGAATTGGTTTTTCAGGCCGTGCGCCCGTGGTTCAGTGGTTAGGGTGCCAATCACATGCTCTAGGGCTGGTGGGCTCCAACCTGACCTGGGCCTGCTAAATAAACAAACAAAAAAGCCAGGCATTGTGGTGGGCACCTGTAGTCCCAGCTACTGAGGAGACCGAGGCAAGAGAATCACTTGAGCCCAAGAGTTTGAGGTTGTTGTGAGCTATGATGCCAAGGCACTCTACCAAGGGTGACAAAGTGAGACTCTGTCTCAATTAAGAAAAAACAACAACAAAAAACGGTTTTTCAGGCACTAAACCTTAAGCATGTCACATTATCAAGTGCCAGAATCTTTAAAAACAAATAAACAACAAACAAATATTATTGCCTCAATAGTAATAAGATAAATATCCGAGCACCATCATTACCAAAGAGAACTATACGAGGAGAAAGAATGGCTATTCTCTGCAAATTCAAGTTATTGCTAGTGAAATCTGCACTGCAGGCAGATGAAAAAGATAATGCAAAAATCCAGAGATTATTTTGTGGGCCCCAGTCACATGTAAAAATCACATTTGGATGCAAAAATTTTCCAAATATTTTGGGAAGGAACAAACTTGAAATTTCCTGCTCATCAAGTGGTTTATACTTACAATGCTAAAGATTCACCTATTCCTCTTTCTTCAAAGACATACTTTAAAACTGGCACCTTTTTAACAACAAGCTGTATTTACATGTTGGTGGAATAAATAACTTTTTGAAAGTCCAGTGTTTAAAATCTATAACAGCATAAGAATAAACTAGATAATCATCACTTCAGTTTTCTAAATATGATTAGTCAAACAATAGACAAGATTATAATTCCAAGGCAATCAGAATTACTGTGAACTTAAGTTACCACACTTGGCTTTAGGTGAATCGTTAAGACAGGCTTTTAAGTGTCTGCTTCACCAGTATTATCAATGGGGAACAGAAGTCAGAATGAAGACTTGAATAATTATGATGAGAATTAATCAGTTTCAAAGGAGGCAAAACAGACTAATAAACAGCTGTAAGAAAGTTTAAATACCAGAATGAATCTTTAAAAAGAAGAGTTCTGCTTCTTTGGATAAATTTTAGTCTAGCCAGGAGATAAGAAAAGGGGGTGGGTGCCCAACCTTTTCTTTTTCTGCTACACATTGGAAGAAGAGTTATCTCGAGCCACAAATTAAAAACATAAACACTAGTGAAAGCTGATGAGCAAAACAAGGATCGTGCATTAATTTTCACCATATCTGACACCACACCAGATAAACAAAACAGGCCTTACATAATCTGCATGTGGCCCACGGGTTGAACACCCTGGAAGTGAATGACTTCTTAAGATAATCCTGAGTCTACGATTTGGTAAAGAATGAAGGAATCTTCCTTTGTTCTCCTGAAAAACTGCTTAAAATTTAAAACCAGTTAATAATTAGAACCTTCTGCTTTACAAGAAGAGTAATTTAATCCAGAATTACCCTGAAAATGTATATGTAGCAGCAATGTAAATGAAATTTTCATAATAAAGCTGTCGGTTATCCTGGAAATCATTCATGTTGCAGCTGACCTCAGAGGAACCTGCCCCTTTAACAGTAAGAGTGATAAAAGGTGGCAGGGTGGGTTCGTCCCAGGCATAATCCAATGAAGTCACAGGCTTCACTTCAGTCCGAAGCCTGGGTTCTGCTACACCATGCTGTGTAAAGACAACTGGGACCTACAGTGATGGCAAAGAGGACAAAGAAGACTTTATTCAGAGTAGTATTACTGGAAAGTGAGTCAGCACTTCCTAGGCTTAAGTTCCAGACCCTTCCCAAATGAATCCTATACAGAGAATCATCATCAGTGAGTTCACCATCTCACCTCTTCAAAATGCTTTTCTAATTGGTGAAAACTCACCAATTAAAGTCCATGGGACTGTTAGATAAAGGGCTTTAAGAAGAAGCTTTGCTAAGTCAAGTATCTGAAGGAAGTAATTTTATCTTTCCAATAGCATCTCTTCTACCCCAAACCCCCTGTGATAAACTTTAAATACAGAAAGGAATAAGAATTATCTACAGAAAATCACATATTAAAGGCATATTTTAAAATAGAATCTAATGATTATTTTTTTTTGTAGAGACAGAGTCTCACTTTATCGCCCTTGGTTGAGTGCTGTGGTGTCACACAGCTCACAGCAATCTCCAACTCCTGGGTTTAGGCAATTCTCTTGCCTCAGCCTCCCAAGTAGCTGGGACCACAGGCGCCCGCCACAACGCCCGGCTATTTTTTGTTGCAGTTTGGCCGGGGCCGGGTTTGAACCCGCCACCCTCAGTATATGGGGCTGGTGCCCTACCCACTGAGCCACAGGCGCCACCCTTTAAAATAGAATCTAATGATTTCCATACTGCCAAAATCATCACTCTAAGCAATCAACAGAACTGCCTTTTCCCATTTTCACTGGACAATCTTACCCGTTTTTCTGTTTGTATGGAATGTCTGGAAAGGGCATCAATGGTAACCAAACACTCTAGTCAAAATAAGTTTTGTGGCTAAACAATTGCTTCTGCTTCAACAAGGCTGTCCAATAATCAAAATAACCAACAGAAACAACTTTCTAAGGGTAAGGGTTTCTAGGGTCATCCAGCTACAGAAAGCCGTGTGTGCAGCTTCTTTTAAACCCTAGTCTAGGTTCAGTGCCTCTGGCTCAAGCGGCTAAGGTGCCAGCCTCATACACCTGAGCTGGCGGGTTCGAATCCAGCCCAGGCCCTCCAAACAACAATGACAGCTGCAACCAAAAAATAGCCGGGCGTTGTGGCGGGCTCCTGTAGTCCCAGCTACTTGGGAGGCGGAGGCAAGAGAATCGCTTGAGCCCAGGAGTTGGAGGTTGCTGTGAGCTATGATGCTATGGCACTCTACCCAGGGCGACAGTGTGAGGCTCTGTCTCAAAAATAAAAAAACAAACCCTAGTCTAAACTGCATTGACCCCATTATCTTAAGCACATACTCTATCCTTCCAGACATAAAGTCACCAAACTGGCTCTTCTTAACTCCAAGTGATACCTTAGAAAAGTTGTCAATTCGGAAAGGAGGGGGCAACTGATCTGTGTCACTAAATGAGACCCTATATGTAGCTCCTCGGAGAGTAATTTCCACCCGTAGGAAGAAGCATTTTCCCAAGGTGTCTCTGCAGAATAAGAAAACAAAAGAGGTCACATAAAATGAAGGAAACAAGCTACAATTCACTTTCTTCTTACACATCTCACAATCACAACGATGCTTGGGCCTCAATCAATACCACCATACCTCCAGCTCACTTCCAAAAGTGGGAGGGAGGCCGGGTATGGTGGCTCACGCCTGTAATCCCAGCACTCTGGGAGGCAGAGGCAGGTGGATCACCCGATCTCACGAGTTCCAGACCAGCCTGAACTAGAGCAAGACCCCACTTTTAAAAAATAAATAGCTGGGCACTGCAGCAGGCATCTGTAATCCCAGCTACTTTAGAGGATTAGGCAAGAGAATCACAAGAGCCCAGGAATCTGAGGTTGCTGTGAGCCACGATGTCATAGCACTCTACTGGGGCAACAACGTGAGGCTCCATCTCAATTAAAAAAAAAAAAAAGTAGAAGAGAGGGAAAAGGTGGCAAGATAAAAGAAAGAAAATGTAGCAAAATGTTGAAAATTGGTGACTCTAGGTAAAAGATAATTGGGATATTCATGGTACCAATCTTGTAATTTTTCTATAGTTTGTTTCCAAATGAAATGTTGGAGAAAGTAAAAGAAAGAGATGCATAGTTCTGCTCTCAGCAGTACAGGACTGCACACTAAAACCATTTTTAAAGGATTAACAAAAAGTACACAAGTCATCTTCCTCCTCTTCTACTTGCTTTTGTAATAATCATGGGTAACTTTTTTGTTTATTCCAAATTGAAGTCCTATTCTCACACAACAGTTCTGAGCTGCCTCTACCCAGGCAGTAAATAAAACAATGGTTGTTTTAGCTACAGAATCCCACATCTCTCTTTTTCCCCACTGCTGCCCCAATAAAATCTTATGGAGAACATATACTAACAGACAAAAGTTCTGGTTGAAGTAGGCATCAGAGTGCTAGAGACTCCCTTGGCCCCTAATGTCATCTCCTTGGAACTCAACAGTTTACAGGAAGACAGCTTGAAACCACTGTACCCAATGCAATTCAAATTAATAAATGCCAAGGCAAAAGGGCACACCAATGAATTGGTGCATTTAGAAGTCAAATGTAAGTTCTATTCTGGACCATATTTTGTTAAATTATCATATTTCTGTTCCTGTACAATAATGTTTTCAAAAACAACTGACCATAAAGTGTAAAAGATTAAATTTTGCTTCTAAACATGTTAAATAGTTAAATAGCACTGACTTCAGATTTTTAGCTTCAAAGCCATCTGATGAAAGAAATTAAAGATGACACAAAAGAAAAGATATCCTATGTTCATGAACTGGAAAACATAATATTGTTATTATAATATGTCAATACTACAAAACACAACCTACAGCTTAATACAATCCCCATCAACATCCCAATGGCATTTTGTGCAGAAATAGAAAAATATATCCTAACATTCATATAGATCTCAAGAGACTCTAAATAGAGAAAACAATCTTTGAAAGTCTCATATTTCCTTGTTTCAAAACTGATTACACAGCTACTGTAATCAAAAACAGTGTGGTGCTGGCACAAAGACAGAGCAATGGCACAGATTAGAAAGTTCAGAAATAAACCCTTCACATATAAGGTCAGATAATTTTCAACATGGTACCAAAACTATTTCATGGGAAAAGGAGAGCCTTTTTTTTTTTTTTTTTTGTAGAGACAGAGTGTCACTTTATGCCCTTCGGGTAGAGTGCCATGGCATCACACAGCTCACGGGAAAAGGAGAGCCTTTTTAACAAATGGTGTTGGAAAAACCAAATACCCACACACCAAAGAATGAAGTTGGATGTTCACCTTATACCACATACAAATATGAACTCAAAATAAATCAAAAATCTAAAAGGAAAAGCTAAAACTTAAAACTCTCAGAAAAGAAAAGAATTCCTACAACTCAACAGCAATTGAATTTCCAAATAGGAAACATATAAAAAACAAACAACCTGGGCGGCGCCTGTGGCTCAGCGGGTAGGGCGCTGGCCCCATATGCCGAGGGTGGCAGGTTCAAACCCAGCCCCGGCCAAACTGCAACAAAAAAATAGCCGGGCCTTGTGGCGGGTGCCTGTAGTCCCAGCTACTCGGGAGGCTGAGGCAAGAGAATTGCCTAAGCCCAAGGATTTGGAGGTTGCTGTGAGCTGTGTGATGCCACGGCACTCTACCGAGGGCGATAAGGTGAGACTCTGTCTCTACAAAAAAAAAAATAAAAAAAAACAACCTAATTAAAAAATGTGCAAACTAATGGGCTGGGTGAGGTGGCTCACACCTATAATCCTAGCAGTCTGGGAGGCCAAGGCAGGTGGACTGCCTGAGCTCACAGGTTCAAGACCAGCCAGAGCAAGACCTCGTCTCTAAAAATAGCCAGGCATTGTAGCAGGTGCCTGTAGTCCCAGCTACTTGGTAGGCTCAGGCAAGAGAATTGCTTACACCCAAGAGTGTGAGGTTGCTATGAGTTGTGATGCCACAGCACTCTACCAAGGGTGACAAAGTGAGACTCTTATCTCAAAAAAAAAAAAAAATGTGCAAAGTAGCTGAGTGTGGTGGAGCATACCTGTAGATCTAGCTACTTAGGAGGCTGAGGCAAGAGGAAAACTCAAGCCCAAGGGTTTGACGTTACTGTGAGCATGATGCCACAGCACTCTACCCAGGACAACATAGTAAGACTCTGTCTCGAACAAACAAAAACCCCACAAAAACCCCAAAATGTGCAAAGGACTTGAACAGATAAATCTCCAAAGATGATAAACAAATGACCAACAAGCACATGAAAAGATACTCAACATCTCAAATCACTAAAGATATGTGACTCAAAGCCACAAAAAGATACCACCTCGTACCCATTAGGACGGCTACAATCAAAAACACAGAAAATAGTAAGTGTTGATGAGGTTGTGGAGAAATAGGACCCTTTGTGTACTATTGGTAGGAAAGTAAAATGATGCAACTACTCTGTAAAACAGTGTGGCCCTTCCTCATAAATTAAAAACAGAATGACCATAGGATCCAACAATTCCACTTCTGGGTCTACATGTAAAAAGAACTGAAAGCAAAGTCTTGAACAGGTATCAGAACACCTGTGGTCACAGCAGTCAAAAGATGGAAGCCACCAAGTGTCCATCAACAACTGAATGGATAGTGGGACGGCACCTGTGGCTCAGTGGGTAGGGCGCCAGCCCCATATACAGAGGGTGGCAGGTTTGAACCCAGCCCCAACCAGCTAAAAACATCAATGACAACTGCAACAACAAAAAAAGAAATTTGGGGCGGTGCCTGTGGCTCAAGGAGTAGGGCACCAGCCCCATATACTAGGGGTGGCATGTTCAGGCCCGTCCTGGCCAAAACTTCAAAACAAAACAAAACAAAACAAAAAATAATTGAATGGATAAACAAAAAGTGGCATACATATATATATATGAAATATCATTCATCCTCAAAAAGGAAGGAAATTCTGGCACATAACAACATAAATGAACACTGAGGGCATGATGCCAAGTAAAATAAGTCAGTCAAAGGACAAATGCTGTGTGACTCAACTTACATGAGGTACTTAGTACTGTCAAATGTATAGGGACACAAAAACATTTATAATCGGGCAGCTCCTGTGGCTCAAAGGAGTAAGGCGCTGGCCCCATATGCCAGAGGTGGTGGGTTCAAACCCAGCCCTGGTCAAAAAAAAACTGCAAAAAAAAAAAAAACATTTATAATCAGGGTTACTACCTAAATGCAGACAGACTTTTCAGGGTTTCAGGTGATCATGATATGAGCTCAATGTTACTCCTTGGACTTGTAGCCTCTAAGACTGTGGTTCTCAACCTGTGGATAGCGACCCACAGGAACTGTATTAAAGGGCCACGGCATTAGGAAGGTTGAGAACCACCGCTCTAAGACAATAGCAATTACACAATAGTCAAAATTGGCAACACCTCTTTTAGCTCAACCCACCAAAATGCTCACTCATACTTCCCTGCACTTTGCAAGTTCTAAGGCCTTCATCTGAGCCAGAAAAATATGTGCCCATTTTACAAACAGCATTGTGGGCTTACCATTTATAATACTATACCTCAAACAAGGCTGCTTTTTAATCTATATTTATAGTCTTAAACTTACCTCATGTTGATATGGAAGGAATTGTTCTTGTTGACTTCAAAGCCACCAGACCAAATACAGTTAGGAACATCCATCAATCTGACACATAATAGCTGATCATAGTCATTCCGAGGCCAGTGGAACACCACACTGGAACCAGGAAGGGTAGAAATGTAACCTTCGGGATTGGCTGTTCCCTAAAACACATAGGATTGCTGGCTTTAGTCAACAAGCAAATGTTAATATATTGAGAACCAACTCTGAGCCTTACCCTTTTCCGAGAGCTATTTGGGTACCAAAGGCAGAATGATTATTCATATCACAGAACTTAGAGTCTTGATGGGAGATAAGCCATGACATTAAAACTCACTGTGCTAGGAAATAAGCACTGGTTATTCTTCAAATGCAAACTGTTTACCTGTCCCCTAGCAAATTCCCTCTGTGCAAATGCAAGTTTGTGAGATGATTTATTATCCAGCAGGTAACGGGGAGCAAAGATGACCATACAGGTGTCAATATATCGACCTCGGCCTTTCTTGACGTCAATACCTACAAATAACAAGAACCACTTTTATGAATTAATTAGAAGAGAAAAATTTCCTGGTTTGACAAAAATAAATATCCTTCAAAAATCACTGTTTCACTGGAAAAATAACTGTATCATCCAGGGAGGATTTCAACCATTCTAGGAATGGAATGGAAATGGCAACTACAGTCAAAGTATTATTCCTTATTCCTTCCCATTCAGGCCTTTAAAAGTCTCAGAGATAATTTCAATATCTCCGTTATTCCTAGTTTCTTCACAAAGCAACTAAAATATGTAGGTGTTTAGTCATACATAACTTTACCTTTCCACTGAGGAAGCTGACTACGACAGTCACACATTTCTGTTTGTTCTTAGGACACAAAATTTCTGACTACGACAGTCACACATTTCTGTTTGTTCTTAAGACACAAAATTTCTAACTACGACAGTCACACATTTCTGTTTGTTCTTAGGACACAAAATTTCTGACTACGACAGTCACACATTTCTGTTTGTTCTTAAGACACAAAATTTCTAACTACGACAGTCACACATTTCTGTTTGTTCTTAGGGCACAAAATTTCTTTCTGGAGAACTTGCTTCTTTTACAGGAAATAGTAGAAATTTCAGATCATTTAGTTGGATTCTATAATGCCCTGGACTCACCTGACTCTTCTCTAGTATCTTCTTTTAGCCCAATGCCCAAGAATCTAGCTCAAACATTATGCTAAATATTGTAGAATTTGTTTATTTATTTACATATTCATTTATTTATTTATAAAATAAATTTGTTTTCAGCACCTCCTATGTACTGGGGGAAAAGAACAAAACAGTCAGAAGGAAATCTCAAAACACCTTGAAAACTCTGATAACAATTTTTAAAAATACAAAATTCAATAGGACAAATTATTCATCCATTCATTCAAACTATAAATAAAGCAACTACATTCAAGGCACTGGGGAGCTTTGGTTATACAGTGATAAAAATATTCATGTAGAAATAATAAAATTGACAATCATACCTATTCCAAAGGCTTTACACTGACTTGTCATAATAACTTTGTGAGTTAGATATTTTCATTATTGCCATTTTACAGACATGGAAACTAAGTCATGGAAAGCTGAGTAATTTGCTGTAGGTCAGTGGTTCTCAACGTTGCTAATGCCGCAAGCCTTTAATGCAGTCCTGTGGGTAGCGACCCGCACGTTGGGAACCGCTGCTGTAGGTCATACAGCTCGTGAACAGCAAAGCTGGGTTCACACTTGGCCTGCCTGCCTCTAGAACCAGCACCCCCATGTAGCTTGCTTGCACTGTGATGGGACATATAAGGACCCCAATTCAGCAGCCAACAACAACAGACTCCATAAAAATAGAGGCTCCACCACAGGATATGACAACCAGTTGTCCTAGATTTTCCAACATAATCCCAATTATAAATATTCAAATCTGCAACTCTTAATTATTCATTTATACTGGCTTGAAAATTCTAGTGTTCCTTTAAAATAAGCCTTGAAAATATTTCAAAGACTACTGAAATCACACACACAAAAAAAGTCTCTGTGAAACTCCTTATTTTAAAAATGTTCTGTGATGGTACTGGGATGGAGAGATAGACTACCACTTCTCTTTCAGTGATATGCAGAAAAGCGTTAGTTGCCCGAAATCAACATTATCATAGCTAGCTGTTCTCAACCAATGTAAAGTCTGCCTACAAAAAATACATTTGATACCACCAAAAAAAGTCTGGGGTACCTTAAAACAGTATAGACACTCAATTTTGCAGAAGAGGTGGGCTTCCCCTCCCCCGCTTTTCATCTTGGGAAACTCAAATAGAAAAGATCAAAAAACACAAAATTCTTCTTTTTGGAGGTCCAAATGAGGTTAACCAGCAGGACTGTCACTGACTTCCCAGTTTGGGACTGTGCTTTCAACTTTCCTGATATTTTTCTAAATCTTCAAATATTTAAGTAAGAGTTTTCACTAATCCCCCTGATCATATATGGCAAAATCTCATAATCCTTAAGAAATAATTAAGTCCTATGGTAACCCATACCCTGTATCTTCTTCCTTGTTGGAACAACAAACTCAAATCAGTCTTGTCACTTAAAACTATGCTAGGAGTTTTAATCAATGCTCCTAGGATGAAAGTATAAAATAGGTAATCGCTGCATATGTCTAGCTGGTCTATTCAATTTGCCTCTCCTGCAAAAGTTCTGTGGCTCTTGGCGGCGCCTGTGGCTCAGTCGGTAAGGCGCCGGCCCCATATACCAAGGGTGGCGGGTTCAAACCCAGCCCTGGCCAAACTGCAACCAAAAAAAAAAAAAAAAAGTTCTGTGGCTCTTGCTGCTAACTGCTTTAAAAGAAGCAAGCTTCCCCACCACATCCCCCAATTTGTCCCAACTTCTGCTTCTGGCCAACCTGTGGTAGCTTCCTTTGGAAAATATATCAAAGGCAAGACACCCCAGAAGAAAGCCAAATTCAGCACAAAGCAGCCTTTGCATAGTTAAGGGGAGGAGCCAACAAATGTGAGAAAAAGTAGAGAAAATGATCCTCAGCTGAAAAATCAAACAAAGTTTATTTCTTTAAAAAAATCTTAATTTTGGGCGGCTCCTGTGGCTCAGTCGGTAAGGCGCCGGCCCCATATACCGAGGGTGGCGGGTTCAAGCCCGGCCCCGGCCAAACTGCAACCAAAAAATAGCCGGGCGTTGTGGCGGGCGCCTGTGGTCCCAGCTACTCAGGAGGCTGAGGCAAGAGAATCGCTTAAGCCCAGGAGTTGGAGGTTGCTGTGAGCTGTGTGAGGCCACGACACTCTACCGAGGGCCATAAAGTGAGACTCTGTCTCTACAAAAAAAAAAAATCTTAATTTTGACTTTAAGGAGACAGCTTACATGTCAAGGGAGAATGAATACAAATCCGTGTTTTAAAACCTGAAAAGGACACTATACTAACATATCCTCCAATACTTAAATATATCCCTGATTGCCCAGGGGAAATATGTCAACGTTGGCAACTCAGTTTTTCCTTCTACAACATGACCCTATCTGCACTGCCAAACGCAGTAGCCACTAATCCTGTGTGGCTATTTAACTTTAAAGTCATTAAAATTAAATAAAAGTCAATTCCAAAATCAGGTAGTCAATTCCACTATCAGATAGTGCAAAAGTTAGAACATTTCCATTGTCATAGAAAGTTCTACAAGACAATGCAGTTCTAGACGTTAAAATCAAACTCCAAACCAAACATTTCTCTGAGATCCTAAGATATTATATACTAAAAGAAGGATGCCATACTAACATTTAAACCTGAGGCATATTTAAATCAAATTTATCTGAACCATTCAGAAAATCCTTCTGATTATTCTGAAGTGGCTATTAGGCACGTGGCCCTTCCCACCTCCAGAAACTAAATTAGTTGGGGTATTTTTAATTACTACAAACGCCAAGTATGTTTTCTGCCTTAGATTCTTAGACCCCAATCCTAATCTTACTTCTGCCTCAGACATCTCCTTTGCATCTAGGCAGGTCACTTAACCTCACTCCTTCAGATTCAAGAACAATCCTTTTTACCCTCCTCAGGTACAGAAATTATACTAAGGCATGGGAATACCTGGAGGATGAAAAGCATTCTAAGTATTCCTATCATTCCTCTGAAGAACAAGGATTCAACCCAAACTGATACTTTCCTGACACAGGTGAGTCTGAAATTAAACTGAGCCACAGACCTCAAAAGGACAGCGTTTAGGTCCCTAGGAGAACAGATCTGCATTGATACCTATCTAGCATTCAGAGAGGAGATACCTGACCCGGCTCTGAATAAGAAAACGAATACTTGTAGCTAGACCAAAATGCACGGCCAGCTTATTTCTCCAAGATTGAGGTCATTGGCCAAAGGTTCTGATTCTCCCACTGCCCCAAATGTAACCCACCAATGTTATAGATCAGCCCTGGGCGGTTTCCTTGTTGGATGACTTTCAAAGCTCGAACACCACTACCACCATCCAAGGAGAAGCCCTGACACCAGCCTGGCATGCCTTCCGGATGAATCCCCCTTCCGATTCTCATCGTGCAGCTGTGGGGCAGAAAAGCAAAGATGTATATATTCATCCACAAGGAAGGCTTATCTACTTGCTCTAATCAAGAAATACTAATGTAAATATTACCTAAAATTAGATTTCACATATTGTCTCTCTTCCTCACTCTTATGTGATTTCCAAGCACAATGCAAAAATTAACAGTGCTCAAAACTCTAACTTAAAGGCTGGGCATGGTGGCTAGTGCCTGTAATCCTAGCACTTTGGGAGCATGAAGTGGGAGGATCACTAGAGCCCAGGAGTTCAAGACCAGCCTGGCAATAACAAGACCTCAGACCAAAATAAATAAATAAATAAATAAATAAAATGTGCTTGAGTGACCTGGTACACAACCTATAGTCCCAGCTACTCCCGAGGCTGAGGCAGGAAGATCGCTTGAGATGGAGGCTGCAGTGAGTTATGATGACACCACTGCATTCTAGCCAGGAAAACACAGTGAGACATGATTTCAAAAAAAACAAAAAAACAAAACTATCTTGGAGGTAGCCACAGTACAACAGTATGTGAAATGTATTGACATCTACAACCAAACAACTAAACCCTTTAGGAGACACGAGGATAGTGTCTCTATGATTTCCCTGAGAATCATGGATTCAGGTTAAACTGACCATTGCCGGACTCAAGTGTTTCAAGGGTTCATTTAAAAAAAACAATAACAATAACACAAGGCCAGGCGAAGTGGCTCACGCCTGTAATCCTAGCACTCTGGGAGACAAAGGCAAGTAGATTGCTTGAGCTCAGGAGATTAAGCCCAGCCTGAGCAAGAGTGAGACCCCCGTGTCTACTAAAAATAGAAAAAGTGAGGCAAGAGAATCACTTGAGCCCAGGAGTTTGAGGTTGCTGTGGAAGGCAGCACAGCACTCTACCCAGGGCAAGAGAATGAGACTCTGTCTTTTTTTTTTTTTTTTTTTGTAGAGACAGAGTCTCACTGTACTGCCCTCGGGTAGAGTGCCATGGCGTCACACGGCTCACAGCAACCTCTAACTCTTGGGCTTACGTGATTCGTTTGCTTCAGCCTCCCGAGCAGCTGGGACTACAGGCGACCGCCACAACGCCCGGCTATTTTTTTGTTGCAGTTTGGCCGGGGCTGGGTTTGAACCCGCCACCCTCGGCATATGGGGCCAGCGCCCTACTCACTGAGGCTGAGGCAAGAGAATCACCTAAGTCCAGGAGTTGGAGGTTGCTGTGAGCTGTGACACCACGGAACTCTACCGAGGGCGATAAAATGAGACTCTGTCTCTAAAAAATAATAGTAATAATAAATAAATAAAATAAAATAATAAGAAACTGGCTTGGCACCTGTAGCACAGTGGTTACGGCGCCAGCCACATACATCAAGACTGGCAGTTCAAATCCGACCTAATCCTGCTAAACAACAATGACAATTGCAACAAAAAAATAGCCAGGCATTGTAGTGCATGCCTGTAGTCCCAGCTACTTAGGAGGCTGAGGCAAGAGATTGCTTAAGCCAAAGAGTTTGAGGTTGCTGTGAGCTGTGAGCCTACCGAGGGCGACACAGTGAGACTCTGTCTCAAAAAAATAAATAAATATAGTCCCAGCTGCTCGGGAGGCTGAGGCAAGAGAATCGCGTAAGCCCAAGAGTTAAGAGGTTGCTGTGAGCCGTGTGACGCCACGGCACTCTACCCGAGGGCGGTACAGTGAGACTCTGTCTCTACAAAAAAAAAAAAAAAAAAAGAGCAAAAAAAATAAATAAATAAAAAACCCACAGAAAAGTATGTACAGAAGATGCCCCTAACGGTGCGTCACTTTCAAGTGTTGGCTGTTACAGCAACAAAACATTGTTTACTCATAGTTGATCAGTGCCTTGCCTCTCTGAGCCTCAGTTTCCTCATCTTAATATATAATGAAATTTCCTACCTTGCCTAAACTATTGGAATGTTGAGGTGGTCTATGTGAAAATGCTTAAGGAACTATGAAATCCATAGATAAAACAAATTGACAAATGTCAAGTCCTAGATCTAAAACTATTCAAATGCTGGCTGGAAAAGAATGAAACTGGGCTTGCTGTGCTGTTGAATGGCTGGCTGTATTTCTTACAATATCCAGAATTCTAATCAATCCTCTCTCCTTGACTACATCAGTCTAGATACTACCCGTCCCTAGTAAATGCATCTCTGTGCACTGAAGTACATTATTCCGGAAGCCATCCTGCTAAGCTTTCACATAATTCTGCAGATAACAGGGCGTGGCATTTTAGCACTGTCAGACACACCCCTTTATCTTCAGATTAGGGATATGAATGACAAGACCTCTATAAAAAAGCAGACTGTCAAAACCAAGAACAAAAGGGACTGAATACTCCCAGCACACATTAAAAAGATATGTCATCTCATCCTCACAACTGTTGCTTTTCCCTGCTTTTAAACATCTAATGAGTGGTTTGAGATTTTAAAATGGTACATTTTAGTTCAAGTGTAAAGGGGATGAATTTTAAATGGTGGACTGAATTAATGAAGCTGAAGGCTTTCCCAAGGGGTCAGTCTGTCCACTCTGACGCCAGATCCTCTGCCTGTGCTAAAAGCTTTACAGGGAAAGAGAAACTGCAGGGAAGAAAAGGGGAACACGGAGGTTTCTCTTTGTTGGCAGAGTTATGAATAGGAAAACTACTTCACTACATGTAAAATAAAACTAGCTTTCATTATAAACCAACCAAATGGTTTATTTTTGTATTAAATAACACAGAAATTAGATCCCCCCAAATCCCATTAGGTCATGGTTCTACTTCCCTGCCAAGTCAGAATTGTTATCTATGGTATAGTTCTACTTACACGGATATATTATAGCCTTTGCTAATTTCTTCCCTTCCCTGGGAGTTTATTTCCCCTTCCCATAAATAACTGTACTCACAGGTTTGGCTGCTCTTTGTCAGCATAGCAGAATAAGAGAGGGCTCAGGCTCCGGGCCAGCTCATGTTCCTCAAACTGGCCTGCAGCATCTATCTTTGCATTGTCCTGTCTGAAGATCAGTGGCAACCCTTGAGAAAGGAGGGGAGAAATTTATATCAATCCCTCCCCTGTCCTACCCAAGAGAGATGCAAACAGTAAAAGAAAAAAGATCATAAAGGGGGAAAATAGTAAAAATAGATTTTATTTAGTGGGCTCAGTTCATTGAATAAATGGACAGTTTTGAGCAGGAGTAAGCATTTATTATGGAAGCAGGAAAGTTTCAGCAGCTTAGACTGCTGAAGTAATCTATTTGCATTGGCTCCATTTAGTTAGCTGAGCAAATAAACCTGAATTCCCATGATTAACGGCAAAAGCTTACTTTTGCCTCCATACATACCTGTTTTGTTAATCAGCCAATATGGAGCAGAAATGAAGATCTTTAAGGATCCTTCCGCTCGACACACAATCCGGATGGTGAGGTTTAGCTGCCGCCGGTTGATGTCATAGAGTCGCATTCTCACCATATAGTTTTGGGTGCCAGGTGGGATGAGCAACTCTTTACAGAGGGGAAAGTTCTCCAGTGATACCCCTGAAGAAGATAAAACTATTAACTTTCTAGGTTCTCACTTTAGTTTGTCAAAGTAGCCCACAGCAAAACTAAATTAGATTCCTTTTTGGAAAGGCAACAACTGAGTATCTCGCCAGTAAAAATCTCACTAGACTAGCGATTGTCCTCTAGCTGGGGTGAAAACAAACATAGGCAAACTGGAAGGCATGGAAGTCACATTAGGGAGGAATGGAATACCAAAAAGCTATCAGAAGCAGTTACGATTATTAGGAATTTGTGATATATCAGGTCCTGTGATGGGGTGAGGCAGATGTTTCCATTTTCTACTGGAGCTCAAAACATGTTTGAAGAACTATATTAAAAAGCTAACTTCTTAAATGTAAGACCTACTTACTTCAGAATGAATAGTACTGCACTATTTTTCATTTCTAAATTAAGCTCAAATGTTACAAAGTCATTGAATCTTGTCACTGTGGAACACATTGCTTAAGTTCAGTAAGTTTCAGATTCCTCGTCTGTAAAAGGGAAAACACCTGTCTAACCCTGAACCAAGCACTCTAGCAAAGATCAAACAAGATCAGAGGGTGAAAGCAATTACATTACTGTAAAAAGATAAATATCCAACTTATTATTACTTTAACACGTATACGGCAGTCTTAAAGAAACATACTTTCTGCCTAAACTCCAGGAGTACGTTTTGTCTTTTTTTTTAATTTAAAAATTGTTTTTAATTGATACATAATAATTGTATGTACTTATGGGGTATAGTGAGACGTTTCAATATATATACACACATGTAATGATCAAATAGAGTAGTTAGCATCTCCCTAATCTCAAACACTGTTTCTTTAAAGGGAGGACACTAGTATTATGAAATACACAACACAGTACTGTTAACTACCCTTCCTTTTTAAGGGCTGAAAATATGATGATGACTCTCTATCTTGGTTTCATTGAACATTAAAACTGAAAATTACTTGATGCATTAAACATTCCAAACTTCCATTTCTTTGTTAATAAAATAGACAAATAACTATTGCCATAAGGATTACATGAGATTGCCTGTGTGAAAAGCCTGATTTATGCCTGAAATATGGTGCATGCTTAGCGAATGTTTATCCTTTCCCAGAAAAAAGAAGAGACATATGATTTTGCTTATTTTACAGCTAGGAAAAATTACAGCTTATAAATAATACACACTTCAAGTGAGCAAGGTAAGAAAAAAGGCTCCATTGAGTACCTTCTCTGTAACTCTTTTGGCTTTTCAATTTTTCCCTTTTGGTCATTTTCTATAAGTTTTTTTTGTTTGTCTGACTGTTTCTAAAGAGATGTGATCTTGCTATGTTTGCTAGGCTGGAGTAGAGTGACAATTGACAGGTGCAATCACAGCACACTACAGCCTCAAACTGGTTTCAAGCAATCCTCCCACCTCAGCCTTCTGAGTAGCTGGGACTATAGGAGCCAGCCACCATGCCTGGCTGTATGTGTAAGTATTGTTTTCTTTGTTTGTTTGTTTGTTTGAGACAGAGTCACCCTCAGTAGAGTGCCGTGGTGTCACAGCGCACAGCAACCTCAAACTCTTTGGTTCAAGCAATTCTCTTGCCTCAGCCTCCCAAGTAGCTGGGACTACAGGCACCTGCCACAATGCCCAGCTATTTTTTAGAGACGGTGTCTCACACTTGCCCAGGCTGGTCTCAAACCTGTGAGCTCAGGCACTCCAACCGCCTCCCAGAGTGCTAGGATTATGGGCATGAGGCACCACGCCTGGTTGTTACTTTTTTTTAATTGCCTAATTCCTTTGAGCTAGTGGAATAGCTTCCTCCAAATCTCATGCTGAACCTGATCCCCAATGTTGGAGATGTAGCCTGATGGGAGGTGTTTGGATCACAGTGGAAGATCCCCCAGATCCTCCAGGTAATGAGTAAGTTCTCACTCCATTAGTTCCTACAAGAACTGATTGTTAATTAGAGCCTGCTGGGTTTGGTGTCTCACACCTCTAATCCCATCTACTGGGACCCTGAGGTGGGAGGATAGCTTGAGGCCATGGGTGCAAGAACAATACAGACAACATAGCAAGATCTTGTCTAGTAAAAAGTGAAAGAATAAATTAGCCAAGCATGATGACACAAGCCTGTAATCCCCTCGACTCAGCAGGAGAATCACTTGAGCTCAGGAGCTTGAGGCTATGCCAGCCTAGGCAACAGAGGCCTCTCTTTCTTAAAAAAAAAAGCCTGGCATGTCCTGCCCATTTCCTCTCTTTCTTACTCCCCCGCCCCCCACCATGTGACATGACATGCCAGTTCTCCTGTACCTTCCACCATGAGCGGAGGCTTCCTGAAGTCTTCATCAGAGGTAGTTGCTTGATACCATGCTTCTTATGCAGCCTACAGAACCACGAGCCAAAAAACCCTGTTTTCTTTATAAATTACCTAGCCTCAGGTATTCTTTTATAGCAAGGCAAAACAGACTAAGACAGCTGGCTTACTGAGATAAATGCACTACAATTTCTCCAAGATATTTATTAAATAATCACAAAATACTCATTGATATTTTCATAGGGTTAGGACAAGTGATTATCTTCCTACATCCTTACCTAGTTCAATGTTCTGTGATGTATCAGCTGTATGGAGAGCTGCCTCCTTGCCAGGTTTCAATGTCCCATTAATTGGCATTCCTTTAACATAAAAATCAAGTTCACAGGGGAGCAAGTTGCAGATTACCACAGTTGGCAGGAGATATATAGTATGCCCAGGCTGTCTGAAAATCTGTTTAGCACTGTCAGAAAATATGTTTGAGGGCATATAGTCTGGATAATTCTCTTTCTTTATAGCCACACAAAACCTATGAAGACAGAATGGTGTGAAAACCATCAGCCTGAGAGAAGAAATTTTTTTCCTCTTAGCTGAGTATGAGAGAAGAATAACATTAAAAGGATTTGGTAAGTCAGTAAGATACTTGCGATTTTCAATCCAAATACAGTTAAAGGTATAATATACAATGATATCTGTAGATTTTAAACATTCAGTTTGATGAGTTTTTGACAATTACAGACACTTCCATAACCACCACCCAAAACAAATTATACAATATTTCTCTCACCCCAGAAAGTTTCTCTCTTGTCTTTTCAATCAATATTTTGTTTTTTTGAGACAGAATCTCACTTGATCGCCCTGGGGTAGAGTGGCATAGTGTTATAGCTCACAGCAACCTCAAACTCTTGGGCTCAAGTGATTCTCGTGCCTCAGCCTCCCAAGTAGCTGGGACTACAGGCGCCCACCACAATGCCCTGCTATTTTTTTCATTGTGCAGTTGTAGTTGTTGTTTAGCAGGCCTGGTCAGGTTTGAACCTGCTAGCCTTGGTGTATGTGGCCAGCGCCCTACCCACTGAGCACGGGCACTGCCCACAATCAATATACTCTCCCATCATTCACACAACTATTTTGTGTCTGGCTTCTTTTTTCTTAACATGAAGTCTCAACAACATTTAGGCATGTTGTATACATCATATTTGATTCTTATGCATTGCCCAGTGGTATACCATGGTACAAATAAATCACTTTTTGTGCGTTACCATGTTGCCAGGCAACTAGAATGCTTCCAGGTTAGGAGTAAATGAACATTCTTGTCCAAGTATTTTTATGGACATATATCTTCACTTCTTTCGCTGGGTCCGTAACTTTTATAAAAAATTGCCATAAATTTCTCCAGTGATTGTGCCATTTTACACTCCTGCTAGCTATTTATGAGAGTTCCAGTTACTCCACATCTTCGCCCACTTATGATGTTGCCAGTCTTTTGTATTTTAGCCACTTTGGTTTGAGTAAAACCCTATTCACTATTGTTCAGATCTCATTTCCTTAATGATTAATAATACTGAGTATCTTTTCTTTTGTCCATTGGCCATTTATATTCTTTTCTCTAAATTGTCAGTTCAACTCTTTTGCCTGTTTGTAAGTTCTTTGTCTTTTTACTGTAGATTTGCAGGAAGTTCTTCATATATTCTATATAAAAATTCACTGTCAGATATATTTTTAAACTCACTGCCTTGCTATTCCTTTTCTTACTGTTGACTACTGATAAACCAAAATTTTTTTTGTGTGTGTGTGGTTTTTTGGCCGGGGCTGGGTTTGAACCCACCACCGCTGGCATATGGGACTGGCGCCCTACTCCTTGAGCCACAGGCGCTGCCCGATAAACCAAAAATTTTAATAAAGTTCAATTTCTCCAGTTTTTCCTTAGTGTTTAGTGCTGGTGTAAGAAAACACTGCCTACTTTTTTCCTCTTAAATATAAGAGAAAAATATATATCAATATATTATCAATATCAGGTTTTGGTATCAGGTATACGCTTGTCTCTACCCCAAAGTCATGAAGATATTTTTCTGTGTCTTCTAGAAACTCTATGGTTCTAAGTTTCATATGTCCATGATCCCCTTCAGATTAAGTTTTGCATATGAAATGAGCTAGGGACTGAAGTTCACATTTTCATAAGGATATCCACTTGTTTCAACAATATTTGCCCAGTTGTTTAGAAACCTTTGCTTTCCCTCACTAGACTGACATGGCTCCTTGACTGATAATCAAGTCTCCATATATGTCACATTGATCTCTATTTTATCTTCATGATACTTACATACTGTCTCAGCAACTGTGATCATACAGTGAGCTTTGAAGTACTCTAGCTTTGTTCTTCTTTCTGACTCTTTTTCTTTTTTAGAGATGGGTCTTGTTATGCTAGTCTTGAACTCCTGGGCTCAAGCAATCCTCCAACGTTGGCCTCCCAAAGTGCCGAGGTAGGTGCATTACCAACTTGTTCTTTTTAGAAGAATGTCATTGAATATTCTAGATCCCTTGCATTTAGCTTGCATTAATACCTTATCTATTTCTTCAAAATAGCCCAATGGATTTTGATAGAGATTATATTATATCGTCAGATGAATTTACTGAGAATAGAAACCTTAAAAATACCAAGTCTTTCAATCCATGAACTTTCCTTTCTACTTATCTAGATCTTTAATTTCTCTCAGCAAGATTTTATAAAAACCTCCTTAGGGTCAAAGACTTATACTTCATTCCTTAGATTGGTTCCTGGGTATTTAATGTTTTTGGTACTACTATGAATGGTGTTTTTCTAAAAACCAAATTTCCCCATTGTTCATGGTTAGAGAATAAGAATACAACTAATTTCTATAGGTTGACCTTGAACCCTTAACTCTAGCAATATTCTTACATATTCCATGGCCTCTTCTACATCTTTTACAACTTTTCAGGTATTTATGCTTTTTTCTTTTTTATTTATTTATTATTTACCCTTACTGCAATAGCCAGGACTACTACTATCATGTTAAGTAGAATGCTTGGATCCCAAGTGTAAAGGGAAAAGAGTTTAATGTTTCACCAACAAGTATGATGTTAGCTGTAGCTTTATCACAGATGACTTTTAACTGATTTTAAAAGTTCCCTTCTATTCTTATCTTGCTACATGTTATGGATAGTTTCAGTACCAGGTATATGCTTGACTCATAAAATGAGATAGGAACTATGCCTTCTTTTATTTTCTGAAAGCTCTTATGTAAAGAACTGTTATTTCTTCCTTAAATGTCTGATAAAATTCACTGAAAAGTCTCATGAGCCTAGAATGTTCTTTGTGGGAAGACTTTTCTATAAATTATAAATTTTTTGATGGTTATATGGATTTTCTATTTCTTCTGTGTCAGTTTTCATACTTTGTGTTTTTCTTTTTTTTTTTTGTAGAGACAGAGTCTCACTGTACTGCCCTCGGTAGAGTGCCGTGGCCTCACACAGCTCACAGCAACCTCCAACTCCTGGGCTTAGGGGATTCTCTTGCCTCAGCCTCCCGAGCAGCTGGGACTACAGGCGCCCGCCACAACGCCCGGCTATTTTTTTTTTGTTGTTGTTGCAGTTTGGCCGGGGCTGGGTTTGAACCTGCCACCCTGGCGCCCTACTCACTGAGCCACAGGCACCGCCCCCAATACTTTGTGTTTTTCAAGAAAGGTGTTGTGTAGGTGTATGAGTGGCAGAAAACTGCCATCTCCTTTTCATCCTTTTAATGTCTACAGCATCTGGAATATCTCCTTTCTTCATCCCTATGTTGGTAATTTGTATCTTCTCTCTTGATAGGTATTGTTCAGGGTTTATCAAATTTAGGAATCTTTTTAATAAGCCAATTGTTGTTTCTTTATTTATTTATTTGTTTGAGACAGCGTCTTTATTCTGTCACCCTTGGTAGAGTACTGTGGCATCATAGTTCATAGCAACCTCCAGCTCTTGGGCTTAGGCAATTCTCTTGCCTTAGCCTCCTGAGTAGCTGGGACTACAGGTGCCCACCACAACTGGCTATTTTTTGTTGTGGTTTGGCCGGAGCTGGGTTCAAACCCTTCACCCTTAGTGTATGGGGCCCAGCGCCCTACTCACTGAGCCATAGGCACTACCCTTAATAAGCCAATTGTGACACTATTAATTTTCTATTTGTTGTTTTTTTTTTTTTTGTGTGTGTGTGTGTGTGTGTGTGTGTGTGTGTGGTTTTTGGCCGAGGCTGGGTTTGAACCCACCACCTCCAGCATATGGGACTGGCGCCCTATCCCTTTGAGCCACAGGCACCGCCCTCTATTTGTTTTGTTGTTGTTGAGACAGGGTCCCACCCTATGCCCCTGAGCAGAGTGCAGTGGGTGTGGTAGCTCACCGCAACCTCAGACTCGGGCTGCGGGCACCCCGCTGCCTCAGCCTCCGGAAGCCGCTGGGATTACAGGCGCTCGCCACGGCGCCCGGCTGGGTTTTTCCATTTTTTTCACGAGTCGGGGTCTCACTGTCGCTCAGGCGAGTCTCGAACTCCTGAGCTCAAGCGATTCTCCCTCCTCAGCCGGGCGCGGTGGCTCACGCCTCTATTTGTTTTTTAGTTCACTGATTTCCACCCGTTTTTTTCTTTCTTTTTCTACTCAACCAAACTATTTTTATTGTTTTTGTTTTCCATTTCTTTGTATTTAAATTCATTTCTTTTTCTAGCTTAAGGTAGAAGATTAAATCAGTGAGTTTATATCCTTTTCATTTTCTAGCATGAGGATTAAAAACTGTAATGTCCCCTCAGGAACTGCTTTGGCTACATCTCTCATATTTTAACATGTCTGCTTTTTATTATTCTTTAATTCCAAATATTTTCTAATTTCCTTTATAATTTCTTTTTTGATGCATGGGTTACATAGAAATATATTGTTTAATTTCTAAATATTTGTGAATTTATTAAGAACCTTATTGTTATTTCTAGTGTAATTCTATTGTGATCAAGAAATATACTCTGTATAGTTTTAATTCTTTAATATTTATTTATCTTTATTTTATACCCCAATAAATGGTCTCTCTTGATGAATGTTCCAAACATACCTGAAAAGAATGCATAATCTGGGATTACTGGGTAACATGTTTTATAAAGAAAGATCAATTTGAACAAGCCAAAGGATAACATTGTTCAAATGTTTTATTTCTTTATTGATATTTTTGCTATAAGTTACTGGAAGGAAGTGTTAAAATCACCGGCTATGGCTATATCTTTATCTGTTTCTCTCTTAAGTCTATTAATGATTGGCAAATCTGAATAAAGGGTATACTGGCTATAAGTTTAAACTAAATGAATGCCTGTCTTCACCATAAAGGAAACTAAAGCTAATAATATCTAATCAAGATTAAAAATCAAAGTTTGTTAAGGTCAATTATAGCAATCCTTTTCTGACATGGAGTCTAGAAACATATTCCCAATATTCTTCAGAAGAGGAAGACAGGCATGTAAATGGTTAAGCAATTTTATCAAAGTCCTCATAAAAGTCACTATTATGTGCATGAACCTTCTGAAATTTCATTTAGAAAACTTCTAACACCAGAATTTTGCTTCCCAATTTAGGAATGGGAAGTGGCTAGTTTTAATTTCATTTTTTTCTTCCCTTCCCTACATGTCCGCACTTTTTGCTGATATATATACACACAAATCTCTAATCCTGTACATGGGAGAAGTATTTGTTGGTTGTTTAGCCCCCAAAATATTAAATGATAAACAAGCCCCTCCAACTCCCACCAAGGGTTAACTCTTGAGTTCTAATGAACTCTAACTCAAGAATTTCAGGAATAAGAATTGCAGGGTTGGGTTTTGTTGTTTGTTTTGTTTTAGACAGAGTTTCACTCTGCCACCCCACCTACAGTGCAACGGCATCATCATAGTTCACCGGAACCTCCAACTCCTTGGCTGAAGCCTCCTAAGTAGCTGAGACTACAGGCAAAGGTCATCATGTCTGGCTAATTTTTTTTTATTTCTTAGTAGAGACAGGTTTTGCTTTTGCTCAGGCTAGTCTCGAATGCCTGACCTAAAGCATTCCTCTCACCTTGGCCTCCCAGAGTGCTAGGATTACAGGCATGATTCACTGTGCCTGGCCAAGAATCATGAGGTTTTTATAAACACAACTAAATCACTAAGGATCCTTGGAAAAAGAATGGTTAACAGAGTCACCCTCAACAGAAAAACAAAAACAAAAGTTGTGTGCCTTTGTAGCTGTATTACATACCTGAAGAATCGGCTTTTTTCCGTGTCCATAGAGTGGCACTCTCGTTTGCTGCTACTAACCTCTGTAGTCTTTACTACATTGGTCCAATGAATAGGAGCCTTACAGAAAAATACACCCAATCCTTTGGGCCGGGCCTGTAGCCGCCAAGAAGTGAGGTGCAAAGGCACAGCAAACGAATCCCCTGGCATAACAGCTGGAAGCACCACTGGCTCTGCCACAGAAACACAGAAATACGTGTCAGCACTTTTAGGCAATGGTCTTCCACCCCAAAGATCAACTATATCAGGACAAAAGGAAGACAGACTGTGCATACTGACTGCCTGAGAAGAGACGACTAGGGAAACAGAGACTTGACAACAGTCAACACAGTAAACAAATATTTATCAAGCTTTTGCTATATTCTAGACAACCAAACGTACTGTCTGGAGCTGAGGGGCTATCCAGTCTTAGTTCCATTGGTGTCTCAAGTCTGTTCCTCACAATGAGGGCTGAGCGAACTGTGATTACTTTCCGAGCACTGCCTTCCATAGTCACTGCAAAGACCACCCGGACAGGCGGGAGTGAAGAGAACTGTGAAAGAGAGATAGAAATAAAATAGTCGTACTTCTGAAAGTCACACAAGATACCTGGTGCAACAGTATCAACCAGAATGTCTAAAGTCAAAAGCACCTTAGTGCTATAGCTCTTCAGTGCAATCAGTCATTAAACCAGAAAGCCATTCACCTTAAAAGGAATGAACGGCCTGCAAATACATACTATTAAAAATACCCAATTCTAAAAATTTCAACAAAAATAGATAAGCTACTCAGATGTGGTATCACAAGAAAAAAAAAAAAAATCAGTCCAAAGCCTCCAGACACATTATAAAGAATGTTCACCTAAGATTGTGGCAATAACTTACCCAATTTTCAAAACTTCCTGTAATATGGTAAAAAAGAATCTGTTGGAAGTTACTTCTGGGTCCCTACACATGAGCCCCTAACATGGAAACTGTGAAAAAGAGTTGTTTTCAGTTCTACTGGAGGAAAATAAAATAAAGATCATCCAAAACAACTAAACTTAGAAACAATAGTATAGGACTTTGCAAACCATTAGATGATTTGCCTTCTATGTTATTTTCCTCTTAGATTAATATTAAATTCAACACTAACAATGAGTTGGGTACTACCCAAATATACACAGAAAAATGTAAAAAAGCCTTGTCTTTGTAAAATTCAGAGCATATGAAGAAGGACTGTCTGTATTAGTGAGCCTTTCACAGGAACAAATAATTTTTTTCTAAATGTCATAAATTTACTTTTCAGGCCCATAGACTACTCAATGACATACGCCTACTGAAAAACCAACATTTGTATTTCAAAGAACTTTAAAACAAATTATTCATTCTTCAAAATAATCTTCTACATTCTGTTCAATAATCACTCTTTTATAAACAGGACACCAAGTTTCAGAAACTCTACATAATAGAGAGAAATTATTTAGTTTTGGCTTTGGGTTACAGCCATTATGTTATTTTTCCATATGTTCATTCACACATTTAGCAGACACTTTCTGCTAATACCATGTGACAGGAAATTTTCTTAAAAGCATAAAATCCCATATTAGGTATACCAAAGAGAAAGTTTCTGGAAGTATTTTTCGTAGAATGAGTGCCCAGAACAAACATATTAACAATATTTGTTTTACCGGAGAAACAAATGGCATCACTCAAGCTTTTCATTCTACCAATTCTTTATTTAAACAAACAGTATGTGAAAATCAACCCAACAAATTAAAATTAAGGAGTTCCAAGTTTGAACAAAGGCTTCTAAGAAGTCTAAATAAAAAGGCAAACTATCATTTTCTACAGCATGGTTAGAAGGACACATTCTAGGCAAAAATCGCCATCAAAGTCCAAGCTTCCACTGGCTCAACCCAGTAAGGCCCCAATATTCAAAGCCAGTAACAACTGCTTAAAATTTTAATACTGTTGCCTTCATATCTACCTGAAATTTTACATTTCAAAACTTACAATGCTCAGGGAGAAGAAATAATGAGCAAAAGCCCCCCAAATTTTTAATGTCATCTTATTATGATGTTTCAAAAGTCAAAAAGGAAAGAAAAATCTTACTATTTTTCCTTTTTATTTACATTCATGATGTTTAGACCCAAACCTGTGAAATATGTATGGGCACGCCAGACTCAATTTCTATTTTAACTTAGAAAAAAAGACCTAGGATCCTTTGTTCTCCTTCCTTACAATACTCAGTTTCACACCCCAAGTTAGGTGAAAACAGTTTTTTTTTGCAAATTTTTAGAAAGGGAAGGTAACCGTTAATATAAAAGGGCAGAGATAAATTCTAATCACATATACATCATTAAGTTCCCTGACCATCAAGAAACATATATCTAATGGATTTGGAGAACATTCTCCTAGTAAAGTATCTCAAGAAGGGAAAAGCTCAATACTAATTTGAAACTAGTAGATGAACAACTACAGGCCCACATGAGAGAAAAACACAATTAAATTAAAGAAGGGGGGGGGAGAGGGTTGTTAAGTTCCCACCTCATGGTATATAATATAGGGGTAAATATACCCCTCCTGGGCACACCTCCTGGGCAAA
Organism: Nycticebus coucang; assembly: GCF_027406575.1. Lineage (NCBI taxonomy): Eukaryota > Metazoa > Chordata > Mammalia > Primates > Lorisidae > Nycticebus > Nycticebus coucang. The sequence goes on along the minus strand of NC_069801.1, from coordinate 9,074,620 downwards.
TAGGAATTTACCTACCAAATGCAAGCAATGTAAACCTAATTACATGTACCCTTATATTAATCCATAATAATATGCATGTACACACACACACATACGTATGGTTTAGACACAGTGCACATATTTAAGAAAACACAATGAGAACAGGAAAATCATACTCACATAAACCTGGGGATGGATAATATTTGTTCTGCTACTTGGGCTGCCAATCTAAGGAAGATTCCAAAAGTCAGAGTCAGCACAGATCTAAGACAATAGGCATCCTTAAACTCAGTAACAATAATATCTGCTTGAAAGGTTGGCATTTATAAACACTTTCAAGTAAAATATGGTCTACAATGAAGCTAAAACATCTTTTCTTGATATGGGGAAAGCAATAGTTATTTTAGAACCATTCAATGTATACCAAATTTCTCCACTCAGAATACTTCAATACAAATAGAAAGGTATTTATGAGCAAATCAGTCCTTTCATTACCAGGCATGTACTTAGGCAGAACAGTAGCTTGGAAAAAAAACTAAAAGCTTTTTGGCTTTCCTCCCTCATTTAAGAAAAAGAGCTCTGCTCTTCTAGAATATTTTTCATAAAGAAAGGAAGCCTAAGAAAAGCTGAATCTGCACCTCACCACTGGCTACCCCCAGATGAACGCAGTGATCCTATGGAATATGCATGAGTATGGGCAAGAGCACTCACAGCAGCTCCATCGGCTGGGACACCAGCCACCTGCACATACCAGTCCTTGGGCTGGTCCTCTCCAACCCTGGAACTACGGGATGGTATAAAATTAGGGCAAGAGCACATGAGAGCACGCACGATCAGAAAACAGGCAACAGTAGACATTTCTCTTAGTGCCACAGAGACACAGAACTAAAAGGATTGAGGAGCAGCATTTTGAGAAATGTAGAAATGATAGTGTATAAAGAAAACTTAACTATACGGGCGGTGCCTGTGGCTCAAAGGAGTAGGGCGCCGGCCCCATATACTGGAGGTGGTGGGTTCAAACCCAGGCCCAGCCAAAAAAAAAAAAAAAAAAACTGAAAAGAAAACCTAACTATAAGTGAAATAAAGCCAAGACTCATGTTTGGCAGACTAGTGTTAATAAGCTGCCAGTCAGGCAGCCAACCATGAAATGGATCTGTACAGGTGGTGTAAATGCTACTGCCAATTTTAAATCTTATTTTTTGGCTGAAATTAATCATTCCCTGGCTTGTCTACATACTGATTACCAATGCCTATAACTGACCCAACATGACCTTAAATCTTCTTCCTAGAATTAGGAGAAATAAAGGATAAGAAAACTATACTAAACAAGATTATGCAGGCTTAACCATCTGACAGCTCTGCTTTAAGGGGTGTGGCCTCGGCACATCTACGCCATCACACACCCATTCTACAGCCACACACCGTAGAGGATGATGAATTTTTATCTGGTGCTGCATATCGAAAAAATGTCCCAACTTTGTCCACAGACACTGGGCTCACTTGCTCCCAGCCATTTACTCTCACTTGCAGCTGATGAATCCGGAGGTCATGGGTATGTCTGTCAGGCAGAAGACAGAAAAAGACATTAAGCACAATCTCCAGGAGGGAAGAAAAGTAGAAACAGAGTTTCAATCTGATTTACCACATAATGGCGTAAAAAGTCCACTGCTAAATCTTTGTGGGATTACCTAATGCAAGGGAAATCAAGAGCACGATTTAACTGGATTTTGCACTTAAAACACAAATTGCAGATCTGTAAGGCTTGAGCAAGAGTGGCATTTACCCTGGGTTGTACAAACCACGCAAACCCTGCTCACGAGCCCAGTTCCTTTCTCCACCAATCCCACCTCAACCTTTAGAAAACAGCAATGTCCAAGGGGATATAAAGATGCACCAGCCATGTAATCCAATAACTATACTTTTGCATTAAAATTTTCTTCTTCTAGGTTCCTTTGCTGAACATCCTACTTCCCTCAGAACCATATTCAGTTGCCTGGCTTTAACCCTACATAACTACAGACAGGGTGCACAAGACAGAGTTTTAGGGCTGACGCGCTCGGCTGAAATTGGAGCAGAAGGCAGTGGGCAGAACAGGAGGAACAGGAGGAAATTGCACATTTAATTCTATTTTAGATTTTGCCTAATTCAAGCCAGAAGTGAAATGGGGAACTGGATCTGAGGCTGACAGGAGGGGGGAGAGAGGCATGTAGTAGGATAAAGTGCGCCAAAGGGGGAAAGCCGGGAAAGGCATTTATTTTGATGAATTCAAGCAGAATAGGGACTTGAAATGGGTTACAAAACACAGAAACAAAAACAGAAATGACAAAGAGGTCAAACCCTTTCTGATACAACAGAGGCTATGCTTATCAAGAAACACCGTCAACAGTCTATAGTTAGCTTTCCCAAGAACCGTGTGGAAGAACAGGAAAATGCTCACCACTCATCTCCGGAAACGCTGAAGTGGCATCTAGGTGCACGTGTCCAGCATAGTGATTTTTTTAAACTTATTTTTTCTGTAAGACCCTTGGAGACCCACACAGTCAGAACTCTTGTCGCTTGGGAATAACATGCACAGTACAAAGCGAGGCAGAGGAAGAGGTGCTGGACTCAGAGCATGATGAAAAGCACCCATCTACAGAAGGCTGAAACCAACCCATCTCTTCAATTTCAGCTCAGCTCAAAAATAATCACCAGGCTCAAATATTAAATCTGAACCTACTCATTCAATTCAAATATTAAGCCCTAACCTACTCATATCTACTGGACAGCCCTTCCCTTTGAAACCGTTTGTAGGAAGGGCTGTCTAGTAGATTGCAGCGCCTGTGGCTCAGCGGGTAGGGTGCCGGCCCCATATGCTGAGAGTGGTGGGTTCAAACCCAGCCTGGGCCAAAACTGCAACAAAAAAATAGCCGGGCGTTGGGGCAGGTGCCTGTAGTCCCAGCTGCTCGGGAGGCTGAGGCAAGAGAATCGCCTAAGCCCAGGAGTTGGAGGTTGCTGTGAGCTGTGTGAGGTCACAGCACTCTACCGAGGGCGATAAAGTGAGACTCTGTCTCTACAAAAAAAAAAAAAAAGCCATTTGTAAATAATGGGACACTTCATTAGATACTTTATGATCTCTTAGTCACCAGATGTAACATTTTTCATATTTATTCTAGCTACTTCAGGAATCTATCAGCTAGCAGCCTCCCTTGATGGGACACTCTAATTCTTCCTAGATGTACACTAACCTATTTCTTTCTCTGGAGACAGTCTTACTCTGTCACTAGGGCTAGACTGCAGTGCCATTAGCCTAGTTCACAGAAACCTCAAACTCCTAAGCTCAAGTGATCCTCCTGCTTCAACCTCCCGAGTAACTGGAACTACAGGTACCTATTACTACACACAGCTAATTTTTTCTGTTTTTAGTAGAGATGAGGTCTTGCTCTTGCTCAGGCTGGTCTTAAACTCCTAAGCTTAAGGGATCCTCCCACCTAGTACTCCCAGAGTACTAGGATTACAGGAGTGATCCAGTGTGCCAGATGCAGAATTGGTTCTGCTTCCTGAAACTATCCACTTCCTGAAAGTTCTATTTGGTAGGCATCTATGACTTGTCCTTTGTCAAAAATACTAATTAATAAATAAGCCTCGGCACCTGTAGCTCAAGCAGCTAGGGTACCAGACACGTGCACCAGAGCTGGCGGGTTTGAACCCAGCCCGGGCCTGTCAAACAATGACAACTACAACCAAAAAACAGCCAGGCATTGTGGTGGTTGCCTATAGTCCAGTGGTTCTCAACCCTCCTAATGCTGCGACCCTTTAATACAGTTCCTCATGTTGTGGTGACCCCCAACCCTAAAATTATTTTCCTTGCTACTTCATAACTGTAATTTTGCTACTGTTATGAATCGCAATGTAATACTCTGATACGCAGGATGGTCTTAGGCGACCCCTGTGAAAGGGCTGTTCAACCCCCAAAGGGGTTGCAACCTACAGGTTGAGAACCGCTGCTGTAGTCCCAGCTACTTGGGAGGCTGAGGCAAGAGAATTGCTTAGGCCCAAGAGTTGGAATTTGCTGTGAGCTGTGACACCACAATACTCTACCCAGGGCGATAGTGAGACTCTGTCTCAAAAAAAAAGGGGGCGGGGGGGGTTGCGGCACCTGTGTCTCAGTGAGTATGGCGCCAGCCCCATGTAATGGAGGTGGCGGGTTCAAACCTGGCCCTGGTCAAAAAAAAAAAAAAAAAAAAAAAATCAATCAATAAAAATACTATGTAGCATATATGTATATTAAAAGTGAAATCAACAGGCTTAGAGAACAGAATGCCATGACACTGCTGCATCATGAACACCAGGACAGGTTACAATAGAATTCAATGTTAGGATCTGTCTATGCTTCAACAAATTATGTAAAACATATAGGTTACCACCTTGCATGTCAGATAAATGAATAATTAATGGAAAGACATGTATTTCCAAGATTATAAGACAGTCTATGCTTTTTAGAAGGAAACACTGATTTTTTTTTTTTTTTTTGCAGATTTTGGTTGGCCAGGGTTGGGTTTGAACCCGTCACCTCCGGCATATGGGGCCGGTGCCGTACTCCTTTGAGCCACAGGCGCCACCCGGAAACACTGATTTTCAAAATATCTTTTTTTTTTTTGAGACAGAGTCTCACTTTGTTATCTTGGTAGAGTGCCATGGTTTTACTTATTAAGGAAAAGAATAAGCCATACTTTACCTGTGTCTTAACTTTCCTCTTGCTTCAAATTCAAAGGGAATCTCTTCACCTGTGAGGACTTCTCGCCATTCACTAACATTGTGCGCATCATCAAGAAATGTTCTATTCCCTTCTGGAACTACCCCTGGACTCCCACTGTGAGACAGTGCAGCCCTGAAACCAAATCAGATGACAGCAGCTTGTCCCACTTTCTCCTCAACTCCGTGCTGAGCAGAACCCTCCTGGAACTTCACTCCTAGTAATACGGACGTGTAATTGGGTGACAAAGAATGAACTAAAAAGTCAATGACTACAGTTATCTTTGTGCTCACTAATAAATTATTTTCAGTTTTAGGAATAACTGAAAGCTATTATTATACAGTCACTTCCCTCTGGCAGTAGAGTCTGGTAGAGGTAATCTAAGGCATGACTTTTGAAAGTAGGATTTAGGTGACTGGAGAGACTTTAACAGACCTAAATTATTAAAATAAACAAAAAACTTCATATTTAATGCAGGTAGGAGAAATGTGGTTTCAAATAAATTGATTCTGTTACTTATTTCATGTATTTCATTATCTAAGCTGGAAAGATCACCATGTGTTGGAACCTTGAGCCAAGATCTAAATAGGCAGAAAGCTGTTAGAAAGGTTCTCACTTGACTTGGGTAAAAACTGTCATTTTTTTCCAAACTCCACCCAATTTTATCTGAGTGGAAGTGTGTTTTAGGTACCAAAAGTAATTCTTCAGGGGTAAAGGAAGATGGGGGATGTTTTCAAAGCACTCTTGGAAGAAAAACGCAAAATGTTTACTTTAATAACCATATACAGCTTTCTTAAAAGGGGAAAGGGAGACGAAGAGAAAGGCTGGAATACCTTTTCTTTCACACTTCCTACTCATTCTTGATTTGTTTGACTTTTAACATTAATACCAAGATCAAGCTCATAATTTGATTATTTCAGACTCAGGACATATTTCTCTTTTAACAGATTCTACACAGAACCAGAACCTTCATCATAAATGTCAGCAAGATAGCAAGTTATTGATTTAAATACAATCCTAAGACCCGGAAGAAGGGGCCCACCTTGCTCTGGTGTCTTGGTACCAAGAGGCTTTGGTGGCAGTGCTCCTTACCTGGTGGGTGTGGTGGTCAGGGTGGCAAACCATAAAGTGCACCCCGTGTGGTTCCTCAGAGCAAAGGGGACAAATCGCTGCCGGCGCTTAGGGGTTTTCACCTCTGCTATGACAAACAAAAGAAGGCTATTGAAGGCTATTAGCAGATGCTTCTATATATGGCAGAAACCTTCCCCCTAACATTGCTCAAAGCTTCTCTTGGCAAAGGGGCTAAAGGCAGAGGCAAGAGAGAAAGAACGACTCTAGGCTTTGTCAACAGGACAAATGGAAGCTCCATGTATTTGCTGGCTGCTGTGGGATGACTTGGTCTCTCCTCTGACTATTCCCAGCCCCCATGTTTCCCATAACTCGTGTGGACCTTATCTCTCAGAAGAAGGCATAACGGCCAAACTTGGCCAGTATCAAGAAAGAAATAAAAATGGACCTCCATTACGCCTCAGAAACATATTCTAAGTAGGCAATCTAAATTGTAGCAAGATATATTACCTATACTTACCTAAACTTTGCCCCAAAAGCCTTTATAAGGACTTTAGTATCCTTTAATGAAGGCTTTATATAATGAAGCCTCCCTTTATATAAAAACTGTCCTTTACTTACATTATATTATATTTATATTATGCATATTCTTTTCTATTTTCTTATACTAAGAGTTCTTTTATGCTAAGAGCTGCTTTTTTTTTCTCTCTCTCTCTCTGGAAAATCATAGGTATACTACCCTGAAGCTTTTTCTAGCTCAATTTTTAACACAGACACCACCCTCACCACTTGTTTTAAGGGTGGGTACTATGCAGGCTATATAAAGAGCTGTAGCTTCACTGTACAAAAGAACTTCTAATTAGGAAAACTGGAAAGAAATAGCTACCAATACAAAACTATAAATAACTCAACTCCAGAGCGAGTTGATCTGACTACAAACACAAGTGGCTTTGTGCACCCAGACTGCCCTGGGAGACAGACAGATCCCTCTCTGGGCACCATTGCCTGTACTGTCCAGTTTGATATGGGACAGAGAGTGCTGAGAGGAGGGGCAGCAGCTCCTCTGACCAAAGGCTTCCATCTCCTCCACTGGCCAAACAAAGAGGGAGGTGGCAGCAGGAACCACAAAGGAAGCAGCAATCCAGTGCAGGGAAGGCTCCTGGCTGACATGCTCACAACATACATGCACTACCTAAAAAAAGGGGCATGGCCCAATCTTATTAAGTGTCCAGCTTTAAAGAGAAGGTATCAGACAAAGACCATGACCCAAATGTCTGCAGCTGTGGAGAAAACAGTTATCTAGAGGGGTCTGGAAAAGCTGACTATGGAGAGCACTCTAGCAGAAGTGAACTCAAGACCACAGAACCATATTTCTTGCCAACAAAATTGAGAAGGCAAACTGCAGCATGTCCGGCCGTCTGTGTCCTCCGAGATAAGGCACAACAATCAGAAACTATCACTGCCTTTTCAAAAGCAAGCTCTCCTTTTTTTTCTCTTTAGTTTTCAGCAGTTAGTACTATAAATACTGCAAAACAAGCAATTTCAGGTCAAGGCAAGTTCTATTTCGATAATGACAATGGCTCAGGGGAGTAATCAGCTAAATAAATGAGCAGTCTTCAGTGTTCCCACAATTTTGTGGTCAGCTGCTTAGAAACACCCTAAATTCTAAAGATAATCTCTACCTAGGTATATGCCCATTTCTTACCCCAAAAACCTCACTTAATTCCTTTAAAAAAAATAGTGCTCATCAAGTAGAAAATTAAGGAGTAGCTGTAAGGCTGCTGACAAGAGCAGAGGGGGAGTAAAAAGTTTAAGAGCTGTCTGCAAGGTAAACGGTATTTACTGTGGCACTTTGAAAGGCACCTTCCTCTCCAGGAGTGCAATGAGAGAACTGCTTTTATTACAGTAGATAAAGGACCCAGGAGAAAAAGAAGCCAGATGTGCTTTCATATCCCACTGTGAACCAGACTGTAAGTTTCCATTTGCAAATTAGATTTAAAAAGAACAGGTGGCAGATGGCTTTGATCACTTTGTAATACAGAATAAAGTGCTAGGAATCCACACAAAGATATTCACAAGTATACTGCTTGGGAATTAAATAGCATGGACAGGCACACAGCTTAGGGCCACAAGCTTCTTGTGTTTATTAGACATAACAGCACAGACTTCAGTAAGCCACTTCTCTGAGGATAAAGATACAAGGAGTGCACACAAATCCAACCCCAACAGCAGGCAACAAATCTGACATCTCCTGCACTAGAGTCCAAGTAAACTGTGTCCTTGCCTTTGGCAGAGTACCAGAGAAAAAAATTCCCAAGTCCATCAAAGAGAACAAATTCCCTGATGGCCTCAGAAAATCTGCCCCAGTGACCAAACCCAATTTCTTCATGGGCTGAGAGAGAACCTAAAGCTCTCTCACTCCAAGTTCAGTGTCAAACAGCTCCAGCTAAGAAAATTTCTACTCCTTTGGACTTGTTTCACAGAATAATTTTGCCATTATAAACAGTGTACATTTTCATGCTATATAAGCAGCTCAGACCATGAGAAAGGACCTGGTTTGTAAACCATAAGAAATAGATTAAAGTTCTGGGTCTTTGAATTTGAAGGCAAATTACATAGTTTCTCTGAGGCTCACTGTCCTCATCAGCTAAATATGAATAATGTTTGGTTTAGCATGAAAGATTAAATAACACATAGAAATGCTTTGAAGTACAAATCAATGAATAAATGAAGATTCAGCCCTAGGCTTTCTTGGTGAGCCCTCCTTCAAACATCAATCCTGGTAAAATCTTCCAGAAAAATCCCATTGTAATGCCACCATGTATATCCCACTTTTACAGTCTTAGAAGAGAAAGCACAAATGGTCTTTCTTATAAAAAATACCATGTCCCATTATGTCCAAACATAAATCATTCGAATTAAATCACACTTTTTAAGACAAAGGAAGAAATGAACACCTTGGGATTCCAATTCATTTACTAGTCAAATTCTCAAAGAATTTTAAAGGATTAGAGATAGAAATAAAGAATTTAAGAATATTTCCTTTTCCATCTCTTAAGCACATAAATTCACATATAAAGAAATTAAGATCTCTGTCTAAGTAATTATTTACTGGGAAATTTTTTCTCAGTAAATAGCTCCTCTATTCCTGATTATTATAGTTCCTATTCCATAGAGCCCTCTATATTCCAATGAGAATAAATGTTCATTAAATATCCCATAAACAAAAAATAAATAAATAAATGTTCCATATACAAAGACTTGTAGCACTGCTAGATAGGGCATGGTATTCATCCATCTACTTGCTTTTAATATAAGAAATGACCTCTAATTGACATTGGATGTTTCTGTATCATACACTGTGGAGTTTATTCTACTTCCACCAAAGGGTAATCAGAAGGAAGAGAGACAATAAGAATCAGCATATCCCTCACTTCTGATATAAAGTATCGCTCTGTTCATTAGTTGGAAATGTGTTTTTCTGTTACTAAAGCAAAGTACTTACAAATGGGTATATCCCCATTCAACTCCCATTCACGAAAAACTGATGTACAAGGCAGCTCTAAGACAGGAAAATAAAGCAAGCCCTCGCTTGGCTATACTGTACCTCTAGCATAGATCTGGTGCTCTAGGTTAGTCAGACTGGCTGTACTCCTAGTTCTAAGGTAGACAAGGGGGAGGCCTGGTAGACAGGAAAGACATAGTTAGAGGGTAAGAATAAAAACAGTGCATAAGACAACTCACCTCCAAACAATAAGCACAAATAGCATGCCTGCATCATGCAATTATAGGGTCATTCTTTCCAGTGATTACTAAGAGCTAAGAATGCACCTGACAAAGTGGACCCAACTTTTTCATGCTAGCTTTTATTGTGTAGGCTGTGCCACAGGAATTTATTCCTTTTTTTTCTGACTTGGGGAGAGAAAATGTATTGAACATTCTCTTGAACAGAATGACAAGTCTTCTAATGACTTTTAAAGCATGACATGTTCTTAAATGGTATAGAAAAGTTACAAAAGCTACTCAGTACAGATTTTAGTGGCAGTTGCTCCACTGCAATTGGAAAAGAGAGCAGCAGAATGTTAATGTCAGAGCCTCTTGAAAATTCAGGGGAGGAGTAGGTCTAGGTTCTGAATTTAAACAATCTCTACTAAGGAGTTACCTCATAGTATTTTTTTTTTTTTGGTAGAGACAGAGTCTTACTTTATCACCCTCAGTAGAGTGCTATGGCATCACAGCTCACAGCAATCTCCAGCTCCTGGGCCCAGGCGATTCTCTTGCCTCAGCCTCCCGAGTAGCTGGGACTACAGGCGCCTGCCACAACGCCCAGCCATTTTTTTTGTTGCAGTTCGGCCGGGGCCGGGTTTGAACCTGCCACCCTCAGTATATGGGCCTGGAGCCCTACCCACTGAGCCACAGGTGCCACCCAGTATTTTTTGTTTTTTCCCCCACAGTATGGTTTCAATTTTGAATTAAGCATGGAATTTTCAGAATACTTATATTTGATATTTTCATAAAATGTCCTTGGAACTCAAAACTAATAAATTCAAAGAGTACCACACCATCCAAGTTTACCTGCAAAATCTCAGCTCTTGCTGAAAAAGCCAATGATTGTGTTAAAAGGAGGCCAGTATATATTTTTCTCCGACTAAACAATGAGAAATCAATAATTCCCTTAGAACAGCAGTTCTCAACCTGTGGGTTGCAACCCAGAGGACCTGTATTAAAGGGTTGCGGCATTAGGAAGGTACGTGAAGGGCTTTTCTAAGGGTTTAAGACTGGACTGAATAAAAAGCACAACTTTGGGGGAGGGGTATAATTAAATATTCTTGAATAAGACCTGAAAGTTCATGATCACTTCAACAAGGTTGAAACCTTTCAAAACAAATGCCCAACTATCATTTTAGTAGGCTTACTAAAATATAAAACCCTGGATTGTGCTAGTACCACCCAGGAATTTCCAGTAAGAAAAGTTTTGGAAATTTAGGTATATTTAGTTATGTCTGATTAAAAAGATACATTATACCTTTACAGGTCCAAGTAATCATAAAAATCTATAAGTAAATAAAAATGAAGCTTTAGTGTAGCACTAGCATTTAACATAAATGAGGTGGCTTATTAACTATAGAGAAAGTGAGAGAGGGAGGGAGAAGGGAAGGGCATAAGGAAATCCTTCATCAGAATCCTCAAGATTAGGCCTTCTTAGTGTTTGTACTGACTCTGAATTTAAGAGCCCCCTGAATGAATAATGTTTTCAGAAACATACTCTCTTGGATATATTAAATATTACAAAGATTATTTAGAGTCTTTTGGGTAAACTATGTTGCATTTTCTTGACACACAAGTAGGGAGGTTAGAGGAGGAGCCAACATTGAAACAGATGATATCTGAAAAGCCCTAGCTCCTAAGTAATGACCTTGAGACTCAGAAGCCACAGCCTGGGAATGCAGAGAGCAAGCACAGCTGACATTTTTTGTCTCTCCTTCTAGAAGTACAAGGCAGATAGTACACTTGTACACCCTGAGGGGAGATGAACCTGTACAAATACTTCTTAAATGAAGAAAACCCATCATCCCAGGACATGTTTGCAGACCAGATGGAGTATTTAAGTAGTCATGAGCTATGTGAAGCCCAGCCAAGATTCCCCAAAGAAACCACGTTGGAAGAGTCGGGGCTGAGCTGAATTTGGATGACAATGGCTTGTGGAACAACTAAGACCACGCAGTTGTCCATCACAGGCTCTCTGGCTCTGAGGAAAACTGCAGTGGTGAGGCATGAAATAAGGAGAGAAAACATCATTGAGAAAACAAACTGAGTCCTCATTCTTCAAGAGGCCGGGAATTCAATCCTTTCATATTTTAGAACAATACACTAGTCCCTTTAACAACATTTTCCACAGGAATCCTGCTCTCCCTCCCTCCTCTCAAAAATATATTCAAACCCTCCATCTCTACATTCAGAAGACTGAAAGGTATTTTTTAAAATCTGCTAAAAAATCCAATCAATTGCAAAACCAAGGTTTTGCTGAATAAAACACATACCAGCTGCTGATCCTAAGGCATTCTCAGGTGCTCCAGTCACATGCAATATTACCAGAAATTAGGAATTAGGAGTTGCAGATCCTTTCTCCCCCGCAAAGGCAGAATTAGAACCCACATTAAAAGTTCAGTAGTTCATGACAGAAAACTGTCTCTCGCAAAGACTAAAAGAGAACTAGAGAACTATAGAAGATAGTCATAATTTCCCATAGCCTTTCCAAGAAGAATGATGGCTCTATTTGAATTTCTCACTGAAAAAAAAAAAAAAATGAAATAAATAAGGGTGGCGCCTGTGGCTCAAAGGAGTAGGGCGCCGGTCCCATATGCCAGAGGTGGTGGGTTCAAACCTAGCTCCGGCCAAAAACTGCAAAAAAAAAAAGAATGAATTTCTCACTGAAACATTACTCGGTAGGTCAACAGTGATTTAGAGAGAAGAATGTAGAGAAAATTCTTACTTTGCCCAAAGCATGGGGGATCCACCGAAGAGCCCATCCAGTCTTCTGATTGGGTTGAATCTGTTTCCTTATTGTCTTTACAGTAATCTGCCATCCACGATTCCTTGGTACTTAAGTACTGGTCTAGGAAGAATTCCCCAAAGATATTAAGAGAAAGAGAAAAGGGTTTAAGTCAAATAATTTCAATTCTGCAAAGCAAGCTCTCACTGAGCACTGCAAGATAGTCCTATGCTAAATTCTGAGAAAGTCTGGGCCCTGGAAAACTTCACATTCCATTGGGAGAGTGAACAAAACCACCAATGCTACAAAACTTTATCATAATGTAAAAGGTATTAAAACAAAGATGTAAATAAAATTCTACAGAAACAAAAAGAAGAGAAGATTTATTATTCTGCTTTGGCAGATGGGGAGAGTATACACCAAAGTCCAGGAAAATCTTCAGAGAGGTGGGGACTTTTGTTCTAGGTCATGAAGAATGGGTAGAGAGTACCAACAGGATTAGGGATAAAGTGACATTACAGACATAGAGAACAGCTAATGCAAAGAATTCAAGAAATGAAAAGTACACGGACCATTTAGGGAACAGTGAATAGCTCTTTAGCATAACATACTGGGATAGGGTCCCAGTACAAGTCCAGACTAGGAGAACTTAGTGTGTGAAGAGCATCATTATGCTATGCTAAGGAAGAGGGTAAGGAGAGGGAGAGAACAGTTAGGAGGCTATTAAAAAGTAGTTAAAGGGTGGCGCCTGTGACTCAAGGAGTAGGGCGCCGGCCCCATATACCAGAGGTGGGGGGGTTCAAACCTAGCCCCGGCCAAAAAATTGCAAAAATAAAATAAAATAAAAAGTAGTTATGATTGAGCAATTGCATCGTAGCTCCTGCCTATAATCCTAGTACTCTGGGAGGCCAAGGCAGAAGGATCTCTTGAGCTCAAGACTGCGAGACCAGCCTGACCCAGAGTGAGACCCTATGTCTACTAAGAATAGAAAAAATTAGATGAGCGGTGTGGTAGGTGCCTGTACCCAGCTACTTGGCTGAAGCAGGAAGATCGCTTAAACCCAGGAGTTTGAGGTTGCTGTGAGCTAAGCTGACACCACAGCACTCTAGCATGGGCAAAAGAGTGTTACAAAAACAAAAAAAAAAAGACTCAGGAGGCTGAAATTCAGCTGACAATTTTCTGTAATTTTAGTTTTCTGAAAGGAAATTACTACACTAATTAAAACACTATGCTTTGCGGGATAATTATTACTGGTTTCTGCTTTTTAATTCCAATTGCTGCTTATAAGATTTATTTAAACACTAAGAAGTCACAGAAGTGTTCCTAGATTTCAGAACAGTATTAGAAATTAAAAAAAAAAATTGAACAGAAAAAATAAAGTTTTACTACTGACAAGAAAGCCTTTTGGAAGATATTTTTAAATAGACAAATGCTCATCAGAAACACCAATAAGAGCCCTTTTGAGGTAAGCTCTTGTTTTCTATAGCTTTTCTTTTCTTTCTTTCTTTTTTTTTTCTTTTTTTGAGACAAAGTCTCACTATGTCACCCTCGGTAGAGTGCCATGGCGTCACAGCTCACAGCAACCTCCAACTCTTGGGCTTAAGCAATTCTCTTGCCTCAGCCTCACAAGTAGCTGGGACTTCAGGCATTTGCCACAATGCCCGGCTATTTTTTGGTTGTAGTTGTCATTGCTGTTTGGCAGGCTCGCGCTGCATTCAAACCTGCCAGCTCTGGTGTACATGGCTGGTACCCTACCCGCTGAGCTACAAGCACCAAGCATGCTATAGCTTTTCAAATAACCACAACAAACTTTGTCTAACCTTCCAGATGAGCAATTACGTGTGAGAAACAATGTAGAAGTCAAAATAATACAGTTAGAAGGAGCATAAAGTCAATTTACTATTATATGGGTAATATTAAGATCTAGGCAAATTAGTGAATGAAATTTCATCATGTAAAACAGTGGCTTTAAATATGGGGGATCAAAAACTCAGGGTGTTGTTTACTATAGAGTCTTTCCATCCTCCTCTGACATGGGCAAGGCAATGATTATCCAACAGCTTCAATCTAACACATATCCTGAAGAAAGTTCACAATTTGCAACAGTGCATGTTATCACTCAAAGACAACCTCTGCATCTCCAATGTCAGGTCACATATATCAACACATCAAAACAAGACGTGAAGATACATTACTATCTGATTGTATGAACAAAATTATTCCTTTTAAAGGACTGAAATAAAAGAATATAATGATTCTCAACTCAATACATCAAATCCAGGAATTTAATTTCAGTGTTGCCAAAGAAACTTTCAAGACACACATCATTAGGTTGGCAACCCTTTCAGCAAGTCATTTTCAGAGTTAGGTCAATGTTAATAGTTGATGGAAAACAATACAAACAAGTAACTCTGCTATAAAGACAGGGTTCAAAATCACACTTTTTAAAGAATCAGTCTGTGAACAGCCTAGGAGAAGTGAATCTAAACCCACTTCCAAGATATTTAATAAACCCCGGTGAGCGAGAATTATGAGAGAGTTCATCATGGCCATTTCTGTTTCCCAAGGAGTCCCAGCTCCAGCTTGATCACAGCAAGCATTAATATGGGACGCCAACTCTGGAGAAATGAGTTGAGAAGAATCCTGAGACCACGTCATGGTGTCTTAGGACAACAGCCACAGTAAATGAGTGATGCCTGGCACAGGCCCAAGTATTTGCTAAACTAGGATTAATAGTCTTCCAGACTCGGAATTTATGCATAGAAAGGTACCAGTCGATGAAAGATAACTTTCCCCTCACCAATTAGTACAGAAGTGATATTGATATCCAATCGAGGCTTGGCCTTGGCTTCCAGCTTCAGCCGAGGAGGATGGAGACGACTAGCTGCCTGTTGTTGCCAGGATACAGAGCACGGCCATGGCTCAATAAATGGCTCCCAGCCTAAAAGAACACAGGAAATAAGACATCTGTTCAGCAGATATCAAGAGTTCATAGGGGAACACTGTTCACAAATGCTCAGCAAGGACTATATGGAACTTAATAGTATTTTATTTCCAATTCTGTTTCACAACAAAACACCACCTTCAGCTACATTTCACCCTACAGGTATCTGTGTTGTCCAGCAGATACAGTGGAAGAGCAGACATTTTGCCCCCACCATGGTCTTCCAGAGGTGGCAGAAAGGAGGGCAAGCAGTAAGCACGCCCTCTTCCATTAAAAAGCAGGCAGAACCTGTTCGTGTGTTTGAAGAGGAAAACGGAAAAAAAGAAAAAAAAAAAAAGAGGAAAACGGGTCTTAGACTCAGGTTAGAAAAATAATACAGCATCTTAAATAATTACTAAATTTGATTCTCCTGGTTACATGAACAATCCACTTTTTGAATAAACAGGCCCATTTGGAAGCTCATTAACTTTGTCATATGTACAAAAGGTATATAAACAACATAAATGCACAGTTTAAAGAGGAATAATATCACAAACACTCACGCCCACTATTCAGCTTAAGAAATAGAAAACTACAAGTTCTTTCGAAGCCCCCTAGTGCCACTTCCCCACCTCAATTCCCTCCTTCTCGCCAACTTGCTCCCACCCAACTTCAGGTAACCATTAGCTTGAATTTCTACAGTTAATTATTTCCTTGTTCTTCTTTATAATTTTACCATGAATGTATACATTTCTTAAAACATACTGATTGTTCTGTCATGTTTATCATCTTCACATAAATGAAACCTACATGTATTCTTTTTCAAGTTTCCACTTTTGTTCAACAACACATCTTTGAGCATTTGGTCATATCATATGATGCAGGTTGCTATGGCATATTTTTTTTCCATTGCTGAACAGTAACCCACTGGAGTATACAATTTATTTACCTATTCTACTTCTGAAAGACATTCATTTGATTCCAGTTTTATTGCTATTAGGAAGATAACTACTATGTGCGAGCTTATACAAGTTTCCTAGTATACACAGGCAAGCTAAGGTGGTCTCTAGGGTACAGACCTAGAAGCAATGTAATGCTGGTTGTTGAAAATACTTATACTCAACTGTACTAGGTCATACCAAATTGATTTCCAAAGTAGTTATACTGATTTACAATTCTAATACCAGGGGCTACGGCTCATATCTTTACCGATACTTAGTAGTGTCACATCATTTAATTTCTGCCAAGTTTTGGGATATGAAAAATGGTATCTCACTGTGATTTGAAAATCTCAACTTTTCAAGGTGAGCTAATTTTTAACGGATTTTTTACATATACTCACAATCACCCATAGAGCAAATACAATCAAATATTTCACAGAGAGTAGGTACATTACTCTCCTTACACCATTTGGCACTTAGTGACCTGAATATATTTATACAACTTAAAAAGTAAGCAATATTTGATCTGGGAAAATAAATGATTCTCAGAAAAATAACTACCATATGCCCTACAAGAATTTCTCTCAACCAGAGAGACTTGAGCCATTATTCTAAAGGGAAATATTTTGAAAAGTAAGTGTACTACCTTTAAGTGAATCCAGAACACAGGAAAAATGTTAACATGAAATTAAATGTGATTTATACTCTACACCAATCAACAGCAACACAACAAACTGGGAATTAGTTTCTCCTGAAATCAAAGGGTGTGATCACCCACAGGCTGAAGCCTTGGCCTGCACAGCATCACTTTGCTTCCTCTGTCCACACCCACTAGGAATTCCAATAAGAATTCTCTCAACTCTCTTAAAGCAAGAAGTTCACAGCTCAAATCATTTGCAGTTTGTTTGGTTTTTTTTGGCCGGAGCCAGGTTTGAACCTGCCACCTCTGGAATATGGGGCCAGCGCCCTACTCCTTTCCTCTGAGCCACAGGTGCTGCCCAGCTCAAATCATTTGGCTCTTATATATGATAGCTTCTGAATTTCGACCTGTATAGGGCCTTACCTTGCTAATGGGAATAAAGAAACCTGAAAATGCTGGCAGTATTACCAAGGTTTTACGTCTCCCCCAAAACCAGCTTTACGTGATCAACAGTGTTTTGCTTTAGGGAGTAAATATCGCACAACGTACATTATCACTGACTCAGTACACATCTAATGTGGGGGGAAGAGACCTGAGGTTTGAAATGCTTACGGGCATAAATCTCCCTTGAAATTTAGCTACTCATAGGGCCAAACAAATGATTCTTCACTACTGAGCAATGGCATGTTCTAGAATGAGCCAAACTACAGCATCACAAAGAATTAACTATAAAACATCTTTTTAAATAATTTAGTTGCAACATATCAGATATGTTTTTAGGAAAATAGAGAATCTTCATCTTCTGGGCTTTTGTGGTCATGTGCTTTTAATCTTTCCCTGTTGTGCCCTCTCGGCCCTTTTTTCTCTTATCTAAAATTTATGTATCAATAGGTCTGGGCAAACTTTTAAACTTATTTTTTAAATCTCACAATAATATATGCTTTATACTGACCTGACAGAGCACGGTTATAATAATCTCCGGAAAGGGTGAAGTGGGCGTAGCCTTCAGGGCTAGTTCTTACATGCTGAAGGAAATTCAGGTCTGCAACGAAAGCAGAATCTCACTGCACTATCAGAACAGTAGCAACCAAACTGTCTCTTACAGACAAATCACATTAAAGAAATGTTATTTATAGCTAATACTGATGATTCATGGGACAGCACACAAAATTTTGATATCATATTCATCATGTCATGTATTTTCTATATCAATTTGGATTTTTGAAACTTTTTTTTTTTTTGAGACAGTCTTATTTTTTTGCCCTTGGTAGAGTGTCGTGGAGTCATAGCTCACAGCAACTTCAAACTCTTTGGCTCAAGTGATCCTCTGGGCCTCAGCCTCCCAAGTAGCTGGGACTATAGGCGCCTGCTACAACGCTTGGCTATTTTTCAAAGACGGGATCTCACACTTGCTCAGGCTGATCTCAAACCTGTGAGCTCAGGCAATCCACTCGCTTTGGCTTCCCAGAGTGTTAGGACTACAGGCGTGAGCCATGGCGCCAGGCCTATTTCCTCATTCTAATACTGCTTACAATGATGCATGTGAGGATAAAGCACTCCTACCCTGGTCTCCATTCTCCTGAAGGACAGCTCACAAGTGAATAGTGTATTACCCCCAACATGGTCCCATGAGGGAGACTCAGAGGTGAGCTTTCCCCTCTGGTGTGTCTCTGGTGTGTTTTTTCTGTTATTTCCATGAGATAAATATAGTAGAGTCATTATTTTCTGAGCTTAATCTTTTTTTTTTTTTTAGAGACAGAGTCTCACTATGTCGCCCTTGGTAGAGTGCTGTAGCATCACAGCTCACAGTAACCTCCAGCTTAGGGGCTTAGGCGATTCTCTTGCCTCAGCCTCCTGAGGAGCTGGGACTACAGGTACCTGCCACAATGCCCAGCTATTGAGTTTAATCTTTTAAATGCCTTTACTAACTGTATTCACCACAATCTTTAGATACATAAAAAATAAAAAATGGAGAGATGGGTAATTATTTAGCTAGAATTGTTAATACAATGGAAATTTTATCAGTGACAATTGCTATTATTTCTAAGCTATATGCTGAAGGCCACATATGGCAAATAAATACAAATTTCCTTAAAATACACATAATGAAAAACATGTGAAAGCATTATCTAAATTTCACCCATACAACTAAGCAGAGGACAGCATGAATAACACTTTTAAAAACAACCAGGCTCCAAATAATTTAGCAATCACCAAAAATATTCAAGATGAACCTGAAAATGAGGACAATACTCACGGGAAAAGGTGAGTTCAGCGAGAGGAACATCACAGTCCATACAGTCGTCGATAAAACAGATGCACACGCTCTCAGCTTTGATCTCCACTCCGGAGACGAACGGGGCTGGCACAGCCCCCAGGCTATCTCGGCTGCTGGAGGCTGGGGAAAGAGACTTCAGAGGCTCCGCATTCTTAAACAACCAACTTGCTGCCTTTTTCAATTGGCCTTCAAAGAAATTTAAATGTGATCAATTCCACCACTTTCTACAGCTACTCTGGCAACTCACAGAGGCAATAGAGAAACAAAGTTCTTCTGGGCAGCCCAAAAGAGCCTTGATACCAGTAGTATTCTTAGACTTAAAAAAAAAAAAAGAAGGGGCGGCGCCCCATATGCCGGAGGTGGTGGGTTCAAACCTAGCTCCGGCCATACTACAAAAAAAAATAAAAAAAGAAGAAGAAGAAGAAGAAACCTAGCATTAACAGCCATTCTGCTTTTAGGCAAATACAATAAGGCGTTCTTTGTCACACACCTTCCATTCAAGTTTACAACACCCTTCGGAGCCTAGCTCAAACGGCCTCTAAGAAGGCCTCCCTCCTCTACTATGACACTGTTGAAGAGGAAAGGAGAACAGGAAAAGATCCAAATTCTAGGTGCCAACTGCTACTTAAGTACTTAATCTTCATTATGGAGTCCTGTGCGTATTGATATGTTGCTTTGTATTTATCATTGTTCCCAAATGTCTTAGTTTGTGTATAATGTGTCTTCTCAACCAATCACAGATTCCTTGAGAACAGACAGCAATACAAGCACTGCATGTGTGTAACACACACTGTTAAATAACAGTTGCTTGAATATAACCAGATTAGTAAACCACCACCACCATCCTCCGCAAAAAAGAAAAGCAATTTATAAGTAACCTCAAACTTATAAATCACCAGAAGCCAATACACAAGAATAATAAATGTAACCTGGATACAAACTTTTTTGAAAAAAATTTACCATTGAATTTCAAGTAAAGAACCTGAAAAATACATTGATACCCTTTGGTGAAGTGTTTAAAATACTAGGTTTCTCTACCAAGGAAATACTTAAAAGACATAAACAAAACTTCACACCAAAACAATAATACAGAACTGAGAAAATACTGAAAAACAAGTGAAGAATGGTTAAATTATAATATAGGTTTAGAGTCAGTGTAAAAATATCAATATTGAAAAATAATGACACGGAAAGATGCTACCAATATATTAATATCATAAAATTATATATTTTTTCTTTCTTTTTTTATTAAATCATAGCTGTGTACATTGATATGATCATGGGGCATCATTCACTAGCTTCACAGACCATTTACCAAGTTTCACATATACCCTTGTAAGATGCACCGAATTATAATCCAATAAAATATTATTGGATTAATTATAATTTAGACCATAAAGTTTCATTCGCAACACAATCAACACATAAAACGACATGCATACATGTGTCTGTGCATGGATACACTGTCCGCAACGCACAGAGAAACAGACCGCACGTCCACTCAAGTGTAAAGACTACAAGGAAATACAGCTGCTCTGTGCTTCTCTTTTTTAAGACAAAGGAGAACAAAGAGGGAGGTGGGAAGGAAGTGAGCTGCAGTGTAAAAAACACAGGCTTTCGAGCCAAGCAGACCCAATTTTAAACCCATCTTAGAAGACTCATAGGTAACCTCAGACAAGTTTATCTAACGAGTTTACTTAACCTATCTGAGACAGTTTGCTCATCTGAAGTGAGAATAATAAGGACCATCTCCAAGGGCTATGAAGGAAACAAGAAAACACAGGGGAAGGACCTGAACATAGTCAGCTGCAGAGCCCATATTCTTATTCACTGCAGAATACCACTAGCCATTACAAATGATTACTGAGCCAAGATTACATTCAGTCCACAGAAGACACATGAAGGAGTTTCTAAGGACGCTCAGGTCTCTAAGTCACCTTGTGCAGTAGGGGAAGAAATGGGAAGGAAGCTTATTATCAAGATAAACACTAGACAATGGACCCCTCATTACCTTTACACAGTAAAAGAGCTTTGCGACAATCATCCATGCTGAATCCCAGCTCCTGCAGTCTAGCCAGCTGTAACTCTAGGGAAAAAATGGTATATAATTTTTATAGATAATTTTATGTTAATCAATCCATAGACTAAGAAAGGAATTAGAATCTAGTTAGTAAAAAGTATTTCCTTTCTCTAGACAAAAATGGGCACCTTATTGGAGATTTCTCTCCTGTGTACACTGAAAATTTTAGAGAGAGAGTGAGAGGGATGTAAGGTCTCACTCTGTCACCCAGGCTGGAGTGTAGTGCTATCATCATAGCTCAACTACAGCCTGAAACTCCTGGGCTTAAGTGCTTCTCCTGTCTCAGCCTGCTGGAAGCTGAACTATATATAGGTATATACCACCAGACCTGGTGTTTTGTTTGTTTGTTTGCTTTGTACAAAGTCTAGCTAGGCTGCCCAGGCTGGTCTTAACTTCCAGCCTCAAGTAATTATCCTATCTCAGCCTCCCAAAGTGCCAGGATTACAGGTGTGAGCCATGGTACTTGTCTTCTTTTCCTTATATTGACTTTGTTTTTAAAAAACTTAAAACGTAGTATTATACACATAAGTTTGGAGGAGCAATCTCAAAGTTTAAAACTTAAAACTTTAGCATTACCTACATCATTCAGGAAGAAAATGTAAGAGAAAAAATATTATAAGGTTAGAGCAGTTGGTCTCAAATCTTTTGTCTTAAAATTTACAAAATGAGAGTCATACTTATTACTTACAATTATACTTAATGACATACAATTAGACTCTGAACAATTTAATCGCTCAAAAGAAAATATTAAAAGTTAAAAAGAAAGAGCGCTGTTAGAAGACTGAGTGAGTTTTATGGTTAAACACCTACCCAAGACAGGATCTAAGGTGTGTCTCGTCCCGTCTCTGATTTCCTCTCCAACTTGAGATGCACCTGGAAGATAACTGCCTACAGAGGCAGCCTCCAAGGCCACTGAGTCCGGTGCTGCAGCATTTGCTTGTTCTGGGATGGATTTTGCAATAGCAAGAAACAGCTGAACATCATTATAGGAGAGTCTGATATCCAGGGCTTGTAACTGAATCTAACAAAATGTAAAAGCAGTTGTTGAAAGTTGCATTTGATTTTGCACTGAGACCTCTTGCATATACAATTCCTATTTCAAGTTCTAACAGGTGAACAGATATTATAGCAAATTTCTCATTTAAAAGACTGCAAAGATCTGAAATTAAGAACTAATGACCATGATGTAAAATGTCTCAGCTATGAGAGTAAATGGTCACAAATCTGCACCAAACGGAAAATACTAAGCTAGAATAATTACTAGAGCAATCAGTATTTCAGCAGGATGACTTTCGTAAGTATATTCATCATGAAAACAGAGGGTCAAAGAACAGCTCTCAGGAAAAAGGACTACCTATTAGCAACATTTTGTTAATCCATTTTGCATGAATCTATTTAACTTTTTAAATCTCTGAAACAAACTGACCAACCAAGCTCTTCCTTATTAAGCCTTAACTTTAACTGAGTCAAATTTGACACTATTTCCTGAAATCCAGTTTTCCCCAGAGATCAACAATATAGCTAACCATTGGTAAAGGCAGCACAGGCCCCAGCACCAGAGCACTGCAGATTACTGTCTCAGGGTACTCTACTCATTACCGGTTTTTTTTTTCTGTGAGGTAGCACTAAGACCAAAAGTCAGAATAGCTTTTCTTTCTCTCTCCATCTCTCAATCTCCTGTGGTTCAAATGGATTATTTTTTCCCTTCTATCCAAGAATCAAGCACCCCGTCCTCAAGCTTTCTTCCCTTGTTTCACCCTGAATCTTCCTTACTTACCTATGTATCCATTTGCTCTGGTCACACCTACCTGTTTCTGCCTGACTTGGCTTCATGTAGAATGCTCCCCCTCTTCCTCTCTGCCTATTGGCATCCTACCCTTCCTCCCGGACTCGCCTTGAGCCCCACTCAATTAATATTATTAATATTCCTATTTATACAGAGTTCTGAGTTTTGCTTAAATTCTGTAGAACTTCAAGATTATACTGTGCAAGTAAAAGGTCTTTTATCCTCCCCGAGACTGTAGCCCAGGACAGAGGCAATGACATATTTATTTTGTATTTGCTGAAGTAACTAAAATGTTACTGAGTAACAGAGTAAATAAGACTGCCTGCATAAAAAAGTATGGGAGTAACAAGAGTAAATAAATAAGACTAACAGAGTAAATAAGACTGCCTGCAAAGAAGAATGTTTGAGTATATCAATGTATTATATAGATTTTACATCATTACCTCTAAGATAGGTGGAAAATCTTCACTATTGAATGCATCCATCAAACCTGAACTATTCTGATATGAAGAATTTCCCACCAACTCCACTTGAATTTGTACAGGATCAACAATTGAGAGAGCTGTATCATGTTCATTCCCTAGTCGACATGAAAACACCTAAAGAATAAAAGGCAATATATTAACAATTAATGTCTGATTTAGGAAGGGTCTAGCCATCAGCAAAAAAAAAAAAAAACTAACTCAGAAGAATCAGCTCTACATTATTACAAGACCACAGCAAATGCTAAAACAAATATAGTGAAGAATGAGGCTAACCCTATCACCTACTGCCAAGAGCAAGTGCAGTGTTTCACCCATAGGAGAAAGCAACTCAGCAATTTTTAAGACCCCCAAAAGTCTTAAAAATCTTACATCCTTTGAGCCAATAATCCTACTACTCTATAGGAACTAGCCTAAAAAAAAAAAGCAAAATACAGAAAATTTCACTGAATCATTATTTGTTACAAAATTAAGAGCAAAAAAAAAAAAAAAATTAAGAGCAACCAAGGTTATATCATATCTACTCAATGAAAATGACAGCTAAAAAGACCATACAGGATGTAGGAAAATAGTTACAACACAGACTATACAAACACACAGCCCCAAATAATATTATGCCATGACTTTCTTTTATGGAAAAAAAGCATACCAAATTGTCAATAGAAATTACAAATGGTGGAATAAGTTATTTTCCCTCCTCTCGTAATTTCATAATTAGAAATAAATACATTAACTGTTGAAGTTCAGTGAATTTAGAGCTCATTACATTATTCTGTTTACACTGTGTATTTTTGCAATGTTCTATAATAAAACACTAAAAAAAAATACATTTGTGGGAGAAAAAGGAAGGAGGGAGGGAAGGAAGACTCCCATTTTAGGACCAAATTATTTTGGATGTTCAAGGATGAGTACAGAGGAAAGAATAGAGGGTTCAGTTTGATTGCCCGTGTCCCCTCCACCTTTGGGGGGCATTCCCTAGTGCTACTAAAAAACATGTGACCCCAAGGGCCTTTGTCATATTCAAAGTTAACTTACACGTTACAAATCCTCCCCAAATGATGTAGCAAGCAGGTTTTTAATTCAGACCTAATTGTGCTGCCTAAAGAATAAGACCAGAAAGAGTTTCTAACAATCTCAAATATTTTGCCGTGTAGTTTTTGTAAAACTTTAGAGCAAAAAAGTTTCATTTTCCTTCTTTCTCCAGGGAATTCTGCTACACAAAAACCAATTGTACCTGACAGTTCATTAATCAATCACCAGGATTTTCCATTCAAAGCTGGTATTGTGGTGGCTTGGAAGGGACATAATTGCCATTTCATAATCAACTCACATCACACCAGCATGCAAATCCTTCTCTCAAACTGAGGTTTCTTTACAGAGAGAAGTAAGTGGTCAAAAAGTGAAATCCCTACAGGTCTGATCCAGCTATATTTGCCTCCCCCCCACCAAAAGTACCATATGGCTGACAGGGAAAATAAGTTTTATTATCAACTTCCTAACAATACCACTGGAAAGAAAGGGGAATGAAAAGTTCATTGTCAAGTGAAAGGAACTCTGAGAAAGTATTCTAACATTATAACAAGATGAATATTAGCTAAGATCAGTGAATTAAGAACATGAAATCTTTAAGCTACAAAGGCCACTCCAGTGCAAATTACCATGTCCTGTGATTACATCAGAGCCTAAAACACCTTTGATAGGGATACGCTCCTTTAGGGTAGGCATGACTCTTTAGAGCTCCCATTTAAAGATTTAAAATGGGATATTCCTGAGGATAATATAAAAAATCCTTACCATCTTTTAGTAACATAAATGTGTTTCCCTTACTACAAAACACTAGTTCTTCCCCAGGATTGTGTTCATGGAGGGGCATGCCTCACCTTCACAAATTTGCCAAGAACTAGACCTCTAGCACTAGAGCACACAACAGAGTGCCTGACAGGTAACAGGGGCTAGCAGAGTCTCCTTATACTTCCTGAGGAAGGAAGGGCATAAGAGAAAAAGCTAAGTCTCCTGTGCATATTTACACCTAACATCAGAAGACTGAATTCACACATTAGAATAACCTAGTAGATTTGAGAAGAAAACAAAGAGGAAAAGAGAGCAAGCATCCTCCAATTCCTTGAATTATTTCCACTGATGAAAGTTTAAAAAGTAAAATTCTCTTCCAGATGTTCTTCTCTTGAGCCAAACACGTAGTGCTGTGACTGACACATAGACTTCTTACCTCGATGCCAAACAAACTTCCTGAAAAAGGACGATCAACAAAGCGGGGCTTATAGGTAAGCACTGTGGTGCCTTTTAGAATAATGGCATTGGTATCGAAGCAGGACACATCTTCAACGACCACAAACTCTGTGCCTGAAAAGGACAGCATTGTCAATCAAGCCAAATCTAGGAAGCTGGAAAACAGCAGGTCGCTTCAAACATGCAGCCTATTTCCACCAAGCAAGAATATTAACTAGTAAGATTTATTATCCTCCAAGATGTCTACTGACATTCTGCTTTGCTGTCATTGTGAATAAATTCTTTGTGTCTGGCCAGGTACAGCTAAAAGAACAGAGCACTGCACTGGCAGAAAAGAGTAGAATGTGCTTTCTCTTTTTAGCATGTAGTTTTAAACTAGGAGAGAAACTGCATCCCAGTTCTCCTGAGAGGCCTAACAGATTCAGATTTTGCTGAGAAAATCTCCAAGTGATGACCTGATTTAAAATCCCAGGAAGGTGATTCAGGTACTAATGTTGGTCAGGCATCCTAAGTCACTGTGCAACATCCATGTAGCTGTTTACAAAGTTGCTTACAAAGAAAGTAGACCAATTCAATGCTGAGATGTTTAAATCAGTGGGTTTTCTACTCATTGGTACATGGCAAATTTCGCTGTTTTGCACTGTGTCTTCACCAAAAGCTATGTGTAGATGGAGCTTTTGTAACAGTACCCATTTAAAATGCATAGTGTTAGCCAGCTTCACCAAAACCATTGAACAGTGGGTAGGGTAGCACAAAAACTGCAATAAACACATAGGTGCATACTGATGGACTAGAAGATTTACCAGTCAACAAAAGCAAGAGTAAATCCACGTATAGGAAAATATTCTTTTTGTAAGGAAAATCTCAATCCCCTCATTTATCTTCTAAACAGAGATTTTTCAGATACCCAATTTGCCTAAACACAGTAAAGAATCTGTTGGGACCCTAAAGATTAGAGAGAGAACTGAAGCCAGATTTCACACTGGGGGAAAAAAAGGACCACTGCCCAGGCGGGTGCTCAGGCTAGGCAGATGTACTAGGCAGGCAGAGGGGACTGACAAAAGACCCACGACCTTCAGTGGGCCAGGCAGTTCACATCTGAAAATGGAAGTCAAGAACTCTGATACCTGTTAGTCTGTAGAAGACAAAAATGCATTAAGTGCTCATGTCAAAAAATGACGCAACAGAGAAATCATCCCATAAGACAGATAGTGAGCCTAACATCCAAACTAAGCTCCAGTGAATCACCTGTTACATTGATCTTGACCTCCAGGTGCCTTTCATTGGACACAGGTAGGGAAGACCGCTTGGTAACTATTCCACTCTTCACAGTTTTGGGAACTATAGCAGATTCACTGCTAGAGTTACGGTGGCGAGAAGGTGTAGCGTTTTGTTTCTTGATATCACTGGGAGTGTACAGAAAATCATGGACTAAAAGTAGCCAGTCAAATATAAGAAACACCCGGAGATTGTTGAGAACTACTGTAAAACAGGAGGAATCTTTGGTAGATCTACAAGACAGACAGAAAAAAATTAATAAAAACAAACAATGTGTTTCAATAACCTGCAAATATATTACTCAGTTTTGGCAGGTTAGAAAACTATCTGTACCTACTGATTTAAATTAGGAAATATTCTAATGTTTTCTAAACTACGCAACTCATTCAGTGAATACATCAGTCATATTTTTAAATAAGAGAACAGTGTTAGCTTATTTTTAAACAAAGCAGAACGGTATAGCCCAATAGTTCTCGAGTGAGATGGTTTTGTTCCCCAGAAGAAATGTGGCAATGTCTGGAGACATTTTTGATTGACATTTTGGGACTGTAGTAGCAGCGGGGGTAGCGGGGTTGTTACTGGCATCTGGCAAACAGAGGCCAGAGGTGCTGCTTAACCACAATGCACAGACAGCAAGGAATTATCTGAGCCAAACGTCAACAGGCACTACGGTTGAGAAACTCCGATGTAAAAAGAACACAGGCTTTGAAGTCAGAGACTTAAATACTGTCCCTTACAAGTTTTTTGTATGTTGTATTGAGTTAACTCAGCTACCTTTGTACAGGCTATTTCCTCACTTGTAAGATGAGGAATATTAATATGAGAAGAAATAAAGCACCAGACACCTAACAGGTAATTGATAAATGTCATTTTCCTTCCCTATGGCTATTCCAAGATCAGTGACGCACTCTTAATTTGATGTCTAGAACCACTTCCTTATAAACACCAAGTTTACACACTAGTACTAAATATTACGGTTTGTCTAACTGAAATTGACCTGAGAGCCCAGATCTTTTAGCCTGAGAAGGAGAACAAATAAAATGACATTTACCATGAGTATATCCCCAAGCAACCGAGAGATGGTGCCGCTGGGGGCCAGGGAGCCCTTGCTTCATGGCCTGCTCTACTTCAAACTCTATATTTAAAGTGAAAACCTGAGGAGGACCTTAAGGACCGCCCTCAAACCATGGTGTATGTAGTCAGGGGCTTTATCCAGGCCTTACTGATACGTGAGCAGGCCAGCCCCACTAATGGCTAGGACATTACCCCTACTCTACCCCGATGGGGAGGACGAAGGGAACACGAGCTAGAGACATACTCATATAGGGTTTTCTGGGTCAACTGGGTTCTGAAACCCAAAAGAGAGACTCTAGGACTCTAGCTAGTACACGTACCTGGTTCCCTACCCTAAATAGTGCTCCTATCTGGAAAAGCTACTTTGGAGACATTTCTAAGACTGTTTTCTTTAGTCTTTCCTTTCTCCTAAACCTGGCTTGCTGCCTCCAGTAAAAGAGCATCGTGATGCATGTCTCCTTTTTACAGAGACAGCATTTTTCACAGAAATACTTTACCCTTTTGTAATAGAGAAAAAATGTTGCCCTCAGTAAAATTTTTCCACCCCAATTTGAACACATTGTCAGAGCTGTGCACTAGCTAGAAAGTCACAGTGTGTTGAATCCCTTTTCTGGAAAATATTTCAAGCCTTTAAATACTGTGAAGTGATTTATATTTGACATGCAAAATCCCAACAGAAGAGTAATTCTTCTTGAGACACGGAAGGCGTTCAAAATTTCCAAGCAAAAGAACATTTTACTCCTCTCACCAACAATGGTATTTCTGTTAGCAAGAGCCAAGGTAAGACTTTATTATTTGACTCCAAGAAATAATATACTTTAAATACATAAATAATATTTTGAGGCTCCTTGTGTATTAAAAATATGATTAAGTGACGGACAGCGCCTGTGGCTCAAAGGAGTAGGGCACCGGCCCCATATACCAGAGGTGGCGGGCTCAAACCCAGCCCCAGACAAAAACGGCAAAAAAAAGGAAAAAACGAAAAGGAAAAAAATATGACTAAGTGAGACAACGACCTAATCAATAATAATAAAACAAACTCTGGGCGGCATCTGTAACACAGTGGGTAGGGCGCCGACCCACATACCAAGGGTGGCGGGTTCGAACCCAGCCCTGGCCAAAACTGCAACAACAAAAAAAAATAGGCGGGCATTGTGGTGGGTGCCTATCGTCCCAGCTACTCGGGAGGCTGAGTTAGAATCACCTAAGCCCAGGACTTAGGACCTTGCTGTGAGCTGTGACGCCACGGCACTCTACCAAGGGCGATAGAATGAGGCCCTATCTCTAAAAAAAAAATAAAAATAAAAAAAACTCAGAAAGAGGGCAGCGCCTGTGGCTCAGTTGGTAAGGCGCTGGTCCCATATACCGAGGGTGGTGGGTTCAAACCCGGCCCTAGCCTAACTGCAACCAAAAAATAGCCAGGCGTTGTGGCAGGCGCCTGTAGTCCCAGCTACTCGGGAGGCTGAGGCAAGAGAATCACTTAAGCCCAGGAGTTGGAGGTTGCTGTGAGCTGTGTGCGGCCATAGCACTCTACCGAGGGCCATAAAGTGAGACCCTGTCTCTACAAAAAAAAAAAGAAAAAAACTCAGAAAGAAACTGTTTGGACCAAGCACATGCAAGCCTCTTGTCCAAATAAACATCTTCGAACAAAGAAAGTGCAAAACACAACCGTCTCAGCATCTCATTGCAGTCAGACCCACAGTGAGAAACAAGGTAGCCCTGACCACTATTAGAAGAGACATGTGCTTTGAAGTCAGAGACTCAGGTTTGAGTTCTGACTACTTGACCTACCAGCTGGGTGACCTTAAAAAGAGTTACTTAATTATTCAGTAAACCCAGCTGGAAAAAAAGAAAAAAAAAAAAAGTTACTTAACCCTTCTCCAAGTTTCTATCTCTGCATCTGTAAAATGAGGAGGAAGTCACCTACTCCGTAAGCCTGCAAGGATTAAAGTGACTGCAGGTGAAGGGCCTAGCAGGGACCAATAAGGGGCAATTAGCATTACTACTCTAAACAAAAGTTAACACAGAAGTTTAAATGTCCACTTTGCTAAACTTTGTAAAAGCATATGGAGAGAACACAACCTCTCTCTATTAAAAAAGAAAAAGAATGAAAACAAAAAAGAAAAAAAAGACCCTAAACCCAGAGGAATTCTGAACAGCCACATTGAAATGTCAGGCATACATAAACATATAAATGTAAGAATAATCCTCATAATATTTTTTTCTTTTTTGCCTTAACTACAAACTTTTCTCCAACCTTCCCATTTAGTGGTTTATACTTACAACATCTCTGATGACATTAAGCATTAATAGAATGAAACTGACCTTGGTTCCAAAGGTCTCCTTTTAGATTTTCATTGAAAAATTTCTTTAGATCAGTCATAATTTTTCAGTTTTCAGGCTAGGCTCAGTCATAAAATCTCACAGTAATGTAGCATAAAATAACATAAGCACATCAGTAATAACAGCTATGATCTATGTCAAGCAATATGCCAGAATTATTTTAATTATTACCTCTACCTTATGAAATGTGTATAGTGTTATTTTTTCTTTTTCTATTTTATAGAAGAGGAAGTTGAGGCTCAAAGAGGCTGAACAACTTGTTCTGGGACACATAGCTAAAAAGTAGGTCGGTCTTCATTTATAGGGAGGTTGATTTTAAAGACCTGGTTCAAATCAATGCTGAACTACTTTTTTTAAAGGCAACAGAGACACCTTTTGGCCAATAAATAAAACTGCAATGAATAACAGGTCAATATACAGAACAGTTCCCTGATTAGCCATCATCTATTTCTCTTTTTAGTGATTCCTTGGTCCTCTGATGTTCTAAAGCCAACATGGACTTAGCTCACTGGCCATAAAAGGGAATATTTCCATAAGAAAGGCAGAGTTAGTATCTGATCTACTACCTGAAATGCAGTTCAATCTGAATGGATCCCTGTGTAGTGCTGCTGTTCTTAGAGGGCTGAAAGATACAATTGAATACATTTGTCACACCAGGGCTGGTCTTCTGCCCAACATAGCGTGTGTCAAAAGCCATCATGGAATGGGAAACCAAGTTAATGGACTTGGTTTGGTTGGAAAAACTCTCATAGAGCAGTTTACATTTCTTGAAGTCAAATCTAAAAGGGAAAAAGAACAGGAAGATGTGACACATAATTCTTAAACTTTATAAAAGTATATAAAAATTCAAGGTATTAAGAACAAAATCATAAATACAGTAGAACTTCCATAGTTGACCCACCTCCTTAAATTGACCTGATTTTCACAGACATGACAGGCACCACAATATCATTCCAGTAGGCCTAGTTCCTTACGTTAACCACCTCTGCATGTTGATCAGTTTGTTACAGCTCCTTGGGTGGTCAAATTACAGAGGTTCTACTACATACCTAAGCTCTCCAAAGGAGAACTTTCATTCTGAGCGAGATCTCTCATTAATTTTCTTAACAGATTCCTCAAAATGGATTTGGTGCCATTTTGCCTACTTTTCCAACTCCAAGAAGGTTATCTTGTTCATAGGAATTCTGTGAGCAATAGAATACCACATACTTACAATATTTTTGATGACTATTATATAATAGTATACTGGGAACAATCAGAACAAATAATATTCTTCATATCAATAAATAATTCAACTTGTCTACCCACAGAAAAATGCCTTTGGAACTGCCTATTTTAAAAAAATAAGAGAAAGGCCAGACATGGTGATTCATGCCTGTAATCCTAGCACTTTGGGAGACCAAGGCAGGAGGACTGTTTGAGGCCGCAAGTTTGATGCCTGCCTGAGCAAGAGTGAGATCCTGTCTCTACAAAATAGAGAAGTTACCCAGGTATGGTGGTATACACCTTTAGCCCCAGCTACTCAGGAGGGAGATGTAGGAGGATCACTTGAGCCCAGGAGTTGGAGGTTGCAGTGAGCTAGGATAGTGCTACTACAATCTAACCCAGATGACAGAGCAAGGCCCTATCTAAAATAAATAAATAAAAACTGCAATGAGTAATTCATAATCACTCAGCACCACTGTGACAACACCTACAGAATTATTCTATACTGAAAAAAACTAGGGCATAGCCAGCCATGAGAAAAAATTGCTGGCACACAAACCTATCAATCTGGGAACCCAGATTGACTACATCATGTTCTCATCATCTGAAATCACAGCAGATCATCAAGGGAAAGACAAACTAGAAGTGGGGAAATTACTAGCCTATTTTCAAATACTGAACCAATTTTCCAGGTACAAGACTTTGTGTTAGTCAGAAACTCTATCTGGGCAGGCACAGTGGCTCACGCCTGTAATCTTAGCTCTTTGGGAGGCCAAGGCAGGTGGATTGCCTGAGCTCTGAAATCCAAGACCAGCCTGAGCAAGAGCAAAATCCCGTCTCTACTAAAAAAACAGAAAAAAGTAGCCAGGCATTGTGGCGAGTACCTACAGTCCCAACTATTCCAGAGGCTGAGGCAAGAGGATCACTTGTGCCCAAGATTTGGGGTTGCTGTGAGCTGTGACTATGATGCTACAGCACTCTACCTAGGGTGACAGAGTGAGACTCTGTCGCCAAAAAAAAGAAAAGAAACTCTATCTGGAAAATAACAGCATAATTCCCCAACCTTACAGAGCTGATAAGAGATCAAATTAAAAGGTTAGGACGTGTGAAAATACAACGCACTCTTTAAAGCTCTACACCAGTAATCACAAATCCATACACCTACACTGACTGAGCAAGTGATATTTATAAATAAGTGAACTGCTAGATAAGTCCACGCCCCATCTAAAGGGAGTGGTTGCTAGTCAGCTTCCAGGTGACTCCTAGTGAGACCTAGTATTGCCAAAGCTTCAATTTGTCTAACAAAGCTGAAAAGGGTTTCCCTTTTTAAACATTGGCCAGTGAGGCAGTCATCAGTGCTGCACACTAGATAGTTGTGGACCTCCCTCCCTGTAACTATCCAGGCACACAAGAAGACAGCACTTCCTGCCTGTGCTGCACTGTGGGAGCACATTCTAGCTCCAAGTGTTTGCCAGAGCATTTAACTGCCATTCAAGAGCATTCAGAGCTCTTGTTTTTCTTTCTGGCACATTAAAACACTGGCTACACTGTCACCCTGAATGATTCCAATGAGCAGAACAGCCTGGGACCCACAGTGGTCCGAAGAAGAAAAACGTCTTCACTCTTTTAAGTCACTGGTATGTGGGGTTCTCTGTTACCATAGCATAATCTAATCTAACCCGTCTCGGCTGACAGAGGAATAAATTTAAACTTGTATAAAGCACTGCGTAGACCAACCTAAAAGCACTCTGAAGACCACACTCTACCTGTGGACCACCACTCTGTAACCTCTGCTCTATGCTAACATAAAATATGTATACTATTTGGATTATTGTTATTAAAAGTAAAATAATACAATTAAAGCCATACCTGGCTAGGGACCCGGCACCTTCTTTTCCCTTTGGATCTTTGAGCTCCAGGCTTACATTTACCATATCGATGAGGAAGCACATGCAAGTGTATACTTCTCCGCTCAGAACAGTCTACAAGAGGAAAATACTGATCAGTCCGCAGCTGTGGATGCCAACCTAAAGATGGGTTAGTATGTCAAGAAATCTAATTTCCTTGTTGTTTTGCCTTCTTTCTCCAAGTAAATTTCAGGAATATATACACAGGGTTGCCATCAGCCGAGACTAAGATAGTTATAAAAGAACATGAGGTCTCACTCACATGAATTCTTGGATCTTGTAAATCATAAGGCCGCATAAACTCCTCTATGGGCTCTCCAAGGTTGTTCTCTAGTAAGCCGCGGATCAGCTTGTATTTGCACAGATCCAGGGAGCAGTGCACCGAGGAGAGATTGCCATGGACGGACACGTCTGGCACAGTGTGACTTATTTCTCTATGAAACAGAAAAAAGGTCTTTTTTATACAAACAAGTCCTAACTTAACATTGACATAGCTCACACCCAAATATAGGGCTAAAAGGTACCCATCTATCTCAGCAACCAATTAATTTTTAACTTCCAATGACAAAATTTCATGTAGCTCTAAACAAAGCAAATTATGACTGTCATGCTTCAATTACAAAAAGCCCCATTTCCCCCAAAATACACATTGAGAAAATCCTCCTATCTAATATGAGCTAACTAACTCTATTAATAAGGAAAACCTCATGAGATGGAAAAATACCTTAAACATTATAGTTGGAAAAGCAATAAAGAAAACTGGTAACTAAAGGACAATGCCAATGTTGCACATTGAGTCCAGGTGGGACATTAGGATAAAGACTAGACAGGTCACTCGCCTTAGCTGGGTTGGGCAGAAGTAAAGTTGTAGATGGCAGGAGGCAGATGTGACATATGTATACCTCACCTTAACACTGAAAAGCTTTCCCACCCCTCCTACGGATGAAGTGGAGATCATGGATCCTACAAACACTATGCTCTGAGCACATACAGCAGAGGGTTAGGATCTGAAGTGGCAGAGGAATATCAAAAATTACTTTGTCTATAGAGAAAAGCCTACATACAATAGTTTTTAAAAACCAATGATGCCATTAACAAAGAAAATCTGAGAAGGATTACCAAAAGCCATCTATAGGTCCTCTTTTTGTGGTACAGGAAGCTGACAGGACACCTTGCGATCAGTACCACCTTCTTCTATATGGGCTAACAGAATGTGATTATCTGCGCATAAACACTGATGGGAGTGGGGAAGCTTTAGATACGCAGAATAGCAAAGCATCTTTTTTATTTTCCTTTTTGGAAAGCACTGCTTCAAAAGAAAACAAAGTGTTCAATTTCTAAATAATGAAGCTCCTCTTAAGACTGCTTAGCCAATAAAACCAAATATAGCCCATGCCAACCATAACTGAACATCAGCCAGAGAGCACTTGAATAACAAGTAAGAGTGAAACACAAACATCCCAGTGAGAACAGCTAAATTGTATCATTAATCCAGAGAGAAACTAAAAAAGTGACATTAAATGACTCGCCCAAATCCAAGAACCATGAAGAGAGCAGCCAAAGAGGGATTAAAATCATACTCCATTACCAGCAAAGAGGCTGCTTTTCAAAATACCACAAATGGAAATCTCCTTTACTATTCGGTCACACCTCATCTTTCCCTGAAGTTGAGAAGCAAAACGTTGCTTTCTCCGAAATCAATGTCCCAAACTGAGTCACACCATATGCTGTAACTGGCAGTGACATTCCTAGTCCATGTACGTGAGCCAGGCAAGCAGAAGTACCCTCAAAGAACTTTATTATACATAACAGCTGAGCATTAGTCCTGAGAGTCAGATTCCGTTGGTTGCAGGTAATTTTCAAGAAGGTTCCCCGCCAGATATTGAACTAATGACAACTGAACTACAGAAATAAGCATCCTGTGTTTGAGGCCAATGCTAAGGTGAACTGGGGTCAGTTCACTAGGCTTTTGGAGTCCTTTCAGATTGTTTCATAGACTAAAACGGGGAACTCCACACCTAAACATTTATACTAATCAAAAGCAGTTCCAGGGTAAACAGCAATAGCAGGTCCCAAACCCATTATGTTTGGAATACAAAATTCAAATGTCCATCTCTTCCAGGATACCTTGGCTTCAATTACTACCTTCCATCACTACCCAAATACAGGCTAAATTCATGTCCCTTCCTCTTTCTTTCCAAAGCACTTGTCATCTTGTTAACACAGTTTTATAACATGGAATCAAATATAAAATTAGAATCACCACTTTCCTTCCTATATCCCTCAACAAAACATAAGCTCCTTCAAGAGCAGATGCTTTCTCTTTCATTACAGAAGCCTTCCTGTCTAGTACACCTAGGGACTCCATAAACTTATGTTAAACAGATAAAGAAATAAGTGAATGCATCTGTTCTTCCAGACTCACCTGAATAGCACTGATTTCCAAGTTACTATTCTACTTACAATAGCTAGTTATTCAAATGTAAAACACTCACTTGTCCAAGTTCCTTTCCACCTGCAATTTCAGCCTACAAGGCTCAGTTAAGAGGCTTCCTCCTGTTTGTCGCACAAAATAAGAAGGGAAGATCAGATCTCCACTACTGCCCTCTGATGCAGTAGAGTATTCTCGTGGGTGCCTCTCTGCAGCAAAGATGTCCATGTCTTGGAGATCCACAACAATGCAATCCAGCAGGCAAACGTGGTCTTCTATAAGGACCCAAGGAAAGGGAGATAATGAAGAAAATGAGACCCAAAAAGGGCTGGCCTTGAACAAAATTTAAAATTCTAAGTAAGTCCATTCTGCCTTTGGAAAATGTTTAGAACTGCTTGCTTCCCCCGGCTGTGTACCAGTCTCCACTGCAGTATCTCTCCAAGCACTGCTCTGTGTGCTCAACACATCCTGCCACCCGGTGCCTATCCTGAGATACCAGATAAGGGCCGATGATGAAATTGGACCTCACATGCAATCACTAAAACAATGCTGTCCAAAGGTTTACAAACTTTTCCCAGCAACAAAATTCTTTTTTCAAACAAATGTAGTAGAACCTCTACAAGTTGATGACCCAAGGGATTGTAACAAACTGGTCAACATATGGAAGTGGTCAACATAAGAAGCCAGGTCTTGGCTCAGCGCCCGTAGCACAGTGGTTGTGGCACCAGCCACATACACCAAGGCTGGTGGGTTGAAACCCAGCCTGGGCCAGCTAAACAACAATGACAACTGTAACAAAAAATCGCTAGGCATTGCAGCGGGCACGTGTAGTCCCAGCTACTTGGGAGGCTGAGGCACGAGAATCGCTTAAGCCCAAGACTTTGAGGTTGCTGTGAGCTGTAACACCACAGCACACTACCAAGGGCAACATAGTGAGACTCTACATCCAAAAAAAAAAAAAGAAAGAAAGAAAGCAACTAGGCCTACTGTGCTGATGTGTATATATGGGGTGTGTCCAGAAAATTAGGTCAACTAAAGGAGGTGGTCAATGTATGTGGGGAGAGGTCACCACTCCAAGTGGTGGTTACTATGGAACTTCTACCGTCACACCTGTAACCACTTCGATTTCCACTGACCAAATCCGAATTCTCTTCATTGTTGCCCAGACAACCAAAATAAGCTCTCCTCCACTACACCTATGTAATTCTGTTCCGTCCCTCACAAAACCATCTGACCCACAAAATACCTAAGTAACCCTTAGAAAAAAAAAATTAGACCAATCCATTCCTTTATACATTTTAATGGTTATGTTTAATCCAAAATTATTTCTGTAAAACTCACTACAAGGCCCTGAAGAAGCCCACTGCCCACTTTTCCAAACTCACCTCAAAACATTCTCGCCTTTGCTCACCGACCCTCAGACTTACAGGCCATCCCCCCTCACCCCAAATGCCAATCAGTTTGGTGCCTAAACAGCCTGAGTGGTGGCATGGCCCTCCTATCTCAATCTAAAAATTGGGTCCTCTCTGCTCTTTTGTCTTTTCCATGATAACATTTATTATAATCCATCAATATTTATGTATTTATTTAATGTTTTTCTCATTAGTCTGCAAGTACTGTTGTGGCAGGCACTGTGTCTAACAGAATGTTAACATAGTAGGGAGCAAAACGTTACGACACCTTGCGTGAAGTGGAACTAAATAAATCAGTTTTTCATTGGTTGCTTACATTGATAAATATATGAAATAGATAAAAATAGAGCTGACCTGGTAGAAGAGGGTAAGAAATAGGAATGAAGTAGGCTATTGAGATTCCCTAGGGTACTATCCTAAAATACCAGGACTACATGGAAATAATGTGAAAACCACTGTCTTAATTCATGGTCATATATCACTAATAGGGGAATTTCAGAAAAAAAAAAATCAGTACAAGAAATACTGTTGGAAAAGAGAACTTCTATCTATAAAACATCTCAAATCACTTCATTTTTTTCTTTTTTTATGAGACAGAGTCTCACTGTGTTGCCTTGGGTAGAGCGCCATGGCCTTATAGCTCAGCAACCTCAAACTTTTGGGGTCAAGAGATCCTCTTGCCTCAGCCTCCCAAATAGCTGGGACTACAGGCGCCCGCCACAACACTCAGGCTAGTCTTGAATTCCTGAGCTCAAGGATCCACCCACCTCAGCCTCCCAGAGTCCTAGGATTACATGTGTGAGCAAACGCAGCAGGCCTTAGCAAATCACTTCATAAAGACATCCACCTATACGTAAGACTGGTCTTATTCCTAATCATCAACGCCATCTTAGCATCAATAATAACAGATAACATCTGTCCGGTGGCCCACAGGTGCCTCCTCTTCTAAGCTCCGTATGTGCTATGCATGCAGACTAACAGGCAACACCATGCAGGTTAAAAATCAGGTTCTGCAATCAGACTGCCAAAATTTATACCCCAACCCTTCTACTTACTAGCTACATAACCTTGGGCAAGTTAAGTAACTTAATCTCTCTAAGCCTTGGTCTCTTCATCTGTAAAATGGGGATAAAAACAAAACCTGAGGGCGGTGCCTGTGGCTCAGTGAGTAGGGCGCCGGCCCCATATGCTGAGGGTGGCGGGTTCAAACCCAGCCCCGGCCAAACTGCAACAAAGAAAATTAGCCAGGCGTTGTGGCGGGCGCCTATAATCCCAGCTGCTCGGGAGGCTGAGGCAAGAGAATTGCGTAAGCCCAAGAGTTAGAGGTTGCTGTGAGCCGTGTGACGCCACGGCACTCTACCGGAGGGCGGTACAGTGAGACTCTGTCTCTACAAAAAAAAACCTGAGAGAGGAGTTATGCAAATAAAATAACTAATGTAAACAATGCACCACAATGCCTGGCATGCAGTGCTCCACAGCAACCTCCACCAGGGTGTAGATTAAGATGATCTCACTTCATCACCCATATAACTACAAATCAGGTGGTGCCTGTAGTTCAGTGGGTAGGGCACTGGCCACATACACCAAGGCTGGCGGGTTCAAACTCGGCCCAGGCCAGCTAAAACAATGACAGCTAAAACAGAATAATAGCCAGGCCCTGTGGCGAGAGCCTACAGT
Organism: Nycticebus coucang; assembly: GCF_027406575.1. Taxonomy (NCBI): domain Eukaryota; kingdom Metazoa; phylum Chordata; class Mammalia; order Primates; family Lorisidae; genus Nycticebus; species Nycticebus coucang. The sequence goes on along the minus strand of NC_069801.1, from coordinate 9,035,640 downwards.
CCCCGCTACTTGGGAGGCTGAAGCAAGAGAATCACTTAAGTCTAAGAGTTTGAGGTTGTGTAAGCTGTGACGCCACTCTACAGAGGACAACAGCTTGAGACTGTCTCAAAAAAATATATCTATATCTATATATATATAAACACTACAAATCACTTTCCTTGTCACCTTTAGGACTTCAAGGTGCTGTAGGCAGCTAACCACTCCTCTGATCACTTAGCAGCCTCCCTCGGCTAGTGCCCTGCTCCTCTCTTTGCAGCTAATCAGATCCTGCCTCTCTCTCTCTAGCGCCTTGGTACAGTGCCCCATTTATCCGGCACATCACCCATAAGGAACACTTTTTTTTTTGTTTTTTTGTCTGTCTCACTTTGTCTAGCTCAAGACAACCTCAGACTTCTGGGCTCAAACAATTCTCTCTTGCCTCACTCTCCTAAGTAGAGGGCAATACAGGCACCCACCACAACACCCAGCTATTTTTAGAGGCGGGGTCTTGCTCTAGTGTAAGCTGGTCTGGAACTCGTAAGCTCTGGTAATCCGTCCGCTTCAGACTCCCAGAGTGCTAGGATTACAGGCATGAGCTACTGCACTCGGCCCTAGGAACACATTTTTTAAAAGAGCCAAAATAAGGTTCTCTTTTGGAATGATTAATTCTTACATTGGAGTGAAGAATACCAATAACTGGATGGCTTGTGTCTTTTAAAAATGGTTACTTATAGCTGGGCGTAGTGGCTCATGCCTGTAATCCTAGCACTCTGGGAGGCCAAGGCAGGTGGACTGTTTGAGCTCACCAGTTCATGACCATTCTGAACAAGTGCGAGATGCCATCTCTAAAAATAGTAGGGCATTATAGCAGGCGCCTGTAGTCCCAGCTACTTGGGAGGCTGAGGCAAAAGAATCGCTTAAGCCCAAGAGTTGGAGTTTGCTGTGAGTTATGATGCCACAGCATTCTACTGAAAAAAAAAAAAAAAAAAAATAGCCAGGTGTTGTGGCAGGTGCCTATAGTCCCAACTACTTGGAAGGCTGAGGCAAGAGAATCACTTGAGCCCATGAGTTTGAGGTTGCTGTGAGTTATGACACCACAGCATTCTACTGAGGGTGACAAAGTGAGACACTGTCTCAAAATAAATAAATAAATAAATAAAAAGAATGGTTGCTTATGGTCTTTCTGTTATTTAATTCACACTAATATTTGTTAATGGGTTCTTTTCTATTTTTTAAAACTAAACGGTGGGTGGCGCCTGTGGCTCAAGGAGTAGAGCGCCGGTCCCATATGCTGGAGGTGGCGGGTTCAAACCCAGCCCCGGCCAAAAATAAAAATAAAAAATAAAAAATAAATAAAACTAAATGGTAACTTGCAGGGATGGTGTCAGAGAGTGGCCTGGAAGGGCGCAGGACTCTTTGTAATTACTTAATACTATCACCATCTAGTCTAATGGCAACTATCTTGGCTTACAAGAAAAAAGTGTTAATTAGGCTATCTAAAATCTATTTACACTGTGTCTGGCTAATTTGGCCATACCCTGTAAGTCACCTGATGCTAAATCTACACCTAAGACTCTTACACCTTCTAAAGGAAACTCAAAATCCAATCATCGCTTAAAAAATGCTGTCTCTTTGCTGGCATCTGCTTATACACAATGTGAATTTCCCCACTGTCATTGTGAAGCTCTTTTTCTCCTCATTTACCTGGACTAATAGAAACTTGGCCAACAGACAGTGTGGCTTGTGACCCTCGCTGCTTCATGGAGATACTGGGCACAAACTCACTCTTCAGGCTTCCAAGACTCATTCCACCAAGAGGCATCATAAACTGCCCCTGGCTAGAGGTCCCCTTGGAGTCCTCTGTGCTTGTCATTTTCCTCATACTGTGTTTGGGAGTACCCACTGGGGAAGCTGAAGGCACGGATTCCTGGGAAGAAATAAAATATCATTAGAATGCAGGACTGGGTGGGGGGTGACAGTGGTGATGTGACTGTATCTTTAATCTCCCAGAAGTCTCATTCCATTCCTTCAAAGAGCACTATTTGCACTTCCTCAGCCTTCCAGGTCCCATAAGCAAGAGGCAAATGGAGTCATGATATTTACTGCATTATCTGGAGAGATGTTACCTATAATTCAATACCTGTTGAAAGCTATAGCAATTTTATAGAAAGATACCATCTTTTGGCTCAAGAGCAAATTTGAAGATGCCAACTGCTTCAAAGAAGTTAATCTAGGTCAAATGCAACAAAAGCAAATCCCTCAGCTACATGACATATTGTTGCTTTGCTGGAGTGCAGGAACAGTTACTGTTCTAAGAAGATAAATCTAATAGCAGTGTGGCTCCAGTGTAATTAGGATGTAGTAATGTCTGCACTTTCTAGAAATCTCCTCTCATTGGTTTACATTTCCAATCGCTCTAAGCAACTGAGGAAATGAAAACAAATGGGAAATGAAAGAAGTTAGCCATTCCTATTATGTTTCTGGTCAAGGACATCAAAATTAAAAAGGGCTAACACAGAAGAAAATAACTCCTATTACTTTCCCTACATACTTAGTACCTTCAATTAATTGCTAACAGTGGAAAATCTATTTCACTAGGATGATTCGGTGAGGACTTTCAACAACTTCAACAAGGCCTCAGGGCTACATAACCCTTCAGCTCCTGCATCACCAGCTTGAGCCCAGTTAGCCCTGCTGACTCACTTACATGCAGGCTGGGAGGAAGACTGGCTCTCCCTCTCACACTGCTTACAATGTTTACTTCTCTCAACTTTAAACAAAATACTGCTCCCTTTCACAGTGATCTTGAGTAGTAGTTACCAGTAAAAGAAATCAGTTTTTACTTTCTGCATTTTTTTTTCGCACAGCAAATTACTAGGTAAATGCCATTATTTAAGTATTTCAACAATAAAAAAACCTTGCCTCTCACTTAGTTTATTTAAACTCTGGGAAGTGTTTGTTGTTCTTTCATTTTTTTCTTTCATCTCTACATCCTCTCCATAGTTGGTTTAAATAAATCAATGGCTTGAGGAGATTAACCCAAAGCTTTTGAAAGACTCTTACTTAGAAATTACGGTTTAAGTACAAGCTATGGTTGAAGAAATGAAAGGAAAACATATGCAAAAAACTCAAACTTGTACTCATTAAGACATGGATTTATGTAAAACAATTCCAAACACACAGGAGTCATAGAACTCAAGGGCAAATAACCCCTTTGGAAGCTTTGATTTCAGAGTTATTTCCTGGTCTTTAACCACTGGAATGCATATTAGACAAAACTTACACATGCAAAGGTATTAAAGGGCAAACATAAATGCAAAGTGATAGTTGATCATATAGATGCTGATCAATTAAGTCTGACTATATACAAAAGGAAAAGTGAACTTCACAGATACGTTTACCTGATTACAAGTGACACACTGCAAGCAACCCTTATGGAATTCTACAGAACAACCACAGGTATGCAACAAGACAGTTTGTCTAGGATTTAAAGATACGATCACCAAGGAAGGACTATGTAGGGCTAAAAAAAATTACTTTTAATGGGGCATAGAAGGACTTCTTTACATAGTAGAAATGTAATTCATGAAGAAAGAAAAAAAAGAAATAAGCAGGCTTTCCCAAGGAATATTTCAAAGAGTTAGTTTGTGGGGTTTTGTGTTTCTTTTGTTTATTTTGACTACGACCCCTTTTGTGGAGGGCTGACTTTCAATAATGGCAGTGAGGAAGCTGCTCTGCTACAGACAAAACCCCACCCAAAAGCCGTCTAAGAATGGCTTAGTACCAGTTCCGCACACAGTGCCCTGCTTAACAGACGACAGGGCAGCCATCTTTCTAGCCACAACCTGTTTCCCAGAACAAGGAGCACTCACATAGTTTTTAAATTTTCGTTTTCAAGCATGTAAACGTGAATTGATTGCTGAATCCCATAAGGTTTTTCAGAATAGCCAGGAGGCAAAAATGTACATTATACCTTGAAGAAAAAACGATGCTTGTATGCACTCCCACTTAAAATCAAATTCTCAAAAACAAATACGGGATAATTTTTCATTAAAATGCTACAAACTACATGTTATTATTTGGCTTAACAAAACAGAAACCTTTCTGCAAAAATTTCTTAAAAGTATTTTGGCAATTCTTCTTCCAGAGTTAGCTTGTGAAACCATATATAGAAATATCTGATACAGGCTCGGCGCCTGTGGCTCAAGCGGCTAAGGCGCCAGCCACGTACACCTGAGCTGGCGGGTTCAAATCCAGCCCAGGCCCGCCAAACAACAATGATGGCTGCAACCAAAAAAATGGCCGGGCGTTGTGGCGGGCGCCTGTGGTCCCAGCTACTTGGGAGGAAGAGACAGGAGACTCGCTTGAGCCCAGGAGTTGGAGGTTGCTGTGAGCTATGATGCCACGGCACTCTACCCAGGGCAACAGCTTGAGGCTCTGTCTCAATAAAAAAAAAGAAATATCTGATACATAAAATCAATCATTACATTTTTAGAAAGGGTAGAAAAACAAAAATATTACTGAATTTGATCACCCATTCCGGCTATAACTGATCTCTTCCTGAAAATTTTCTTCTGGCTTCAAAATAAAGATATATATAAACAAATACAGTCCCACACTGCATAATGTCCTTATAGTCAACGAAATACCATATTACAGTACCTTATCTATGATTAGATATACTCAGATACACAAGTACTTACCATTTGTGTTACCACTCCCTATAGTGTTCAGTACAATAACATGCTGCACATTTGTAGCTTAGGAGCAAAGGGCCATACCACAGAGTGTAGATGTATAGGCTGTCCCATCTAGGTTAGTGTAAGTACATGCTCTGCATGACATTCAGTTAACAGTGAAACTGCCTGAAGTCACACTAGGACCAGTTTGAACAACACAGTAAGACCCACCTCTATAAAATACATGTTTTAAAACATTAGCCAGTAGTGGTGGCAAGCACTATAGTCCCAGCAACTTGAGTGGCTAAGGTGGAAAGATGGCTTGAGCCCAGGAGTTTTGAGGTTGCAGTGGGCTATAATGATGCCACTGCACTCTAGTGTGGGCAACAGAAGGAGACTCTGTCTCAAAGGAGTAAAAATGAGATCTCCATTAAAAACCCTAAACAGTAGAGTCCAGAGATCTATTCAGTTGGTGAAGACATCCACAAGATAGGGAGATGCATACCCCCATTTCACGGGAACAGGAGCTCCTATACTTAGGACCCTACTGGATCTCACCTTAATGCCCCTTTATCTGGCTATTCATTATTATATCCTTTATATAAACTGGTAAATGCGTTTTCCGGAGTTGTACAAGCCATTGTAGCAAATTACTGAACCTGAGGAGTAAGTTGTTAGAACCACTAATTTATGCCACATCAATCAGAAGTACAGGAGACTAGAGCTGGGCGCATGGCTCATGCCTGTAATCCTAGCACTCTGGGAGGCTGAGATGAGTAGACTGCTGGAGGTCAGGAGTTGGAGACCAGAAACCAGCTAGGGATTGTGGTGGGTGCCTATAGTCCCAGCTACTCGGGAAGCTGAGGCAAGAGGATCACTTGATATCCAATGTACTCCATACTAATATGATATCAATACATAAACAATGACATATTCCCAAGAACTATAAAACACTATCATAGTCCAGTTTGAGGGTAGAGAGAAGTGGGAGCAGGGGAGGGGAGGAGATGCACGGCAGAGGGAGGGAGGGCAGGAGGCTGAATCTCACCTCCTGTGCACATCGTGAGGGTGGATAACACGCCCCCGGGTGAAGGGCTCTGCTACAAATGGAACTTTACCCTGGAAGTGAGAACAATGTAACCTAAATATTATACCCTCATATTAATTTGAATAAAGTTTAAAAAAAAATAAAAAGCATTTAAATAAAATGAGATAATTATAAAGCAAAAAGTGGATCACTTGAGCCCAGAAGTTTGAGGTTGCTGTAAGCTATGACACCACAAGGACTTCACAGAAGGCAGCATAGTGAGACTCTATCTCAAAAAAAAAAAAAAAAAGAAGTATAGGAGATTGGTGTCTGACGTACAGGGGAGTCAAGTGGGACTAGATCTGTGGGGTCTGTTCAAACTACAGGTAGTTGTCAAAACTGAGTGACTGCAACACCTGGTTGGTATCCAGAGAGTTGGAGAAGGGTTGGCGTGAAGGAAAAACCAACACTTCTGGTGTGAGATGTGTGGTGAGTAGTTTCCTTTTATACGTAAAGAGCTTAGCACAGAGCAAGTGCTGATGTATAAGCATTAACAAATAGCACCTATTTATTCCTATTTTTGTCAGTCTTAAGATCTTAAATCTTATGTATATTTTCTCTTTTTTTATTATTAAATCATAGCTGTGTACATTAATGCGATCATGGGGCACCATACACTGGTTTTATAGACCATTTGACATACTTTCATCACACTGGTTAACATAGCCTTCCTGGCATTTTCTTAGTTATTGTGTTAAGACATTTTATATTCTACATTTGCTAAGTTTCACATGTACCCTTGTAAGATGAACTGTAGATGCTTATGTATATTTTCCAAAGGCTCTCTCTACCTATGTTATTAGCTATCAGACTAAATAAAGGCTTAACTAGCTGAGAATTTCAGTAAGTGCTTTCCTGACAGGGTAAAATGAGTTTGGACAGAGTAAGCAAACAGACTGAAAGGCTGCTGCGGAAACCAACAAGGAATGGTGGAAACGCATGCCAAGAATGACAAGACCTCACCTCTTGTTACAGAAACATCACTCAGTCCCTCAAATGCAAAAATGGGCGGAAGGGGGCCAATTAAACTAGCTCCAAGGTCCTCTCAACTTTAACAGGACCTTGGAGTCCTCCATTTTTAGCATGGAGCATTTTAGGTGTTTCCATTTTTATTGTTTATTCTCAAAAAACTCTGGTTCTCCCAAGTGTAAAATGCAAATAACAACAATCCTCATCTTAATTACCCCCAAACAATGTTGTAAGGAATAAACATGTGCCAAAGTAATCAAAAACTATAAGGCAGTATGTTATATAAATTTTTATTAAGACATTTTTATTTGTTTATTTTTTTAGAGACAGAGTCTCACTTTACCGTCCTCAGTAGAGCCGTGGCGTCACAGCTCACAGCCACCTCCAACTTTTGGGCTTAGGCAATTCTCTTGCCTCAGCCTCCTGAGTAGCTGGGACTACAGGCACCCACCACAATACCCAGGTATTTTTTTGTTGCAGTTTAGCCAGGACCAGATTTGAACCCGCTACCCTCGGTATATGGGGCCGACTCCCTGCCCACTGACCCACAAATGCCACCCTCAGACATTTTTAAATGGCTTTAGGAAAAGCATGGGCCAAATCACATCCACTGAAAAAAGTCACATTGTGTAAAAAGTTGGTATCACACTATGTAGAAGGAATACCAGTTAGTACCTACAGTTAGTAAGAGTTGTAATTTATACCGCCTTAATTTATAAAGTTAATTAAAATGTCAGTAAGATGTCAGAAAAATATTCTTCAGGCCATATATCCTACGGTGACTTTTTCCATTAGTTGAACTGAAAACAGAATGGATATTGATTGCTCACCTTATCTTTTAGGGAAAAGGTTCCAGGAAAACCAGCAAAGAGAAACTTATTCTTGACTTTCAACTTCCCCAAATTTGCTACAATGAGATTATTTGATCTGGAACTTTCTGGGATAAGGAGAACAGGAGCACCGGCCTCAATATCCAGGAGAACTCTTGAACAGCGCTGGGCTTGATCTCTCACCTGAAAGAGAAATGAAAATTAACTCAGAGGCTCAAACAACCTCGGGCTCACAAAAGTTTTATGAATTTATAAAGCAATTAATATCACAAAGAATATTCTCTATGACCATCAAGTTAACTTAGAACTCAGTAACAAAAAGATGAAAAATCCCTAAATATTTGGAAATTGAACTACACACTTCTAAATAATCCATGGGTCAAAGGAGAAATCACACAGGAAACAAAAAAATATCTTCACCAAGATAATAAAGAAAATATTAAAATTCTTGGGCAACACTAATGTTTAAAAGAAAAACTGTACTATTACTTTAGAAAAGAATAATTTCAACAATAAAAATTGAAGCTTCTGCCTTATGAAGGTAGAAAAAGAAGAGCAAACAAAACCTAAAGAAGAAAATAAAGAGTAGAAATCGATGACATAGAAAATAAATAGACATTAATGTACACAGCTATGATTTAATAATAAAAAAGAAAAGAAACAGAAAATAAATTAAACATTTATAGAACACTGTTTCCAACACCACAGAACACACTCTTTTTAAATGCAAATGGAATACTGCTAGAGAATGGGTGGGCAGTAATAAAGTCCTCAGTAAGCTAGTTATCTGAAAGGATTGATAAAACTGATAAACTCCTAGCTATATTAATCAAGAAAAAAGGAAGGAAACAAAAACTGCCAATATTAGGGGCGGCGCCTGTGGCTCAAAGGGGTAGAGCGCAGGTCCTGTATGCTGAAGGTGGCAGGTTCAAACCCAGCCCTGGCCAAAAAAAAAACTGCCAATATTCGAAAGGGATGGGGACATTACTACAGAACTTACAGATATTAAAAAGGCAACCTATAAGGGCAGTGCCTGTGGCTCAGTGGGTAGGGCACCAGCCCCATATACCAAGAGTGGCGGGTTCAAATCCAACCCCGGGCCAAACGGCAACAAAAAAATTGCTGGGCATTGTGGTGGGTGCCTGTAGTCCCAGCTACTCGGGAGGCTGAGGCAAGAGAATTGCCTAAGCCCAAGAGTTGGAGGTTGCTGTGAGTTGTGATGGCATGGTACTCTACCAAGGGCGACAAAGTGAGACTCTATCTCTAAAAAGAAAAAAAGGTAACCTATGTACAGTAATAACATATAAAAAGCCAACTACCCAGAGCTAACATTATATTTAATAATGAGTGAGTGAATGTTTTCTCCTACAATCAGGAACAAATCAAGAATATCCAGGCTAAACAATTCTCTTCAATATTGTACTCGAAGTCCTAGTCCATTTGAAAAGGCAAGAAGAAAAACATAAAGAAGAATATAGGTAAGAAAGGAAATAGTAAAACTCTCTTATTCACAGATGATGTAATGATTTATGCAGAAATGCTAAAGAATCTAAAGAACTAGAATAAGCAAGTTTAGCAAGATACACAGTCAACAGGTCAAGAAACAAGTCAATTGTATTTCTTATACTTTCAACATACAACTGAATGTTGAAATTCTTGAAAAATGATATCATTTACAATAGCACAAAAAATCTGAAATACTTAACAAATAAATTTAACAAAAGAAACATAAGACTGGTATACCCAAAACTACAAAACATTGCTAAGAGAAATTAAAAACCCATTTACTTTTTTCTTTTCTTTCTTTCTTTTTTTTTTTTTTTTTGGAGACAGGATCTTACTCTATTGCCCAGGTTGAAGTACAATGGCACCATCACAGCTCACTGCAACCTCAAACTCCTGGGCTCAAGAGATATTCTGAGCTCAGACTCCTGAGCAGCTAGGACTATAAGCCTGTACCACCACACTCAGCTAATTTTGTTTTTTAGAGATAGGGCCTCACTATGCTGCCCAGGCTGGTCTCAAACTCCTGGCCTCAAGCAATCCTCCCACTTCAGCCTCCCAAAGGGCTGAGATGATATGTATGAGCCATTGCACTCAGCCAAAGACCTATTTAAACAGAAAGATATACCATACTCAAGAATCCAAAGACTTAATATTGTTAAGATGTCAAATCTTCACAAATTGATCTACAGATCCAATACAATCCCAACCAAATCTGTAGCAGACTCTATTATAGAAATTAAGAAGATGACTCTAAAATCCATAGGAAAAGCAAATACATAGTAACTAAAAATAGCAAAAACAATTTTTAAAGATAGTTTTTTACAATGTTAAACATACAGTTACCATATGACTCCAATTCCTCTCCTAGGGTTTTACTCAAGAGAGACAAAAATAACTATACAAAACAGCCCCAAACTGGAAACCACCCAAACGTCCATCAAGTGGGCAAGTGAATGAATAAATTATGTTATATTCAAACAATGGAATACAACATAGCAATAAAAAAAACTGCTGATTCTTGCAACACGGAAAAATCTCAAAAGTGCTATTATATGTAAGAAGCCAGACACAAATAACTACGTATTATATGATTTCACTTATAGAATTCCTTTAAAAGGACAAAATTACAGTGATAAAAAGCAGTCCAATGACTACTAGGGTACAAGGATTAGGGCAAAGGAACTAATTGCACAGGTACATGAGAAAACTTTTAGGAATGACAGAAATGCTCTAACCATTGATAGTGATTGTGTTACAAGACAGCATATAATTATGAAAATTCACTGAATTGTGCAATTGAAATTGGATGATTTCATTTTATGTAAGTTATACCACAATAAAGCTAACAAAAATACAATATACTAATATAACAAAATATTACACAATTATTCAAAATGTTATTATTTAAGGATTAGGAAATGTTGCTCATATATTGATCAGTAAAAAAATAGATTACAAAAGTGAGAACAAGACAATACTTTAAACTTTCTACCCTTTTGCTTATTCATATTTTTCTATCTCCTACAGAAAAAGTATTACTTGGCTCGGTGCCCATAGCACAGTGGTTAAGGCGGGCCACATACATGGAGGGTGGCAGGTTCAAACCCAGCCCAGACCAGCTAAACAACTACAACAAAAAATAGCCAGGCGTTGTGGCAGGCACCTGTAGTCCCAGCTACTTGGGAGGCTGAGGCAGGAGAATTGCTTAAGCCCAAGAATTTGAGGTTGCTGTGAGCTGTGACAACACGGCACTCTACCAAGGGCAAAATAGTGAGACTGTCTCAAAAAAAAAAAAAAAAAAAAAAAAGTATTTCTTTTTTTGTTTTCTTATTTTTTTGTTTTTTTTCTTTTTTGAAACAGTTTCACTCCATCGCCCTCTGTAGAGTACCATGGCATCACAGCTCACAGCAACCTCCAGCTCTTGGGCTTAGGCAATTCTCTTGTCTCAGCCTCCCAGCAGCTGGGACTACAGGTGGTGCCACAATGCCCGGCTATTTTTTGTTGCAGTTTGGCCTGGGCCAGGTATGAACCTGCTACCCTTGGTATATGGGGCCAGTGCCCTACTCACTGAGCCACAGGCGCCACCCTGTTTTCTTAGTTGATAAATAAAAATTGTATAAATTTCTGCTGTTTTCTAAAAATAGAAAAATATAACTCTATAATATAAAGGTGTTAAGTTAGAGAATTTAAAAAATACTGTTTCCATTTTCTAACTGTACCTGACTTGTCAATATTATATATCAACTCGTACCTACTCTGTTTGCCTTATTTTTAGGTAAATTGGAAAATTACAAATTAATTCATTTTTATTTTCGAAAATTTAGAGGAGAAAGACACACAAGTAGAAGAAAACTGAGATCACCTATAATCTCACCTATAGAGATAAATACTGCTACCATTTTGGCATTTTAACATAGAGTGAAGAGTCTGAACTCTGATGCCTGACTTAGTTTTTTCCGTTCTTTTTTTTTGTTTGAGACAGAGTCTTACTCAATGAATGCCTTGGGGCTGAGTGCCTGGCATCCTCATAGCTCACAGCAACCTCAACTCTTGGACTCAAGCGATTCTGTTGTTCTAAACCTTGATTATGATTGTGTTACAAGATGGCATATAATTCTTTTTCTTTTTTTTTCCACTTTGTCACCATGGATAGAGTGCTGTGGTGTCATAGCTCGCAGCAACCTCAAACTCCTAGGCTCAAGCAATTCTTTGCCTCAGCCTCCCAAGTAGCTGAGACTACAGGCGTCCGACACAACACCTGGCTATTTTTTATAGATGGGGTCTCACTCTTGCTCAGGCTGGTCTTGAATTGGTGAGCTCAAGCAATTCACCCTCCTAGACCTCCCAGGGGGCTAGGATTACAGGCGTGAGCCATCTCGCCCAGCCAGCTAATTTTTCTATTTTCAGTAGAAACAGGGACTCACTTCTGCTCAGGCTGGTCTCCAACTCCTGAGCTCAAGCGATCCTCCTGCCTTGGTCTCCCAGAATGCCACAATTATAGGTGAGCACCACAATGCCAAGCTTGACTACCTGAGTTTGAATCCCCACTCTAGCCACTTAATTATCTTGATCATCTTAGTTAAATTGTTATGTTCTCTATGACTCAGTTCACTTATCTGTAAATTGGGAATAATAACAAGCCCTACCTCAAAGAGGATTAAATGAGAAAACACACCTAACATACTTGGAGGTGAACATATGTAATAGATATAATTATTATCACATCAACAGCATATCCTTTCAGTCTTTTTTTCCTATAAAGACAGCTCTTTATTTTTTAATTTTTTTTTTTTGAGGCAAAGTCTCACTATGTTGCCCTTTGTAGAGTGCTGTGGAGCTATAGCTCACATCAACCTCAAACTTTTGGACTTAAGCAATTCTTTTGCCTCAGCCACCCAAGTAGCTGGGACTACAGGCACCCAGCACAACACCCAGCTATTTTTTTTGTTGCTGTTGTCATTGCTGTGTAGTTGTCCCAGCCTCAAACCCGCCAGCCTCGGTGTACATAGCCAGCACCGTAACCGAGCCAACTACTCTATTTTTTAAAGTTCAATATATTAACTTACAGATTGAAAAATACTATAACACTTAATGGCATCCTGGATAGCTAGTGTGTGTGTGTGTGTGTGTTGTTGGGAGGCAGAGTCTCACTTCGTTGTCCTAGGTAGAGAGAGTGCCGTGGTGTTATAGCTCACAGCAACCTCAAAATCTTGGGCTCAAACAATTCTCATGCCTGAGCCTCCTGAGTAGCTGGGACTACAGGTGCCCCCTACAATGCCTGTCTATTTTTAGAGACGAGGAGTCCCTCTGACTCAGACTGGTCTTAAACCTGTAAGCTCAGACAATCCAGCCACGTCGGTCTCCCAGAGTGCTGGGATTACAGGCAGGGCCTCCCAGAGTGCTGGGATTACAGGTGGGAGCCACTATGCCCAACCTCAGCTCTTGTATTTTTAACATGCCTTCAGTTATATGTTAATGGGAAAAACATTGAATAATAAGTCAGTCAAACGGAGTTAAGAGTTAGCAGTATTTTCCCACCTATAAAATGAAAGAAACACACCTACCCACCACTACCCCATTAGGTATCATCATAACTAATTATCTTTTTTCCTTCCGGTTTGTATCCTCCCACTAAAATATAAATTCTACAAGGGCAATGGCCTTGTCTTTCTTATTCTGTACTCTATTCCAGACACCTGTGAGATGGCATGATATATCCATCATTCATAAATAACCAAAGAAATGAACAAAAAAAGACTGATGTAAGAATCAAACAAGATAATATATATGAAAGCATTTTGAAAACTCCAAAGCATCATTAATATAAATAATTACTACCAAGTGTACAGCATACTTATTTTTGCTATCTCTATAGTCCTATAACTTGTCACTGGTCACATAGCTTATGGTGGCAAAACCGAGATTCCAGATTCTTGTCCCATGATTTATAAGTTGTATTATTACTTTGCAACCAATATCAATTGCCTAGTAAATAAAGAAGTCTAACAAATATCACAAGATACATGTAAATGGAAGACATAAAAACTTTACATCAGACCTTAGGGGTAAAACAGAAAGGAAATAATTTATATCTGGCCAAATGAAATCTGATCCAACCAATACTCATACTTTTAAACATCACGATTAAAAAGAAATTTAAAGTCCCACTGCATCATTATTTATAGACATAAGAAAATGTAGTAATAAAAATGCAGCTATGGGCAGCGTGTGTAGCTTAGTCAGCAGGGTGCCAGCCGCATACATCACGGGTGGCAGGTTCAAACCTGGCCCGGGCTAAACAACAATGACAACTACAACCAAAAAATAGCCAGGCATTATGGTGGGCTCTTATAGTCCCAGCTACTGGGAGGCTGAGGCGAGAGAATCGCTTAAGCCCAAGAGTTGGAGGTTGCTGTGAGCTGTGATACCACGGCACTCTACCAAGGGCGACAACTTGAGACTCTGTCTCAAAAAAAAAAAATCCAGCTATGGTACCTATAACCCATGGCAAAAAATTTAAAAGAAATAAAAATCCAAAAAAAAAAAAGAAAGAAAGAAAATAAATAAAAATCCAGCTACAGCTACAAGTCAAATACATCTATCACCAATACAATAGTTTTTTTGTTTTGAGGGGTTTTTTTGAGAGAGAGTCTCACTATGTGGCCCTCAGTAGAGTGCCTTGGTGTCACAGCTCACAGCAACCTCAAACTCTTGGACTTACGCAATTCTCTTGCCTCAGCCTCCCACGTAGCTGGGACTACAGGCACCCACCACGGCACCCAGCTATTTCTTGTTGGAGTTGTCATTGTTGTTCAGCAGGCCCTGGCCGGGTTCCAACCTGCCAGCTTGGGTATATGTGGTCAGCGCCCTACCCACTGAGCTACGGGCACCGCCTTAAAGAAAGGAATTTGAATCTCAAACAAAATAGCCTCTTAATCTTATCAGCAAATAAAAGTAAGTCTTTAGCTCCCTCTACAAATCTAAGTAAGTCAAACAGCTGGGATTACAGACTCTTGAGAAGATCAGCTTTTCTTCAAAGTCCCCATACTTAGCAATGCTCAACACAGAAAGTCATTCCTTCAACCTCCTACTTGTGTTATATAATTCCATAAAGCAAAATTTAGATTTATCTTTAAACTCTGCTTAACCCAGGAAGTTAGACCCATTATTCAATAATGCATAAGTTATCTCATTTCCTAACCCAAATGATTCACCACAATATTATAACTTACTACCACTTAAATCACATATGTAAAAACAATTGTTTTAAATGTATGTAACAATTCTAAACAGATAACACTTAGAAGAGTTACACTGACAGTCACAAAATATTCATCGCTCTGAATAAGCAATATTATTTATAGGAATCAATCATAATACAATCAAAAAGTGGAAAAATTCACTTCTGTGAAGATATTCATGGAAGCATTAGTCATAAAAATGAAAACCTAGAAGCAATCTAAATGTCTTATTTTTAAAGTTAAAAAACAAGAAAAGTGTTCAATAAACGAACTTAGAAGGTTATACAGCTAGTACACAGGATAGCTATGAAAAATGCAAAGCAAGGCTGGTCTGAAGGCAGTGAGTCATCTCACTTGACTGTTCACAGTCGGTTACAGATTGAACTCCTTGGTCTACTCTTTCCCCCCTTCTCATTACTGCACTTGACTAGTCTTTTTTTTAATTAATTAATTTATTTTTATTGTTAAATCATAGCTGTGTACATTAGTGCAATCAAGGGGTACAATGTGCTGGTTTCATATACAATCTGAAATATTCTCATGGAACTGTTCGACGTAGCCTTCATGGCATTTTCTTAGTTATTGTATGTAGACATTTGTATTCTGCCTTTAGTAAGTTTCGCCTGTACCCATTCTAAGATGCACCGTAGGTGTGGCCCCACCCATCACCCTCCCTCCACCAAAATCTCCCTCCTCCCTTCCTTGTGCACTTGACTAGTCTTAAAAAAAAAATTTTTTTTTTTTTTTAATGGGCAGTGCCTATAGTTCAGTGGGTAGGGCACCAGCCCCATATACCAAGGGTGACAGGTTCAAACTCAGCCCCGGCCAAACTGACACGAAAAATAGCAGGGTGTTGTGGCAAGTGCCAGTAGTCTCAGCTACTCGGGAGGCTGAGGCAGGAGAATCACCTAAGCCCAGGAGTTGGAGGTTGCTGTGAGCTGTGATATTACAGCACTCTACCCAGGGCAACAGAGTGAGACTCTGTCTCATAAAAAAAAAAAAAGAAAGAAAGAAAAATGCAAAGTAAGATGAAAAGAGACTCCTAAAAAGGCTAAGAAAAAAAGCTAGATTCCAAAAGCATATGCATAAAATTATCACACTTTACTGTATATACTATATGCTATTCCTTCAAGTTTTCCTGAAAAGCTTGTGTAGGCCATAAATGTAATATCACTTTATGCCCCAATAACTGCTCCAAAGTAAAAGGTCTGACAGTACAAGTGTTGGCAAGGATATGAATTAAAAGCAATTCTTTTTGTTTTTGAGACAGAGTCTCAAGCTATCCCTGAGTAGAGTGCCGGGGTGTCACAGCTCACAGCCACCTCCTACTCTTGGGCTTAAGCATTCTCTTGCCTCAGCCTCGGAAGCAGCTGGGACTACAGGCACTCGCCACAACGCCCGACTATTTTTTGGTTGCAGCCATCATTGTTGTTTGGCGGGCCTGAGCTGGATTCGAACCCGCCAGCTCTAGTGTATGTGGATGGCACCCTAGCCACTTGAGCTACAGGCACCAAGCCAAAAGCAATTCTTATACACTGCTACTGGAAGAATATAATTGAGACACCTGTTTTGGAAAAAAAAAATCTGCCATTATTTGGTATAAGTAAATATGCGCATACCCTATGGCCCAGAAATTTCACTCTGTGGTAGCTCAGAGAAACTCTGACAAATGTGCTCCGAGAGTCATAGTACACAAACGCAAAACAATGTAAACAATGTTTACAAATATTCAACAAGAAAAGGAATAAATCATCTGTGTTATACACACAATGAAAGGCAACAGTGAAAACTGCATGCTATCCATATAACAATATGAATGGATCTTGTTAACACACTAAGTGAAAAAAAAAAAAAGCAAGCCATGGAACATTAAATACAATTTAATATCATTTTTATAAAGACCAAAAACAAAAGATATTGTTTAGGAACTTTTGTTTTTCATTTTAAAGGGATTTAACAGACCTAAAAAAATCACAAGAGTAGTTATTTGAGGAGTTGATAGGGGAATGAGACAGGAAAAGGAACACAGATGTGGGCATGAAGTAGTTTTAGTAATGTTTTAATCCTCAGTTTGGTGGTGGATTCATGGGTATTAGTTTTATTATTATACTCTGCAAGTTATATGCATGCTACAGATAATCTGTCAAAGACATATTACTTTTTTTTTTTGAAATAGCATCTCACTCTGTCACCAGGTCTAGAGTGCTCACAGAAACCTCAAGCAATCCTCCTGCCTCAGCCTCCTGAAGGACTGAGACTACAGTTGTGCACCACCAGGCTTAGCTAATTTTTCTATTTTTAGTAGAGACAGGATCTCACTCTTGCTCAAGCTGGTCTCTAACTCCTGAGCTCAAGCAATCCTCCCGCCTCGCCCTCTCAAGACTGCTAGGATCACAGGTATTAGCCACCAGGCCCAACCATATTACTTTTTTTAAGTTTCAAAGAGAGAAAAAAGGTTATATATTCCATGATTATAACCATAGAAAAATGCATAGAAAAAAAAGGAAACAAATTAAAATATAGCGGTGGTGCAGAGAGACGGTAAAATAGTATGATTCTTTTTTCTGGATTATCTGTAATTTGATTTTGCTACTTTTATACTTTTAAAAAATGCATTTTTTAAAAAATGATACACATAAGCCGCGAGTAGTGGCTCACACCTATAATCCTAGCACCCGAAGTGGGTGGATTGCCTGAGCTCACAGGTTCCAGACCAGTCTGAGCAAGAGCAAGACCCTGTCTCTAAAAATAGCCAGGCGTTATCTTGGGCGCCTGTAGTCCCAGCTACTTAGGAGGCTGAAGCAAGAGAATCGCTTGAACCCAAGAGTTTGAGGTTGCTGTGAGCTGTGACGCCACAGCTCTACCGAGAGCAACGAAGTAAGACTCTGTCTCAAAAAAAAAGATATACATGAAACTGGTAATATTGGTTGCTTCTAGGGAAAGAAGAAACTAGATCATAGAGGAAAAGGAACTCAGGAGATATTTCTTCAAAAGCCCTTTTTTACTTTGATACTCTACCAAATCAATATTTAACGTAGTAAAAAACCTATAATATAAAGTCTAATTTTTCTAAATGTTGCCACTTTAAAGATAGTTCTAGGCTTGGTGCCCGTAGCTCAGTGGTTAGGGCACTGGCTACATACACCGAGGCTAGCGGGTTCAAACCCAACCCGGACCTGCTAACCAACAATGACAACTACAACAACAACAAAACAAAAAAATATCCAGGCATTGTGGTGGGCACCTATAGTCCCAGCTACTTGGGAGGCTGAGGCAAGAGAATCGGTTAAGCCCAAGAGTTGGAGGCTGCTGTGAGCTGAGATGCCACGGCACTACCAAGGACAACATAGTGAGATTCTGTCTCAAAAATAAAATAAAATAAAGACAGTGTCTATTTCTTAAATTGTAATCTTCTACCTAATAAAATTTTTTTTTTTTTTTTTTTTGTAGAGACAGAGTTTCACTTTATTGCCCTTGGTAGAATGCCGTGGCGTCGCACAGCTCACAGCAACCTCCAACTCCTGGGCTTAGGCGATTCTCCTGCCTCAGCCGCCCGAGTAGCTGGGACTACAGGCACCCGCCACAACGCCCAGCTATTTTTTTGTTGCAGTTTGGCCGGGGCCGGGTTTGAACCCGCCACCCTCGGTATATGGGGCGGGCGCTCTGCTCACTGAGCCACAGGTGCCGCCCCCTAATAAAAATTTTAAAAGAAACGTAACAAATAACTTTACAAATAACTACCGTCATTATTTTCTACAGTTCTCAAGCTGCACCAAGACCCCACAGGATGCTGCAGTCCTAGTGCTGCCAGAATATTTTACATTTTTGAGAGAAAAACATCTGTCAAACACTGCACAAACTAGTTTGAGGTAATTCACATTCAATATGAGAGCATGCTATATTTCATTCATATCTTTGCAAAGCTAGGTCCTCAACAATTCCTGTGATAAAAAGGAAATACAACAAGAAAAAAATGTGGAAGAGAAAATGAGGGTTGTGGTGTCCAAGTTGATTCCAAGGTTGAGAAGTTATGCAGTGTCCAAAAGGCACATATATCCTACTAGTGATTGCCGTTATTCAAGAATGAAATAAAAACATTATCCTTTCAAATTGTTATTTATTTTCAAACAACTAGCAATCCTAAGTTGTTAAGATACATGCACTCACTAAGTTATTTAGTTAGACTTAAGTAAATGGAAATATCACTAGTTCTTTCTTTTGGCCTAGGATGTGCCATGAAAAAACGACTAAGACATCAAGAGTGTCATGAACCAAAAGGTTTGGGAACGTGTAAAACTGCATTTGGAAGAAATTCAATCACTTTCCAAGTAAAATATCCTGACCACTAAAGTCTTAAAAGGGACCAAAAGTCTTAAATGTCACTTGTAAATTTCCTTTCTCTTTTTTATAGAGAATTAAAATTAACCTTTACATATACTTAAATAATATGTTACAAAAAATAAGGAATAAAGCTCTCCAATTACAGTACAATTTCTGCAGATAATCTGCCACATGAAGGACTTATTAATAAGCATAAATTACTTTTATTTTCAGTGGGTTTCCAGATTTATTTCTAGAGGCTTAAAAGTTCTACTCATCAGTCAAACTGGAAAAGCAATTTGGAGAAGCAAGGCTACCTACCGTCTGCCCTTCAATGGCAGCTCGCTGGCGCCCTAAGACATCTTGGAGCTGAGTGAAGTGCTGAATGAAAGCCACCACCTCCGCCTGAAAGCGCTGAGTATGCACATACTGCACAGAGGCCATCTGGAGGCTCACTCGAATGTCATATTCTCTCCGGAGCAGAGGGTCAGGCCGACCATACCTAGGAATAAGGATAAAAATGTTGACTCAGCAAAAAAACCGCAAGTATTTGAAGGAATCTTGGGTTGATTTGAGGGCTTCCCTAAAAAAACAGCTTTAATTATTAAATAGAAATCCACAATTAGGTGGATTATTAATTATTTTTATTAATAATTATTATTATTTCCAATAATTATTTTTATTAATTATTATTATTATTATTTCCAATAATTAATTACTCCCTATGTATGCTTCTGCAACATGCTGAAGATGTTAAATAAAGAGTTCGGTGTGATAGCCAGGGCTATAAACAGGTGGGCGGCTCCAACTCTGAGATCACTCAGAGGCCACCCGAAGGCCTGACCTCTTTTCCCTGACTTTAAGGAAAGATGGAGAGCTCTGGCACACTCTGTTCCTGGCAAAGATTCTAACAAGATGGACTTGAAAGTAAGACCATGAAATAATTGATAAAGAAAATTAGGCATCAGAACCAATGATTCTGGGCAAAACTATTTTCTAGAAGCAGAAAGAAGTCTGTTTACTTTAGTGAAATGTAGGTGAAGAGTTTTGGAATCTATATTTAAAAATAAATTAGAAGTCTTTTAGAAATTGTTTTGTAATTTAATAGAGCATAGTGCCATAATAACCAATTATTATAAAGACACATAATCAACTCACATTGCAGAGCACCTTTTTTGTGCTAGCCAGAAAATTAAGAGTTTTACATTAATTATCTTATTTATTATAGAATCATTCCACTGTAGTATGTAATATAACCAAATCAATCTAAAAGAAAAAGGTCTTCAGACATCTTTCACAACAGTTTTTCTCAACCTTGCTTAACACTAGTATGTGGAAAAAAACCTAGACCAATTAAATCTGAACATTTAGGAGCAGATTTGAACATCTGTATTTTCTAACATCTTTCAAAAAGGTTGAAAACCACCATCTTAAACTCTCTATCTTCCAAAAAAGCATTTTTTAATAACCTGATAAGCCTAAAGATACTTTCTAAAATCTAAAACAGAATCAATTCCCTATAGATCATATTTATAAACTAAAAAAAAAAAAAAAAAAAGTATAATGCAAATTAACATTCACCTCACCAACAAAATTCACAGGTTAAAATCATTCCAGAACTTGTAAAGCTAAATGAAAGCTTAGAAATTGTCTAATTTCTTAATATTTAGATAGGAAAACTGATGTACAGAATCTAAGTGACTTGCCTTAGGTCACACAGCAAGTATATGAAAGCCCAGACCTTTTAATAATCAGAATTATTTCTATCATACCCCAATGTGTTTATGAAGCCTGAGTAGCCTACTTCAACACAGATCCATTTTAATGAAACTTAATGTAAGTCAGGAAGGACAACTTACAACAGATCTATTCAATTTTACCTAAGAAGGTAAATTTTTTTTTTGTTGTTGAGACAGGGTCCCATCCTATGCCCCTGAACAGAGTGCAGTGGGCGTGGTAGCTCACCACAACCTCAGATTCGGGCTGCAGGCACCCCGCTGCCTCAGTCTCCGGAAGCCGGTGGGATTATACGCGCCTGGCTGGGTTTTTCCATTTTTTTCATGAGTCTCACTGTCGCTCAGGCGAGTCTCAAAACTCCTGAGCTCAAGCGATTCTCCCTCCTCAGCCTCCCACAGTGCTGGGATTACAGGCGTGAGCCATTTATCTTCACTGTTTAGCCAACAAGAATTTGAAACAGCAGTGATTATTAAAAAAAAGACAAGTGACATGAACATTGATATTTTTACTTGAAAGTCTGAAAGATGAGTGCCTCCTCTCCACTTGTAGTAAACCGTTCTCTGTAGAACTCTCCATGGGATGTGAGGTCACTTAGAGACAGGCTCCCGATGCTTCCTTGTAAGGCCAGGTCTCCCTCTAAGGATGTTAAATATAGAAGACATTATTATGTACCTTTTTTTGGTCAAACACCTTAAATACGTCTGGAACCAAAACTGATATATACATGCCATAGGCTTTCATTTTATAATTAAACTAAATGTCAAAAATAATTTTTCATATTCTAATATATACCCAGTAAAATATTCTATGTAATACTTCAAATTCTCAATTCTCAACCTCAATTTGGGGTTTGAAATAATACAGCAACATTTATAAAAGGAAAAAAATTAAAGTAAGCCTGGTAAGGTAGGCTTATGCCTCTAATCCTAGCACTCTGGTAGGCCAAGGCTGGAGGATCACTTGAGGTCAGCAGTTTGAAAACAGGCCAAGCAAGAGCCGGACCCTAATCATACAAAAAAATTTAAAAAATTAGCTGGGCATGATGGCACATGACTGTAATCCCAGCTATTCAAGAGGCTGAGAAAGGAAGATCACTTGAGCCCAGGAGTTTGAGGTTGCAGTGGGTTATGATGACACAAAAGCACTCTAGCCAGGGTGACAGAGCAAGATTCTGCCTCAAAAAAAAAAAAAAAACTTAATGCCAACACAGTGTAAAGGAAAAGTGGTGGCTCATGATTGTAATCCCAGCACTCTGATAGGCTGAAGCAGGTGGATCACTTGAGCTTAGGAGCTAGAGACCAACCTGAGCAAGAACGAGACCCTAGGCCAAGCCCAGCGGCTAACACCTGTAATCCTAGCACTCTGGGAGGCTGAAGCGAATGAATTGCCCTGGCTCACAGGTTCAAGACCAACCTGAGCAAAAGTGAGGAAAAAAAAAAAAAAAAAAAAACCAAATAGTTGGGCGTTGTGGTAGACGCCTACAGTCCCAACTACTTGGGAGGCTGAGGCAAGAGAATCACTTGTGCCCAAGAGTTCCCTTTACATATACTTAAATGATATGTTACAAAAAATAAGGAATAAAGCTCTCCAATGGATGCTATGAGCTATGAAACCATAGCACTTTACTGAGGGCAACAAAGTAAGATGCTGTCTCTCAAAAAAGAAAAAAAAAAAAAACAAGAACGAGACCCTGTGTCTAAAACTAGCCGGGCATTTGGCAGGCACCTGTTATCCTAGGTACTCGGGAGGCTGAGGCAAGAGGATCTCTTGAGGCCAAGAGTTTGAAGTTGCTATAAACTATGACACCATGGCACTCTACTCAGGGCGACAGAATGAGACTCCGTCTCAAAAAAGAAAAAAATTTACCTACAAAGTTGCATTAGAAAAAAAATGCCAGTTTTGCTATTATATCCTCCTACATAAAACCATGCCCTCTGTTGGTAATCCCCCACCCCAACCCTCGTATGACAGCATAAAGAGACCACAGAGCAGTGTTTTTCAATCTTTTCTATCTCACAGCACACTTGAACCTATAGTTAAACTTCCATGGCACACTTAAATTATGTTGATCAAAAAGAATATAAAAAGGAATATACTTCCTATGCTTTGAACTTCTTCCAAAGTTCACAAAGTTGTTATAGTCCCACCTACTCAAGAGGCTGATGAAGGAAGATCACTTCTGAAGTTATACAAAAAGAGTATAACAATGGCTCGGAGCCCGTAGCACAGTGGTTATGGTACCAGGCACATACACACAGGCTGGCAGATTCGAACCCAGCCCAGGCCAGGTAAACGACAACAACTGCAACAAAAAAACAGCCAGGCATTGTGGCAGGTGCTTGTAGTCCCAGCTACTTGGGAGGCTGAGGCAAGAGAATCGCTTAAGCCCAAGAGTTGGAGGTTGCTGTGAGCTGTGACGCTACGGCACTCTACCAAGGGTGACAAACACTGTCTCAAAAAAAAAAAAAAAAAAAGGGCGGCGCCTGTAGCTCAAAAAAGTAGGGCTCTAGCCCCATATACCAGAGGTGGTGGATTCAAACCTGGACCCGGCCAAAAACTGCAAAAAAAAAAAAAAGAGTATAGAAAGGAATATACCTGGGCGGTACCTGTGGCTCAGTGGGTAAGGTGCCGGCCCCATATACCAAGGGTGGCAGGTTCGAACCCAGCCCCAGCCAACTGCAACAACAACAAAAAAATTGCCAGGTGCTGTGTCGGGCACCTGTAGTCCCAGCTACTAGGGAGGCTGAGGCAAGAGAATTGCCTAAGCCCAGGAGTTGGAGGTTGCTTGAGCTGTGACGCTACGGCACTCTACCCAGGGCAACAGCTTGAGAGTCTGTCTCAAAAAAAAAAAAAAAAAAAAAGCCAAAAAAGGAATATACCTTCTATGCTTTGAACTTCTTCCAAAAATATT
This sequence comes from Nycticebus coucang, assembly GCF_027406575.1. Classification (NCBI taxonomy): domain Eukaryota; kingdom Metazoa; phylum Chordata; class Mammalia; order Primates; family Lorisidae; genus Nycticebus; species Nycticebus coucang. The sequence goes on along the minus strand of NC_069801.1, from coordinate 9,011,881 downwards.
TTAATTAATGATCTTTAAAAATTTTCATGACACACCTAAGATCCTCTCACAGCACACTGGTGTGCCACCCGGGTGAAAATCACTGCTCTAGAGTAAATATATTCCCTGGTTTCCCAAACACAGCTCCAGGTATGTGATTTTTTTCTTTCTTTTTTTTTTTTTTTTAATATAAACAGGATCTCGCTCTGTCACCTAGGCTGGAATTCCAGGGCTCACAGGATCTTCCACCTCAGTCTTCCAAGTATATGAGATTACTGCTGGGATTACCAGTGCACCCAGCTAATTGTTAAATTTTTTATAGAGATGGGGGTCTCACCATGTTGCCCAGACCAGTTGTATGTAATTATTAATAATGCCCTCTTTCACTCTTAAAAATATCCCAATTCAAAAAAAAAAATTATATAGCCTCCCTACAAAGAGTTTGTTAAAAATACAAATAGATGCTAAGGCCCCATGCCAACCTACTCAATCAAATTCTTGGGATGGAGACAGGAGAAGGGATGGGGGAGGAGGCTGTGCCAGATAGCTGCATTTTCAACAAGCTATCCAAATGATTCTATCCATCATCCAGCATTTGGTAACCACCATCAGTCATGGCCAGACCAATGACCACATGCCACTTAGCCACACCTTACTTAGCATGGGAGGACAATCAGATTTGTAATCAGGACATCCAGATGCTGACCAGATTTTGCAAGTTTGATTTCTCCCCACTTACCAATCATTTCCAGGTGCGCTACTAATTTGGACACATTTGCTTTAGCAAGCTCACTGGTGGTCTTATTCAGGACAAGAGAGAGTGAATGAACCTGGGAACAGAGACGATAAAGCAAGGCAAGTATTAGTGGGAAGAAAAGGTATCTTTCTTTTTTTTTTTTGACACAGAGCCTCAAACCATTGCCCCTGGGTAAGTGCAATGGCGTCACAGCTCACAGCAACCTCAAATGCCTGGGCTTAAGCAATTCTCTTGCCTCAGCCTCCCAAGTAGCTGGGACTATAGGCGCCTACCACAATGCCCACCCATATTTTGGTAGTTGTCACTGCTATTTCAAACCCAGGCTGGATTCAAACCTGCCAGCTCTGGTGTGTATGGCTGGCACCTAGCCAGAAAAGGTATCTTTCAATGGAACAGCAGAGCAAAATCAAGGAAGGTACAGAAAGGCTCAAGAAATGTGAAAGTAAAGCTTTGAATGATGCCAACTTCACTACAGCTTTCTTAAGATAGACAACCATAGGCTTAGCACCTGTAGCTCAGCGGCTAGGGCGCCAGCCACATACACTGAGGCTGGCGGGTTTGAATCCAGCCTGGGCCTGCCAAACAACAATGATGACTACAACCAAAAAACAGCCAGGCATTGTGGCGGGTGTCTATAGTCCCAGCTACTTGGGAGGCTTGCTTTGTCTATTCTTGTTAGTGAAATGATTCACATTATAAAATATTTTTTCTCATTTTGGCCTTCATGGTTAATATTGCACAATTCTATAACTCAAACAGATTCATTAAGGCTTATCTTAAGAAATATTTCAAAGCAAAATAATGGATATGTGGGCGGCACCTGTGGCTCAGTGGGTAGGGCGCTGGCCCCATATACTGAGGATGGCGGGTTCAAACCCGGCCCCAGCCAGCTAAAATAGCGATGAGAATTGCAAAAAAAATAGCCAGGAATTGTGGTGGGCGCCTGTGGTCCCAGCTAGTTGAGAGGCTGAGGCAAGAGAATTGCTTAAGCCCAAGAGTGGAGATTGCTGTGAGCAGTGACACCACAGCACTCTACCGAGGGTGACAAAGAAAGACTCTGTCTCAAAATAAAATAAAATAAATAATGGATATGATTTAGAATACTATTTAAATCCTTTGAACAGCTCTTCCCCTAAGTGGCCTGAGGTGACCTGTGAAAATGGTTCGCTATTCACTTGACCCAGAAAACCCCACAAAGTCATGCAAGTCAAGAGGCTCAAATCTTCGTGTTCACTTTAAGAACACACGTGAAACTGCCCAGGCCATCAAGGTTATGCATATATGAAAAGCCACCAAGTATCTGAAGGATGTCACCTTAAAGAAACAATGTGTACCATTCCGATGTTATAATGGTGGAGTTGGTAGGTGTGCCCAGGCCAAACAGTGGGGCTGGACACAGGGTCGGTGGCCCAAAAAGAGTGCTGAATTTTTGCTGCATATGCTTAAAAATGCAGAGAGTAATGCTGAACTTAAGGGTTTAGATGTAGATTCTCTGGTCATTGAGCATATCCAAGTGAACAAAGCACCCAAGATGCGTCGCCGAACTTACAGAGCTCGTGATTGCATTAACCAATACATGAGCTCCCCCTGCCACACTGAGATGATCCTTACTGAAAAGGAACAGATTGTTCCCAAACCAGAAGAAGAGGTAGCACAGGAGAAAAAAGATATCCCAGAAGAAACTGAAGAAACAAAAACTTATGGCACGGGAATAGATGCAACATAAAATAAATGCAAATAACAGTAAAAGGAAAAAATAAATAAATAAATAAATCCTTTGAACAAATATTTAACAGAAGCCCCTGTTGACCAACTGGGGACCTCACCTAGCAACCATAATCCACGATTTTCTTTCGAAGGAACAATTACATGCGTAAGCAAAAAGCAAAATCCTGCTTTGGAAGTAGTATTCTTTGTAACAAATTCTATAATACAACACTGTAATTATAACTACAGTCTAAAAGGTCATATATGTCCAGGATTTAAGTCAGATCTCAAGAAACCTTCTTTGCTCTGAACACCATCACTAGGGACAAAGCACTGACAAGGAGACTCTGGGAGGCCAACTCAGGCAGATCCCCTGAGCTCACAGGTTCAAGATCAGCCTGAGCTACAGCAAGACCCCATCTCTAATAATAGCCAGGCATTGTGGTGGGTACCTACAGTCCCAGCTACTCGAGACACTGAGGCAAGAGAATAGCTTGAGCCCAAGAGTCTGAGGTTGCAGTGAGCATCACTCTACAGAGGGGTGACAAAGTAAGACTCTGTCTCAGAAAAAAAAAAAAAAAAAAGAAGAAGAAGAAAAGGAGTGAGGGAGGAAAAGACTGAGAGCAGATTCGATCTCAATTCACATGCACTACTTCCAAGTAGCAGAGACCATGCCCCATGCCCCTTTACCTTCATTGCTTCCCACAAAGCAGGTGCTCAGTAAATGTTTGGTGAGTAAATGATTGGAAGAAAAAAAGATGGGGGAAAAAACGGAAAATAATAGGAGGAAAGAAAGAAGAAAAAACATTTCTAGAAGAAGAAGAAAAAAAGATTATTATAGTTGGAGCAATGACCCTTTGCGGTATGATTTTTGACACAGACCACAGAAGGATCTCAAAGCAACAAGATCATCATGAAGGGGAGAAATAAAAATCCCTCTAGCCATTTAATCACCAAAAGAACGTAAATATTATGTCTAAAAACGCTTTTGTTTGGAGGAAGCTGACCATCACACCCGAACCCACTCTTACTACATAGCACGAATCTCAGTCACTAAAGCAGGACAACCAGACATCATCCGCCTCTGGCTCAATGCAACAGGAAGCACTGAGCACTATTTTCTCACTCTGATCAAGTCTCTAGAACAGTGATTTCCATGGTGTAAGCAGCAAACTAGTGTGCCTCAAGAGGATCTTAGGTGTGCCTCCAATTTTTTTTTTTTTTTTTTTTTGAGACAGAGTATCATTCTGTCACCATGGGTAGAATGCCTTGGTAGAATTCACCGTACCTCATGGCAACCTCAAATTCTTGGGCTTGAGCAATCCTCTTGCCTCAGCCTCCCAAGTAGCTGGCACTACAGGCGCCTGCCACAACATCCAGCTGTTTATAGAGATGGGGTCTTATTCTCGCTCAGGATGGTCTCCAACTCCTGAGCTCAAGGGATCATCCTGCCTTGGCCTCCCAGAGTGCTAGGATTACAGGCATGAGCCACTATGCCCAGCCTGTGCCTCAAAAATTTTTAAAGATAGGGCAGCACCTGTGGCTCAGTGGGCAAGGTGCCAGCCCCATATACCAAGGATGGCGAGTTCAAACCCAGCCCTGGCCAAACTGCAACCAAAAAATAGCTGGGCGTTGTGGCAAGCACCTATAGTCCCAGCTACTCAAGAGGCTGAGTCAAGGGAAATCGCTATGCCCAGGAGTTGGAGATTGCTGTGAGCTGTGGGATGCCACGACACTCTACCGTGGGCAATAAAGTGAAACTATCTCTACAAAAAAAAAAAATCTTTTTTTAAAGATAGGCTTGGCGCCTATAGCACAGTGGTTATGACGCCAGCCACATACACCATTCAAACTCAGCTCGTGCCAGCTAAACAACAATGACAACTGCAACCAAAAAATGGCTGGGTGTTGTGGCGGGTGCCTATAGTCCCAGCTACCTGGGAGGCTGCGGCAAGAGAATCCCTTAAGCCCAAGAGTTGGAGGTTTCTGTGAGCTGTGACGCCACATAGTGAGACTCTGTCTCAAAAAAAAAAAAAATTTTTTTTTTTAAAGATAAATAATTAAATTATTTTCAGGCTTGGTGCCTGTAGCACAGTGGTTACAGAGCCAGCCAGCCACATACTGGCTGGTTCAAACCCAGCCCAGGCCAGTTAAACAACAATGACAACTGCAACAAAAAAATAGCCAGGCATTGTGGCAGGCACCTGTAGTCCCAGGTACTTGGGAAGCTGAGGCAAGAAAATCCTTAAGCCCAAGAGTTTGAGATTGCTATGAGCCGTGACACCACAGCACTCTACTGAGGGTGACATAGTGAGACTCTGTCTCGAATAAATAAATAAAATTATTTTCAGAAGAAGTTCAAAGCACAGTAAGCATATTCTTTTTTTTACTCTTTTCCTTGATCAACACAATTTAAGTGTGCCAGGGAAGTTTAACTATAGGTTCAAGTGTGCCATGAGATAAAAAAAAAAGTTGAAAAACTGCTTTAGAGCTAACTTCCATTTCTAAAAATAGAGGATAAAAGAGGAAGTCAAATAGTGAAACAGGCAAAAAGAAAAATCTAGAATGCAGACACTCTACAAAGGTACTGTCACAAACACAAGAAGTCCAAACGCATAACTAAAGCCTCTCTGGTCTCCATTCATCGTGCTGACCCAAGGTACCAGAAGCCGCAGAGGACCACAAAGGCATGCATTCCCCAGACACCATGCAGCAGAGTTAAAACGGTCCCTTTCCAATTTTTCTCCCTTGAGACTACTTCCACTTCTAGGGGAATGAGGCATACTGCCAGCTAGGAAAACAAGAAAAGAGCAACTGGACAAAATGTGATTCTTCCCCCTGATTTCTTCCCAAAGGAAGTGCAAGCCCACATGTGTTAAGACATATAGGCAAGAAACTTCATCCTCAAGGCACACAAATGTAATCGGCCCCTGCAAGGGGTCGTAGGGCTTTGGACTGAAGCTCGTTACAATAGGCCTACGGGCTCCCAAATGGTCAATTCAGCTTACCCACTTTTACGTCTTATTGTTCAATTACACAAATCAGAATAGCCTTGTATTCAAATGCAGTCATTTTTTCATTTGTTTTTTGTTTTAATATTTACAATATAAGTACCAATGATTACTGATGGTAATCCATGTAATAGTAAAAATAGTAAGAGCTACCGTGGGCAGCGCAAAGACCTCACCTGTATTGCCTCTTTAAATCCTTACAATGACCCTTTGATGTAGGCACCATTTTATTGATAATAAAATTGAGAGGAGAAGGTAAAATAACTTTCCCAAGGCCACGGTGAAGGTACCATGTTCAAACCCAGACAAGTCTAACCACTGACACTTCACTCTTAAGAGCAATACGACAGGGTGGCGCCTGTGGCTCAAGGAGTAGGGCGCCGGTCCCATATGCTGGAGGTGGTGGGTTCAAACCCAGCCTAGGCAAAAAACCACAAAAAAAAATAATAATAATAATAATAAATAAATAATAATAATAATAATAAAGAGCAATAAAACAACGTCCTGAGAGAATGGGGAGATAACAGTAAAACCCATACTTTAAAGTTACTACCATGTACTAAACACTTTGCTAGGTGCCTTACATCCATTACGCCATTTAGTTACCTTAATGAGATGATGGAAGAATAGGAAACTAAGGCTCAGAGAAGCAAATTAATTCCACTGAATTAATAGAGCACAAAGGAAAGACAAGATAATTAAACCAATTATTTCCCTGCCTCCAGAGGGGATTTACACTAAAACCTTGTCCAAAATAGTAATATCGGCCCGGTCGCGCCGAGGCTCGAGCGGCCGTCGCCATTTTGTAGGGTTCTCTCTGACGCGGGAGCCGCCGCCACCGCCGCCGCCACCCAGAGGCTCTTGTCAGGATGGTGAAGCTGTTCATCGGAAACCTGCCCCGGGAGGCCACAGAGCAGGAGATCCGCTCACTCTTCGAGCAGTATGGGAAAGTGCTGGAATGTGACATCATTAAGAACTACGGCTTTGTGCACATAGAGGACAAGACAGCCGCGGAGGATGCCATACGCAACCTGCACCACTACAAGCTTCATGGGGTGAACATCAACGTGGAAGCCAGCAAGAATAAGAGCAAAGCTTCAACCAAGTTACATGTGGGCAACATCAGTCCCACCTGCACCAACCAAGAGCTTAGGGCCAAGTTTGAGGAGTATGGTCCAGTCATTGAATGTGACATTGTTAAAGATTATGCCTTCGTACATATGGAGCGGGCAGAGGATGCAGTGGAGGCCATCAGGGGCCTTGACAACACAGAGTTTCAAGGTGAACTGCTCTGGGGGCCTGGGTAGCAGAACTGAGTGGGGCGTAGCTCAAGAACAATGGCAAGAACATAAGACTGTGGGACTGACGGGGTGGTCTCTTCTATTTTAGGTTATATTTACCACTCTTAAACATAATTTACTTTGGGGAAAGCAAGTTATTTCCCCTTTTCAGGTTTCCTAAGATGTTCCTCAACAGCTGTGTAGAATCACATACTGTGGTATGTTACTTTATCCTGCAGGCTTCATTTATTTGTGTGCCGTCAGAAGTTTTATCTGCCTGGGCACTGAGTCCTTCATGGGAGATGGGAGGATAAAAAGGTCTGTTTACCTGCTTCGTTTGCTATGACCAGGAGTCTTAATAGTTGAAGATTGAAATGCTTATTAACATTTGTATTTTTTACTGCCTTGGGTGATGGGTAGTGGTAGAAAGAAAGAAAAAAGAAGCTGAGGGGAGTGGATTGCCTGAGCTCACCGGTTCTAGACCAGCCTGAGCAAGAGCAAGACCCCCATCTCTAAAAGTAGCTGGGTATTGTGGTGGGCGGCTGTAGTTCCAGCTACTCGGGATGCTGAAGCAAGAGAATGGGTTGAACCCAAGAGTTGGAGGTTGCTGTGAGCTATGACATCATGGCACTCTACTGAGGGTGACAAAAGTGAAACTCTTGTCTAAAAAAAAAAAGAGACATTGAGAGAAACACCTAATAATACAGATCTGGTGAGTGTGGAATTGGGGGAGTCTTATTTGGGTGCTCAAATTTGTTCACTTTGTAGACTAAACAAGCAGAGTCTAAAAAAAAAAAAACAAAATAGTAATATCTACCCTTTTGTAACAGACACCCCATAGACTACACAGCTCTTCTGCCAACAAGAGCTATTTTCCAGAGTAAATCCAAATTGCTAATATTTAAAAAAAGAAAAAAACAAACAAAACAAATTCATCATTAAAACTTAACAGAGCCAAAAGGAACTGATACCTTGAGATCCAGCTTGGTGTTCACAGGATCTTGAAGCTCAGACTCTATTAAAGCATTTGCTTCTGACTTGATGTTTTGTAGAACGTCCTCAGGTGGCACCTTCACAGCATGGTTGTCTGCAGTGGAGCCAATTCCAAAAAAATCTAGTATCACGACCCAAGTTTGCAGTGTGATCAGCACATCCAAGCAGTTAAAATCAACATCAATGTTCCGGTTAACTCGACCATAACTAGAAGAGAATTCTGGATGTTTCTTATCTACCAAAAATATATTGATGTGGACCAAGGAATCATCAAATTTACTCTTTCCAGTGGGTATCTTGGGCTCATCTGCTGTTGGAGAAGGTGGGGGGGTCAGGGGATAGTCCTCATCTTGGACTTCCTTTTGCTTTTTCCGGGATGAGGAGGTGGGTCTTTGATACAACTGAAAGACATTAGGAGCTTCTTCCATGTGGGAAGGGAGAGACCGAGGCATATCAGGATATTCCACATTGGATACTGAGGGGCAAGACTGAGAAAGATACTCTTTTTGTGCTAAACTAGATGGCTTAGGAGCTCCTCGAGACACCATCAGGTTCTTATATTTGGAATCTGGATTCTTCTCCAGTAAGTCTTCCATCAGCAGAGAACGCAGGGCAATCTGAATGGATAAAGTCTGAGGGTGGTCTTTACTGAATTCCACCTCAAAATCCTGAAATTTTAAGCTCACAAGACCTTGGGCCCCCAAAGTCAGATCTCCACTCAGCTGAACCTGAAGCTCTGATATACAAAAGTTGGCCTGAATCTGAGTAAAGGATTTGACTTCTTTCAAAGACAAGGACTTTTGAGAAGTGTTGGAAAGGCTAGAGTGGCTGAACAATCCATTTTCCTTTTTTTCAACAGAAGGTTCTCCACAAGAACTGAGGGAAGGCAGAGGAGAATTAGGGCAAGGGGAGGAGGTAGCACTGGCTGGAAACTTATTCAGATCTTCGCTGTACACGAGATTGTCCAGTGTTTGTAAAACCTGCTCATACACATGCTTTGCTAACACCACCTGTATTCAAAGAGAAAAATTCAGTTACTCCACTGCTATTATTAACTGCACTCAGATGCAATGCCAATAAATTTCCACTTGATATTATTTATGGGGTTTCCCCAAGAGGTTGTAAGTTAGTTGACAGCAGGACTATGTCCTTCATTTCTTCTCCGTCCTTACCTCTTTCTGCCTACTTCTATTTGCACAGCCCTCCTCAGTACCTCACAGAATAATCCACATACAGCAGTGTTCAGAAAGTGCTGTGTATGCCTGCACCAGCAAAGTCATTCTTTCTACCCCACAAAAATAACTGCAGAAATTGAAGACAATACTGCCAAAAGTCTAATGTGGTGTCTAATTCTAACGACCACAGTATTAAGACACAAGACTCATGGTTCTATAAAACTGGCTGATCACCACCAATTAGTGTAACAATTAGTAACAATTAGTGCTGTTAGTACTTTCTAGGTTATAATGATGATGGTCCATGATTAGTTATGTTTCATTTCTCCCTCACTTTGTTTTTAATTACTATTTCCTATTAACAATGTTTTCAGGCAAGCTTTTTATAGTACTTAATTAAGAGCAATTTTTAAACAGAGGAATTCCAACCAATCGATACAGAAATAATGATAGAAAGTGACAGTTTTGTTACCCTAATTAAGTAATAAATCCCATCAAAGTTCATCAGTGGAATAAACCAGTATGTGAATGACTGACAAGGAATTTAACAATGGAGAGGTCAAGGTTCTTGCCACCTAAATACAATTTGCAATTTTAGCATCAGTTAAGAGAGAAAACAGACATTGCATGCCTCCAAAATAATGTAAAACAGTGTGTACAGAACCACCATTCTACCCCCAAAATAAAATATGATATCAAAGAATTCTCATTTATCTTGTAAGCCATGATAATATCATTAGTTATATTAAAAGATGCATATAGTTTTAAGAGAAACAATCCAAACATACGGGGCAAAAATGGCATGAAAATCTGGGATTTGCCTTAATATTTTGCCAAAAATCAAAAGAAGATGAATAAAACAAATATATCAAAATGTTCATAAATGTGTAATCATGTGATGGTTACATAAGAATCATTAGACTATTAGTTTATATATGTTTAAACTTTTTTTTTTTTTTTTTTTTTTTTTTTTGTAGAGACAGAGTCTCACTGTACCGCCCTCAGGTAGAGTGCCGTGGCGTCACACGGCTCACAGCAACCTCTAACTCTTGGGCTCACGCGATTCTCTTGCCTCAGCCTCCCAAGCAGCTGGGACTACAGGCTCCCGCCACAACGCCCGGCTATTTTTTTGTTGCAGTTTGGCCGGGGCTGGGTTTGAACCCGCCACCCTCAGCATATGGGGCCGGCGCCCTACTCACTGAGCCACAGGCGCCGCCCTATGTTTAAACTTTTTTTATTTTTGGAGACCACGTCTCATTCTGTCACCCTTGGTAGAGTGCCATGGCATCACAGCTCACAGCAACCTCTAACTCCTGGGCTTAGCAATTCTCTTGCCTCAGCCTCCTGAGTAGCTGGGACTACAGGCGCCTGCCACAACGCCCGGCTGTTTTTTGGTTGCAGCTGTCATTGTAGTTTAGCAGGCCTGGGCTGGGTTTGAATCCGTCTGCCTTGGTGTATGTGGCTAACGCCCTAACCACTGAGCTACGGGCACTGAGCCTCAAAATAAACTATTTTTAAAGAATTAAATTATTAAATAGTATTCAATATCAAGTATTAAGAATAATTTAAATAATTATCTGAAAGAACTATTTTACAATAATCAAAAATTACATTTTAAAATTTTTCATTAAAACAACAGTAAGTCTGCTACGACTTCAGCAAACCAAAAAAAAAAAAACAATAAAAACAAGGTGGCTCACACCTATAATCCTAGCACTCTGGGAGGACGATGCAGGTGGACTGCTTAAGCTCAGGAATTGGAGACCAGCCTGAGCAAAGACCGTCTCTACTAAAAATAGAAAACCAAGCTGTAAAAAAAAAAAAAAAAAAAGAAAGAAAAAGAAAACCAAGTTGTACATTGTGGAGGGCGCCTGTAATCCCAGCTTCTTGGGAGGCTGAGGCAAGAGGATCACTCAAACCTAAGAATTCAGGTTGCTGTGAGTTATGACACCACGGCACTCTACCTAGGGTGACACAGAAACACAAGAGGAACCAACTACTGCCCAAGACTATGACCCACTGTCCTAAAATCCTTCCTGTCCTTGTTTTATATGGTAATGCCCTTTGCTCTGCTCCCTAGGAAATCAGAAAAAAATTATACTTAAGAAAGGAAAAGGATAAAAGGTGTACACACACACACAAAAAAAATACTGATCCTGGCCCATTTCATTTAGAGAGGGCAAGACTAATTCTCCCTTGAAAGGATCTGTCAATAGCTCAGATAATCACATTGTTTTATAGGCTTGGCCAACTATGTCAAAAGTGTGAAGAGGGGGCAGTGCCTGTGGCTCAAAGGAGTAGGGCGCTGGCCCCATATGCCTAAGGTGGCGGGTTCAAACCCAGCCCAGGCCAAAAACAGCAAAAAAAAAAAAGTGTGATGAGAATTATATCCTCCTGGGAAAGGAGACTCTGACTTTTTAAGCAATCATTTCCCCATTTCTGCAATGGCAATGAAACTAAGGATCCACCATCTTCCTCTACACAACTCACCTCTCCTTCACATGAAGAAGGCTAACAAGACTGATTCCTCATGGTAAAAGGATTCCATGTTTATTTGACCAAGTTGTCAACAATGGTTGTATGCATTATTGATATCTCTTTCAATTTATATACTTTCCTTCCAACATTTAATATACATAAATATATAACATTATATTTTTATAATATAGATATAAAATAAACATATTACTTCAACTGCCCTGACACGAAAATTGAGGTGTTTCTTTACCTGAACAGGATTGACAAATTTTCCTTCTATCTTCATGATGCTAGAAGTTCCCAGGTCATCTGGACTAAGGGAGAAAGTCAATTCAGATTCTCTTTCCACAGGGATCTTCTCCAGTTTAAACTGAATGGTAGTGTTGTTCAGGATGTGAAAAGCTGGCATGAGATAGGAAATGACAGATGGTAAACCTTTATATTTGTTATTGCTGATCCAGTGTACAGTATATAGAGCAGACCCCATCAGTGACTCTTAGGGAAACACAGCAGGTTAGCCTGACACCTGAGGTCTATGTTTAAGGTGTAACTTTTATAACTATCTCAAGATCAAAATTCACAGCAAGTGAAGGTACAAAATAAATTCACACCAAAAAAAAAAAAGAAACAATATTTTTGTAACATGCTCCATGTGTTAGCATCAAGACATGATGTGTTGAACACTAATCCAGTCCAGAGAATACATTAAACTTCTCTTAGCCTTCCAAGCTGCTGTTTTCCAAACCAAATTGTTCATCTTCATCTAGCTTTCAAATAGGCCTAAATCAAAATCAAAAACGAAACAAGGCTCTAACAACCATTTTTTGAGATGGGGTCTTATTATATTGCCCAGGATATGGTCTCAAGCTCCTGGGCTCAAACCATCCTCCTGCCTCAGCCTACCCCAGCAGCTGGGACTACAGGCATATGCTACCACATACTACACCCAGCTGATTTTTCTATTTTTTATGAAGACAGAGTCTCTCTTGCTCAGGCTGGCCTCATGCAAGTAAGTTATAGCACCCGGCCAATAAACAGCTTTTATCCCAAGCAAAGAAAGCAATCATTTGATAAGTATGTAAACAAATCAGTAAATTAATATCTGAGAACCATACACAGAGACTTTTTCAAAGGTATTATTTTTCTTACCAATAATAAAGCCACACTCCAGGGCTGACCTGATTTCTGTGGATGCCAAGACTAATAGAGTGAGCTGTTTGGTTTTAGCTGATCAGGTCTAGAATACACACGTAAGCATCCTGCACCAACTCATTACAGAAGATGAAGAATACTAAAGGAAGAACATAATATCCACAAACTAAATTTCATATTCAATTTACATCAAATCCTTGAACCATCTTGGGCTGCCATATTTAACTAGGAAAGATCTACAGCCCAGAAACAAGAAAATCAGATATAGTCTACCAAATTACACTCTTAACAGAATTCACCCACTGAAGCATCTCTGTAAATGAGCATGAACCCAATTTCAAAGAGGAACACATAGGGGAAAAAAATGCTTATTTTGTCAAATACAGCTTTAAATAGAAGAATGGATATATGCCAACTTACTATAAAGGTTGAAAAATTCTATTCTGATTTCTTAAATATTAACTAAAAATAATTCTAGGGCCGCGCCTGTGGCTCAAAGGAGTAGGGCGCCGGGCCCATATACCAGAGGTGGTGGGTTCAAACCCAGCCCTGGCCAAAAACTGCAAAAAATAATAATAATAATAATAATAATTCTAAGAGAAAACATTTTTATTGTTGCTATTTTTATGCTTCTTACCTTGTCCTCTATGCAAAGATTCAAAGAAATCATGTCGGGTAAAGTGAGCTTCCTCCTGACTATTAGCACTGGCAGACCTGGAAGGTGGGCAAAATGCCCGGCTTACTTCAGACCCATCACCTTCTCTGCTGGCCAATTGGGTGCAATTCAGAGAATATAATTTGATGTCTTTGATTTCCACCTGCAAACGGTCACTTCTAGATTCATCATCTCCTGCTACAAAATTCTGGATGAATATCTGTCCCAAGTGTCCTACCAGCAATTCAGGACTCCCAGGCTTCCGAGGGATAGACACTACTGGTGATTCAATGTTTATGTTCAAGATTAGCTTTACAGTGTCTGCATGAGATGAAGCTAGGTCAAACCCATATATTTCATTCTCCTCTAAAATAAAGGGTTCCCGAGTTTTCCTTGGAGTTTCAAAGAGTGACACCATTTCACTGTACTCAGCAGTCTTGGTAGCTAGGACTGTGGTGACTTTGGTGGCTGCACTTTTCAACATACTTCGAAAATTTTCTTCCAGTTCATCCATGGATAATGTCAACTCCTTCAAAAATTTAGCAGAGTGGTTATAATGCAAGGAAGCCATCTTCAGGCTAAGAAAACACTCCTGTTTAGATTTCTCCATAAACATGAAACTCAAAGCTTCAGTGAGGACTGTGTCTTCCATTCTGACAAACACAGATTCAAAGTAGCCAATATCACTGATGATATTTTCATAGCCTGTGGAATTCCCAATACTGACAACATATTGGTTTTTCACATTATCTTGTGTCAAATCCATAAGCTGCAAACAGCCCAGAGAGCCATTCATGTCAAACGTGCTGCCCATCGAGACGTTAACTTTGGTGCTACCTATACTTGCAGTGGCAATTTTTCTGCCATATTTCTCTCCATTTGCCATCCCAACTGTCCGAAGAAGTAATAAGTTAAGTCTATGAATTTCCACTGCAACCTCAGTGTTTTGTTCATATGTGGCTTGATAAGTGCCTTGTTCTCTAAAGCTTCTTTCAAAATCAGTCATTAAAGGTTGAGGACTCAAATCATCTTTTTCCTTGGGAAAGGATTTTTGAAGAAAACCAATTAGCTCCACAATTGTCTCTGGATTTAGGATGATATCTAAATTATTCACCTGTAATGAAATCACCTGAAGAGTACTATCTAAATTCATTGATGGGCACTCTGAACTCACAAACTGATATTCCAATTTAATGAGGGACTCTTGTTCTTTGGTGAGAATTTTATCAAATGAAACACTAGGAGCTGATACGTCATTCAGTGTAGCTACATCAGTTAAGTGAGTCACATTAGGTCCGGAGACAGGAGATTGGGCCCTGCTATCTCGGAGGCTTCCTGTTGGGATATCAAAACTCAAGTTCTTATGTGAAGCCATCAAAAGGTCAAAATCAGCACCATAGGTCTGCATGGTATCCACCAGAAGTAAACCATGAACAGTCAGGGAGACTTCAGCATCATAAGGCCTCTTCACAAAGTGAGCGTTGGTACCAAACACCTTAAGCACAGAAATGTACCGGCCACTGCTCTCAACACCAAGCTGCATACAGTTCACTTTAAATTCTGCCAGGAGGAGCTGCGACTCCACCAGAACCTCTCGGGCATGCTGCTCCAACAGCACGATGCTCTGGGTTAAGTTCATTACCGAGTCTTGCAAAGTTCCCCGCTGTTCCTCTTGGGGAAAAATCTTCTCTTTAATATGAGTGTCAGAAGTTCTCATTTCTGTGGTAGTAAGAAGAGCAAAGCAATTCTTTAGAGCAGATATCTTATCTTCGTTGATATGGATTTTTAAGTCTGGTAAGTTGCCTGAGAGCACAGCTCCTGGGTACTTGGGATCTGAAGTATAAATCAATCTACGTTCTAACTGTAGATGAACATTGAATTTTTCTACCACATGGGTTGGTCCCACATCAATATCCTGGACATGCTTCCAATTGTCTTTTACGCGTCCGACCATGATCTGGAGGTCCATAAATGACAGGGAGTACCTCTCATACATCTTTGTGCTCATTAAATGTGCTTGAAGCTGTTCTTCACTGAATTCAACTCCAGAAAATGGAGGTGTTTTCTCTCCATTGCTGTTGTTTGTCTCAGGAGGTGGGGTGTTGGGAGGTGTGGCCAGAGGAGTCTTATATTCATCATCACTAAACTGATTCTCTTCGGACGCTGACTCGTCCCCACCTTTCCTCTTGCAGTCATCTGCAGATTTAAAAAAAGAAGTTTCAAAGTATGTATCTGCTATTTCTTTCTTCTTTCCTTTAATGTAATAATTACAAAAAGTACAAAATCAATCAACACAGACTCTCATTTAAAAAAAAAAAATGGATGAAAACTCTAAGGATAATATGCTGTATTTACCATTTCTCCGGTGTGAACTTACCTCTTGATTTGGAAATCAAAACAAACTTGAGAAAAGTTGGAGGTCAAGGAATAGAAACTACCACCTGCTGCCCAAAGCTGCTTTCCCACCTTCTCAGCAGCTTGCCTTGAGCTGCTATTTCCAACCCTCCTCACGTCACTCTCTATCATTATTTATTTTTCCTTTGTCTATGTCTTCATTTGTTTCCCCCCCAGAATGTCCTAAGAGAAGAGTGGTCCCATCTGTCTTACAAAATAGTGTCTCTAGTGCTTAGCTCAGTGCTTGGCAAGCAGTTAACAGCTCAATGTATGATTTTCTAGCCCCAGAGTCCACACTCTTAACCCCTCCCTCTACAGCTGCGCAGTCTTGAGACAACTACAAAAATTATCAACACACCCCTGGGAGCCCCAGTGGAACCACAAAAAACAAAAACAAAGCCATTGGGTTCTGTCACCTATACCTCTGTACCACATTTATGTTCTACAAATTCACACAGGTGCTTTCTGTAGCTACGTAGTCCTTCTATTCACAGCAAATTCCCTTTTAACATTCCTTCAGCACCTAACTTTCCACACATGCTCAGGTCCTCCACTCTCTTCTTTTTTAGGTCTTCTAGTGATGACAACGTTAAAATTATTTGATAAACTTCCTTAATTTATTTTATCCCATGAATCTTCTCGTTCTTCCATCTCCTCTCAATGAATACATTTTGGATCTAAGGTTAGTAATAAAATTTCCTCCCAGTTGTATTTTTTTTTTTTATATATGACACTAATCACAAATAGATTAAATCTCTACTCCTAAAATTAAGTACTGAGAAATAATGTTTATTAAAATAGACAATGTTGCCTCGTCACTGGTGGCTCAAGCAGCTAAGACACCAGCCACATACATCAGAGCTGGTGGGTTCGAATCCAGCACAAGCCTACCAAATAACAATGACAACTACAACCAAAAAATAGCCAGGTGTTGTGCCGGGCAGCTGTAGTTCCAACTACTCGGGAGGCTGAGGCAAGAGAATCGCTTAAGCCCAGGAGTTGGAGGTTGCTGTGAGCTGTGATGCCACAACACTCTACTCAGGGTGATAGCTTGAGGCTCTGTCTCAAGAATAAATAATTAAATAAATAAAATAGACAATGTTATATAAGAAAAATAAAGGCCGGGCGCAGTGGCTCATGCCTATAATCCTAGCACTGTGGAAGGCTGAGGTAAGTGGATTGCCTGAGCTACGAAGTTCAAGATCAGCCTGAGCAGAGAGAACCCTCCCCTACTAAAAATAAAAAACATACCCAGACAGGGTGGCGCCTGTGGCTCAAGGAGTAGGGTGCCAGACCCATATACGAGGGGTGGCGGGTTCAAGCCCAGCCCTGGCCAAAACTGAAAAAAAAAAAAAAAAAAGCCAGATATTGTGGCAGGCATCTGTAGTCCTAGCTACTCAGGAGGCTGAGACAAGAGGATTACTTGAGCCCAAGAGTTTGAGGTTGCTGTGAGCTATGATGTTACAGCACTCTACAGAAGGTATCGAAGTCAGATTCCTATCTCAAAAAAAAAAAAAAACATGTATTACATCTCAATAAAGCTATTATCTAAAAAAGTGAAAAGTGTACTTTGAAGTTAAAAAATGTTCTCTAAACTCTTTGTTCAGTTTTATTTAGTTAAGCATATGCAGACAGAATCTACCAAGATACATTTTCATTACTTCACATTCACACCATACCTTGGCTATTCGTCAATAGCATTCTTCCTAGATCTACAACCACTAACACAGGATTCCTGAATTTGAAATCATCAGGAAATATCACCTGAGGGGCAGAAATATCTAGTCGCACAGTCCATCGTTTGCTCTCCTCCTATAAAAATAAAAGAAACTTAAGTACTGAAACTGAACAGCTTTTTCAGCAGTTCTCAAGCATTTCTGAAAACCATAGTTAGAGTTACCAAGTAACTTAATGGTTTATGATGTTAGAATAAAAAGTCTAAGATGAAAGTAGATTCAAATGCTTAAAGATCAGAGACATTACCAAAGGCAAATGTTTAAAATGGGGAGTTAAAACTAGCATATTACTGATTTGAGCAGTGATTTGTATTTTGATTACTATGATTCGTGACTGTGTGTCTAAGGTACAAGGCTTAATACTTGAAAGTACTATAGAAGTTTCAGAATTCAAATAAACACAGAAATTCAAATATTTTTGCTTATTCGTGGACACTGATAACCATAAACTTTCATGCCAAAATGTCTTAGTGAAAAACATAAGCTTTGAGATTTGAAATATAAATGACATACCAATTAGTATGTTAAGAACAACTAGTACATTCTTCCCTATGACAAGAATTAGTATGTTCTTCCCTGTGACAAGAATTAGTCTTAATTGCATGTCCTTGATAAAAGCTAATTTATATAAAAGTTATCAAAAAGAAACGTCTTTTGGGGCAGTGTCTGTGCCTCAGTAGGTAGGGCACCGGCCCCATATTCCAAGGGTGATGGGTTGAAACCCCGCCCCAGGCAAACTGCAACAAAAAAATAGCCGGGCGTTGTGGCAGGAGCCTGCAATCCCAGCAACTCGGGAGGCTGAGACAGGAGAATTGCCTAAGCCCAAGAGCTGGAGGTTGCTGTGAGCTGTATGCTGCCACGGCACTCTACCGAAGGCGATAAAATAAGACTCTGTCTCTAAAAAAAAAAAAAAAAAAAAAAAAAAAAAGAAAGAAACGTCTTTTTAAGGGGATACTAATTGTCATAATTTGTGCTAAAACACATACACACAAACAAAAAACAGAACTAATTCTTCATCCCACACTACGCACTCCTAAGCATTTTACTTTGAATGTTTCTGTGATCCCTGATACCTACAACAGGCTCTACACTGTCCAAAAGAAGCCACACTCTACTCCACCTGCTGCTGAATCTTGGTACTGCACCTCCGTGCCACACAGAAACTGTTTCTCTGGACTGTTAGTCCGCAAGATTTGGCATCAAAGGTCACTTGGCATCACAAAGTGACCATCAACATACCCGGAATAGAAGCTGGGGCATCTTTCCAGTTGTTTTTCTTCTGATAACAGTAAGTAAAAAAGGGACACTCTTAAGTGAAACACACAAAATATCAGGTATGGAAAATGGAACAAAAATGAGTTTTGAAAGTAATTCCAGACTAGAACAAGGAAGAAACAGGATACTCAATCATTCTTTTTTCAATTAAACCTTGATTGCAAAAGACAGGAGATTTTATATTATGACAGATAAGAGTTTCATATTTTCAGTTTACTTAATCAGTGTAATTGTTGTTACAAGGAACCTATCTACAGTAGATAGAGAACTTGACAGAATGCCTCTTACTTCCTCAAACCCTGGGGAGTACTTATCTATGCCCACTTACAATGAAATCACCCACTAGCAAACGATCAAGAGTTTGTCGGATTTCTGCCTTAGTCTGCATCTTCAGTTTGTTATACTGTCTTCGGGCAGCTTCAGCCACTCTCAACTCAAGTTCAGACTGATAACCAAAACCTGCAAGATAAGAAATATACAGCGAAATCAGAATTTTCAAATGGTTGGGTGAATACAACTGCTATGATGTCTAGTCTTACCAAGAATTCCGCCAAAGGTAAAAAACAATCACTAACAACAGTTCCTTACTCCAACATAACCTGGCATAAGGAGGGTTAAGGCCAGGCACAACAGCTAACGCCTATGATCCCAGCACTTTGGAAGGCCAAGGGGCCAAGGTGCCAAGGTGGGAGGATCACTGAGGCTAGGAGTTCGAGACCAGCCTGGGAATGTTGCAAGATCCCACCTCTACAAAAAAATTTTGTTTAATTAGCTGGGCATCATGGTATGTAACATTAGTCCCAGCTACCCAGGAGGCTGAGGTGGGAGGCCTCCTCAAGTCCAGGATTTTGAAGCTGCAATGAGCTATGATTGAGTCACTGCCCTCCAGCTTGAGTGACAGAGCAAGACTCTATCTTCCAAAGGAAAAAAAAAAAAACAAAAAACAACCCAGGATCAAAAGGAATGAAGCAAAGATGGCTAGTGGACTAGTGGACAGCCATCAGAGAAAAGGAGATACATGAAAGAATGGTACCTAAATAACCCTCTTAAATCATTTTCTGAAAGATTCCATACGTTACTATTATTTTAAAATTCTTTTTTTTTGGTGGTTTTTTTTGGCCGGGGCTGGATTTGAACCCGCCACCTATGGCATATGGGACCAGCGCCCTACTCCTTGAGCCACAGGCACCGCCCTATGTTAAAATTCTTAAAAAGCAGGCAGTGCCTGTGGCTCAGTGGGTAGGGCGACGGCCCCATGTACAGAGGGTGGCAGGTTCAAACCCGGCCCCAGCCAAACTGCAACAAAAAATAGCCGGGCATTGTGGTAGATGCCTGTAGTCCCAGCTACTCGGGAGGCTGAGGCAAGAGAGCTGTGAGTTTTGTGACACCAGGGCACTCTACCAAGGGCGATAAAGTGAGACCCTGTCTCTACAAAAAAAAAAAAAATTCTTAAAAAGCAGGACATTATACTGAAAGAACAAATGGAATTTAGAAGGAAATGACTTCTATACTTTATCAGTGACTCAACAATGAAACCATGGCTTTTATGGCTACTGTTTACATGAAAAGACTCAAAAACTAGATTAAAATCTAAAACATCTTCATTGTAATAATGGAGGGGGGAGGGGACGCACATAAGAAAACACTATTGTTTTATAAATTTTCCTGTCAATAAGAGTGTTTTTGCACCTACTACCTCAAATCTTTCCTGGAAACAAAGGGAGGTATAAATAAAATCAATGATGATATTGACAGCTTTGCAGTATTTAATGCTGCATCAAGCAACTGAAAGAGACCACTGATCCTGTGCCCTAGAGGAAATTCTTAAACATTTCTCCTCAGTTCACTGTTCTAAAATTTCCTGGGTACCAAGGAAACCACCATGTTAATGGAATAGGAAATACAAAAACACATTCCAAATAAAGAGAAAACAGTTAAGGATACAGATGTCTCTTGGATAAAGAAAGTCCATGGACATCTACCATGATTTAATAACAGGATAGGACAACCCTAGCCACTTACTCTGCAGGCCTTTTCTACCATTTTCAGATCATTTAAATGTGTAACAACTTTTGTCTGAAACACCAGAAACACTAAGATGTTTTTAAAAAGTAACATAAGATCAAACAAACGTAAAAGTTAACCTGAGGTATGAACCTTTCCCTTGTAGAAAAAGTCTGCTACTTTCTTAATAGCCTGAGGATTGTATATGATGTTCAAGGGTCTTGTGTTAACATTGAGCCGCCTCTCAAAATGGCTGTGTGCTGGATTTCTCTCATACAGCATCTCAAAAACAGGATTATCTGGGTCTGCAGCTAGATAAAATAGGAGAAAAAAAATGAAACACAGCAGAAACAATTACCTTACTGTTGACAAATATGAGGCATTCTGGGGGAAAAAAAGACATTTTCTAAATTATTTTCCAATTAGTTTATGCATATTTTTATGCACATCTTTCAAATAGAGCCTATTAAAAACTGACTCTAATTTCAACAGGAATCATAAAGGCTGGGCTATTGTGTTGGCCCCTACTGTGGACACCCCACAAAGGATCTGGAGGCCCAGCAAAGCTGCCCCGTTAGCCCCAGGTTCACAACTGCATGGAGAGAGCACTGAGCTATCTCTAAGTCCAATGCAGATCCACACAGCAAAGCACCATGTACAAAGCAGGAGGCACTGGCTTGGTGTCTGTAGCATAATGGTTACGGCGCCAGCCACATGCACTGAGGCTGGAGGGTTCAAGCCCAGCCTGGGCCAGCTAACCAACAATGACAACTGCAACAAAAAAATAGCTGGGTGTTGTGGCGGGCACCTGTAGTCCCAGACATACAGGAGGCTGAGGCAAGAGAATCGCTTAAGCCCAAGAGTTTGCGGTTGCTGTGAGCTGTGATGCCATAGCACTCTACCAAGGGCGACATAGTGAAACTCTGCCTCAAACAAACAAAAAAAAAACAAGCAGGAAGCATTCCCTCTTTTACTTTTTTTTTTTTTTTTTGAGACAGAGTCTCACTTTGTCGCCCTCGGTAGAGTGCCGTGGCATCACAGCTCATAGCAACCTCCAGTTCTTGGGCTTAGGTCATTCTCTTGCTTCAGTCTCCCGAGTAGCTGGGACTACAGGCACCCGTCTACTTTTTTGTTGCAGTTTGGCTGGGGCTGGGTTTGAACCCGCCACCCTCAGTACATTGGGCCAGCGCCCCCACCCACTGAGCCACAGGTGCCACCCACCCTTTTTTACTATTCATCAAAGACTACTGATCTATAATAACAGCAACTTGAAGGACTAGTTTGAAGAACATACAACAAATTACCTGGGTAATGATCATTTCTGTCTTCAGATGTGGTTTGAAGGCCAAAAGATTGTGAGACTCTGCCAACTTCTTTTTGCTATTAAACACAAACCAAAAAAAAAATGCATAAATGTCAGGGTAAGAAGGCTTGGCGCCTGTGGCTCAAGCTGCTAAGGCGCCAGCCACATACACCTGAGCTGGCGGGTTCGAATCCAGCCCGGGCCCGCCAAACAACAATGACAGCTGGAACCAAAAAAATAGCTGGGCATTGTGGCGGGCGCCTGTAGTCCCAGCTACTTGGGAGGCAGAGACAGGAGACTCGCTTCAGCCCAAGAGCTAGAGGTTGCTATGAGCTGTGATGCCACAGCACTCTACCGAGGGTGACAAAATAAAAATCTCTTAAAAAAAAAAAAAAAAAAACCAGGCTCAGCACCTATAGCTCAGCAACTAGAGCATCAGCCACATACACTGGAGCTGGCGAGTTCGAACCCAACCCAGGCCTGCCAAACAACAATGACAACTACAACCAAAAAATAGCCAGACGTTGTGGCGGGTGCCTGTAGTCCTAGCTACTTGGGTGGCTGAGGCAAGAGAATCACTTAAGCCCAAGAGTTTGAGGTTGTTGTAAGCTATGACACCACAGCACTCTACTGAGGACGACATAGTGAGACTCTGTCCCTCAATAAAAAAAAAAAAAAAAAAATTACCATATAGAAAACTTGAGATGATTTCCCTTTGGAGCCCTGAAAAGATGACATTTCTTCTTACTGACTATGGGTCAGAATGCATGAAAATGACTGTCAAATACAGAATAAATCAAACACTGACCATTAAATGCAAGAAACAGTGGTGATTATGGCATTTTCTTCCAAATCAAAGCAAATTATACCATGGTGGCTACAACACTAGTTGGAACAAGGCACAGTCATAAATCTCATGAACGTTTTCTAACAAATTCAAAAAACGTTTTATCCCTAACCTGTCTATCTCAAGATGACCCAATGTCAGAATAAATCAGGTTAATATTACTTATTGTTTGCCTAAAACAGACCACAATTCACAAATACTGTGGATGTATTAGCCAACCCAGTGTTGTACATACAGGATTAGGGAAGACCAGAAGAGGAAACATAGTTCCTTCTGTAGCCAGGTCTCGAAGAAACAGCCCACCCAGTCGGACTAAAAGCAGGGAAGAATTTCTTCGAGGAAGAGATTCTGCCAGAAGTTTTACATCTGTGAAAGACAAACATGTAAGAGTTGATACAATGCCAGAAAAGCTTGAAATGTTTCAAAAATATTAGATACAGAGATTAGGTATCATAAACTATTCTTCCTTCAAATTAGAGTCCCTATCTATCTACAGGCATACCCTGGTGATATTGCAGGTTTAGTTCCAGAACACCACAAAAAAGTGAATATTGCAATAAAACAAGTCGCATGAATTTGTTTGCTTCCTAGTGCATATAAAAGTTACTTTTAAACTACACTGTAGTTTTTTTGAGTGTGCAACAGCATTATATCTAAAACAATACTGAATACACCTTAATATTAAAATATTTTATTGCTAAAAACCTTCAGGGAATCATAATCTTTTTGTTGGTGTTAATGGCTGCTGACGGATCAGGTTGGCAGTTGTTGAAGGTTGGGGTAGCTGTGCCTATTTCTTGGGCCTAGGGTTTTCGAAGTGATAAATGAGCACTGGCTTCACCTTAAAGCCACCAACTGTAAAATACTGTGATCAAGTGGCTGACTGGGAGCCACTCCCACTTCCACTGCCTCTGCTCAGCATCACAGGAAGAGCACTGAACTGAATACTGCTGGCCCAGGAAAAGATCGAAATTCAGAGAACAGTGTGAAGCAAAAAAATATCGTAAATCAAACTACTCTAAGTCTAGGATAATTTGTGCATGTGTTTATTATATACCTACTGTATACATACATGTATATATTAAATAATTTTAAACATAGACGCATATTAGAAAATAAGGTTAAGTATTAATCAGTCAACAAATGTATGATCAGAGGCTCAAATGAACCTAATGTTGTATTTCCCCTAGAAGCAATAGTTCTGTATTAGCTAATTCAATTTTTGTAGTGACTTTCTGTAACTACTACAAATAATGAAAATCAACAGAACAGAGAGAGAAAACAGAAGCAGGCAGTTCTTCTGGATGGTACCTGAGAACTCGAGCTGCATGAAAGCACTTTCTCTCAGTTGAGGAGTTCCTTGCTCCTTGTGTAGCAGGGTCACTGTACCTCGCTGCAACTGCAAATTCAACTTGGCAAAGACGTGATCTCGCTTTGTGTACGTGTTCATACATGAGGCATCTGCAGTCGGATCAAAAAACTCCTCAGTGCCTAAATAATAAGCAAGAAAAAAACATGAAAAAACACAGCAGAGCATAAAAAGCACAAGCGGGCATACTAACCACAGTTATGATGATGTCATTTAACTACTTTCCCCTTTTTTAAGAAGAGCTCCAAAGTCATGGGTGACCGATTTACTCCCTGATTTAAAACAACCCTAACTGTTTTATAAGAGCTCTTATCTACTTATTATCAAACCAGGAAGGATAAGATTCATGATTATGTACAATATAAAGTAGCACTGTGCAGTATGGCGAGATAGTCTGTATCTGCACTGTCCAGACGGTGACCACTAACCACATGTGGATAATGTGACCTGTGCAATCAGGAACCTAATAATTACTTGTATTCAGTTTTAATTAATTTAAATACACATCTGTAGCTATGATACCATAGTGAACAGTGCAGATTTAAAGAGTAGCTCTGGACTGGTACTCAAGCTTCAGCGTAAAATTTTTGAACATGTACAAATTTAGTTCTCTTACCATCACTGCTATACTACTATTCATACTTAGTAACAAGAGTTCCAAATGGATTTATCTCCCAAAACAGTTCTCCTTGGCTCGGCGCCTGTGGCTCAAGCGGCTAAGGCGCCAACCACATAAACCTGAGCTGGCGGGTTCGAATCCAGCCCGGGCCCGCCAAACAACGACGGCTGCAACCAAAAAATAGCTGGGTGTTGTGGCGGGCACCTGTACTCCCAGCTACTTGGGAGGCGGAGGCAGGAGACTTGCTTGAGCCCAGGAGTTGGAGGTTGCTGTGAGCTGTGATGCCACAGCACTCTACCCAGGGCAACAGCTTGAGGCTCTGTCTCAAAAAAAAAAAAAAAAAACCAGTTCTCCTCTCAGCCTCTATAAACATGAAATGAACTACTTCCCAAATATCTGCTTTTGTGAAATTTGAAAAATATCGCACGTTGTTGCATGGACAACAGACCAATTTTTATGAACTAAGTGAAGGCCAGCTCCCACAGTACCTAGGATCTCTTCAGGAGTCCACTGCTCGTGCGGCTCTGCTGACAATCCCTCAACCACTTTCCCTTCAGGGCTTTGCTGCCCGTACCAGCCCCCCCAGCCGGGAAACCAGGACTGAAGATACTGCAGCATCCCACTGCCCCCGCCAGGTTCTGGGTGTCCAGGAGAATCTCCTGGAAAATCAAATTGAGGCTCTCGTAGACTCTGTCAATCACAAATGAGCAAATATAAGTTCCCACGGACAAAAGCAAGCTGTGATAAGCCCCCAACTGCTGTTTGTCCCCCACAGAAACATAAGCATATCAAAACTGTAGCACTCAGAGTGCTGGGTCTGAACATCTCTTATAGAAGATTTCTCACCTCCGCTAGTTCTTCTTGTTTGTGAAATCGATCATGAACCAGTTCATGCAAAATCTTCAACTCCTCAAAGCTCTGTTCCTCTTCAATTCGACACATTTCTTCCTGTTTTGGTGAAAACAAAAACAAACAAAAAACAGATTATTATAGGTCCAGAAATATTGGATACCATTTTTTTTTTTTTTGAGACAGAGTCTCAAGCTGTCACCCTGGGTAGAGTGCTGTGGCATCACAGCTCACAGCAACCTCAAACTCTGGGGCCTAAGTAATTCTCTTGCCTCAGCCTCCCAAGTAGCTGGGACTACAGGTGTCCACCACAACGCCCAGCTATTTTTTGGTTGCAGTTGTCATTGTTGTTTGGCGGGCCGGGGCTGGATCCCAACCCTTCAGCTCTAGTGTATGTGGCTAGCACCCTAGACGCTTGAGCTACAGGCGCCGAGCCTGGACACCCTTTAAAACCACTGTAAGTATAGCAAAAGAACTATCTGAACCCCAGCATTTCCAATGAGGGCCAAGTAATGAGATAAACAGTTCTATGATTGCTGTTTCTGTTTTAAACAGCTTTTCCATATAATCCATTAGGTTTCACTTGGTCTCAAAAACATCATAACAAGTCTCATGGTATCTGGGACTAATGGTGACGAGAGGGGGAGCAGAATACAGCAGCACTCAGTTTTAAGTGGGTCACCAAAGCACATGCACTGCTGCAATCCCACAGCACTGACGCAGGTCCCAGAGGGCTGGCACAGCCATCAGCTCATAGGAGCAAAGCAGTGTGCAGACACCAGCTCCTTTATGTTTCACGTAGGATTATAGCAAGCATATCATCATTTTTAACTTATTTCATACTAGTTAAGAAAGAGAGATGGTAGCCAGTTATATACCAAGAAGTTAGCTATCCTAAACTGTTTCTTATACCCTAATATTAAGACAAAGGTGCTTATACATGTTTACTTGTTCATCTCAATTATGATTTTTCCCTCTCTCCATGTCTTTGCCTATGCCTTTAAGAAAACCATTCAAAATAAACTGTCTGGTTTATCCCTTCCTTTTCATAAGATTCCTATGTAGATAACCATGTCTGACACTCCTAAAAAAAGGAATTAGAAGTGATTGGGCCATGGCCTCAGGGTGCTGTCAGGAGAGGTGAGAACCCCTAGGGATTCAGAACTGCCCTTTGTTACCATGCAGTAGGTGCTAAGGGAGAGCATATTCCTTTTTGCTTGGAAAAGTCTACTAAAGAAAAGGTTAGTTAATAGACAGCATCTGAGCCAAAATCTTGGAAATGGTCTAAATAGCTACTGCAAAAACGGATGCTCACAAAACCTAAACAAATCAAGGCGCAAAGCAATTCCTACTTCCTTTCCCTAGGAGACAAGAGGCAGACTGCTAGAGAAGGGGTGGGGGCCCATGTGTGGACTCCAGGAATGGTGCTTCTAAGGATTTCTAGCCTTACAGTTGACTAAAACATGAGCTTGTCTTCACCACCTACTTAACCCCCTTCTGCCTAGCCTCTACCACCAAAATCCCAAGGTCAATCAAGTCAACTATGATTGCAGAAAATCTAAATTAAAGTTTAAAGAGATTAGTTACAGAGTTCAGAGGAAAAGAATTAGAATTAAGATCATACAGGGATAAGTGACTGCATGAGAAAGTCTCTCTAGGCCTTGTACAGAGAGCTAGGAAAGAGGGGTTGTAGCCCAAGGGCACTGGGAGACCATGGCCATCTTTTCTTCCTTCTACCCCATGGCCTGGCTCTCTTCAGTCAGCAGAGGGCGTAGGATGCTTCTGACTAAGGCTCACTCCAGTAAGACCAACTCTATCCTGTAAAATTATGCCCCCTGGGGCGGCGCCTGTGGCTCAGTGAGTAGGGCACGAGCCCCATATGCTGAGGGTGGTGGTTTCAAACCCAGCCCCAGCCAAACTGCAACAACAAAAAAATAGCCGGGCGTTGTGGCGGGCACCTGTAGTCCCAGCTGCTCGGGAGGCTGAGGCAAGAGAATCACTTAAGCCCAAGAGCTGGAGGTTGCTGTGAGCCGTGTGACGCCACAGCACTCTACAGAGGGCAGTAAAGTGAGACTCTGTCTCTAAAAAAAAAAAAATTATGCCCCCTGACAAGGAACTTAACTTCTTCACAGATCCCATTTTCTTTTTTTTTTTTTTTTTTTTTTTTTTTGTAGAGACAGAGTCTCACTTTATGGCACTCTACTGAGGGCCATGGCATCACACAGCTCACAGCAACCTCCAACTCCTGGGCTTAAGCGATTCTCTTGCCTCAGCCTCCCGAGTAGCTGGGACTACCGGCGCCTGCCACAACGCCCAGCTATTTTTTGGTTGCAGTTCAGCCGGGGCGGGGTTTGAACCCGCCACCCTCGGTATATGGGGCCGGCGCCTTACCAACTGAGCCACGGCGCCGCCCACAGATCCCATTTTCTTCAGCCTTTGAGAGAACACTCTTATCCTCTGGATAAAGGCAAGAAACAATATACTTACCTTGTCCTCTGCAGACAGTAAGCCTCCCTTTAACTTCTTGAAATACTTGTCAGTGTAAGACACGGCATCACGGGCACGATGCAACATAAAGTCCCAGGTACAACATTTCCTCTGCTCTCTGATCTCATACAAGTTAGCATTCAAAGCAAAATACCACCATTCTCGGCAGCTGAAATAGTCCAGAACAATGTAATTACTTCTCACAATAAAACCAACTACAATGCTTCAATCTAGGACAATCCACAGACCACCACTCCTCTTCTGAGACATCTTTTCTCATCAGCCACCAGTAGCCAAGATTTCAAGCTCATTTTAATATTGAGCTAAACCCAACATGTAGGGAAAGTAAATCTGACAACATCAGTTAACAGATCCCTAAGTTGTGTATCAACAGCACAGAACTCAATTGGTTTGAATTAGCCACAGTATCAGTACCTTCCTCTGACAGAGAATCAGGGGCTGACTCTAAGTTAAATACCATGTTAAGATAACTACCAAGGAGCGGGGTGTTGTGGTGGGCGCCTGTAGTCCCAGCTACTCGGGAGGCTGAGGCAAGAGAATGCTTAAGCCTAAGAGTTGGAGGTTGCTGTGAACTGTGATGCCATGGCACTATACCGAGGGTGACATAATGAGACTCTGTCTCAAAGAAAAAAAAAAAAGATAACTACCAAGAATTCAACCACTAATTTTTAATTAAATATTTCTAACTATAGACAAAGAAATACACAGGATCGGGTGGTGCCTGTGGCTCAGTGAGTAGGGTACCGGTCCCATATGCCGAGGGTGGCGGGTTCAAACCCAGCCCCAGCCAAACTGCAACAAAAAAATAGCCAGGCGTTGTGGCGGGCACCTGTAGTCCCAGCTGCTTGGGAGGCTGAGGCAGGAGAATTGAGTAAGCCCAAGAGTTAGAGGTTGCTGTGAGCTGTGTGAGGCCACAGCACTCTACCCGAGGGCGGTACAGTGAGACTCTGTCTCTACAAAAAAAAAAAATACACAGGATCTTTAAAGTTTTAATATATGGAACTAGTCAAATTTATCAATGCAACATGAAAGAGGATTTAATTTTGCTATGGAAGTTGGAAATATACCATATAAATGTTGACCAATAAATCTGGAAGAGACAGAAGAAAGAGGTTCACAGAATATTGCCAAGTATTTACCACACACCAGATCCCACAAGAGCAACATCAATCTATTTGGTAAATGAGACTGAGAGTATCTCCTGAATTTCAATGTAAATAAATGAAAGACATCAAATAACACACAATAAGAATAGCAGCAATAGGCTTGGGGCCCACAGCACAGTAGTTATGGCGCTCGCCACAAGCACCAAAGCTGGTGGGTTCGAACCTGGCCTGGACCAGCTAAAAAAAACAACAATAACAACTGCAACTAAAAATAGCCAGGTGTTGTGGCAGGAACCTGTAGTCCCAGCTACTTGGGAGGCTGAGGCAAGAGAATCACTTAAGCCCAAGAGTTAGAGGTTGCTGTGAGCTGTGATGCCACAGCATTCTACCAAGGGTGACCTAGTGAGACCCTGTCTCAAAAAAAAAAGAATAGCAGCAATAATAAACAACAGGAATGGCTTTTCGAGTGCCAGAAAAAACAATCATACATTTATCTCCAAACATGAATAAAGTGAGGCATACTTCTGATCTATGTACTAAAAAGAACATGCTGTAAGAGGCATATCACACACAACACTCAGAAGTCCTTACTTCTTGGATACCGCCACTTTGGGTTTCCACCTTCGGAACTTCACCTGCCTCTCCTTTCGTTCCAGCTCCTTGAGGAATTCCATAATTTGCCGGTATTGCAGCTTTTTATTAGAAGTTAAGAGATACTAGTTTAGAACACATTAGTTCTTTTATTCGTTAAGACCAATATCTAACAAGAACAATTTGTACTAGTAATCCACTGAGGTAAAACCCAGTGAGAACTGCAGGACCAAAATATCAGTACCAGACAGCATCTCTCTCAATACCAAAAGTTAAGTATTTATTATATCTCTTACATATTTTGTTCAGCTCTTAAAAACTCAAATCAAAATTAACCTGAGGTTGATCCCATTGAACTATATAACAGATAGTGTGTTCTATCCCTAACACTTTTCTCCAAAGGGAAGTGGTCTCACACGTGCTTTCTTTCCTACTGAGGACACATGTCAAATATGAAGATTTCTATTAACATTTTTCTTTCATCCCAGTCACCAATCTAACATGGGTAGTATAAGCCCCCAGGAAGAAAGAGTGTACCTGAGACAGCTTCAAGGGAATGGTTTCCAGCTGAATATCACATTCAATACGAGGACTGTGACGAGACCGCAGAGGTTCCTTGGAGCAGTTTCTCTTCAAAAGAGCAGATGCACACACAGGCTCCAGGACGTAGTGATGACTGCGACTCTCCATGCTCCTAGCCATGGCCTCCTGCACATCACAGGAACACACGCTCTGCTCAGTCTGGCTTTCCTTCCAGTAGTCAATCTTTTATAATGTTGGAGCTTTATGACAAACGCTCAACCTAAGCCATAGGCTATGTTGTAACAGCAAATGTTTCTGGATCAAGTTAATGTTGGTATGTTATCTAACCTATAGTATATTACATCAGAATCCAAAAATACTACAAAACTTTGATTCCAAAGATCTCAAGTATTTTTAAATTTTTATTTAAAATTTCTTAATAGGTAATAGAATTTTACAGGCAAAAAAAGATAAGATAAAGTATCTGTTTCCTACTTTCATCTCTCAGCCACCCACTTACCTTCCCCAGAGACAACCAATAATAACAGTTTCTTATATCTCCCACCAGAGGCATTCTAAACATAGTCAAATCTAAAATTTTCTCTTTTCTTCTTCTTCTTTTTTTTTTTTTTTTTTGTAGAGACAGAGTCTCACTTTACGGCCCTTGGTAGAGTGCCGTGGCATCACACAGCTCACAGCAACCTCCAGCTCTTGGGCTTAAGCGATTCTCTTGCCTCAGCCTTCCGACTAGCTAGGACTACAGGCGCCTGCCACAAGGCCCGGCTAAAATTTTCTCTTTTCATATACAAATGCTACATAAGCACATTGCCTCAGATTTTTTAGCTTAATACTATATGTAAGAGACTATTACTTACTCATCATAAAGACACTTACCTTTATTTGTTATAGCTATACACTGTTCTACTGGGTAGATGCCACAGCTCATTGAATTAGCAAAACAAAAACTCATCCTCTAAGGCCAGGCCTTGCACCTGTAATCCTAGCACTCTGGGAGGGGGAGGCGGGTGAACTGCTTGAGCTTACAATTTTAAGACCAACCTGAGCAAAAGTGACACCCCATCTCTACTAAAAATAGAAAAACTGAAAGGCTGGACCCAGTGCCTCAGTTCTCTAATCCCAGCACTCTGGGATGCCAAGGTGGGTGGATTGCCTGAGCTCATAACTTGAGAGCAGCCTGAGTTAGAGCAAACCCCATCTCTAAAAATAGCTGGGGGGTGTGGCAGGCACCAGTAGTCCCAGCTTCTTGGGAGGCTGAGGCAAGAGAAATCTCTTGAGCCCAAGAGTTTGAGATTGCTGTGAGCCACGACGCCATGGCACTCTACCCAGGACAACATAGTAAGACTCTGTCACAAAAAGAACAAAAAAAAAAGAAAAACAGAAGCAAGAAAATCACTTGAGTCCAAGAATTGAAGGTTACTGTAAGCTATGACACCATGACACTCTACTCAGGTGACAGCTTAAGACTCTTCCTCAAGGGGGCAGAGCTCAGTGGGTAGGGCACCAGCCACAAACACCCAGGCTGGCAGGTTCGAACACAGCCTGGGCCAGCGAAACAGCAATGACAACTGCAACAAAAAAATAGCTGGGCATTGGGTGGTGCCTGTGGCTCAAAGGAGTAGGGCACCAGCCCCATATACCGGAGGTGGCAGGTTCAAACCCAGCGCCGGCCAAAAACTGAAAACAACAATAAAAAGATAAAATAAATTTAAAATAAAAAAAAATAAAAATAAATAGCTGGGCATTGCAGTGAGCGCCTGTAGTCCCAGCTACTTGGGAGGCTGAGGCAAGAGAATTGCTTAAGCCCAAGAATCTGAGGTTGCTGTGAGCTGTGACATCACACTCTACTGAGGGTGACATAAAAGACTCTTGTCTCAAAAAAAAAAAAAAAAAGACTGCCTCAAAACAAACAATCCTTTACAACAGCATGCAAGCCAAAGATAATTTTCCCTTCGTGCAGTTTCTTTCTTTCTTTCTTTTTTTTTTTAAGACAGAGTCTCACTTTGTCAGCCCCGGTAGAGTACTGTGGCCATAGGTCACAGCAACCTCAAACTCTTGTGTTCAAGCAATTCTTTTACCTCAGTCTCCCAAGTAGTTGGGACTATAGGCACCTGACAGAATGTCCGGCTATTTTTAGAGATGGGTCTCACTCTGGCTCAGGCTGGTCTCGAACCTGTGAGCTCAGGCAATCTACCTGCCTTGGCCTCCCAGAGTGCTAGGATTACAGGGCGTGAGCCACGGCGCGCGGCCCCACCTGCAATTTCTTGCCAAAAGATTAAACTGAGGCAGGCATGGTGGCTCACGCTATAATCCTAGCATTTTGGAAGGCCGAGGTAAGAGGATCTCTTTTTTTTTTTTTTTTGTAGAGACAGAGTCTCACTTTATGGCCTTCGGTAGAGTGCCGTGGCCTCACACAGCTCACAGCAACCTCCAACTCCTGGGCTTAAGCGATTCTCTTGCCTCAGCCTCCCGAGTTTTTTTTTTTTTTTTTTTTTTTTGTAGAGACAGAGTCTCACTTTATGGCCCTCGGTAGAGTGCCGTGGCGTCACACAGCTCACAGCAACCTCCGGTAAGAGGATCTCTTGAGCTCAGGAGTTTGAGACCAGCCCGAGCAAAAGTGAGACCCATCTACACTAAAAACAGAAAAATCAGTCAGACATAGTGATGGGTGCCTGTAATCCCAGCTATTTGGGAGGCTGAGGCAGAAGAATTGCTTGAACTCAGAAGTTCGAGGTTGCTGGGATCTAAGCTAATGCCTTGACCTCTAACCTGGGCACAAGAGTGAGTCTTTGTCTTAGATAATCTAATTTATTTTAATAGAAGGATATAAAAATTAAAAAAAATAAAATTTAGATCCCCAGCACATGGTAGCTAAGAGAATAAGTAACTACACTGTATTACATACATACAGTAGAATATGTGTAGTATGTAGCAATCAGAAGCAATAAATCGGAAGCAGAAATAGCAATAAGTTAAAAACATAGATTTAAGTAGGAAAAAAAGAAACCTATAGCCTAACGTGGATTTAAAACATACACAAAACACTGCATATTGTTCAAAGTTAATACGCAGCAAGTACGTCAACCAAACACACTTGAGAATGGATACCAATGGAGGAACAGGGAGATGGGATGGACATCAGAGATGCAGGGGACAGAAACCCACGTGGCAGTAATCCTATACCATTTTCCTTCGGTGGTGTCTTACAGTAATACCCTCTGCCAGAATCATACCTGTAACTCCACCTGGGGCAAATCCCCCAATAAAGTGCAATCGACATCCCAATAGATGCTAAACTCTGCCACGTCTAATTGCTTTTTCCGCATTAGCTTCTGTACCTGAGGTAAGACAAGGAAGGAGGTACAATGATTGTTTACTCATGAATTTACTCATTCATTCAATAAACCATTTGTGAAGAAACATTTGTCAGGCAACTTGCAAGGTGCTACAGATACAAAACCAAATTAAAATACAGTATTCCTCTTACAGAGTTCAAAATCTAGTTGAGGAACAAACACGTAAACAAATAATTTTAATTACACAGAGGGAAGCAGAGGAAGAATAAGGTATAAGTAAACAAAAAAAGAAAATGTCACTGTGCAGGTAAGTATAAAAATCTCACGCAAAAAGTCAGGTAAGAGGAAAGAACTGGGTCCACCAACCAGTCACCTCTCAGTATCCACGAGGGGCTGGTTCCAGGACCCTATACACACCAAAATTCAAGGATGCTCAAAGTCCCTGACAGAAAAGGGCACAGAATTTGCATACAACCTATGTACATCCTTCCATTTGTCTCCTGATTAGCTATGATACCTAATACAGTGTAAATGCTTTATAAATAGTTACACTGAATTTTTTTTTAATTCTATTATTTTGGGGTGGTGCCTGTAGCTCAGAGGGTAGGGCACAGGCCACATACACCAAGGCTGGCAGGTTCAAACCCGGCCCAGGCCTGCTAAACAACAATGACAACTGCAACAAAAAAGTAGCTGGGCGTTATGGCCTGCACCTGTAGTCCCAGCTACTTGGGAGGCTGAGGCAAGAGAATCACTTGAGCCCAAGAGTTTGAAGCTGCTGTGAGCTGTGATGCCGCAGCACTCCACCCAGGGCAACAGCTTGAGACTCTGTCTCACAAAAAAAAAAAAAGAAAAAGAAATAGGTGGCACCTGTAGCTCAAGAGGCTAAGGCACCAGCCACATACACCAGAGCTGGCAGGTTCGAATCCAGCTCGGGCCTGCCGAACAATAACAACTATAACCAAAAAATAGCCGGGTGTTGGGGCAGGCGCCTGTAGTTCCGGTTACTTGGGAGACCGAGGCAAGAGAATCACTTAAGCCCAGGAGTTTGAGGTTGTGTGAGCTGTGATGCCACAGCACTCTACCCAGGGCTATAGCTTGAGGCTCTGTCACAAAAAAAAAAAAAAAAATATATATATATATATATAATTATAAATATATATATTATTTTTATTGTTACATTGTTTTTTTTCAATTGTTTGGGGGGTTTTCAATCTGTGGTTGGTTGAATCCATGACGTGGAATCCTCAAATACAAGGGGCCAACTATATAAAAGGCCTAATAGCTGGCTCAGTGCCCATAGCACTGGGTACGTGGGTACGCCAGCCACATGCACCAAGGGTGGCAAGTTCGAACCTGGCCCAGGCCAGCTAAACAATGACAACTGCAATAAAAAATAACTGGGCGTTGTGGCAGGCACCTGTAGTCCCAGCTACTTGGGAGGCTGAGGCAGAAGAATCTGTTGAGCCCAGGAGATGGAGGTTGCTGTGAGCTGGGATGCCACAGCACTCTACTGAGGGTGACAGCTTGAGGCTCTGTCTCAAATAAAAATAATAATAATAAAATAAAAATAAATAAAGTTAAAGCACCATTTAGGTGTCCTGAAAAATCATCAATGTTTTCCTCTCGTGCAATCCTTTTGCCTTCTTCTTGACACCGCTCCAGGCAATGGAGGTGTCCCTGGCATTGCCTTCTTCTGCATTGGCATCTGAAGAAGCTTTCTTTCCTGTTGCCTCCACAATCTGATGACATTCTCTGTGTGAGGAGGTCCAAAATGTCTCTCCATAGCTCTGCTGCCATGCTCATTAGCATATTTAATAACTGTTAGCTTAAAACTTGCAATATAT
Organism: Nycticebus coucang; assembly: GCF_027406575.1. Taxonomy (NCBI): domain Eukaryota; kingdom Metazoa; phylum Chordata; class Mammalia; order Primates; family Lorisidae; genus Nycticebus; species Nycticebus coucang. The sequence goes on along the minus strand of NC_069801.1, from coordinate 8,976,410 downwards.
GAAATCCATTTCAACATTTTCCAAGGGATTTTCCAATAATTTTTTATAAAAATATCAACTAGATTGCTAGTTCCTGCCTAAAGTATACAATGAGTTATGCGTTGTTCTTCATCGGCCAAAAAATGCTTTTATTGTAAGCTTGTCATAAATTTAACAAAACCAACTACCATTTTTCAGGGTATTATTTTGCATCTGGATATCATTATTACTTTCTAGAATTAAACTTTTAACACGCAAGCATAAATAAAAGAATTAAAAACAAGGGCCAGACTCAGTGGTTCATTCCTATAATCCCAGCACTTGGGAAGCCAAGGCGGTTGGATTGTCTGAGCTCACAGGTTCAAGATCAGCCTGAGTCAGAGCAAGACACCGTCTCTAAAAATAGCCAGGATTGGCTCAGCGCCCATTGCAAAGTGGTTACGGCACTAACCACATACACCAAGAGTGGTGGGTTTGAACCCAGCCCAGGCCAGCTAAACAACAATGACAACTGCAACAAAAAATAGCCGGGCGTTGTGGTGGGCGCCTATAGTACCACCTACTTGGGAGGCTGAGGCAAAAGAATCACTTAAACCCAGGATTTTGAAGTTGCTGTGAGCTATGACATCATAGCACTCTACCAAGGGTGACAAAGTGAGATTCTGTCTCAAAAAAAAAAAAAAAAAAAGGGGGCGGTGCCTGTGGCTCAGAGGGTAGGGCACCCACCCCATATACCAAGGGTGGTGGGTTCAAACCCGACCCCGGCCAAACTGCAACAAAAAAAATAGCTGAGCGCTGTGGTGGGTGCCTGTAGTCCCAGCTACTCAGGAGGCTGAGGCAAGAGAATCGCCTAAGCCCAGGAGTTGGAGGTTGCTGTGAGCTGTGATGTCACGGCACTCTGACGAGGGGCATAAAGTGAGATTCTGTCTCTAAAAAAAAATTAAAAACATGAACATAGACATGAAATTATTAGTGCCCTTGTATAATGTGCATCCTTATTTTTCCCTCAAAAATTTGGGCAAAAAAATGTGCATTATATACAGCAAAACACAGTATTTTAAAATAAAAATATGAATATGAAGGTCAAAGAAACATGCAGAATGGAGTTCAACATGTGAAAGCCACCAGCAAAAATTTCCTGCTAACAGTGAAACTATGGAACAGAAAGAGTTTACCCGGGGAGTGCCTATAGCATAAGAAGAAAATCAAGGATAAAATCCTTTCTGTACCTCAGTTTCTTCATGTATAAAAGTGATATAACCAGGGCAGCGCCTGTGGCTCAAGGAGTAGGGTGCCGGTCCCATATGCCGGAGGTGGCGGGTTCAAACCTAGCCCCGGCCAAAAACCACAAAAAAAAAAAAAAAGTGATATAGCCAAAGGTCAGAGAAAATTAACCATTTCTCTATTTCATCAAATTAGACCCATTGCATACAAACAAGAGATATGCATACCTACCACAAAACTAGTGGAAAAGAATGAGATCCCATTTACACGACACAAAATGACAAAAGGCAGAGCCCCAAATTCCCTAGAATACTGCTTTCTCCTGATTTATAGTCCTATTTCATACTCACAGGCTCATTTACAGCATTTTGCATGGACACATTCTTAATGCAGATGCCAAATGCAAAGGGATGGGAAGGATTGGTGATACCATCTTCAAAGCGTAAGTGGACATCTTGAATTTTTAACTGCAAAGAAGAAAAAGAAGAAAACATTTAGACAACTGCTATTGATGAAATACTATGAGTAGGGAGGGGTCAAACTGACCTCAAGCCACTGAAGTAAACCACAGCAGGCATTTTACACAAACACATCACATACATACCCAGTACTCTCCAAGTTCTTGAGAGAGTTATAATCACAAACTATACATGAATGACATTTGTGATTTCGTTTTATCTCAAAAACAGAGCTGCAATACTTTCATTAAATCAAATAATTTCAGAAGATAACTTAAAGAAGTAATTAAAGAGAACAATACCATTATATGCAGATAACTGGTCTTCCTCCCACTCTGCTAATGCCCTTAATTTTTTTTTTTTTAAGAGACAGAGACTCAGGGCGGCGCCTGTGGCTCAGTCGGTAAGGCGCTGGCCCCCTATACCGAGGGTGGCGGGTTCAAGCCCGGCCCCGGCTGAACTGCAACCAAAAAATAGCTGGGCGTTGTGGCGGGCACCTGTAGTCCCAGCTACTCGGGAGGCTGAGACAAGAGAATCGCCTAAGCCCAGGAGCTGGAGGTTGCTGTGAGCTGTGTGACGCCACGGCACTCTACCGAGGGCCATAAAGTGAGACTCTGTCTCTACAAAAAAAAAAAAAGGAGACAGAGACTCACTTTGTTATCCTCGGTAGAGTGCTGTGGCGTCATACCTCACAGCAACCTCCAGCTCTTGGGCTGAAGCGATTCTCTTCCTTTAGCCTCCGGAGTAGCTGGGACTACAGGTGCCCACCACAGTGCCCACCACAATGCCCAGCTATTTTTTTTAGAGACGAGGTCTCACTCTGGCTCGATCCTGTGAGCTCAGGCAATCCACCTGCCTCAGCTCCAGAGTGCTAGGATACCTTTAATCTTGCCTCTGTGTCTCAGCATCTGGACCCAGGAACACCAGCAGAGAAGATAAACATTGTATGTGTTTATGTACATATGTATGTATGTACGTATGTATGTATTTCCCCTTGCCCCTGTAAGTGGGCTACAGAAAAGGAACTCTATTTCAATGAATTGAAAATTACAGAAAGTGAAAAGACAACTTGAAGAATGGGAGAAAAAGTATTTGCAAATCATCTATCTGATAAGGGACTAGTATCCAGAATATATAAAGAGCTCTTATAACTCAACAATAAAAAGACAAGCTGATTTCTAAATGAGGCAAAGTCAGATCCTTTGTGGGCTTTTCTCCAAAAAAGATAATACAAGTGGCCAGTAAACACTTGGAAAGATGTTCAACATCATTAATCCTTAAGAAAACATAAACCTGGGTGGCACCTGTGGCTCAGTGAGTAGGGCACCAGCCCCATATGCCGAGGGTGGCAGGTTTAAACCTGGTCCCAGCCAAACTGCAACAAAAAATAGCCTGGCGTTGTGGCGGGTACTATAGTCCCAGCTACTTAGGAGGCTGAGGCAAGAGAATCGCCTAAGCCCAAGAGCTAGAGGTTTCTGTGAGCTGTGATGCCACATCACTCTACCGAGGGTGACAAAGTAACACTCTGTCTCTAAAAAAAAAAAGAAAACACAAACCCCTCTCTCTCTCTCCACCCACCTCCCCACACCTCAGACACAGAAAGAAAGCAGCCTTCTAGAAGGTAGAACAAATGTCCTCTCCAGCACCTGACCAGGCCAGCACCCAGATCCTAGACTTTCAGCCTCCAAAACTGTGAGAAAATAAATTTCTGTTGTTTATGTACCCAATAACAAATCTCCTAATGATGCAGTTCTCAGAACATCTCCCTGTATCAAGTGACAGATGGCTCTGTTTCCACCAACCCGTGCCATATGTCTAACCTCTGTACATGTATCTCTAACTACAGTTTCTGTGTAACTATATGCATCTGTATTAAGCTAAGCATGAATTTATACTGATTTCTAACCCATCACCACATGGATAATTCTAGCTTCCTCTTCTTGCTTATGTATAAACACCAACAGTAAGAAATATAGCTCCCACCATCTACCACCGTTTACATTATGAACTAAACACAAAACTCCTCATCTCCCCACTGTCTGAATGACGATTCTCAGCCAAGGGGACTCCGGAGAAACCTTAAAATTGAGTTCCCAGCCATGACAGGATGGGAGGTTAGACATGCATCATTTTACCGCTCCCTAGGCTTTGTTTCCTGAAAGCCACATCAACATTCGTTCCTGATAAAGAACCAACCACGGTGGTTTTAACAGTCTACACAACATGCACAGAGACTGTTTTTGTGTCTAGTTTCACCTTTCTGACATAAAAGGTGGCCATTTTTAAACATGGACCCCCCCCCCATAAAAGAACAAAAAGCCCCATTGCTCAGGAGCATAATTATCTTCATAAATATTCATGGATCCTCCTATAAATGTGAATATTTAATCACCTATCTCAGTATAACATCTTGTTCCTCCCTTGAAGCATGGCTTATAGCTGGGAACCATGTTTCCCAGCCTGTGGGAATGACCACCTTAGGCTGAAAACTTTACTAAAAATAAAGCTAACTCTTCCTAAAAAAAAACGAAAATGCAAAACAAGGCTCGGCACCCGTAGCACAGTGGTTATGGCATTGGCCACATACACCCAAGCTGGTGGGTTCGAACCCACCCTGGGCCAGCTAAGCAACGACAAGTGCTACAAAAAAATAGCTGGGTGTTGTGGCAGGTGCCTGTAGTCCCAGCTACTTGGGAGGCTGAGGCAAGAGAACTGCTTAAGCCCAAGAGTTTGAGGTTGGTGTGAGAGCTGTGATGCCACAGCACTCTACTGAGGGTGACATAGTGAGACTCTGTCTCAAAAAAAAAAAAAAAAAAAACGCAGGCGGCGCCTGTGGCTCAGTCAGTAAGGCGCCAGCCCCATATACCAAGGGTGGCGGGTTCAAACCCGGCCCCGGCTGAACTGCAACCAAAAAATAGCCTGGCGTTGCGGCAGGCGCCTGTAGTCCCAGCTACTCGGAAGGATGAGGCAAGAGAATCACTTAAGCCCAGGAGTTGGAGGTTGCTGTGAGCTGTGTGAGGCCATGGCACTCTACCGAGGGCCATAAAGTGAGACTCCATCTCTACAAAAAAAAAAATGCAAAACAAAACCAAAATCAGATACCACTTCACACCCACTCTCATGGCTATAATCAAAAGTCAGGCAATAGGCCACCACTCCTGTAATCCTATCACTCTGGGAGGCTCAGGTAGGAGAATTGCTTGAGCTCAAGAGTTCAAAACTAGCCTGAGCAAGACCCTTCAGATCTGCCAGATATAGAAAAACTAGCGAGGTGTGGTGGTGGTGGGCACCTATAGTCTTAGCTACTTGGGAAACTGAGGCAGCAGTACTGCCCAAGCCAAGGGTTTGATGTTGCTGTAAGCTATGACACCATGGTACTCTACCCAGTGAGACTCTGTCTCAAGAAAGAAAAAACAAAAAGACGGGCAGCGCCTGTGGCTCAGTGAGTAGGGTGCCGGCCCCATATACCGAGGGTGGTGGGTTCAAACCCAGCCCCAGCCAAACTGCAACAAAAAAATAGCCAGGCGTTGTGGCGGGCGCCTGTAGTCCCAGCTGCTCGGGAGGCTGAGGCAAGAGAATCACATAAGCCCAAGAGCTCGAGGTTGCTGTGAGCCGTGTGACGCTACGGCACTCTACCGAGGGCAGTAAAGTGAGACTCTGTCCCTACAAAAAAAAAAAAAAAAGAAAAAAGAGACTTGACCAAACTTTAATACTTTAATACGGCCTCCAACAGCCCAAGGCAAGATCCCGGGAAAAAACAATTTTCCTTTTCAATTCCTACTTGGAAAAACTCAGGCTTTATAAGCCAACATTTGAAATAGGGCCCTGGCCTCCCTTTCTTAAGAGCATTTATAATTACAATTACAAATTCTTCCTCTGAGAGATGTACATGTGCAGGTTTATTATCCCTTATCTGAAACACTTAAACCAGAAGTGTTTGAGATTTCGGATTTTTTTGGATTGTGGAGTATTTGTATTGTACTTTCCACTTAAGCGTCCAAATCCTGAAATCCACAATTATCATATAGGCACTCAAAAAGTTTCAGATTTTGGAGGATTTCTGATTTTCTGATTTGGGATGTTCAACCTGTATCTCTCAGGAGTATCTTTCTCAAGGACCTGAAAACCATTTCTTTGAAATATAACCAGCAGGAAGGGTAGGGCCTCTGCCTCCCAGTCTCTGGGGGAAGGACAGAATCCTAACTTTTCTTTTTTTGAGACAGTGTCACTCTTGGCAGAATGCCATGGCATCATAGCTCACAACAACCTCAAACTCCTGCTGTAAAAAATTACTGAAAAAAATGTTTTCATTGCTTTAACCAGTGTCAGGCTTTACCCTTGACAATCCATACAATGGATATTATTTATATTATTTAGTCAAAAAAAGAATGGAGTACTGACACATGCTACTACACAGATGCCCCCTGGAAACACTACCTAGGTGAAAGCAGACTGTATACTGTACAATTATGCTTATATGAAATGTCCAGATCATGCAAATCCTGAGAGAAAGTAGATTAGGAGTTGCCAAGAAGTGGAGGAAGGGGAACTGGCAGTGACTACTAATTGGATATGGGTTTGTTTTTTCTCTCTTTTTTTTTGTGGAGACAGAGTCTCTCTTTATCCCCCTTGGTAGAGTGCCGTGGGGTCACAGCTCACAGCAACCTCCAACTCCTGGGCTTAGGTGATTCTCTTGCCTCAGCCCCTCCAGTAGCTGGGACTACGTACAGGTGCCCACCACAGCACCTGGTTGTTTTTTTGTTGCTGTTTGGCCAGGGCCGGGTTTGAACCTGCCACCATCGGTATACAGGGCTGGCACACACTAGCCACTGAGCCACAGGCACCACCATCTTATTCTTTTGTTTTTGTTTTTTTTTTTAAAGAGACAGAGTCTCCCTCTGTCACCCAGGCAGTGGTGATATAGCTCATTGAAACCTCAAACTCCTGGGCTCAAGCAATTTTCCTGGATCAGCCTCCCAAGTAGCTAGAACTACAGACACACACTACACCCAACTAATTTTTTATTTTTGTATAGGTGGGGTCTCACTATGTGGCCCAGGCTGGTCTCAAGCAATCCTCCTACGTTGCTCTCCGAGCGTGCTGGGATCACAGGCATGAGCTGCCATACTCAGCCTGGACATACGTTTCTTTTGGGGATGATGAAAATCTTCTGGAATTATTCAGTGCTAATCAAAGCACAACTCTGTAAATAAACTAAAAACCACTAAATTGTACGTTTTGAAAAGGTGAACTTTCTGATATCCCAAGGAAGCTATGAAACTAAAAAAAGACTAAGTTTTTAAAAATCAATGACAGCTAATAAAATAACTGCCTGAAATAGAATCAAAGCAGTCACCCTGACCAGGTGTGGTGGCTCATGTCCATAATCCCAGCACTTTTGGAGGGGAGGGCAGGAGAACTGCTTGAAGCCAGGTATTTTTGAAAACAGCCTGGGGAATATAGCAAGACTCCCACCTCTTAAAAAAAAAAAAGTTAAAAGCAGTCACCTCAATGTACTAATCTTTTTGTCAAAGTTATAAAAGTTATAAAGCCAAGAACCTCAGACTATATTTTTGGGGGGCATGGCATACCTTGAACACATTTGGCCTATGTCACTTTATAACAGCAAGAAAACCCTACAGGTTAAGAAATATGGACTGACTTTCATGACATTCATAAAAATTATTATGGACCCTGATCACATTAAGGACAAAATTGTAATTAAAGCAGAAAACATGGCCAACAGCCCCAGCACTGTAATTGATCAAATTGTCACCAGAAACATCAGTGAGAGCTTAAATAACTCATGGGGCTGTTCACAATTCACTATGTAATCACCTATAAGCCACATAACCAATCCCTCTCATTTTACAGATGAAGAAATTAAGACCAGAGAGGGTTGTGATTTGCCCTAAAACCATACAGCTAGTAAAGCTTAGGTAACCTGGCTGCTCGGAAAATAAATCCTTAGGAAGTGGGATTCCAACATTCAAAAAGAAAGCGCAGTAAGTGAAATGGAAATGAAACAAAAACTCCCCAGCACACCAGTTGAAGCAAGAAAAACCTGTGTCTGCTTCACAGCACAGACTTGCTTTTCAGGTTTTCCCTGGCTGCACACCTGGGCAATAAGCCCTTATATACACGCTGTATCAGTTAAACCACAAGAAACCAGAAACTAAGAAGCAAAACACATTGAAGCCTGAGAAATTCCTTTCACATTAATACTCTATAAAAGTCAATAGGACTTACTTCAATATTCTCCACAATTCTCGTAACTACTGAGGCAGTAACTGAATACCAGTAGGATTCCCCTTTCTGCTGGCGTTCATTCTACAAAGGAAAGAGCCAATGTTAACGGACTCCCATGTCACCACAACTGCTCTTACGGCCAAAAGGACCTCTGTCTTGCCTTCCATTTCTCCTCCAGGGCTTGTAGTAGTGCCTTCTTGCGTTCCCTCTCCAACAGCTTCTCCTTTTCATCATTGAAATCCTGTATTTTTTCTGGGGCTCCAATTAAGTGAAGGCTGGATATGGAGATCACCCAAGGGTCCACATGCGGGCGATAAAAGGGAATCTGAAGAGTTACTTTTCCAATGAAGCCTGGAAAGGGAAGGAAAGTCTTGTTAAATTAAATGTCTATAGACATTTTGAATTCTTTCCCTTTTTCTGTACATCTATTGTTTTGTTTAAGGAACATACATCACTTTTACTACTTATTTTTTAATTTCAAGAAACAGGCAACAGGCTCTGGCAAATGTGAAGCAAATGTTAGTAAGCTTTTGTCTCAGAACAAAGCATAAAGAATAAGATGGAAATAGTTCCTAAGATGGAAATAGTTCCCTGAGACCTTATCTTATCAAATGCAACATTTCTCCTCTGGAAACTCACTGTCTCCCAAGAGGACTACATCTTAAGCTTCCTCAAGGTGTCTTTCTTCCCATTACACCTGCACAAGCCCAGACACAAAACTCATTTCCTGTTAATTAATTGGCTGGTTGATAAGTACTCCTTGGGAGTCATCAGTCCTATAATTTACCCAACCTTGAGCACACCCATCACCAACTAAAACACAGGAAATGCTGCATTAGCACTCTCTCAAAACAGAATTCTGATTCTTCCTGAGAACCCGTGCTAATGAGAGAGCATGGCTTGATAAAATTCAAAAAAAAGAGAGACAGAGAGCGTGGCTTGGTGGAATGGTAACATGGTTTGGATATTTGGTCTCTCAAATTCTAACATTGAAATCTGCTCCCCAGTGTTGGAGATGGGGCCTGGTGGGAGGTGTCTGGATCACAGGCACAGATCCCTCATGAACGGCTTGCTGCCCTCCACACAAAAATGAGTTGAGTTTTGGGCGGCGCCTGTGGCTCAGTGGGTGGGGCATCGGCCCCATATACCAAGGGTGGTGGGTTCAAACCCAGCCCTGGCCAAACTGCAACAAGAAAATAGCCGGGCGTTGTGGCGGGCGCCTGTAGTCCCAGCTACTCAGGAGGCTGAGGCAAGAGAATCGCCTAAGCCCAGGAGTTAAAGGTTGCTGTGAGCTGTGTGACATCACAGCACTCTACCGAGGACAATAAAGTGAGATTCTGTCTCTACAGAAAAAAAATAAAATGAGTTGAGTTTTCACTCTTTTAGTTCATGCAAGAGCTGGCTTTTTTTTGTTGTTTAATTTATTATTGGGGATTCACTGAGGGTTCATTCAAACAACCTGGTTACATTGATTCCTTGGGTTAAAGACCCTCTTATAAATGTTCAAAAGCTGGCTATTTAAAAAAGACTGACAACCCCCTCTCTCTCTGCACCCCCTTCTCTCACACCATGACAAGTCTGCTCCTCCTTCACCTTCCACCTTAACTGAAGGCTCCCTAAAGCCCTTACTGGAAGCAGATCCTGATGCCAAGCTTCTTATACAGTCTGTAGAGTCATGAGCCAAAGAAACCTCTTTTTTTAAATAAATTATCCACCCTCAGATATTCCTTTATAGCAGTGTAAAATGGACTAACGCAGTGATACTCATTTCCTGAGTTCTTCCGTTTCTCCCCAAGCCTCCTAAAATACAAGCCTTCTTTAAATTCAATTTATAAGAGGCAAGTCAACATTCTGGGAATAACACATAAGGATAAGAACATATGAACCTTCCTAATGGGTGTCTCAAAGATCTTATATAGCTCAAGTAATATTCTACCTATGAAACACAGCCCATGCTACCAAGGTATAATCATTACCCTCTAAGATCTAGAATTTAAGTGAGGTGGATCTGTTATATTTAAGATAAAAGAGTATCATTAATAATGATATTTTTAATGACAAAACCAAATGATTTAATAGGTAGGTAATCCAGTAACAAATTAAGAAACTTTACAATAATGATTGCCAGGTATTGTGGCTAACGCGGCAATCCTAGCACTCTGGGAGGCCAAGGCAGGAGGATCACCTAAGCTAAGGAGTTTGAGACCAGCCTGAACAAGAGGGAGACCCTGTCTCTACTAAAAATAGAAAAACTAGCCGGGCATGGCAGCACACGCCTATCATCCCAGCTACTGGGAAGTCTGAGGCAGGAAGATTGCTTGAGCCCAGGAGTCTGAGGTTGCTGTGAGCTAGGCTGAGGCCATGGCACTCCACTGAGTGACAGAGCAAGACTTTCTTCTCAAAAAAGAAAGAAAGGAGAGGAGAGGAGAGGAGAGAAAGAGGAAGAGAAGAAAGGAGAGAGAGAGAGGGAGGGAGGGAGGATAATTTTAGGCCGGGCGCAATGGCTCAAGCCTGTAATCCTAGTACTCTGGGAGGCCAAGGCAAGTGGATTGCTGGAGCTCACGGGTTCCAGACCAGCCTGAGCAAGAGCGAGACCCTGTCTCTAAAAATAACCAGGCATTGTGGAGAGCGCCTATAGTCCCAGCTATTTCGGAGGCTGGGACAAGAGGATTGCTTGAGCCCGAGAGTTTGAGGTTGCCGTGAGCTATAACACCACTTGGCACTCTACCAAGGGCGACAAAGTGAGACTATGTCTCAAAAAAAAGAAATTTTACAATAATGAAATAACTTAGTTTTTATCTAAAAAAAGAAAATAAATTTATATTATAATTGAACCATATGCCAATTTTCACAACAAATAATTTTAATTATAATTAGCACATAAGTACAATTTTCATATAAATTAATTTAGGAGAATGTACATCATTCTGATAGTTCTTTGATAAGCAAAATAAAATTTCTCTTGTATCGGGCTCAGCGCCTGTGGCTCAAGAGGCTAAGGCGCCAGCCACATACATCTGAGCTGGCGGGTTCAAATCCAGCCTGGGCCCGCCAAACAACAATGATGGCTACAACCAAAAAATAGCCAGGCGTTGTGGTGGGTGTCTGTAATCCCAGCTACTTGGGAGGCGGAGGCAGGAGAATTGCTTGAACCCAGGAGTTGGAGGTTGCTGTGAGCTGTAATGCCATGGCACTCTACCCCGGGTGACAGCATGAGGCTCTGTCTCAAAAAAAAAAAAAAAAAAAAAAAAATTCTCTTATATCTTACCTTTTGCAGAAAATAGTCATTTTTATAAAGGCAAAAAGCATAAAAAGGGTCATTTTTGTAAAAATATTAGAAAACTTCATCAATTTTTTCCTAAGTGCCTCTAAATCCTTTCATATTCAAATAATACTCTTTTGGAAACACCCACAATGCTAATTCTTCAAGGTTTTTTTTTTTCGTGTCTTTGCATGTGATTCTGGCAGTTCACCCATCATTTAAATTGACTAAGAAAGCCTCAATTTTTTGCAAGATTTCCATTCTATCTCACCTTGCAATTAATTCGCATTATATATGCATTTTAGTGTAATATAAGCACCCAAAATAAGGGGAAGACTAGTATCAACAAGCTATTGAATGATGAGACATGTCTGAATATAAGGGTCATTCATTAGTGACTATTTTTATTTGGCAACGATTTCATCTTTCCTTTTTTTTTTTGACACAGAGCCTCAAGCTGTCGCCCTGGGTAGAGTGCCGTAGCATCACAGCTCACAGCAACCTCCAACTCCTGGGCTCAGGCAAGTCTCCTGCCTTCACCTCCCAAGTAGCTGGGACTACAGGCACCCGCTACAATGCCTGGCTATTTTTTGGTTGCAGCCATCATTGTTGTTTGGCGGACCTGGGCTGGATTCGAACCCGCCAGCTCAGGTGTATGTGGCTGGTGCCTTAGCCACTTGAGCCACAGGTGCCAAGCCAATTTCTTCTTTCCTTACTCAACCTAGTACCTGCAGAACTTCTGTAACTACTAACATCTACTAAGTGTGTCAGGCACCATTCTGAGTTTTTTGGGTTTTTTTGAGACTCAGTATTTTTCTGTTGCCCCAGCAGAGTATGGTGGCATCCTCATAGCTCACTGCAACCTCAAACTTCCGAGCTCAAGAGACCCTCATGATTCAGATGCACACCACCACCTGAGACCAAGTTTTCTATTTTTTTTTTTTTTTTTTGGCAACAATTTCTTCTTTTCTTTTCTTTTTTTTTTTTTTTTTTGAGACAAAGCCTGAAGCTGTCACCCTGGGTAGAGTGCCATGGTGTCACAGCTCATAGCAACCTCAAACTCTTGGGCTTAAGCAATTCTCTTGCCACAGCCTCCCAAGTAGCTGGGACTACAGGCACCCGCCACAATGCCCAGCTTTTTTTCTTTTGTTGCAGTTTGGCCAGGGCCGGGTCCGAACCTGCCACCCTCAGTACATGGGAACGGCGCCCTACTCACTAAGTAACAGGTGCCGCCCAAACTCTAACATTTCTTATTCTTCTTCCTGGTCAAATAGGTAAAAACTCAGTTTCACGTCCCAAAGACTCAAAACTTTCTCCCTTTCAGAGTTGTAGTTCTGTCCTTCACCCAGGAAGTTAGGCAAAGGACACTACCACAACTTACAAACAATGTAACCTAATTGCGTATATCTCATATTAATCTGAATTTAAAAATAAATAAAAATAAATTTTAAAAACTTCCTCATTTCCTTTGGTTCTACATACCAGCTTTGACTTCAAATGGTAACTCCAGCTCTTTCAAGGCATCTTTCTTTAATGGCAAGTTTTCTAATTCGACAGCACCTAAAAACAAAAACAATATCATGAAATATCCATCCAACAAATACAGTGGGCACCTGTGTGTAAAGCAATGAAGATTAAAGGGGATCGCCTGGGCATGGTGGCTCACGCCTGTAATCCTTGCACTCTGAGAGGCCAAGGCAGGTAAATTGCTTAAGCTCACAAGTTGGAGACTAGCCTGACCAAAAGCGAGACCCTGTCTCTAAAAAATAGCCAGGCATTGTGGCAGGCACCTATAATCCCAGCTTCTTGGGAGGCTGAGGCAAGAGAATTATCTGAGCCCAGGAGTTTGAGGTTGCTGTGAGCTATGACACCATAGCACTCTACCCAGGGTGACAAAGTAAAACTGTCTCAAAAAAACAGGTTAGAGGGAAAGTTTTATATCTAGAATAGACCTATGAAAGGTCACAGTGCGACCCACCAGCCCATTTGTATTACCTACACTAAATTTCCTGACCACAGGGAGTCCAGACTCCCTGACAAGGCACTGGATAGCTCTACCTTCATGTCCCAAACCATTCCAAATATGCCCTGCAAGTTTTCAGCCTCTGCTCATAGGCTTCAATCTGCCTATTGATTAGGGGATGTGATTAACTACCCCGTGCCACCTACTGAAATCCTATTAAGATTCACTCAAAAGCTAGGGCGGCGCCTGTGGCTCAGTGAGTAGGGCGCTGGCCCCATATACCGAGGGTGGTGGGTTCAAACCCAGCCCCGGCCAAACTGCAACAAAAAAAATAGCTGGGCGTTGTGACGGCGCCTGTAGTCCCAGCTGCTCGGGAGGCTGAGGCAAGAGAATCACATAAGCCCAAGAGCTGGAGGTTGCTGTGAGCCGTGTGACGCCACGGCACTCTACCGGAGGGCAGTAAAGTGAGATTCTGTCTCTACAAAAAATAAAAAATAATAAAAAAAATAAAAAAAAGATTCACTCAAAAGCTACCCCCACAACAGCTTTCCCAGAGTCCTACAGACAGAATGAATGGCTCTCCTCCTCTGTGCTGCACTGCATTATGTATACTGCCTTGTATTCCTATACAATTTGTCTCCAACAGGTTAACAGCTAAGGACAAGGACTATAGCAGTGGAGGTAGAATAATAATAACAGAAACGACTGGGCAGCCCCTGTGGCTCAGTGGGTAGGGCGCCGGCCCCGGCCAAACTGCAACAAAAAAAAAGCCGGGCATTCTGGCGGGCGCCTGTGGTCCCAGCTACTCAGGAGGCTGAGGCAGGAGAATCACCTAAGCACAGGAGTTGGAGGTTGCTGTGTACTGTGTGACGCCACAGCACTCTACCGGACAATAAAGTGAGACCCTGTCTCTACCAAAAAAAAAAGAAAGAAAGAAAAAAACAGAAACTATCATTTAGCAAGGTCTTACTATGTGCCAAGCATTTCATATACACTATCTCATTTAATCCTCACAACAAAACTAGAAAATACTATTAGTTTCTCAATTTCTGAAATGAGAAAAATGAGGCTTAGAAGACAAGAAATTTGTTTAAAAATCACATCTATCTGATCTTAGGCAGCAAGTGGGAGAGGAAGAGAGGGTGAAGAGCTTTGGTAAGCTGCCAGTCACAGACAGCCTGTAAGTGGAGAAACCAGGTAAAACCCTGCACCTGGGGCAGCGCCTGTGGCTCAGTGAGTAGGGCGCCAGCCCCATATACTGGAGGTGGTGGGTTCAAACCCAGCCCTGGCCAAAAACTGCAAAAATAAACAAACAAACCCCACACCTGAGCTCTTATAATCTATGCCTCCCCTTTTATTATCATTCTGTAACACAGAATCTTCACCAAAGCAGGTGCTCAGTAAATTTTATCAAATGACTGTATGAGTGAAATCCTAACATAAGTGTTATCTCTATCCTTCAACTACTTGTATACTACTTCGCGTTTTATTACTTTTAGCATGTGTTCACAAGCGACCCTTCAAGTTCAACCCACCAGCCAACCATATGTTGATGATCATGAAGATGGACGATAACATTGACTGAGAGCCCACTACATGCCAAGAACAGCTCTAAGCTCTTTCACACACATTAATTTTAGTCCTTAGAACCTTATGAGATAAATAGCCCGGTGTTGTGGAGAGCGCCTGTGGTCCCAGCTACTCGGGAGGCTGAAGCAGGACAATCACCTAAGCCCAAGTGCTGGAGGTTGCTGTGAGCTGTGATGCCACAGCACTCTACCAAAGGCAATAAATTGAGACCCTGTCTCTACAAAAAAAAAAAAAAAAGAAGAACCTTATGAGGTAGTTAATATTATCTCCAATTTACAAAAAGGGAGACTGAAGCATAAAGAAATTGAGTAATTTGACCAAGTTAATGGTTAAAGGAATAAAACTATAGTCTGGGGCGACACCTGAGGCTCAAAGGAGTAGGGCGCTGACCCCATATGCCGGAGGTGATGGGTTCAAACCCAGCCCCGGCCAGAAACTGAGAAAAAAAAAAAAAAACTATAGTTTGGCTATAAAATTAATACTCTTGTCAGTAGAACTTCCATAGCTGACCACCTCCTTAAGTTGACATAATTTTCATAGCCTAGACATGCACCACATTTATGTATCAGTACAGCAGGCCTAGTTCCTTATGTTCGCCATTTCCGTGTATGATGACCAGTTTGGTATAGTCCTTTGGGTGATCAACTTACAGAGGGTCTACTGTATTTCAGTCTCCTTTCTATCTCCCAACACATCGAGAACTATAAATATGTCACCCCCAAGCACTGTAAACTGTGTCATCAAGATGAAGTGTCCACAAAGCCATCCTCTCAGTACACTGAGATGCTCCCAAGATTTTCCTAGCCAAGCAGCTTAGTGGGCTTTGGATGCGTATGTGTGGGGTACCATACTAACACCAGTTATGAAAAAAAAAGCACTTTTCTATTTGGGAAGGAAATACTCCTTAAATTCCACTGCTCCATTAACAATAACCAATAACAGTTTGGTTTGATTATATTTGGTTTTTGAGACAGGATCCTGCTCTGTGTCTCAGGTTAGAGTACAATGGCATCATCATAGGTTACTCCAACCTCAAATTCCTGGGCTCAAGACATCTTCCTGCCTTAGCCTCCCCAGTAGCTAGGGGTACAGGCACACATCACCATGCCTGGTTTATTTTTTTTTTTTTTTTTTTCATTTTTTGTAGGAATGAGGGTCTCAATGTGTTGCTCAAGCTGGTCTCAAACTCCTGGGCTCAAGCAATCCTCCCATCTTGGCCTCCCAAAATGCTGGAATTGAGAAATAATGTTTCCTAAAAAGAAAATAAGTAGACTTGTAAACAGCTGCCTTCCTCTCAACTCAGACTAGTTTCCAGATCCTTTTTTTTGTTTATTTTTATTTTCTCATTTGTAAAATTGTCCTAATCTTTCTTAGCTTTTAACTGCTAGAAACTCTTTACTAGTTTTCCTTTCATTTTGTGAGCTCTTCTCCCTGTCACCCCTGAAGGGTCACTGTATTCTGTATGAATGCATGGCATGATACAACTAATTTAAGAGTCTTTTATAAATAAAGTTTGCATTAACTAAAAAAAAGAAAAGAAGTAATTTAAGGTACCAGATGGATATATACGCAGTTGCTGTTATAAGATATATTCTGTATAAAATGTCTGTGATTAGGGCAGTGCCTATGGCTCAGTGAGTAGGGCACCGACCCCATATACAGAGGGTGGTGGGTTCAACCCGGCCCTGGCCAAACTGCAACAAAAAAATAGCCGGGCATTGTGGCAGGCACCTGTAGTCCTAGCTACTCGGGAGGCTGAGGTAAGAGAGTCTCCTAAGCCCAAAAGCTGGAGGTTGCTGTGAGCTGTGACGCCATGGCACTCTACCGAGGGTAACAAAATAAAAAATAAAAAAGGTCTGTGATTAGAAATCTGTGATTATTACATACTCAGTGATCAGATAACAAGAATTCATTAATTCCAGAGAGGTGAACTTTACGTTACTATTACACTCTGAACACACTTCTTCCCTGACAGACTGGTCACTTTTGCTTTCCACTTAGCAGCTCCCTTCTAAGAACAGCAGGAAAAAGGAATAGGAAAGAACTCAGTTCTGTTTCCAGTGAAAGGAAGGGAGTGGAGAAGGTAACTGGGATAACCCCCACAGCCTTTTTCTGCCACAAGTGTTTGACTGGTCTAGATGGGTCAGAAAAACGTGGAAAGCAACACATTTTAAGGAACGGGAGAACCACTGGTACTCTATTCTTAGACTATGCAAACAGCTGTATCACTGCCTTTTCTACCAACCTGTCCTGGTCTACCTGCCAAAACTCACGCCCAGAAAGGTGAGGTTTTCACTAGATTTGAGCTCTCCTTTCCACTTGCTATGATTTTACAAGCTTGCAGACTAACTTTATCTTCCTTCTCTACATATGTTAAAGGGTTCCATTTTGAGTTAAGCAAAGATAATTTAAATTAAAACATAGAAAAGGAGAAAATGCAGTTTTTCAATTCCCATGCCAAATAAGAGAATGCGTTTAGCAAGCATTGACCTGTAAAAGCTAAAATGTCTCAAGTTTTAGGTCTTCTACTACTAAGCAAGAAAAGGCTTCAGGAAGTCTATTGAGGACCTAACGGTAATATATCTTAAAACAACTAGTGGGTGTTATATGCCAGAAAGCTAGGAGCTTTAAATGTTACATCATGTGACTTACACCAACCCTCTGGAAATAAATTACCTCTTTTTCTAAAGAAATTGAGGCTTGGGGCTCGGCGCCTATAGCTCAGTGGCTAGGGCACCTGCCACATACACCAGGGCTGGCGGATTCGAAACCAGCCAGGGCCTGCCAAACAACAATGGCAACTACAGCAAAAAAACAGGTGTGCATTGTGGCGGGTGCCTGTAGTCCCAGCTACTTGGGAGGCTGAGGCAAGAGAATCGCTTAAGCCCAAGAATTTGAGGTTGCTGTGAGCTGTGATGCCACGACACTCTACCAAGGGCAACATAGTGAGACTGTGTCTCAAAAATAAATAAATAAAAGAACAAAAAAGAAATTGAGGCTCAGGTGGCCCCATTAGCTCAGTGGGTAGGGCGCTGGCCACATATACCAAGGCTGGCAGGTTCCAACCCAGCCCGGGCCAGCTAAAATCAACAATGACAATTGCAACAACAACAAAAAAATAGCCGGCGTTGTGACAGGCACCTGTAGTCCTAGCTACTTGGGAGGCTGAGGTAAGAAAATCACTTAAGCCCAGGAGTTTGAGGTTGCTATGAGCTGTGATGCCACAGCACTCTAACGAGGGCCACATAGTGAAACTGTCTCAAAAACAAAAAACTTAATAGCTCCCTAAAATCTTCTACAGCAATATAGTTATCCTGTAATAATCATCAGGGTCATATGGGAAAATATATTACCTTTTTACACATACTTAGTGCAAGGCCAACTGGCATCAGGTTTTATGATTCTTGATATAACATAAATTATACAAAAAACAGAAATGCCACCTGCAAAGCAGTACTCTACCAAAGAGAAATACAGGTACTCACCTTTGAGAAGTGCAACTGAAAGCTGGTCAGTGTTCAGGTTATTGACATATTTCCCCAAATAGGTATTGAGAACCCAGGCCACAAGACCTTCCAACATGACTATATCCTCAGGAAAAGGTATTTAAAAATCATGGATCATTTTTCTCTCTCTCATGGTCACAGAAGAATCTATGAAAGAAAAAAAATAGGAATCAACAGAAAAACTGGATGATTTTCTAAGCTGATTTCCTATCCTACCTGCCTGAAAATAGATAAAGGCAAAGTACAAAAAAAAATTTTTTTTTTTTTTTTTTTTGAGACAGAGTCTTGTTCTGTCATCTGGGCCTCAGTCAGCCTAGTTCACAGCAACCTTAAACTGATAGGCTCAAGCAATCCTCCTGCCTCAACCTCGAGAGTAGCTGGGACTACAGATACCTGCCACAATTCCCAACTAACTTTTCTATTTCTAATAGAGATGGGGTCTCACTCTTGCTCAGGCTGATCTCAAACTCCTGACCTCAAGCAATCCTTCCATCTTGGCCTCTTGGAATACTCCTAAGATTAGAGGCATAAGCCAACATGCCTATCCCAATGCACCAATATATATTTTTTTTTTTTTTTGAGACAGAGTCTCACTTTCTTGACCCCAGTAGAGTGCCGTGCCATCACAGCTCACTCTCAAACTCTTGGGCTTAAGCTATTCTCTTGCCTCAGGCTCCCAGGTAGCTGGGACTACAGGTGCCCGCTGCAGTGCCAGCTATTTTTGTTGTTGTTGTTGCAATTGTCATTCTTTTATTTTTTCTGGAGACACAGTCTCACTATGTTGCCCTCAGTAGTGTGCCGTGGCATCACAGCTCACAGCAACCTCCAGCTCTCGGGCTTAGGTGATTCTCTTGCCTCAGCCTCCCAAGTACCTGGGACTACAGGCGCCTGCCACAATGCCCAGCTATTTTTTGGTTGTAGTTTTGTTTAGTTAGTCCGGGCCGGGTTCGAACCCACCAGCTTGGGTGCATGTGGCTGGCGCCCTAGCCACTGAGCTACAGGCACCGCCGTACCAATATTTTAAAAGAGAGGATAGGCCCGGTGTCCATAGCACAGTGGTTACATCAGCCACATACACCAAGGCTGGCGGGTTCAAACCCAGCCACAACCAGCCAAACAATGACAACTGCAACAAAAAATAGCCAGACGTTGTGGCGGGCGCCTGTAGTCCCAGCTATCTGGGAGGCTGAGGCAAGAGAAACCCGTAAGCCCAGGAGTTTAAGGTTGTTGTGAGCTGTGACTCCACAGCACTCTACCAAGAGCAACATGGTAAAACTCTGTCTCAAAAAATATACATATAAAAAAAATAAAAGATAGGATAAAGCTGGGTGCGGTGGCTCATGCCTGTAATCCTAGCACCCTGGGAGGCCAAGGCAGGTGGATTGCTTCAGCTCACCAGTTCCAGACCAGCCTGAGCAAAAGCAAGACCCCCATCTCTACTAAAAATAGAAAAAACTGAGGCAAGAGAATTGCTTGAGCCCAAGTTGGAGGTTGCTGTGAGCTATGACACCACAGCACGCTACCCAGGGAGAAAGCTTGAGACTCCATCTCAAATTAATAAATAAATAAATAAATAAATAATAGGATAAGAAGCACTATAAGGCGTCCCTGCTGGGCTTGGTGGCTCACACCTGTAATCGTAGCACTCTGAGAGGCCAAGGCAAGTGGATTGCTTGAGCTCATGAGTTCTAGACCAGCCTGAGCAAAAGAAAGACTCCCATCTCTACTAAAAATAGAAAGAACTGAGGCAAGAGGATGGTTTGTGTCCAAGAGCTGTAGGTTGCCATGAGCTATGATGAAGCCATGGCACCAGGGTAACAGCTTGAGACTCAGTTTCAAAAGAAAAAAATCCCGGCTCGGCGCCTTGTGCTCAAGCGGATAAGGCACCAGCCACATACACCTGAGCTGGCAGGTTCGAATCCAGCCCGGGCCCACCAAGCAACAAAGACGGCTACAACTAAAAAACAACCAGCGTTATGGCAGGTACCTGTGGTCCCAGCTATTTGGGAGGCAGAGGCAGGAGACTCGCTTGAGCCCAGGAGTTTGAGGTTGCTGTGAGCTGTGATGCCACAGCACTCTACCCAGGGTGACAGCTTGAGACTGTCTCAAAAAAAAAGAAAAAAGTCCCTATCAGTAATTTGAGGGCCAAACCAATATACCTACATTTTGATGCAACTACCAGGAATAGTCACTCATAAATTTTATTTATTTATTTTTTTTTTGTAGAGACAGAGTCTCAATGTATCGCCCTCGGTAGAGTGCCGTGGTAGAGTGCCGTGGCGTCACATGGCTCACAGCAACCTCCAGCTCTTGGGCTTACGTGATTCTCTTGCCTCAGCCTCCCGAGCAGCTGGGACTACAGGCACCCGCCACAACGCCCGGCTATTTTTTTGTTGCAGTTTGGCCGGGGCTGGGTTTGAATCTGCCACCCTCGGTATATGGGGCCGGCGCCCTACTCACTGAGCCACAGGCACCGCCCATCACTCATAAATTTAAAAAAATTATGTACAATTCAAAGTTGTATATCTTTTCAACATGACTGCACAATGAACTGCATGCTTAAAGTGATTTACCCTCGGATTAATTTGTCCTGATCAGAGGTTCTCATAGGAGCACGATTTGGCAATGTCTAGAAACATCTTTGATTATCAAAACTTAGGGGCTGTTACTGCAATCTGAGAGTAGAGACCATGGAAGCTGCACAAGATGGCCCTCATAATACCTACAATGCACAAGCAAGTCCCCACAACAAAGAATTAGCCAATCTAAATGTAAATAAGAACAATGTTAGAAACCCTACCTTAAGCTAGGCATGGTGGCTCACATCTGTTTTTGTTTTTCTGGCTTTTTGTTGTTGTTGATTGGGTTTTTTTGTTTGTTTGTTTTGAGACAGTCTCATTATGTCACCCTCAGTAGAGTGCTGTGGCATCACAGCTCACAGCAAAACTCTCAAACAGCTCACACTTCAAACTCCTGGACTTAAGTGATTCTCCTACCTCAGCCTCCCAAGCAGCTGGGACTTACAGGCACTGGCCATAATGCCTGGCTATTTTTGGTTGCATTTGTCTTTGTGGTTTGGCAAGCCCGGGGCTGGGTTCGAACCCACCAGACCCGGTGGGTGGGGCTGAGCTGAAATACAGGCACCCAGCCACACCTGTTTTTGTTTTGTTTTGTTTTGGAGACAGAGTCTCACTTGTCTCACACACCCCCATAGAGTGCAGTGGAATGACAGCTCACAGCAACCTCAAATTCTCGAGCCCAAGCGATTCTCTTGCCTCAGCTTCCCAAGTAGATGGGACTACAGGTGCCCACCACAACACCTGGCTATTTTTAGAGATGGGGTCTTGCTCCTCTTGCTCAGGCTGGTCTCAAACCTGTGAACTCAGGCAATCCACCTGCCTCGGCCTTTCAGAGTGCTGGGATTAAAGGCATGAGCCACAGTTCCACACCTGTTAATCATAGCACTCTGGGAGGCCAAGGCCAGTGCATCCATTTGAGCTCAGGAAGTTCGAGACCTGCCTGAGCAAAGGGAGACCCTGTCTCACTAAAAATAGAAAACGTTGCCAGGCATCATGGCAGCTGCCTACACTACAGTCCCAGCTACTTGGAAGGCTGAGGCAAGAGGAATGATTGAGCCCGGGATTTTGAGGTTGCTGTGAGCTATGATGATGCCAGGGCACTTTAACCAGTGCATCAGAGTGAGACACTGTCTCCAAAAACAAACAAAAAAAAAAAACCTATCCTAGATTAAGGTAAAAATGCCTTCAGAAATCATATGAATGAAATTTACATTCTCCGATGATTCTAATTAAGGCTGCCCCAATTAAATTTTGTAAATGTATTCATGAGAATCATTCATAAAATAATATAAATGGAGGGGGAAGGTAGTACTTTATCACTATTCTTCTACATCCTGGAACTGCATTTCAGGATGATGCTGATAAAATGAACAATAATTACAAACTCCAGAAATTCTCTGGTTCCAGCTACAGTATTTAGATTCAATACCTACTACTGCCTGTTATAATAACTGATGTTTCCTCTCTGTACCCGTCTCTCACCCCCACCCCCAAATATCTTATTTCCTTGGACTTGAGAGAGCACACACCTTAATGGATGCTCATTAACATTCCTGCCTTTAAATTAAAAAAAAAAAAAACCTGATGTTTATCAATATTACCAAAAATGTTAATTTTAATATTACAAAAAGTTAACACGAGGGAAACTGAACCATAGAAGTTTAAATGTGTTCTCAGATCGCTCAGCTAGTACAGCCCAATGAGAACCGTAAGCCCCAAACCTTGCTGTGATCCGCCCATGCTAATCATCAGCCAATATGCCAGACACAGCAGATTTGCTGTGGCATGTGTCCCACAGGGAACCAGCCTACTTCCAGAATCCTTTCCAAACACTTTGCCTCACCTCTAATGGTTCATCTTAGTGCCAGAAGATACATTCATCCTAAATGAAATGCTGCCACTGAACCACAACCCAAAACACAAAGTCCCCTTAAGAGTTAACTCAATCTCCCAGAAAAACTGACATTTGTTTATCTATAGTATCTTGCGGGCAGAGCCTGTAGCTCAAAGGAGTAGGGTACCAGTCCCATATACCGGAGATGGCGGGTTCAAACCCAGCCCCGGCCAAAAACAGCAAAAAAAAGAAAAATAGTATCTTGCACTTCCAGGCAAGATTTACTTTTATTTGTTAACAGAGACAATAGGAAAAAAACAGCATTTCTCTCACACCTGTTCTGTCTGCCCTACGGAAGAAAAAAATAGAATTGAGTAAAATTCTTGCCTAATTTCTTTCCAAAGATATGTTTTTAAGGCTACAGTTACATAAAACCAGTACTGTACTAGGGATTATTGGGCACTCGTATTCAAAGAAGCGACCATAGGAACAAATTTTTTAAAATAAAAACTGCTTATACTCTGGTTTTTCTTGCGATTGGAGAAGTGTCTGTGGAGAGAAACAGATCTGAGTTTTTTTTGTTGTTTTTTTTTTTTGAGACAGAGCCTCAAGCTGTCACCCTGGGTAGAGTGCCATGGCATCACAGCTCACAGCGACCTCCAACTCCTGGGCTCAAGCAATTCTCCTGCCTCCGCCTCCCACTACAGGGGTCCACCACAACGCCCGGCTATTTTTTAGTTGCAGCCATCATTGTTGTTTGGCGGGCCCAGGCTGGATACAAACCCGCCAGCTCAGGTGTATGTGGCTGGCGCCTTGGCAGCTTGAGCCACAGGCACCGAGCCAGATCTGAGTTTCTGATTAATTTTTTGAAAGCCTTGCTTTGGTAAGGCTTATCATGTAGTTTTTCTAAAAAATAAAAATAGCGGGTAGCACCTGTGGCTCAGTGGGTAGGGTGCTGGCCCATATACCGACGGTGGCGGGTTCAAACCCAGTCCTGGCCAAATTACAACAAAAAAATAGCCAGGCGTTGTGGCGAGCACCTGTAGTCCCAGCTACTCAGGAGGCTGAGGCAAGAGAATTACCTAAGCCCAGGAGTTGGAGGTTGCTGTGAGCTGTGACACCACAGCACTCTACCAAGAGTGTAAAGTGAGACTCTGTCTCTAAATAAATAAATAAGGTTTGGCACCTGTGGCACAGTGGTTATGGCGCCAGCCACATACACTGAGGGCGGTGGGTTCAAACCCAGCCAGGGTCAGCTAACCAACAATGACAACTGCAACAAAAAAAATAGCCGGGTGTGGCTCGGTGCCTGTGGCTCAAGTGGCTAAAGGCGCCAGCCACATACACCTGAGCTGGTGGGTTCGCATCCAGCCTGGGCACACCAAACACCAATGACGGCTGCAACCAAAATATAGCTGGGCATTGTGGCGGGCGCCTATAGCCCCAGCTACTTGGGAGGCAGAGGCAGGAGACTCGCTTGAGCCCAGGAGTTGGAGGTTGCTATGAGCTGTGACACCACGGCACTCTACCCAGGGTGACAGCTTGAGGTTCTGTCTCAAAAAAAAAGCTGGCATTGTGGTGGGCACCTATAGTCCCAGTTACTTGGGAGGCTGAGGCAAGAGAATCGCTTAAGTCGAAGAGTTTGAGGTTGCTGTGAGCTGTGACACCACAGCACTCTACCGAGGGTGACAGCTTGAGACTCTGTCTCAAAAAAAAATAAAAATAGGGTGGCACCTGTGGCTCAAGTGGGTGGGGCGCCAGCCCCATATACCAAGGGTGGTGGGTTCGAACCCAGCCTCAGCCAAACTGCAACAAAAAAATAGCTGGGCATTGTGGCAGGCACCTACAGTCCCAGCTACTCGGGAGGCTGAGGCAAGAGAATCGCCTCAGCCCAGGAGCTGGAGGTTACTGTGAGCTGTGAAGCCACAGCACTCTACCAAGGGCGATAAAATGATACTCTGTCTCTACAAAAAATAAATAAATAAATAAAAACTGCTTAACAGTCTGAAAAGAAACATTTCTCTATTGTAACTTTATTTTTTTTTCTATTGTAACTTTAAACAAGTAAATCTGTGAAAACAAAATGTGAAACTCACTAGTCTAGTCTTACTATGTGAACTCCAAACACACTCAGGCATGGTGCCAAAGTCAGAGTACTCATTATTTTTGGAGTTATTACCACTAATTTCAGTGGTAAATGCCAACCCTCTCTGAAGTGCCAACTACAAATGCTCTCCAAGTAAAGATAAATAACTGTCAGTTTGTGAACAACTTCAGGCTCTACCCTACTTTCCCTGAAGGTAAAAGAAAGCGAGGTACAGATTTTTTTAAATAATGAGTGATTAACATTGTAAAATGCCCTGGTCAGTAAATTAAGGCCCAAATGAGAAAGCAGCCATTAACTCTGCTAAGCATTGGGACTGGGCTTGAAGCCACTTTAAGGATTCCCTTAAGGAATCTAATATCAGGAAGGGCCGCCAGACTGGCCAGAATCCCAAAGTGTTTACTTCTAGTCCATTAGGGCTTCTTGACAGCTGCCTGGCACTAACCCTCACCTGACCTCCCCAACCCGGTGGGGCAAGTGACACTGGAGATCTTGCTCAGCCCACCAGCGGGCAGAAAACCGGGTATGACCTTGAGCCAGGCCCCTCCCACGAGGAGAGGCCAGAACCGGGAATTGGAAGAACTGGCAACTGGACTGAGCGTCCCTTCTGGAGGTGGATGAGGCCAAGCGCAGCCGAAGCCAGGGAGCTCTGAGACAGGGGAACCAAGACAGGGAGCTGGGGGTGGGTGCCAACCCAGTGGCTCCACGGAAAAGGGACTGCCCAGAAGGCGATGACCCCACAGCCCTCCTGACGCTCCCTCTGCTCCCAGACCCCTAACCCCCTCTGCAAGCAACACAGACCCTCCACCACCCATTTGCTTAATTCCCTGAAGAGAATGCACCGAGGATCCCATACCTGAGCGGAAGATCTCGGCCAGCCAGGGTGAGACCCTAGAGAGCAAGCGGTAAAGACAGGTTTTAGGCCTCATGTCTCCAACCCAGAGCATAACCTGGGGTGGCTGGTAAAAAGGGTACTTCAGACACTCTGGAAAACTGACACCCTATTCTTAGGCGTAAGGTGGGGGGCTCTCAGAGTGGGCTGCCGCATTGAAACCAAAGTTCAGGCGGACAGACGCAGACTGACACTCCTTATACTCAGGGCGCCAGGCTGCTGGGACCCCTGAACCGGGCCCGGGGTCTGGCGGGGGCTCTGACTCCCCGGGACAAGGGGGCCGCGGTCTCCGTGGCTCAGTCAGCCCCGAGCCTGTTCCCGGGGTGCCCGCGAGGTCTCAGACCCAGAGGGGTGCCCGGGAGAGCGTCAAGCTCGGAGCCTTCGGGAGTACGGACGCTCGAGGGTTTCCCCGGAGGAGTTCAAAGGGTGAGCCGGATGCCGGGGTCCGGGGCTCCCAGCGCCGCGCTCTCCAAGGGCGGGCCGGGGTCCCCAGGACGGAGACGGAGCCCAAGAGGCGACCGCAGGTCTGCGCCAGACCCTGGGGCTCGTCTCTGCCCCTCGTCCGGCGCTGCCCCGCCCAGCCCCTACCTGTCGGTGCCCGGGGTCGCCCGCCTCAGCCCGGCACTGCGCGGCGCTTCCTCTCCGCGGCTCCTCAATGGCGCAGAGCAGCGGCGCTCAGGCCAGACCCGACCCGACCAATCGAGCGGGCGACACGCCAACGCCTGGCCAGTCGAGCGCCGAGTCATCGAGGAGGCGCCCCCTGGCGCGGACCGCCCCTCCTGCAGGGCTGCGGGCGCCTCCAGGGTTCGTGGATGCTGTGGCCTATTACACAGGCTGGAAAACTGAGTCCCAGGGGAGGCAAGGCCACAAACGACTCTGGCTCAGAGAGTATGGAAAGTTAGCATTATTCCTCCTACGACAACCTGATTTCCATCCACAGGAGGGTGCAACTGACCCTCCATCTGGGCTGCTCATACCAGTAATTCATTCTCCACTTAACAGCCACATGGATTGATAGACTGTGCCTTTCCCTGCTTGGAACGGTTCTTCGCCATCCTTCAAGAAAACCAACCTCACAGCAGGGAGCTCTGGCGGGCATCTGTAGTCCCAGCTACTCGGGAGGCTGAGGCAAGAGAATTGCTTAAGCTCAAGAGTTGGAGGTTGCTGTGAACTGTCATGCTACCGCACTCTACCCAGGGCGACAAACTGAGACTCTATCTCAAAAAAAAAAGAAAGAAAGAAAGAAGGAAAGAAAAAAGAAAACACATCTCTTGGCACGGGGTCCATAGCACACTGGTTAGGGCGCCAGCCACATGCACCAAGGCTGGAGAGTTCGAACCCAGCCCAGGCCAGCTAAACAATAACTGCAACAACAAAAAAATAGCTGGGCGTTCTGGCTGTTGCCTGTAGTCCCAAGCTACTTGGGAGGCTGAGGCAAAAGAATGGCTTAAGCCCAAGAGTTTGTCACACTCTACTTAGGGTGACATAGTGAGACTCTGTCTCAAAAAAAAAACAAAAAACCACCATAAAAAAAATTTTTTTTAAACCACCTCTTTACAGCTATGGTCCTGCTGGATTTGGTTCCTTCATATTTCCGCCACTCTCCTCCTGGCCCAATCTGGCCACTCTCTTTCCTGCCCTACCATCCTTCACTTACTACCTCAACCTTTGCATTTTCCATTCCTTCTACTTAGGATGCTTTTCCCCAGACCACTGCCACCCAATAGAAATACAATGCAAGTCACACACCAGAGCCACATAAGTAATTTTACATTTACTAGTTGGTACATTTCTTTTTCACAAATGGGATTCTTTATTTGTCATTATTAAAAACCTGAATTTTAGACAGATTCTTGGACTGGTGGTTCATATCCATCAGCTCGTTCAACTTTAGTACGTGTCTTGTCCCCAGTAGCTTTTCCAGAGCTACTACCTTCACCAGGAAGCTCCATGAGTTTTCCCAATTCAAACTTGGGTTTCTTCAGCACTTTTACTTTTCTAACGAAGACATCATGGAGAGGATAAATAGATTGGCATGCCTTTTCTATGTCTTTTCCAATGCTATCTGGAATCAATTTATTGACAACTTCTTTCAAGTCATTGGTCTGCACCTCTCTGGTCATGATTTCCATCATATTCTTCCAGATTTGGCGAACCTGTTGGTGCTGGGCGTAAGAGGTCTTCCGTATCTGATTGTTGCGTTTTTTAGTAAAACCAACACAGAACAGACGAAGCAAATAACCATCGGTAGTCTTAACATCAACATGAGCTTCAATCATAGTCTGCCATTTTTTAACTATAGAACACATTTTGTCACGGGTAAGATCCATGCCATGGAAGTTAGGCAGTTTTTGCCCTGAACATCTTCAGTAATCAGCTTGAATTTTCTAAACACAACTTCATCATTCTGCAAATCAGCAAGACTCACTTCAAACACACGACCTTTGAAGCCATCAGATGCAATTTTGCTTCCTCGAGTCCTGGTGACTAGCGTTTTCCCAGTATTCCTTATATTGAACACAGCAGGTGCCTTCACATCAGACCAATCTTCCTTAGAAAATGGATCAACCACTTTCTTCTTGGCTCCCTTTCTGCCGCCTTTTGTAAGGCGTTTGTTCTTGCCGACTGCCATGACGGTGCTCAGCGAGCCAAAAGGCTAGTTGGTACATTTTTTAAAAGCAAAAGGAGCCCAGATGCAGTGGCTCATGTCTTTAGTTCTGCCACTTCAGGAGGCCGAGGTAGGAGGGCTGATTGAGGCCAGGAGTTGGAGAACAGCCTGGGCAACAGCTAGAACAGCTCTATGAAAAGTTGTTAAAAATTGGGCGGTGCCTGTGGCTGAAGGGGTAGGGCACCAGCCCCATATGCCAGAGGTGATGGGTTCAAACCCCACCCTGGCCAAAAACTGCAAAAAAAAAAAAAAAGAAAAGTTGTTAAAAATTAGCAGACTTCAGGCAGGGCGCCAAGGGCTCATGCCTATAATCCCAGCACTCTGGGAAGCTGAGGTGGGTGGATTGCCTGCGCTCACAGGTTCCAGACCAGCCTGAGCCAAAGTGAGACCTCATCTCTAAAAATAGGCAGGTTCTGGCGGTACCTGTGGTTCAGCCGAGTAAGGTGCCACCCCCATATGCTGGAGGTGGTGGGTTCAAACCCAGCCCCGGCCAAAAACTGCAAAAAAAAAAAAATAGCCAGGTGTTGTGGCAGGCACCTGTAGTCCCAGCTACTTGGGAGGCTGAAGCAAGAAAATCTCTTGAGCCCAAAAGTTTGAGGTTGCTGTGAGCTATGATGCCACAGCACTCTACCAGGGGTGACAAAGTGAGACTCTGTCTCAAAAAAAAAAAAAAAATAGTGGACTTTATGGCACACACCTGTAGTCCCAGGTACTTGGGAAGCTGAGTGAGAAGGATTGTTTGAGCCCAGGAGTTGGAGGTTGCAGTGAGCTGTGATGACACCATTGTTCTCTAGTTCTAATGACAGAGCAAGACTATCTCCAAGAAAGGCAAAAAAAGCAAAGAAAAAAGTGAATTTTATTTTAATAACTTTTATTTAATCCAATATGTCCCAAGTAGTATAATCTCAAAATGTAGGCAACAGAAAAAATTACTGAGATACATGAGAGGTTTTTTTCTTCTTTTATCACTGCAAAAGCACCAAAATACATATACATGAGAATTGGTTTTGCTTGTTTGTTTTGTTTTGTTTTTTTGTTTTTTGTTTTTTTTGAGACAGAGTCTCACTCTGTCACCCTGGGTGAAGTGCCTTGGCATCATCAGAGCTCAAGCAACCTCCAACTCTTGGGCTCAAGAGATCCTTTTTGCCAGCCTCCCAAGTAGCTGGGACTACAGGTGCCTGCCACCACACTAGGCTAGTTTGTTGTTTTTTTGTTGTTGTTGTTTTTTCTATTTTTAGTAGAGATGGGGTCTTGCTCCTGCTCAGGCTGCTCTCAAACTCCTGAGCTCTGTCTATCCACCCACTTCTGCCTCCCAGAGTGCTAGGATTACAGACATGAGCCACTGTTCCTGGCAAGTGTTTGATTGTTTGCTTGATTGTTTGTTTTGAGACAGAATCTCACTATGTTGCCTGGGTAGAGTCCCGTGGCATCACAGCTCACAGCAACTCAAACTCTTGGGTTTAAGCAATTCTCTTACCTCAGTCTCCTAAGCAGCTGGGACTACAGGCACCCACCACAATGCAAGGCTACTTTTGGTAGTTGTCATTGTTGTTTGGCAGGCCCAGGCTGGATTCTAACCTACCAGCTCTGGTATATGTGGCTGGCACTCTAGTCACTGAGCTACAGGTGCCGAGCCAGGTTATCATATTTGTTTACACATATGTTGCTATCTTTCCCCACTCTAAAAGTACCATGAAAGCAGAGATTTTACCTCTTTCCCAAATGTTTCAACAATTAGACATTGTCTCACATCAAAAAAGACTCAATAAATGTGTTACAAATAAATGAATAAACAATTGGACACTTCACTCTTGTATTATCTCAAGTAGGGCAAAAGAGACACCTGAAGCTCATATAAAGTCAGAAGATGCAGGAAGCAGGATGGCAAAGTTGCAGAGTGTATTTATCATAGTAATTATCAACCCTCATAAAAAATGAGGGTAAGTGTGGGCTGACTCACTCCTAAGCAAGGCCTAGGTGCCTGTGAAGTGGGATCAATCCCTTAGAATCTCTATGCTGGGTCTCCTCAGGAGCTGAGGTTTGAAAATAAAACCCCAAACTCCGCAGATGGAAGGCAGAAGGAAGGCAGGCCTTCAGAGCCAAAAGATCTCAAAGTCCAGATCATTTGGTAC
The DNA here is from genome assembly GCF_027406575.1 of Nycticebus coucang. Classification (NCBI taxonomy): domain Eukaryota; kingdom Metazoa; phylum Chordata; class Mammalia; order Primates; family Lorisidae; genus Nycticebus; species Nycticebus coucang. Next base: position 8,945,970 of record NC_069801.1, on the reverse strand, counting down.
AGACACGTGGCTGTACCTTGGAAATTTGTTAAAAATGCAGATGCCGGGTGGCGCCTGTGGCTCAGTGAGTAGGGCGCCGGCCCCATATACCGAGGGTAGTGGGTTCAAACCCAGCCCCGGCTGAACTGCAACCAAAAAAAAAAAATAGCTGGGCGTTGTGGCGGGCGCCTGTAGTCCCAGCTACTCGGGAGGCTGAGGCAGGAGAATCCTGGAAGCCCAAGAGCTAGAGGTTGCTGTGAGTTCTGTGACATCATGGCACTCTACTGAAGACGGTAAAGTGAGACTCTGTCCCTACAAAAAAAAAAAAAAAAATGCAGATGCCAAGGCACCATTTATTCAACCAGCATTACTGAAAGTCTTTGTTACTTCAAGTTTCCTATAAATCTAAATTTACTACACATCAATCCCACTCCTAGGTATTAGCCAAGAGAAACTAAAACATACGTCCCCACCAAGACTTATACCTGAATGTCCTATAGCAGCTTTATTTATAAAAGCCAAAAAGAGAAACTAAGGCAGCACCCGTAGCTCAATGGGTAGGGCGCTGGCCACATGAATCAGGGCTAGTGGGTTCAAACCCAGACCAGGCCTGCTAAAACAAAAAAGTAGCCGGGCGTTGTGGCGGGTGCCTGTAGACCCAGCTACTTGGGAGGCCAAGGCAAGAGAATCGCTTAAGCCCAAGAGTTGGAGGTTGCCGTGAACTGTGATGCCATGGCTCTCTACCGAGGGTGACAAAATGAGACTCTGTCTCAGAAAAAAAAAAGGAAAGAGAGAGAAACTAATCAAAATCCCCTTGGGGGGTGGGGGGGTGGGGAGAGTGAATAAACTAACTGCACTATACCCACTCAATGGAACACTACTCACCAATAAAAAGGAAAACAATACTGATACAGGCACTGTCTGGGAGGAACCAAAACTATTAGCTATGTTAAAAAAAGAAAAAAAAGACCACCTGTTGTAATGATTCCATTTCTATGAAATTTCAGAAAAGAAAAACTATAAAGGCAGCAAGCAGGTCAGAGGTTGCCAAGGGACAGAGATGTATGAAAGGGAGGGAATTTTTTGAGTGATGTAACTGTCCTTTTTTTTGAGATGGAGTCTTCAGCTGTCACCCTGGGTAGAGTGCTGTAGCATTGTAGCTCACAGCAACCTCCAACTCTTGGCCTCAAGTGATCCTCTTTCCTCAATTTTTCTATTTTTTAGTAAAGATGGGAGTCTCACTTTTGCTCAGGCTGGTCTCAAACTTGTGAGCTCAAGCAATCCACCTGCCTCAGCCTCCCAGAGTACTAGGATTACAGGTGTGGGCCACTGCGCCCAGCCCATGTAACTGTTCTTTACCTGGATTGTTGTCAAGATCACAGGGCTGTGTACAGTTGTCAGACGGCATTGAAGTGTAGACTTAAAACTGATAAATTGGCTTGGTGCCTGTGGCTAAAGCAGCTCCATGAGGTGGAGTAGGGATCCCAAGGATGAGATGGTTGCAATTTTAATTATGAATGAATTTAATTTGAAAATACATGTAGTAAGAATAAGATGGAGTGAGACAGGCTAGGGCCAACACGACACAGCTGGTCTGGTGGTTTAGGTCCTATATTACCGTCACCTCCTGTCTCCCATTCTTTTTTTTTGAAACAGAGTCTCACTATGTCACCCTTGGTAGAGTGCCATGGCCTCACAGCTCATGGCAACCTCAAACCCTTGGGCTGGGACTACAGGCACCTGCCAAAACGCCCGGCTGTTTTTTCTTGCAGTTGTCATTGTTGTTTAGCTGGCCTGGGCTGGCCCGAACCTGCCAGTGTCGGTGTATGTGGCTGCTGCCATAACCACTGTGCTATGGGCGCTGAGTCTCCCATTCTTATTACTTTGCAAATTTAGCTCCCACCCTAAAGATGCCCATCTTTAGTAGGTTAGGAGGATTAATTTCGGAGATTAACTTTTGACTTGGAATGTTGTTTTGGCTCATGTATTATGCCAATTATTGTTTGCTATGGGTTATGCTGATTACTGTTTTTTGTTGTTGTTTTTTTGAGACAGAGTCTTTATCACCTTAGGTAGAATGCCATGGCATCACAACTCACAGCAACCTCCAACTCCTGGGCTTAGGTGATTCTCTTGCCTCAGCCTCCCGAGTAGCTGGGACTACAGGCGCCCGCCATAACACCCTGCTATTTTTTACTGCAGTTTGGCAGGGATGGGTTCGAACCCACCACCCTCAGTATATGGGGCTGGCGCCCTACCCACTGAGCCACAGGTGCTGCCTAAAATATGATCATTTCAACATGTAACCAATAAAAAAATTACTAGTAAGGTATTGTTATATAGTTTTTTTGCACTAATGTAAGGGGAAAGGATGGCCTGAAAAGGGTAAAAGTGTTTTCTGTCTTTCTAAACCCTCCCTGTTCTTTTTGGTAATTAAAACCTATTTCACTGCCTCAGGCCAGTGGTTGGGAGGAGGTAGGTGAGTGTCCTCTGTTTTTTTGTACCACTGGAGATGTCTCAAGGGAATTGGTGGTTGCCAAAGTTTTAGCCAAAATGGGATGAATCAGAACTATCAACTATCTTGGAACAGAAATAACCTGAAGCTGAAAACCTCCCCTTTCAAAGTGCTGTATTGGGCGACGCCTGGGGCTCAGTGAGTAGGGCACCGGCCCCATATACTGAGGGTGGAGAGTTTGAACCTGGCCCTAACAAAACTGCAATAAAAAATAGCTGGGCGTTGTGGCAGGCCCCTGTGGTCCCAGCTACCTGGGAGGCTGAGGCAAAAGAATTGCCTAAGCCCAAGAGCTGGAGGTTCCTGTGACCTGTGACACCACAGCACTCTACCAAGGGTGACAAAGTGAGACTGTCTCAAAAAAATAAAGAAATAAATAAAAGTGCTGTATTGGCTCGGTGCCTGTACTTCAAGCGGCTAAGGCGCCAGCCTTATACACCAGAGCTGGCTGGTTGGAATCCAGCTGGGCTGCCAAACAACAATGACAGCTACAACCAAAAAATAGCCAGGTGTTGTGGTGGGTGCCTGTAGTCTCAGCTATTTGGGAGGCTGAGGCAGGACAATTGCTTAAGCCCAGGAGTTGGAATTTGCTGTGAGCTGTGACGCCACGGCACTCTATTAAGGGCGACATAGTGAGACTCTGTCTCAAAAATAAATACATAAATAAATAAACAAATAAGTAAATAAAAGTGCTACATTTCCTCTCAGTAGCAGGGAAGCAAAAGTTGATACTTTAAGAGTAGAGCCTATTGGGCAACTCACTCATTCCTGTAATCTCAGCACTCTGAGAGGCCAAGAGGGACAGATCGCTTGAGTCCCAGCTACTCAGGAGGCTGAGGCAAGAGGACTGTTTGAGCCTAAGAGTTTGAGGTTGCTGTGAGCTATGAAGATGCAGAGGCACTCTACCCAGAGTGACAGAGTGAGACTCTAAATAAATAAATAAATAAGAAAGGAGTCTGCCAACCTGCTCATTTGCTGGCAAATTAATAAACTTTCCATTCCTTCTCTTCAAACCACTTGTCCTCATTCTTCTGATGCAGCCTCAGGGAAAAGTGCCAATGAGATAACACTAAGTCTCCCATGTTCAGTAGATTGCATTGAGATGTATTTTACACTTTTCAGTTTGAACTAGCTCCTGTTTCAAGGGCTCAACAGCCACCAGCTTGAGACAAAGGGAGACCCCGTCTCTAAAAATCAGTGGGCGTTGTGGCGGGCACCCATAGTCCCAGCTGAGGCAAGAGAATCTCCTAAGCCCAGTAGTTTGAGGTTGCTTTGAGCTATTATGCCACAAAACTCTACTGAGGGCAAAAAAGTGAGACTCTGTCTCAAAAAAATAAAAGAAAATACAGACAGCCTGGGCAGGGGTGGTACTGTCACCCTACAGGACACGAGACCAGAGAACACAGCACAGCTCAGAGACCAACCTCCTCATCTTACAAGTGGAGATT